>NC_083717.1:84480433-85080433 GCF_028564815.1 Eubalaena glacialis
CTCTAGGTGTTGGGACAGGCACAGGTCACTCTATTTTCCCATCAGGAAGAAGAATGAACCACAGGCTCAGCCTGCCCCCCCGGAACCAGAATAGGGCCTGAAGCAATCCTGCGCTTTTGCGGCCAGCTCCCAAAAAAGCGAGTTGACAAATGGAGCTCAGGGGCACTGCAATTCACAAACCTGCAGAGTTAGAAATGATAACTCTCGTCCACAAATATATTGAGGGAAGGCAACGAAGAGGATTGGAAAGCAAGGCAGAATTGCAGGAAACAGATTTCAGGAGGTAGATTCGACTCGCCTTTGAAGCACATGAAAAGCGGCAAAACGTCGAAAATGATGCCCTTGGCCAAAAAGGGCGTATGCGTTTTTTCCTGAATATATTCAGGAAAAAACGCATACGCCCTTTTTGGCCAACCAAGCAAGCCGGAAAGGCAAATCAGCACTACAAAGAAGTCTCGCTTGCCATCGGTCAAAAGGGCCATGCTGAAAAAAGTGTAAAAACCAGAAATGCAGGACAGGCCATGGAGACATGGGAGCCTTGCTACGCTGATGGGCGGGATGTAAATTGCCAACAGCCACTCTGGAGAAGTGTACGGTGTGTCCTGAAACATGTAATAAACACAGCTTAGAGAGCATAGGGCACTTCCACTCATGGGCGTATACATTGGGAAAACTGAAAATCCACAAGACACCGGCACCCCAAAGTGTAGGGCTGCTCTGTTTACAAGAACCTCCACTTCGGTACACCTTAAATAGCCCAGGAAAGAGAAAAATGGATAAAGAAGTTGTGGTACTTATGCACAATGGAATATCACTCAGCCATGAAATCAGTGTCATAAGGCTAGTAGCAGCATGATGAGTGGATTTAGGTACGATGACTCTAAGTGAAATAAGTCACACAGAAAAAGACACTTATCCTAAGATATCACTTATAGAGGGAATGTCAAAATCGCTACCTTTGAACTGAATTACAAAACAGAACAGAGTCACACGTTTAGAAAACACACTATGGCTGCTTAACGGGAAAGATCAGGTGGGGTGATACATAAAACAAAGGTTTCAAATTAGCTCAGATACCGTTCCATTAGCCAAATATGTAATAGACAAGACCTACTCCCTGCTCAGTGAACTGGACTCAACACCCCCTATTCACCACACAAGAATATATCTGACTAGTAAGAATCTTAAAACCTATGTGTTGCTATCTCTCGGGAAGTGCAACAAGAGGGTGTAAAGCGGCATAAACACAGCAGTGAAAAGCAGCTAAACCCCATTATAAAAATAAATTACTCAAAAAAAAACCCCATAAAACAAAGACAGTGAAAGAGAGAGAAATTCTTACAAAATCCGTTCAGGGGCTCTGATGCCACCTGGATTGACCATATCTAGACCCACAGCTGGATGAGACAGAAGGCTGGACACTCTTGGGGCTGAGAGGATTGGTGAGGTAAGGCGAGCAAACGCAGACCCTTTAAAGTAATACTGCGTGGTACCCATCCCATGGGTCCCAAATCTCCAGGTTCAAGGGCATCTTCCTACATCGAAAACATGCCTGGGAAACCCAGAAGATGGTACACCGTGTGATCGGGAAAGGTTTGTAAAACGCACCTCATTTCTCCTCTCCTTGTGCTGGGGTTCGCCATTCCAGCCGCTTTACCAACAATCTCCCTACTTGGAGAATCAGCACCGTTACCCTCCTGTTTCGTACAGGTTGCAATTTGTCCTGAGGATGAACGGGAAGAGGGGGAACCAATGAGAGACTAGCTCTAGGTGTTGGGACAGGCACAGGTCACTCTATTTTCCCATCAGGAAGAAGAATGAACCACAGGCTCAGCCTGCCCCCCCGGAACCAGAATAGGGCCTGAAGCAATCCTGCGCTTTTGCGGCCAGCTCCCAAAAAAGCGAGTTGACAAATGGAGCTCAGGGGCACTGCAATTCACAAACCTGCAGAGTTAGAAATGATAACTCTCGTCCACAAATATATTGAGGGAAGGCAACGAAGAGGATTGGAAAGCAAGGCAGAATTGCAGGAAACAGATTTCAGGAGGTAGATTCGACTCGCCTTTGAAGCACATGAAAAGCGGCAAAACGTCGACAATGATGCCCTTGGCCAAAAAGGGCGTATGCGTTTTTTCCTGAATATATTCAGGAAAAAACGCATACGCCCTTTTTGGCCAACCAAGCAAGCCGGAAAGGCAAATCAGCACTACAAAGAAGTCTCGCTTGCCATCGGTCAAAAGGGCCATGCTGAAAAAAGTGTAAAAACCAGAAATGCAGGACAGGCCATGGAGACATGGGAGCCTTGCTACGCTGATGGGCGGGATGTAAATTGCCAACAGCCACTCTGGAGAAGTGTACGGTGTGTCCTGAAACATGTAATAAACACAGCTTAGAGAGCATAGGGCACTTCCACTCATGGGCGTATACATTGGGAAAACTGAAAATCCACAAGACACCGGCACCCCAAAGTGTAGGGCTGCTCTGTTTACAAGAACCTCCACTTCGGTACACCTTAAATAGCCCAGGAAAGAGAAAAATGGATAAAGAAGTTGTGGTACTTATGCACAATGGAATATCACTCAGCCATGAAATCAGTGTCATAAGGCTAGTAGCAGCATGATGAGTGGATTTAGGTACGATGACTCTAAGTGAAATAAGTCACACAGAAAAAGACACTTATCCTAAGATATCACTTATAGAGGGAATGTCAAAATCGCTACCTTTGAACTGAATTACAAAACAGAACAGAGTCACACGTTTAGAAAACACACTATGGCTGCTTAACGGGAAAGATCAGGTGGGGTGATACATAAAACAAAGGTTTCAAATTAGCTCAGATACCGTTCCATTAGCCAAATATGTAATAGACAAGACCTACTCCCTGCTCAGTGAACTGGACTCAACACCCCCTATTCACCACACAAGAATATATCTGACTAGTAAGAATCTTAAAACCTATGTGTTGCTATCTCTCGGGAAGTGCAACAAGAGGGTGTAAAGCGGCATAAACACAGCAGTGAAAAGCAGCTAAACCCCATTATAAAAATAAATTACTCAAAAAAAAACCCCATAAAACAAAGACAGTGAAAGAGAGAGAAATTCTTACAAAATCCGTTCAGGGGCTCTGATGCCACCTGGATTGACCATATCTAGACCCACAGCTGGATGAGACAGAAGGCTGGACACTCTTGGGGCTGAGAGGATTGGTGAGGTAAGGCGAGCAAACGCAGACCCTTTAAAGTAATACTGCGTGGTACCCATCCCATGGGTCCCAAATCTCCAGGTTCAAGGGCATCTTCCTACATCGAAAACATGCCTGGGAAACCCAGAAGATGGTACACCGTGTGATCGGGAAAGGTTTGTAAAACGCACCTCATTTCTCCTCTCCTTGTGCTGGGGTTCGCCATTCCAGCCGCTTTACCAACAATCTCCCTACTTGGAGAATCAGCACCGTTACCCTCCTGTTTCGTACAGGTTGCAATTTGTCCTGAGGATGAACGGGAAGAGGGGGAACCAATGAGAGACTAGCTCTAGGTGTTGGGACAGGCACAGGTCACTCTATTTTCCCATCAGGAAGAAGAATGAACCACAGGCTCAGCCTGCCCCCCCGGAACCAGAATAGGGCCTGAAGCAATCCTGCGCTTTTGCGGCCAGCTCCCAAAAAAGCGAGTTGACAAATGGAGCTCAGGGGCACTGCAATTCACAAACCTGCAGAGTTAGAAATGATAACTCTCGTCCACAAATATATTGAGGGAAGGCAACGAAGAGGATTGGAAAGCAAGGCAGAATTGCAGGAAACAGATTTCAGGAGGTAGATTCGACTCGCCTTTGAAGCACATGAAAAGCGGCAAAACGTCGACAATGATGCCCTTGGCCAAAAAGGGCGTATGCGTTTTTTCCTGAATATATTCAGGAAAAAACGCATACGCCCTTTTTGGCCAACCAAGCAAGCCGGAAAGGCAAATCAGCACTACAAAGAAGTCTCGCTTGCCATCGGTCAAAAGGGCCATGCTGAAAAAAGTGTAAAAACCAGAAATGCAGGACAGGCCATGGAGACATGGGAGCCTTGCTACGCTGATGGGCGGGATGTAAATTGCCAACAGCCACTCTGGAGAAGTGTACGGTGTGTCCTGAAACATGTAATAAACACAGCTTAGAGAGCATAGGGCACTTCCACTCATGGGCGTATACATTGGGAAAACTGAAAATCCACAAGACACCGGCACCCCAAAGTGTAGGGCTGCTCTGTTTACAAGAACCTCCACTTCGGTACACCTTAAATAGCCCAGGAAAGAGAAAAATGGATAAAGAAGTTGTGGTACTTATGCACAATGGAATATCACTCAGCCATGAAATCAGTGTCATAAGGCTAGTAGCAGCATGATGAGTGGATTTAGGTACGATGACTCTAAGTGAAATAAGTCACACAGAAAAAGACACTTATCCTAAGATATCACTTATAGAGGGAATGTCAAAATCGCTACCTTTGAACTGAATTACAAAACAGAACAGAGTCACACGTTTAGAAAACACACTATGGCTGCTTAACGGGAAAGATCAGGTGGGGTGATACATAAAACAAAGGTTTCAAATTAGCTCAGATACCGTTCCATTAGCCAAATATGTAATAGACAAGACCTACTCCCTGCTCAGTGAACTGGACTCAACACCCCCTATTCACCACACAAGAATATATCTGACTAGTAAGAATCTTAAAACCTATGTGTTGCTATCTCTCGGGAAGTGCAACAAGAGGGTGTAAAGCGGCATAAACACAGCAGTGAAAAGCAGCTAAACCCCATTATAAAAATAAATTACTCAAAAAAAAACCCCATAAAACAAAGACAGTGAAAGAGAGAGAAATTCTTACAAAATCCGTTCAGGGGCTCTGATGCCACCTGGATTGACCATATCTAGACCCACAGCTGGATGAGACAGAAGGCTGGACACTCTTGGGGCTGAGAGGATTGGTGAGGTAAGGCGAGCAAACGCAGACCCTTTAAAGTAATACTGCGTGGTACCCATCCCATGGGTCCCAAATCTCCAGGTTCAAGGGCATCTTCCTACATCGAAAACATGCCTGGGAAACCCAGAAGATGGTACACCGTGTGATCGGGAAAGGTTTGTAAAACGCACCTCATTTCTCCTCTCCTTGTGCTGGGGTTCGCCATTCCAGCCGCTTTACCAACAATCTCCCTACTTGGAGAATCAGCACCGTTACCCTCCTGTTTCGTACAGGTTGCAATTTGTCCTGAGGATGAACGGGAAGAGGGGGAACCAATGAGAGACTAGCTCTAGGTGTTGGGACAGGCACAGGTCACTCTATTTTCCCATCAGGAAGAAGAATGAACCACAGGCTCAGCCTGCCCCCCCGGAACCAGAATAGGGCCTGAAGCAATCCTGCGCTTTTGCGGCCAGCTCCCAAAAAAGCGAGTTGACAAATGGAGCTCAGGGGCACTGCAATTCACAAACCTGCAGAGTTAGAAATGATAACTCTCGTCCACAAATATATTGAGGGAAGGCAACGAAGAGGATTGGAAAGCAAGGCAGAATTGCAGGAAACAGATTTCAGGAGGTAGATTCGACTCGCCTTTGAAGCACATGAAAAGCGGCAAAACGTCGAAAATGATGCCCTTGGCCAAAAAGGGCGTATGCGTTTTTTCCTGAATATATTCAGGAAAAAACGCATACGCCCTTTTTGGCCAACCAAGCAAGCCGGAAAGGCAAATCAGCACTACAAAGAAGTCTCGCTTGCCATCGGTCAAAAGGGCCATGCTGAAAAAAGTGTAAAAACCAGAAATGCAGGACAGGCCATGGAGACATGGGAGCCTTGCTACGCTGATGGGCGGGATGTAAATTGCCAACAGCCACTCTGGAGAAGTGTACGGTGTGTCCTGAAACATGTAATAAACACAGCTTAGAGAGCATAGGGCACTTCCACTCATGGGCGTATACATTGGGAAAACTGAAAATCCACAAGACACCGGCACCCCAAAGTGTAGGGCTGCTCTGTTTACAAGAACCTCCACTTCGGTACACCTTAAATAGCCCAGGAAAGAGAAAAATGGATAAAGAAGTTGTGGTACTTATGCACAATGGAATATCACTCAGCCATGAAATCAGTGTCATAAGGCTAGTAGCAGCATGATGAGTGGATTTAGGTACGATGACTCTAAGTGAAATAAGTCACACAGAAAAAGACACTTATCCTAAGATATCACTTATAGAGGGAATGTCAAAATCGCTACCTTTGAACTGAATTACAAAACAGAACAGAGTCACACGTTTAGAAAACACACTATGGCTGCTTAACGGGAAAGATCAGGTGGGGTGATACATAAAACAAAGGTTTCAAATTAGCTCAGATACCGTTCCATTAGCCAAATATGTAATAGACAAGACCTACTCCCTGCTCAGTGAACTGGACTCAACACCCCCTATTCACCACACAAGAATATATCTGACTAGTAAGAATCTTAAAACCTATGTGTTGCTATCTCTCGGGAAGTGCAACAAGAGGGTGTAAAGCGGCATAAACACAGCAGTGAAAAGCAGCTAAACCCCATTATAAAAATAAATTACTCAAAAAAAAACCCCATAAAACAAAGACAGTGAAAGAGAGAGAAATTCTTACAAAATCCGTTCAGGGGCTCTGATGCCACCTGGATTGACCATATCTAGACCCACAGCTGGATGAGACAGAAGGCTGGACACTCTTGGGGCTGAGAGGATTGGTGAGGTAAGGCGAGCAAACGCAGACCCTTTAAAGTAATACTGCGTGGTACCCATCCCATGGGTCCCAAATCTCCAGGTTCAAGGGCATCTTCCTACATCGAAAACATGCCTGGGAAACCCAGAAGATGGTACACCGTGTGATCGGGAAAGGTTTGTAAAACGCACCTCATTTCTCCTCTCCTTGTGCTGGGGTTCGCCATTCCAGCCGCTTTACCAACAATCTCCCTACTTGGAGAATCAGCACCGTTACCCTCCTGTTTCGTACAGGTTGCAATTTGTCCTGAGGATGAACGGGAAGAGGGGGAACCAATGAGAGACTAGCTCTAGGTGTTGGGACAGGCACAGGTCACTCTATTTTCCCATCAGGAAGAAGAATGAACCACAGGCTCAGCCTGCCCCCCCGGAACCAGAATAGGGCCTGAAGCAATCCTGCGCTTTTGCGGCCAGCTCCCAAAAAAGCGAGTTGACAAATGGAGCTCAGGGGCACTGCAATTCACAAACCTGCAGAGTTAGAAATGATAACTCTCGTCCACAAATATATTGAGGGAAGGCAACGAAGAGGATTGGAAAGCAAGGCAGAATTGCAGGAAACAGATTTCAGGAGGTAGATTCGACTCGCCTTTGAAGCACATGAAAAGCGGCAAAACGTCGAAAATGATGCCCTTGGCCAAAAAGGGCGTATGCGTTTTTTCCTGAATATATTCAGGAAAAAACGCATACGCCCTTTTTGGCCAACCAAGCAAGCCGGAAAGGCAAATCAGCACTACAAAGAAGTCTCGCTTGCCATCGGTCAAAAGGGCCATGCTGAAAAAAGTGTAAAAACCAGAAATGCAGGACAGGCCATGGAGACATGGGAGCCTTGCTACGCTGATGGGCGGGATGTAAATTGCCAACAGCCACTCTGGAGAAGTGTACGGTGTGTCCTGAAACATGTAATAAACACAGCTTAGAGAGCATAGGGCACTTCCACTCATGGGCGTATACATTGGGAAAACTGAAAATCCACAAGACACCGGCACCCCAAAGTGTAGGGCTGCTCTGTTTACAAGAACCTCCACTTCGGTACACCTTAAATAGCCCAGGAAAGAGAAAAATGGATAAAGAAGTTGTGGTACTTATGCACAATGGAATATCACTCAGCCATGAAATCAGTGTCATAAGGCTAGTAGCAGCATGATGAGTGGATTTAGGTACGATGACTCTAAGTGAAATAAGTCACACAGAAAAAGACACTTATCCTAAGATATCACTTATAGAGGGAATGTCAAAATCGCTACCTTTGAACTGAATTACAAAACAGAACAGAGTCACACGTTTAGAAAACACACTATGGCTGCTTAACGGGAAAGATCAGGTGGGGTGATACATAAAACAAAGGTTTCAAATTAGCTCAGATACCGTTCCATTAGCCAAATATGTAATAGACAAGACCTACTCCCTGCTCAGTGAACTGGACTCAACACCCCCTATTCACCACACAAGAATATATCTGACTAGTAAGAATCTTAAAACCTATGTGTTGCTATCTCTCGGGAAGTGCAACAAGAGGGTGTAAAGCGGCATAAACACAGCAGTGAAAAGCAGCTAAACCCCATTATAAAAATAAATTACTCAAAAAAAAAACCCCATAAAACAAAGACAGTGAAAGAGAGAGAAATTCTTACAAAATCCGTTCAGGGGCTCTGATGCCACCTGGATTGACCATATCTAGACCCACAGCTGGATGAGACAGAAGGCTGGACACTCTTGGGGCTGAGAGGATTGGTGAGGTAAGGCGAGCAAACGCAGACCCTTTAAAGTAATACTGCGTGGTACCCATCCCATGGGTCCCAAATCTCCAGGTTCAAGGGCATCTTCCTACATCGAAAACATGCCTGGGAAACCCAGAAGATGGTACACCGTGTGATCGGGAAAGGTTTGTAAAACGCACCTCATTTCTCCTCTCCTTGTGCTGGGGTTCGCCATTCCAGCCGCTTTACCAACAATCTCCCTACTTGGAGAATCAGCACCGTTACCCTCCTGTTTCGTACAGGTTGCAATTTGTCCTGAGGATGAACGGGAAGAGGGGGAACCAATGAGAGACTAGCTCTAGGTGTTGGGACAGGCACAGGTCACTCTATTTTCCCATCAGGAAGAAGAATGAACCACAGGCTCAGCCTGCCCCCCCGGAACCAGAATAGGGCCTGAAGCAATCCTGCGCTTTTGCGGCCAGCTCCCAAAAAAGCGAGTTGACAAATGGAGCTCAGGGGCACTGCAATTCACAAACCTGCAGAGTTAGAAATGATAACTCTCGTCCACAAATATATTGAGGGAAGGCAACGAAGAGGATTGGAAAGCAAGGCAGAATTGCAGGAAACAGATTTCAGGAGGTAGATTCGACTCGCCTTTGAAGCACATGAAAAGCGGCAAAACGTCGACAATGATGCCCTTGGCCAAAAAGGGCGTATGCGTTTTTTCCTGAATATATTCAGGAAAAAACGCATACGCCCTTTTTGGCCAACCAAGCAAGCCGGAAAGGCAAATCAGCACTACAAAGAAGTCTCGCTTGCCATCGGTCAAAAGGGCCATGCTGAAAAAAGTGTAAAAACCAGAAATGCAGGACAGGCCATGGAGACATGGGAGCCTTGCTACGCTGATGGGCGGGATGTAAATTGCCAACAGCCACTCTGGAGAAGTGTACGGTGTGTCCTGAAACATGTAATAAACACAGCTTAGAGAGCATAGGGCACTTCCACTCATGGGCGTATACATTGGGAAAACTGAAAATCCACAAGACACCGGCACCCCAAAGTGTAGGGCTGCTCTGTTTACAAGAACCTCCACTTCGGTACACCTTAAATAGCCCAGGAAAGAGAAAAATGGATAAAGAAGTTGTGGTACTTATGCACAATGGAATATCACTCAGCCATGAAATCAGTGTCATAAGGCTAGTAGCAGCATGATGAGTGGATTTAGGTACGATGACTCTAAGTGAAATAAGTCACACAGAAAAAGACACTTATCCTAAGATATCACTTATAGAGGGAATGTCAAAATCGCTACCTTTGAACTGAATTACAAAACAGAACAGAGTCACACGTTTAGAAAACACACTATGGCTGCTTAACGGGAAAGATCAGGTGGGGTGATACATAAAACAAAGGTTTCAAATTAGCTCAGATACCGTTCCATTAGCCAAATATGTAATAGACAAGACCTACTCCCTGCTCAGTGAACTGGACTCAACACCCCCTATTCACCACACAAGAATATATCTGACTAGTAAGAATCTTAAAACCTATGTGTTGCTATCTCTCGGGAAGTGCAACAAGAGGGTGTAAAGCGGCATAAACACAGCAGTGAAAAGCAGCTAAACCCCATTATAAAAATAAATTACTCAAAAAAAAAACCCCATAAAACAAAGACAGTGAAAGAGAGAGAAATTCTTACAAAATCCGTTCAGGGGCTCTGATGCCACCTGGATTGACCATATCTAGACCCACAGCTGGATGAGACAGAAGGCTGGACACTCTTGGGGCTGAGAGGATTGGTGAGGTAAGGCGAGCAAACGCAGACCCTTTAAAGTAATACTGCGTGGTACCCATCCCATGGGTCCCAAATCTCCAGGTTCAAGGGCATCTTCCTACATCGAAAACATGCCTGGGAAACCCAGAAGATGGTACACCGTGTGATCGGGAAAGGTTTGTAAAACGCACCTCATTTCTCCTCTCCTTGTGCTGGGGTTCGCCATTCCAGCCGCTTTACCAACAATCTCCCTACTTGGAGAATCAGCACCGTTACCCTCCTGTTTCGTACAGGTTGCAATTTGTCCTGAGGATGAACGGGAAGAGGGGGAACCAATGAGAGACTAGCTCTAGGTGTTGGGACAGGCACAGGTCACTCTATTTTCCCATCAGGAAGAAGAATGAACCACAGGCTCAGCCTGCCCCCCCGGAACCAGAATAGGGCCTGAAGCAATCCTGCGCTTTTGCGGCCAGCTCCCAAAAAAGCGAGTTGACAAATGGAGCTCAGGGGCACTGCAATTCACAAACCTGCAGAGTTAGAAATGATAACTCTCGTCCACAAATATATTGAGGGAAGGCAACGAAGAGGATTGGAAAGCAAGGCAGAATTGCAGGAAACAGATTTCAGGAGGTAGATTCGACTCGCCTTTGAAGCACATGAAAAGCGGCAAAACGTCGACAATGATGCCCTTGGCCAAAAAGGGCGTATGCGTTTTTTCCTGAATATATTCAGGAAAAAACGCATACGCCCTTTTTGGCCAACCAAGCAAGCCGGAAAGGCAAATCAGCACTACAAAGAAGTCTCGCTTGCCATCGGTCAAAAGGGCCATGCTGAAAAAAGTGTAAAAACCAGAAATGCAGGACAGGCCATGGAGACATGGGAGCCTTGCTACGCTGATGGGCGGGATGTAAATTGCCAACAGCCACTCTGGAGAAGTGTACGGTGTGTCCTGAAACATGTAATAAACACAGCTTAGAGAGCATAGGGCACTTCCACTCATGGGCGTATACATTGGGAAAACTGAAAATCCACAAGACACCGGCACCCCAAAGTGTAGGGCTGCTCTGTTTACAAGAACCTCCACTTCGGTACACCTTAAATAGCCCAGGAAAGAGAAAAATGGATAAAGAAGTTGTGGTACTTATGCACAATGGAATATCACTCAGCCATGAAATCAGTGTCATAAGGCTAGTAGCAGCATGATGAGTGGATTTAGGTACGATGACTCTAAGTGAAATAAGTCACACAGAAAAAGACACTTATCCTAAGATATCACTTATAGAGGGAATGTCAAAATCGCTACCTTTGAACTGAATTACAAAACAGAACAGAGTCACACGTTTAGAAAACACACTATGGCTGCTTAACGGGAAAGATCAGGTGGGGTGATACATAAAACAAAGGTTTCAAATTAGCTCAGATACCGTTCCATTAGCCAAATATGTAATAGACAAGACCTACTCCCTGCTCAGTGAACTGGACTCAACACCCCCTATTCACCACACAAGAATATATCTGACTAGTAAGAATCTTAAAACCTATGTGTTGCTATCTCTCGGGAAGTGCAACAAGAGGGTGTAAAGCGGCATAAACACAGCAGTGAAAAGCAGCTAAACCCCATTATAAAAATAAATTACTCAAAAAAAACCCCATAAAACAAAGACAGTGAAAGAGAGAGAAATTCTTACAAAATCCGTTCAGGGGCTCTGATGCCACCTGGATTGACCATATCTAGACCCACAGCTGGATGAGACAGAAGGCTGGACACTCTTGGGGCTGAGAGGATTGGTGAGGTAAGGCGAGCAAACGAAGACCCTTTAAAGTAATACTGCGTGGTACCCATCCCATGGGTCCCAAATCTCCAGGTTCAAGGGCATCTTCCTACATCGAAAACATGCCTGGGAAACCCAGAAGATGGTACACCGTGTGATCGGGAAAGGTTTGTAAAACGCACCTCATTTCTCCTCTCCTTGTGCTGGGGTTCGCCATTCCAGCCGCTTTACCAACAATCTCCCTACTTGGAGAATCAGCACCGTTACCCTCCTGTTTCGTACAGGTTGCAATTTGTCCTGAGGATGAACGGGAAGAGGGGGAACCAATGAGAGACTAGCTCTAGGTGTTGGGACAGGCACAGGTCACTCTATTTTCCCATCAGGAAGAAGAATGAACCACAGGCTCAGCCTGCCCCCCCGGAACCAGAATAGGGCCTGAAGCAATCCTGCGCTTTTGCGGCCAGCTCCCAAAAAAGCGAGTTGACAAATGGAGCTCAGGGGCACTGCAATTCACAAACCTGCAGAGTTAGAAATGATAACTCTCGTCCACAAATATATTGAGGGAAGGCAACGAAGAGGATTGGAAAGCAAGGCAGAATTGCAGGAAACAGATTTCAGGAGGTAGATTCGACTCGCCTTTAAAGCACATGAAAAGCGGCAAAACGTCGACAATGATGCCCTTGGCCAAAAAGGGCGTATGCGTTTTTTCCTGAATATATTCAGGAAAAAACGCATACGCCCTTTTTGGCCAACCAAGCAAGCCGGAAAGGCAAATCAGCACTACAAAGAAGTCTCGCTTGCCATCAGTCAAAAGGGCCATGCTGAAAAAAGTGTAAAAACCAGAAATGCAGGACAGGCCATGGAGACATGGGAGCCTTGCTACGCTGATGGGCGGGATGTAAATTGCCAACAGCCACTCTGGAGAAGTGTACGGTGTGTCCTGAAACATGTAATAAACACAGCTTAGAGAGCATAGGGCACTTCCACTCATGGGCGTATACATTGGGAAAACTGAAAATCCACAAGACACCGGCACCCCAAAGTGTAGGGCTGCTCTGTTTACAAGAACCTCCACTTCGGTACACCTTAAATAGCCCAGGAAAGAGAAAAATGGATAAAGAAGTTGTGGTACTTATGCACAATGGAATATCACTCAGCCATGAAATCAGTGTCATAAGGCTAGTAGCAGCATGATGAGTGGATTTAGGTACGATGACTCTAAGTGAAATAAGTCACACAGAAAAAGACACTTATCCTAAGATATCACTTATAGAGGGAATGTCAAAATCGCTACCTTTGAACTGAATTACAAAACAGAACAGAGTCACACGTTTAGAAAACACACTATGGCTGCTTAACGGGAAAGATCAGGTGGGGTGATACATAAAACAAAGGTTTCAAATTAGCTCAGATACCGTTCCATTAGCCAAATATGTAATAGACAAGACCTACTCCCTGCTCAGTGAACTGGACTCAACACCCCCTATTCACCACACAAGAATATATCTGACTAGTAAGAATCTTAAAACCTATGTGTTGCTATCTCTCGGGAAGTGCAACAAGAGGGTGTAAAGCGGCATAAACACAGCAGTGAAAAGCAGCTAAACCCCATTATAAAAATAAATTACTCAAAAAAAAAACCCCATAAAACAAAGACAGTGAAAGAGAGAGAAATTCTTACAAAATCCGTTCAGGGGCTCTGATGCCACCTGGATTGACCATATCTAGACCCACAGCTGGATGAGACAGAAGGCTGGACACTCTTGGGGCTGAGAGGATTGGTGAGGTAAGGCGAGCAAACGCAGACCCTTTAAAGTAATACTGCGTGGTACCCATCCCATGGGTCCCAAATCTCCAGGTTCAAGGGCATCTTCCTACATCGAAAACATGCCTGGGAAACCCAGAAGATGGTACACCGTGTGATCGGGAAAGGTTTGTAAAACGCACCTCATTTCTCCTCTCCTTGTGCTGGGGTTCGCCATTCCAGCCGCTTTACCAACAATCTCCCTACTTGGAGAATCAGCACCGTTACCCTCCTGTTTCGTACAGGTTGCAATTTGTCCTGAGGATGAACGGGAAGAGGGGGAACCAATGAGAGACTAGCTCTAGGTGTTGGGACAGGCACAGGTCACTCTATTTTCCCATCAGGAAGAAGAATGAACCACAGGCTCAGCCTGCCCCCCCGGAACCAGAATAGGGCCTGAAGCAATCCTGCGCTTTTGCGGCCAGCTCCCAAAAAAGCGAGTTGACAAATGGAGCTCAGGGGCACTGCAATTCACAAACCTGCAGAGTTAGAAATGATAACTCTCGTCCACAAATATATTGAGGGAAGGCAACGAAGAGGATTGGAAAGCAAGGCAGAATTGCAGGAAACAGATTTCAGGAGGTAGATTCGACTCGCCTTTGAAGCACATGAAAAGCGGCAAAACGTCGAAAATGATGCCCTTGGCCAAAAAGGGCGTATGCGTTTTTTCCTGAATATATTCAGGAAAAAACGCATACGCCCTTTTTGGCCAACCAAGCAAGCCAGAAAGGCAAATCAGCACTACAAAGAAGTCTCGCTTGCCATCGGTCAAAAGGGCCATGCTGAAAAAAGTGTAAAAACCAGAAATGCAGGACAGGCCATGGAGACATGGGAGCCTTGCTACGCTGATGGGCGGGATGTAAATTGCCAACAGCCACTCTGGAGAAGTGTACGGTGTGTCCTGAAACATGTAATAAACACAGCTTAGAGAGCATAGGGCACTTCCACTCATGGGCGTATACATTGGGAAAACTGAAAATCCACAAGACACCGGCACCCCAAAGTGTAGGGCTGCTCTGTTTACAAGAACCTCCACTTCGGTACACCTTAAATAGCCCAGGAAAGAGAAAAATGGATAAAGAAGTTGTGGTACTTATGCACAATGGAATATCACTCAGCCATGAAATCAGTGTCATAAGGCTAGTAGCAGCATGATGAGTGGATTTAGGTACGATGACTCTAAGTGAAATAAGTCACACAGAAAAAGACACTTATCCTAAGATATCACTTATAGAGGGAATGTCAAAATCGCTACCTTTGAACTGAATTACAAAACAGAACAGAGTCACACGTTTAGAAAACACACTATGGCTGCTTAACGGGAAAGATCAGGTGGGGTGATACATAAAACAAAGGTTTCAAATTAGCTCAGATACCGTTCCATTAGCCAAATATGTAATAGACAAGACCTACTCCCTGCTCAGTGAACTGGACTCAACACCCCCTATTCACCACACAAGAATATATCTGACTAGTAAGAATCTTAAAACCTATGTGTTGCTATCTCTCGGGAAGTGCAACAAGAGGGTGTAAAGCGGCATAAACACAGCAGTGAAAAGCAGCTAAACCCCATTATAAAAATAAATTACTCAAAAAAAAAACCCCATAAAACAAAGACAGTGAAAGAGAGAGAAATTCTTACAAAATCCGTTCAGGGGCTCTGATGCCACCTGGATTGACCATATCTAGACCCACAGCTGGATGAGACAGAAGGCTGGACACTCTTGGGGCTGAGAGGATTGGTGAGGTAAGGCGAGCAAACGCAGACCCTTTAAAGTAATACTGCGTGGTACCCATCCCATGGGTCCCAAATCTCCAGGTTCAAGGGCATCTTCCTACATCGAAAACATGCCTGGGAAACCCAGAAGATGGTACACCGTGTGATCGGGAAAGGTTTGTAAAACGCACCTCATTTCTCCTCTCCTTGTGCTGGGGTTCGCCATTCCAGCCGCTTTACCAACAATCTCCCTACTTGGAGAATCAGCACCGTTACCCTCCTGTTTCGTACAGGTTGCAATTTGTCCTGAGGATGAACGGGAAGAGGGGGAACCAATGAGAGACTAGCTCTAGGTGTTGGGACAGGCACAGGTCACTCTATTTTCCCATCAGGAAGAAGAATGAACCACAGGCTCAGCCTGCCCCCCCGGAACCAGAATAGGGCCTGAAGCAATCCTGCGCTTTTGCGGCCAGCTCCCAAAAAAGCGAGTTGACAAATGGAGCTCAGGGGCACTGCAATTCACAAACCTGCAGAGTTAGAAATGATAACTCTCGTCCACAAATATATTGAGGGAAGGCAACGAAGAGGATTGGAAAGCAAGGCAGAATTGCAGGAAACAGATTTCAGGAGGTAGATTCGACTCGCCTTTGAAGCACATGAAAAGCGGCAAAACGTCGACAATGATGCCCTTGGCCAAAAAGGGCGTATGCGTTTTTTCCTGAATATATTCAGGAAAAAACGCATACGCCCTTTTTGGCCAACCAAGCAAGCCGGAAAGGCAAATCAGCACTACAAAGAAGTCTCGCTTGCCATCGGTCAAAAGGGCCATGCTGAAAAAAGTGTAAAAACCAGAAATGCAGGACAGGCCATGGAGACATGGGAGCCTTGCTACGCTGATGGGCGGGATGTAAATTGCCAACAGCCACTCTGGAGAAGTGTACGGTGTGTCCTGAAACATGTAATAAACACAGCTTAGAGAGCATAGGGCACTTCCACTCATGGGCGTATACATTGGGAAAACTGAAAATCCACAAGACACCGGCACCCCAAAGTGTAGGGCTGCTCTGTTTACAAGAACCTCCACTTCGGTACACCTTAAATAGCCCAGGAAAGAGAAAAATGCATAAAGAAGTTGTGGTACTTATGCACAATGGAATATCACTCAGCCATGAAATCAGTGTCATAAGGCTAGTAGCAGCATGATGAGTGGATTTAGGTACGATGACTCTAAGTGAAATAAGTCACACAGAAAAAGACACTTATCCTAAGATATCACTTATAGAGGGAATGTCAAAATCGCTACCTTTGAACTGAATTACAAAACAGAACAGAGTCACACGTTTAGAAAACACACTATGGCTGCTTAACGGGAAAGATCAGGTGGGGTGATACATAAAACAAAGGTTTCAAATTAGCTCAGATACCGTTCCATTAGCCAAATATGTAATAGACAAGACCTACTCCCTGCTCAGTGAACTGGACTCAACACCCCCTATTCACCACACAAGAATATATCTGACTAGTAAGAATCTTAAAACCTATGTGTTGCTATCTCTCGGGAAGTGCAACAAGAGGGTGTAAAGCGGCATAAACACAGCAGTGAAAAGCAGCTAAACCCCATTATAAAAATAAATTACTCAAAAAAAAACCCCATAAAACAAAGACAGTGAAAGAGAGAGAAATTCTTACAAAATCCGTTCAGGGGCTCTGATGCCACCTGGATTGACCATATCTAGACCCACAGCTGGATGAGACAGAAGGCTGGACACTCTTGGGGCTGAGAGGATTGGTGAGGTAAGGCGAGCAAACGCAGACCCTTTAAAGTAATACTGCGTGGTACCCATCCCATGGGTCCCAAATCTCCAGGTTCAAGGGCATCTTCCTACATCGAAAACATGCCTGGGAAACCCAGAAGATGGTACACCGTGTGATCGGGAAAGGTTTGTAAAACGCACCTCATTTCTCCTCTCCTTGTGCTGGGGTTCGCCATTCCAGCCGCTTTACCAACAATCTCCCTACTTGGAGAATCAGCACCGTTACCCTCCTGTTTCGTACAGGTTGCAATTTGTCCTGAGGATGAACGGGAAGAGGGGGAACCAATGAGAGACTAGCTCTAGGTGTTGGGACAGGCACAGGTCACTCTATTTTCCCATCAGGAAGAAGAATGAACCACAGGCTCAGCCTGCCCCCCCGGAACCAGAATAGGGCCTGAAGCAATCCTGCGCTTTTGCGGCCAGCTCCCAAAAAAGCGAGTTGACAAATGGAGCTCAGGGGCACTGCAATTCACAAACCTGCAGAGTTAGAAATGATAACTCTCGTCCACAAATATATTGAGGGAAGGCAACGAAGAGGATTGGAAAGCAAGGCAGAATTGCAGGAAACAGATTTCAGGAGGTAGATTCGACTCGCCTTTGAAGCACATGAAAAGCGGCAAAACGTCGACAATGATGCCCTTGGCCAAAAAGGGCGTATGCGTTTTTTCCTGAATATATTCAGGAAAAAACGCATACGCCCTTTTTGGCCAACCAAGCAAGCCGGAAAGGCAAATCAGCACTACAAAGAAGTCTCGCTTGCCATCGGTCAAAAGGGCCATGCTGAAAAAAGTGTAAAAACCAGAAATGCAGGACAGGCCATGGAGACATGGGAGCCTTGCTACGCTGATGGGCGGGATGTAAATTGCCAACAGCCACTCTGGAGAAGTGTACGGTGTGTCCTGAAACATGTAATAAACACAGCTTAGAGAGCATAGGGCACTTCCACTCATGGGCGTATACATTGGGAAAACTGAAAATCCACAAGACACCGGCACCCCAAAGTGTAGGGCTGCTCTGTTTACAAGAACCTCCACTTCGGTACACCTTAAATAGCCCAGGAAAGAGAAAAATGGATAAAGAAGTTGTGGTACTTATGCACAATGGAATATCACTCAGCCATGAAATCAGTGTCATAAGGCTAGTAGCAGCATGATGAGTGGATTTAGGTACGATGACTCTAAGTGAAATAAGTCACACAGAAAAAGACACTTATCCTAAGATATCACTTATAGAGGGAATGTCAAAATCGCTACCTTTGAACTGAATTACAAAACAGAACAGAGTCACACGTTTAGAAAACACACTATGGCTGCTTAACGGGAAAGATCAGGTGGGGTGATACATAAAACAAAGGTTTCAAATTAGCTCAGATACCGTTCCATTAGCCAAATATGTAATAGACAAGACCTACTCCCTGCTCAGTGAACTGGACTCAACACCCCCTATTCACCACACAAGAATATATCTGACTAGTAAGAATCTTAAAACCTATGTGTTGCTATCTCTCGGGAAGTGCAACAAGAGGGTGTAAAGCGGCATAAACACAGCAGTGAAAAGCAGCTAAACCCCATTATAAAAATAAATTACTCAAAAAAAAACCCCATAAAACAAAGACAGTGAAAGAGAGAGAAATTCTTACAAAATCCGTTCAGGGGCTCTGATGCCACCTGGATTGACCATATCTAGACCCACAGCTGGATGAGACAGAAGGCTGGACACTCTTGGGGCTGAGAGGATTGGTGAGGTAAGGCGAGCAAACGCAGACCCTTTAAAGTAATACTGCGTGGTACCCATCCCATGGGTCCCAAATCTCCAGGTTCAAGGGCATCTTCCTACATCGAAAACATGCCTGGGAAACCCAGAAGATGGTACACCGTGTGATCGGGAAAGGTTTGTAAAACGCACCTCATTTCTCCTCTCCTTGTGCTGGGGTTCGCCATTCCAGCCACTTTACCAACAATCTCCCTACTTGGAGAATCAGCACCGTTACCCTCCTGTTTCGTACAGGTTGCAATTTGTCCTGAGGATGAACGGGAAGAGGGGGAACCAATGAGAGACTAGCTCTAGGTGTTGGGACAGGCACAGGTCACTCTATTTTCCCATCAGGAAGAAGAATGAACCACAGGCTCAGCCTGCCCCCCCGGAACCAGAATAGGGCCTGAAGCAATCCTGCGCTTTTGCGGCCAGCTCCCAAAAAAGCGAGTTGACAAATGGAGCTCAGGGGCACTGCAATTCACAAACCTGCAGAGTTAGAAATGATAACTCTCGTCCACAAATATATTGAGGGAAGGCAACGAAGAGGATTGGAAAGCAAGGCAGAATTGCAGGAAACAGATTTCAGGAGGTAGATTCGACTCGCCTTTGAAGCACATGAAAAGCGGCAAAACGTCGAAAATGATGCCCTTGGCCAAAAAGGGCGTATGCGTTTTTTCCTGAATATATTCAGGAAAAAACGCATACGCCCTTTTTGGCCAACCAAGCAAGCCGGAAAGGCAAATCAGCACTACAAAGAAGTCTCGCTTGCCATCGGTCAAAAGGGCCATGCTGAAAAAAGTGTAAAAACCAGAAATGCAGGACAGGCCATGGAGACATGGGAGCCTTGCTACGCTGATGGGCGGGATGTAAATTGCCAACAGCCACTCTGGAGAAGTGTACGGTGTGTCCTGAAACATGTAATAAACACAGCTTAGAGAGCATAGGGCACTTCCACTCATGGGCGTATACATTGGGAAAACTGAAAATCCACAAGACACCGGCACCCCAAAGTGTAGGGCTGCTCTGTTTACAAGAACCTCCACTTCGGTACACCTTAAATAGCCCAGGAAAGAGAAAAATGGATAAAGAAGTTGTGGTACTTATGCACAATGGAATATCACTCAGCCATGAAATCAGTGTCATAAGGCTAGTAGCAGCATGATGAGTGGATTTAGGTACGATGACTCTAAGTGAAATAAGTCACACAGAAAAAGACACTTATCCTAAGATATCACTTATAGAGGGAATGTCAAAATCGCTACCTTTGAACTGAATTACAAAACAGAACAGAGTCACACGTTTAGAAAACACACTATGGCTGCTTAACGGGAAAGATCAGGTGGGGTGATACATAAAACAAAGGTTTCAAATTAGCTCAGATACCGTTCCATTAGCCAAATATGTAATAGACAAGACCTACTCCCTGCTCAGTGAACTGGACTCAACACCCCCTATTCACCACACAAGAATATATCTGACTAGTAAGAATCTTAAAACCTATGTGTTGCTATCTCTCGGGAAGTGCAACAAGAGGGTGTAAAGCGGCATAAACACAGCAGTGAAAAGCAGCTAAACCCCATTATAAAAATAAATTACTCAAAAAAAAACCCCATAAAACAAAGACAGTGAACGAGAGAGAAATTCTTACAAAATCCGTTCAGGGGCTCTGATGCCACCTGGATTGACCATATCTAGACCCACAGCTGGATGAGACAGAAGGCTGGACACTCTTGGGGCTGAGAGGATTGGTGAGGTAAGGCGAGCAAACGAAGACCCTTTAAAGTAATACTGCGTGGTACCCATCCCATGGGTCCCAAATCTCCAGGTTCAAGGGCATCTTCCTACATCGAAAACATGCCTGGGAAACCCAGAAGATGGTACACCGTGTGATCGGGAAAGGTTTGTAAAACGCACCTCATTTCTCCTCTCCTTGTGCTGGGGTTCGCCATTCCAGCCGCTTTACCAACAATCTCCCTACTTGGAGAATCAGCACCGTTACCCTCCTGTTTCGTACAGGTTGCAATTTGTCCTGAGGATGAACGGGAAGAGGGGGAACCAATGAGAGACTAGCTCTAGGTGTTGGGACAGGCACAGGTCACTCTATTTTCCCATCAGGAAGAAGAATGAACCACAGGCTCAGCCTGCCCCCCCGGAACCAGAATAGGGCCTGAAGCAATTCTGCGCTTTTGCGGCCAGCTCCCAAAAAAGCGAGTTGACAAATGGAGCTCAGGGGCACTGCAATTCACAAACCTGCAGAGTTAGAAATGATAACTCTCGTCCACAAATATATTGAGGGAAGGCAACGAAGAGGATTGGAAAGCAAGGCAGAATTGCAGGAAACAGATTTCAGGAGGTAGATTCGACTCGCCTTTAAAGCACATGAAAAGCGGCAAAACGTCGACAATGATGCCCTTGGCCAAAAAGGGCGTATGCGTTTTTTCCTGAATATATTCAGGAAAAAACGCATACGCCCTTTTTGGCCAACCAAGCAAGCCGGAAAGGCAAATCAGCACTACAAAGAAGTCTCACTTGCCATCGGTCAAAAGGGCCATGCTGAAAAAAGTGTAAAAACCAGAAATGCAGGACAGGCCATGGAGACATGGGAGCCTTGCTACGCTGATGGGCGGGATGTAAATTGCCAACAGCCACTCTGGAGAAGTGTACGGTGTGTCCTGAAACATGTAATAAACACAGCTTAGAGAGCATAGGGCACTTCCACTCATGGGCGTATACATTGGGAAAACTGAAAATCCACAAGACACCGGCACCCCAAAGTGTAGGGCTGCTCTGTTTACGAGAACCTCCACTTCGGTACACCTTAAATAGCCCAGGAAAGAGAAAAATGGATAAAGAAGTTGTGGTACTTATGCACAATGGAATATCACTCAGCCATGAAATCAGTGTCATAAGGCTAGTAGCAGCATGATGAGTGGATTTAGGTACGATGACTCTAAGTGAAATAAGTCACACAGAAAAAGACACTTATCCTAAGATATCACTTATAGAGGGAATGTCAAAATCGCTACCTTTGAACTGAATTACAAAACAGAACAGAGTCACACGTTTAGAAAACACACTATGGCTGCTTAACGGGAAAGATCAGGTGGGGTGATACATAAAACAAAGGTTTCAAATTAGCTCAGATACCGTTCCATTAGCCAAATATGTAATAGACAAGACCTACTCCCTGCTCAGTGAACTGGACTCAACACCCCCTATTCACCACACAAGAATATATCTGACTAGTAAGAATCTTAAAACCTATGTGTTGCTATCTCTCGGGAAGTGCAACAAGAGGGTGTAAAGCGGCATAAACACAGCAGTGAAAAGCAGCTAAACCCCATTATAAAAATAAATTACTCAAAAAAAACCCCATAAAACAAAGACAGTGAAAGAGAGAGAAATTCTTACAAAATCCGTTCAGGGGCTCTGATGCCACCTGGATTGACCATATCTAGACCCACAGCTGGATGAGACAGAAGGCTGGACACTCTTGGGGCTGAGAGGATTGGTGAGGTAAGGCGAGCAAACGAAGACCCTTTAAAATAATACTGCGTGGTACCCATCCCATGGGTCCCAAATCTCCAGGTTCAAGGGCATCTTCCTACATCGAAAACATGCCTGGGAAACCCAGAAGATGGTACACCGTGTGATCGGGAAAGGTTTGTAAAACGCACCTCATTTCTCCTCTCCTTGTGCTGGGGTTCGCCATTCCAGCCGCTTTACCAACAATCTCCCTACTTGGAGAATCAGCACCGTTACCCTCCTGTTTCGTACAGGTTGCAATTTGTCCTGAGGATGAACGGGAAGAGGGGGAACCAATGAGAGACTAGCTCTAGGTGTTGGGACAGGCACAGGTCACTCTATTTTCCCATCAGGAAGAAGAATGAACCACAGGCTCAGCCTGCCCCCCCGGAACCAGAATAGGGCCTGAAGCAATCCTGCGCTTTTGCGGCCAGCTCCCAAAAAAGCGAGTTGACAAATGGAGCTCAGGGGCACTGCAATTCACAAACCTGCAGAGTTAGAAATGATAACTCTCGTCCACAAATATATTGAGGGAAGGCAACGAAGAGGATTGGAAAGCAAGGCAGAATTGCAGGAAACAGATTTCAGGAGGTAGATTTGACTCGCCTTTAAAGCACATGAAAAGCGGCAAAACGTCGACAATGATGCCCTTGGCCAAAAAGGGCGTATGCGTTTTTTCCTGAATATATTCAGGAAAAAACGCATACGCCCTTTTTGGCCAACCAAGCAAGCCGGAAAGGCAAATCAGCACTACAAAGAAGTCTCGCTTGCCATCGGTCAAAAGGGCCATGCTGAAAAAAGTGTAAAAACCAGAAATGCAGGACAGGCCATGGAGACATGGGAGCCTTGCTACGCTGATGGGCGGGATGTAAATTGCCAACAGCCACTCTGGAGAAGTGTACGGTGTGTCCTGAAACATGTAATAAACACAGCTTAGAGAGCATAGGGCACTTCCACTCATGGGCGTATACATTGGGAAAACTGAAAATCCACAAGACACCGGCACCCCAAAGTGTAGGGCTGCTCTGTTTACAAGAACCTCCACTTCGGTACACCTTAAATAGCCCAGGAAAGAGAAAAATGGATAAAGAAGTTGTGGTACTTATGCACAATGGAATATCACTCAGCCATGAAATCAGTGTCATAAGGCTAGTAGCAGCATGATGAGTGGATTTAGGTACGATGACTCTAAGTGAAATAAGTCACACAGAAAAAGACACTTATCCTAAGATATCACTTATAGAGGGAATGTCAAAATCGCTACCTTTGAACTGAATTACAAAACAGAACAGAGTCACACGTTTAGAAAACACACTATGGCTGCTTAACGGGAAAGATCAGGTGGGGTGATACATAAAACAAAGGTTTCAAATTAGCTCAGATACCGTTCCATTAGCCAAATATGTAATAGACAAGACCTACTCCCTGCTCAGTGAACTGGACTCAACACCCCCTATTCACCACACAAGAATATATCTGACTAGTAAGAATCTTAAAACCTATGTGTTGCTATCTCTCGGGAAGTGCAACAAGAGGGTGTAAAGCGGCATAAACACAGCAGTGAAAAGCAGCTAAACCCCATTATAAAAATAAATTACTCAAAAAAAAACCCCATAAAAGAAAGACAGTGAACGAGAGAGAAATTCTTACAAAACCCGTTCAGGGGCTCTGATGCCACCTGGATTGACCATATCTAGACCCACAGCTGGATGAGACAGAAGGCTGGACACTCTTGGGGCTGAGAGGATTGGTGAGGTAAGGCGAGCAAACGCAGACCCTTTAAAGTAATACTGCGTGGTACCCATCCCATGGGTCCCAAATCTCCAGGTTCAAGGGCATCTTCCTACATCGAAAACATGCCTGGGAAACCCAGAAGATGGTACACCGTGTGATCGGGAAAGGTTTGTAAAACGCACCTCATTTCTCCTCTCCTTGTGCTGGGGTTCGCCATTCCAGCCACTTTACCAACAATCTCCCTATTGGAGAATCAGCACCGTTATCCTCCTGTTTCGTACAGGTTGCAATTTGTCCTGAGGATGAACGGGAAGAGGGGGAACCAATGAGAGACTAGCTCTAGGTGTTGGGACAGGCACAGGTCACTCTATTTTCCCATCAGGAAGAAGAATGAACCACAGGCTCAGCCTGCCCCCCCGGAACCAGAATAGGGCCTGAAGCAATCCTGCGCTTTTGCGGCCAGCTCCCAAAAAAGCGAGTTGACAAATGGAGCTCAGGGGCACTGCAATTCACAAACCTGCAGAGTTAGAAATGATAACTCTCGTCCACAAATATATTGAGGGAAGGCAACGAAGAGGATTGGAAAGCAAGGCAGAATTGCAGGAAACAGATTTCAGGAGGTAGATTCGACTCGCCTTTGAAGCACATGAAAAGCGGCAAAACGTCGAAAATGATGCCCTTGGCCAAAAAGGGCGTATGCGTTTTTTCCTGAATATATTCAGGAAAAAACGCATACGCCCTTTTTGGCCAACCAAGCAAGCCACAAAGGCAAATCAGCACTACAAAGAAGTCTCGCTTGCCATCGGTCAAAAGGGCCATGCTGAAAAAAGTGTAAAAACCAGAAATGCAGGACAGGCCATGGAGACATGGGAGCCTTGCTACGCTGATGGGCGGGATGTAAATTGCCAACAGCCACTCTGGAGAAGTGTACGGTGTGTCCTGAAACATGTAATAAACACAGCTTAGAGAGCATAGGGCACTTCCACTCATGGGCGTATACATTGGGAAAACTGAAAATCCACAAGACACCGGCACCCCAAAGTGTAGGGCTGCTCTGTTTACAAGAACCTCCACTTCGGTACACCTTAAATAGCCCAGGAAAGAGAAAAATGGATAAAGAAGTTGTGGTACTTATGCACAATGGAATATCACTCAGCCATGAAATCAGTGTCATAAGGCTAGTAGCAGCATGATGAGTGGATTTAGGTACGATGACTCTAAGTGAAATAAGTCACACAGAAAAAGACACTTATCCTAAGATATCACTTATAGAGGGAATGTCAAAATCGCTACCTTTGAACTGAATTACAAAACAGAACAGAGTCACACGTTTAGAAAACACACTATGGCTGCTTAACGGGAAAGATCAGGTGGGGTGATACATAAAACAAAGGTTTCAAATTAGCTCAGATACCGTTCCATTAGCCAAATATGTAATAGACAAGACCTACTCCCTGCTCAGTGAACTGGACTCAACACCCCCTATTCACCACACAAGAATATATCTGACTAGTAAGAATCTTAAAACCTATGTGTTGCTATCTCTCGGGAAGTGCAACAAGAGGGTGTAAAGCGGCATAAACACAGCAGTGAAAAGCAGCTAAACCCCATTATAAAAATAAATTACTCAAAAAAAAACCCCATAAAACAAAGACAGTGAAAGAGAGAGAAATTCTTACAAAATCCGTTCAGGGGCTCTGATGCCACCTGGATTGACCATATCTAGACCCACAGCTGGATGAGACAGAAGGCTGGACACTCTTGGGGCTGAGAGGATTGGTGAGGTAAGGCGAGCAAACGCAGACCCTTTAAAGTAATACTGCGTGGTACCCATCCCATGGGTCCCAAATCTCCAGGTTCAAGGGCATCTTCCTACATCGAAAACATGCCTGGGAAACCCAGAAGATGGTACACCGTGTGATCGGGAAAGGTTTGTAAAACGCACCTCATTTCTCCTCTCCTTGTGCTGGGGTTCGCCATTCCAGCCGCTTTACCAACAATCTCCCTACTTGGAGAATCAGCACCGTTACCCTCCTGTTTCGTACAGGTTGCAATTTGTCCTGAGGATGAACGGGAAGAGGGGGAACCAATGAGAGACTAGCTCTAGGTGTTGGGACAGGCACAGGTCACTCTATTTTCCCATCAGGAAGAAGAATGAACCACAGGCTCAGCCTGCCCCCCCGGAACCAGAATAGGGCCTGAAGCAATCCTGCGCTTTTGCGGCCAGCTCCCAAAAAAGCGAGTTGACAAATGGAGCTCAGGGGCACTGCAATTCACAAACCTGCAGAGTTAGAAATGATAACTCTCGTCCACAAATATATTGAGGGAAGGCAACGAAGAGGATTGGAAAGCAAGGCAGAATTGCAGGAAACAGATTTCAGGAGGTAGATTCGACTCGCCTTTGAAGCACATGAAAAGCGGCAAAACGTCGAAAATGATGCCCTTGGCCAAAAAGGGCGTATGCGTTTTTTCCTGAATATATTCAGGAAAAAACGCATACGCCCTTTTTGGCCAACCAAGCAAGCCGGAAAGGCAAATCAGCACTACAAAGAAGTCTCGCTTGCCATCGGTCAAAAGGGCCATGCTGAAAAAAGTGTAAAAACCAGAAATGCAGGACAGGCCATGGAGACATGGGAGCCTTGCTACGCTGATGGGCGGGATGTAAATTGCCAACAGCCACTCTGGAGAAGTGTACGGTGTGTCCTGAAACATGTAATAAACACAGCTTAGAGAGCATAGGGCACTTCCACTCATGGGCGTATACATTGGGAAAACTGAAAATCCACAAGACACCGGCACCCCAAAGTGTAGGGCTGCTCTGTTTACGAGAACCTCCACTTCGGTACACCTTAAATAGCCCAGGAAAGAGAAAAATGGATAAAGAAGTTGTGGTACTTATGCACAATGGAATATCACTCAGCCATGAAATCAGTGTCATAAGGCTAGTAGCAGCATGATGAGTGGATTTAGGTACGATGACTCTAAGTGAAATAAGTCACACAGAAAAAGACACTTATCCTAAGATATCACTTATAGAGGGAATGTCAAAATCGCTACCTTTGAACTGAATTACAAAACAGAACAGAGTCACACGTTTAGAAAACACACTATGGCTGCTTAACGGGAAAGATCAGGTGGGGTGATACATAAAACAAAGGTTTCAAATTAGCTCAGATACCGTTCCATTAGCCAAATATGTAATAGACAAGACCTACTCCCTGCTCAGTGAACTGGACTCAACACCCCCTATTCACCACACAAGAATATATCTGACTAGTAAGAATCTTAAAACCTATGTGTTGCTATCTCTCGGGAAGTGCAACAAGAGGGTGTAAAGCGGCATAAACACAGCAGTGAAAAGCAGCTAAACCCCATTATAAAAATAAATTACTCAAAAAAAAACCCCATAAAACAAAGACAGTGAACGAGAGAGAAATTCTTACAAAACCCGTTCAGGGGCTCTGATGCCACCTGGATTGACCATATCTAGACCCACAGCTGGATGAGACAGAAGGCTGGACACTCTTGGGGCTGAGAGGATTGGTGAGGTAAGGCGAGCAAACGCAGACCCTTTAAAGTAATACTGCGTGGTACCCATCCCATGGGTCCCAAATCTCCAGGTTCAAGGGCATCTTCCTACATCGAAAACATGCCTGGGAAACCCAGAAGATGGTACACCGTGTGATCGGGAAAGGTTTGTAAAACGCACCTCATTTCTCCTCTCCTTGTGCTGGGGTTCGCCATTCCAGCCACTTTACCAACAATCTCCCTATTGGAGAATCAGCACCGTTATCCTCCTGTTTCGTACAGGTTGCAATTTGTCCTGAGGATGAACGGGAAGAGGGGGAACCAATGAGAGACTAGCTCTAGGTGTTGGGACAGGCACAGGTCACTCTATTTTCCCATCAGGAAGAAGAATGAACCACAGGCTCAGCCTGCCCCCCCGGAACCAGAATAGGGCCTGAAGCAATCCTGCGCTTTTGCGGCCAGCTCCCAAAAAAGCGAGTTGACAAATGGAGCTCAGGGGCACTGCAATTCACAAACCTGCAGAGTTAGAAATGATAACTCTCGTCCACAAATATATTGAGGGAAGGCAACGAAGAGGATTGGAAAGCAAGGCAGAATTGCAGGAAACAGATTTCAGGAGGTAGATTCGACTCGCCTTTGAAGCACATGAAAAGCGGCAAAACGTCGACAATGATGCCCTTGGCCAAAAAGGGCGTATGCGTTTTTTCCTGAATATATTCAGGAAAAAACGCATACGCCCTTTTTGGCCAACCAAGCAAGCCGGAAAGGCAAATCAGCACTACAAAGAAGTCTCGCTTGCCATCGGTCAAAAGGGCCATGCTGAAAAAAGTGTAAAAACCAGAAATGCAGGACAGGCCATGGAGACATGGGAGCCTTGCTACGCTGATGGGCGGGATGTAAATTGCCAACAGCCACTCTGGAGAAGTGTACGGTGTGTCCTGAAACATGTAATAAACACAGCTTAGAGAGCATAGGGCACTTCCACTCATGGGCGTATACATTGGGAAAACTGAAAATCCACAAGACACCGGCACCCCAAAGTGTAGGGCTGCTCTGTTTACAAGAACCTCCACTTCGGTACACCTTAAATAGCCCAGGAAAGAGAAAAATGGATAAAGAAGTTGTGGTACTTATGCACAATGGAATATCACTCAGCCATGAAATCAGTGTCATAAGGCTAGTAGCAGCATGATGAGTGGATTTAGGTACGATGACTCTAAGTGAAATAAGTCACACAGAAAAAGACACTTATCCTAAGATATCACTTATAGAGGGAATGTCAAAATCGCTACCTTTGAACTGAATTACAAAACAGAACAGAGTCACACGTTTAGAAAACACACTATGGCTGCTTAACGGGAAAGATCAGGTGGGGTGATACATAAAACAAAGGTTTCAAATTAGCTCAGATACCGTTCCATTAGCCAAATATGTAATAGACAAGACCTACTCCCTGCTCAGTGAACTGGACTCAACACCCCCTATTCACCACACAAGAATATATCTGACTAGTAAGAATCTTAAAACCTATGTGTTGCTATCTCTCGGGAAGTGCAACAAGAGGGTGTAAAGCGGCATAAACACAGCAGTGAAAAGCAGCTAAACCCCATTATAAAAATAAATTACTCAAAAAAAAACCCCATAAAACAAAGACAGTGAAAGAGAGAGAAATTCTTACAAAATCCGTTCAGGGGCTCTGATGCCACCTGGATTGACCATATCTAGACCCACAGCTGGATGAGACAGAAGGCTGGACACTCTTGGGGCTGAGAGGATTGGTGAGGTAAGGCGAGCAAACGCAGACCCTTTAAAGTAATACTGCGTGGTACCCATCCCATGGGTCCCAAATCTCCAGGTTCAAGGGCATCTTCCTACATCGAAAACATGCCTGGGAAACCCAGAAGATGGTACACCGTGTGATCGGGAAAGGTTTGTAAAACGCACCTCATTTCTCCTCTCCTTGTGCTGGGGTTCGCCATTCCAGCCGCTTTACCAACAATCTCCCTACTTGGAGAATCAGCACCGTTACCCTCCTGTTTCGTACAGGTTGCAATTTGTCCTGAGGATGAACGGGAAGAGGGGGAACCAATGAGAGACTAGCTCTAGGTGTTGGGACAGGCACAGGTCACTCTATTTTCCCATCAGGAAGAAGAATGAACCACAGGCTCAGCCTGCCCCCCCGGAACCAGAATAGGGCCTGAAGCAATCCTGCGCTTTTGCGGCCAGCTCCCAAAAAAGCGAGTTGACAAATGGAGCTCAGGGGCACTGCAATTCACAAACCTGCAGAGTTAGAAATGATAACTCTCGTCCACAAATATATTGAGGGAAGGCAACGAAGAGGATTGGAAAGCAAGGCAGAATTGCAGGAAACAGATTTCAGGAGGTAGATTCGACTCGCCTTTAAAGCACATGAAAAGCGGCAAAACGTCGACAATGATGCCCTTGGCCAAAAAGGGCGTATGCGTTTTTTCCTGAATATATTCAGGAAAAAACGCATACGCCCTTTTTGGCCAACCAAGCAAGCCGGAAAGGCAAATCAGCACTACAAAGAAGTCTCGCTTGCCATCGGTCAAAAGGGCCATGCTGAAAAAAGTGTAAAAACCAGAAATGCAGGACAGGCCATGGAGACATGGGAGCCTTGCTACGCTGATGGGCGGGATGTAAATTGCCAACAGCCACTCTGGAGAAGTGCACGGTGTGTCCTGAAACATGTAATAAACACAGCTTAGAGAGCATAGGGCACTTCCACTCATGGGCGTATACATTGGGAAAACTGAAAATCCACAAGACACCGGCACCCCAAAGTGTAGGGCTGCTCTGTTTACAAGAACCTCCACTTCGGTACACCTTAAATAGCCCAGGAAAGAGAAAAATGGATAAAGAAGTTGTGGTACTTATGCACAATGGAATATCACTCAGCCATGAAATCAGTGTCATAAGGCTAGTAGCAGCATGATGAGTGGATTTAGGTACGATGACTCTAAGTGAAATAAGTCACACAGAAAAAGACACTTATCCTAAGATATCACTTATAGAGGGAATGTCAAAATCGCTACCTTTGAACTGAATTACAAAACAGAACAGAGTCACACGTTTAGAAAACACACTATGGCTGCTTAACGGGAAAGATCAGGTGGGGTGATACATAAAACAAAGGTTTCAAATTAGCTCAGATACCGTTCCATTAGCCAAATATGTAATAGACAAGACCTACTCCCTGCTCAGTGAACTGGACTCAACACCCCCTATTCACCACACAAGAATATATCTGACTAGTAAGAATCTTAAAACCTATGTGTTGCTATCTCTCGGGAAGTGCAACAAGAGGGTGTAAAGCGGCATAAACACAGCAGTGAAAAGCAGCTAAACCCCATTATAAAAATAAATTACTCAAAAAAAAACCCCATAAAACAAAGACAGTGAAAGAGAGAGAAATTCTTACAAAATCCGTTCAGGGGCTCTGATGCCACCTGGATTGACCATATCTAGACCCACAGCTGGATGAGACAGAAGGCTGGACACTCTTGGGGCTGAGAGGATTGGTGAGGTAAGGCGAGCAAACGAAGACCCTTTAAAGTAATACTGCGTGGTACCCATCCCATGGGTCCCAAATCTCCAGGTTCAAGGGCATCTTCCTACATCGAAAACATGCCTGGGAAACCCAGAAGATGGTACACCGTGTGATCGGGAAAGGTTTGTAAAACGCACCTCATTTCTCCTCTCCTTGTGCTGGGGTTCGCCATTCCAGCCGCTTTACCAACAATCTCCCTACTTGGAGAATCAGCACCGTTACCCTCCTGTTTCGTACAGGTTGCAATTTGTCCTGAGGATGAACGGGAAGAGGGGGAACCAATGAGAGACTAGCTCTAGGTGTTGGGACAGGCACAGGTCACTCTATTTTCCCATCAGGAAGAAGAATGAACCACAGGCTCAGCCTGCCCCCCCGGAACCAGAATAGGGCCTGAAGCAATCCTGCGCTTTTGCGGCCAGCTCCCAAAAAAGCGAGTTGACAAATGGAGCTCAGGGGCACTGCAATTCACAAACCTGCAGAGTTAGAAATGATAACTCTCGTCCACAAATATATTGAGGGAAGGCAACGAAGAGGATTGGAAAGCAAGGCAGAATTGCAGGAAACAGATTTCAGGAGGTAGATTCGACTCGCCTTTGAAGCCCATGAAAAGCGGCAAAACGTCGACAATGATGCCCTTGGCCAAAAAGGGCGTATGCGTTTTTTCCTGAATATATTCAGGAAAAAACGCATACGCCCTTTTTGGCCAACCAAGCAAGCCAGAAAGGCAAATCAGCACTACAAAGAAGTCTCGCTTGCCATCGGTCAAAAGGGCCATGCTGAAAAAAGTGTAAAAACCAGAAATGCAGGACAGGCCATGGAGACATGGGAGCCTTGCTACGCTGATGGGCGGGATGTAAATTGCCAACAGCCACTCTGGAGAAGTGTACGGTGTGTCCTGAAACATGTAATAAACACAGCTTAGAGAGCATAGGGCACTTCCACTCATGGGCGTATACATTGGGAAAACTGAAAATCCACAAGACACCGGCACCCCAAAGTGTAGGGCTGCTCTGTTTACAAGAACCTCCACTTCGGTACACCTTAAATAGCCCAGGAAAGAGAAAAATGGATAAAGAAGTTGTGGTACTTATGCACAATGGAATATCACTCAGCCATGAAATCAGTGTCATAAGGCTAGTAGCAGCATGATGAGTGGATTTAGGTACGATGACTCTAAGTGAAATAAGTCACACAGAAAAAGACACTTATCCTAAGATATCACTTATAGAGGGAATGTCAAAATCGCTACCTTTGAACTGAATTACAAAACAGAACAGAGTCACACGTTTAGAAAACACACTATGGCTGCTTAACGGGAAAGATCAGGTGGGGTGATACATAAAACAAAGGTTTCAAATTAGCTCAGATACCGTTCCATTAGCCAAATATGTAATAGACAAGACCTACTCCCTGCTCAGTGAACTGGACTCAACACCCCCTATTCACCACACAAGAATATATCTGACTAGTAAGAATCTTAAAACCTATGTGTTGCTATCTCTCGGGAAGTGCAACAAGAGGGTGTAAAGCGGCATAAACACAGCAGTGAAAAGCAGCTAAACCCCATTATAAAAATAAATTACTCAAAAAAAAACCCCATAAAACAAAGACAGTGAAAGAGAGAGAAATTCTTACAAAATCCGTTCAGGGGCTCTGATGCCACCTGGATTGACCATATCTAGACCCACAGCTGGATGAGACAGAAGGCTGGACACTCTTGGGGCTGAGAGGATTGGTGAGGTAAGGCGAGCAAACGCAGACCCTTTAAAGTAATACTGCGTGGTACCCATCCCATGGGTCCCAAATCTCCAGGTTCAAGGGCATCTTCCTACATCGAAAACATGCCTGGGAAACCCAGAAGATGGTACACCGTGTGATCGGGAAAGGTTTGTAAAACGCACCTCATTTCTCCTCTCCTTGTGCTGGGGTTCGCCATTCCAGCCGCTTTACCAACAATCTCCCTACTTGGAGAATCAGCACCGTTACCCTCCTGTTTCGTACAGGTTGCAATTTGTCCTGAGGATGAACGGGAAGAGGGGGAACCAATGAGAGACTAGCTCTAGGTGTTGGGACAGGCACAGGTCACTCTATTTTCCCATCAGGAAGAAGAATGAACCACAGGCTCAGCCTGCCCCCCCGGAACCAGAATAGGGCCTGAAGCAATCCTGCGCTTTTGCGGCCAGCTCCCAAAAAAGCGAGTTGACAAATGGAGCTCAGGGGCACTGCAATTCACAAACCTGCAGAGTTAGAAATGATAACTCTCGTCCACAAATATATTGAGGGAAGGCAACGAAGAGGATTGGAAAGCAAGGCAGAATTGCAGGAAACAGATTTCAGGAGGTAGATTCGACTCGCCTTTGAAGCACATGAAAAGCGGCAAAACGTCGACAATGATGCCCTTGGCCAAAAAGGGCGTATGCGTTTTTTCCTGAATATATTCAGGAAAAAACGCATACGCCCTTTTTGGCCAACCAAGCAAGCCGGAAAGGCAAATCAGCACTACAAAGAAGTCTCGCTTGCCATCGGTCAAAAGGGCCATGCTGAAAAAAGTGTAAAAACCAGAAATGCAGGACAGGCCATGGAGACATGGGAGCCTTGCTACGCTGATGGGCGGGATGTAAATTGCCAACAGCCACTCTGGAGAAGTGTACGGTGTGTCCTGAAACATGTAATAAACACAGCTTAGAGAGCATAGGGCACTTCCACTCATGGGCGTATACATTGGGAAAACTGAAAATCCACAAGACACCGGCACCCCAAAGTGTAGGGCTGCTCTGTTTACAAGAACCTCCACTTCGGTACACCTTAAATAGCCCAGGAAAGAGAAAAATGGATAAAGAAGTTGTGGTACTTATGCACAATGGAATATCACTCAGCCATGAAATCAGTGTCATAAGGCTAGTAGCAGCATGATGAGTGGATTTAGGTACGATGACTCTAAGTGAAATAAGTCACACAGAAAAAGACACTTATCCTAAGATATCACTTATAGAGGGAATGTCAAAATCGCTACCTTTGAACTGAATTACAAAACAGAACAGAGTCACACGTTTAGAAAACACACTATGGCTGCTTAACGGGAAAGATCAGGTGGGGTGATACATAAAACAAAGGTTTCAAATTAGCTCAGATACCGTTCCATTAGCCAAATATGTAATAGACAAGACCTACTCCCTGCTCAGTGAACTGGACTCAACACCCCCTATTCACCACACAAGAATATATCTGACTAGTAAGAATCTTAAAACCTATGTGTTGCTATCTCTCGGGAAGTGCAACAAGAGGGTGTAAAGCGGCATAAACACAGCAGTGAAAAGCAGCTAAACCCCATTATAAAAATAAATTACTCAAAAAAAAACCCCATAAAACAAAGACAGTGAACGAGAGAGAAATTCTTACAAAATCCGTTCAGGGGCTCTGATGCCACCTGGATTGACCATATCTAGACCCACAGCTGGATGAGACAGAAGGCTGGACACTCTTGGGGCTGAGAGGATTGGTGAGGTAAGGCGAGCAAACGAAGACCCTTTAAAGTAATACTGCGTGGTACCCATCCCATGGGTCCCAAATCTCCAGGTTCAAGGGCATCTTCCTACATCGAAAACATGCCTGGGAAACCCAGAAGATGGTACACCGTGTGATCGGGAAAGGTTTGTAAAACGCACCTCATTTCTCCTCTCCTTGTGCTGGGGTTCGCCATTCCAGCCGCTTTACCAACAATCTCCCTACTTGGAGAATCAGCACCGTTACCCTCCTGTTTCGTACAGGTTGCAATTTGTCCTGAGGATGAACGGGAAGAGGGGGAACCAATGAGAGACTAGCTCTAGGTGTTGGGACAGGCACAGGTCACTCTATTTTCCCATCAGGAAGAAGAATGAACCACAGGCTCAGCCTGCCCCCCCGGAACCAGAATAGGGCCTGAAGCAATCCTGCGCTTTTGCGGCCAGCTCCCAAAAAAGCGAGTTGACAAATGGAGCTCAGGGGCACTGCAATTCACAAACCTGCAGAGTTAGAAATGATAACTCTCGTCCACAAATATATTGAGGGAAGGCAACGAAGAGGATTGGAAAGCAAGGCAGAATTGCAGGAAACAGATTTCAGGAGGTAGATTCGACTCGCCTTTGAAGCACATGAAAAGCGGCAAAACGTCGACAATGATGCCCTTGGCCAAAAAGGGCGTATGCGTTTTTTCCTGAATATATTCAGGAAAAAACGCATACGCCCTTTTTGGCCAACCAAGCAAGCCGGAAAGGCAAATCAGCACTACAAAGAAGTCTCGCTTGCCATCGGTCAAAAGGGCCATGCTGAAAAAAGTGTAAAAACCAGAAATGCAGGACAGGCCATGGAGACATGGGAGCCTTGCTACGCTGATGGGCGGGATGTAAATTGCCAACAGCCACTCTGGAGAAGTGTACGGTGTGTCCTGAAACATGTAATAAACACAGCTTAGAGAGCATAGGGCACTTCCACTCATGGGCGTATACATTGGGAAAACTGAAAATCCACAAGACACCGGCACCCCAAAGTGTAGGGCTGCTCTGTTTACGAGAACCTCCACTTCGGTACACCTTAAATAGCCCAGGAAAGAGAAAAATGGATAAAGAAGTTGTGGTACTTATGCACAATGGAATATCACTCAGCCATGAAATCAGTGTCATAAGGCTAGTAGCAGCATGATGAGTGGATTTAGGTACGATGACTCTAAGTGAAATAAGTCACACAGAAAAAGACACTTATCCTAAGATATCACTTATAGAGGGAATGTCAAAATCGCTACCTTTGAACTGAATTACAAAACAGAACAGAGTCACACGTTTAGAAAACACACTATGGCTGCTTAACGGGAAAGATCAGGTGGGGTGATACATAAAACAAAGGTTTCAAATTAGCTCAGATACCGTTCCATTAGCCAAATATGTAATAGACAAGACCTACTCCCTGCTCAGTGAACTGGACTCAACACCCCCTATTCACCACACAAGAATATATCTGACTAGTAAGAATCTTAAAACCTATGTGTTGCTATCTCTCGGGAAGTGCAACAAGAGGGTGTAAAGCGGCATAAACACAGCAGTGAAAAGCAGCTAAACCCCATTATAAAAATAAATTACTCAAAAAAAAACCCCATAAAACAAAGACAGTGAAAGAGAGAGAAATTCTTACAAAATCCGTTCAGGGGCTCTGATGCCACCTGGATTGACCATATCTAGACCCACAGCTGGATGAGACAGAAGGCTGGACACTCTTGGGGCTGAGAGGATTGGTGAGGTAAGGCGAGCAAACGCAGACCCTTTAAAGTAATACTGCGTGGTACCCATCCCATGGGTCCCAAATCTCCAGGTTCAAGGGCATCTTCCTACATCGAAAACATGCCTGGGAAACCCAGAAGATGGTACACCGTGTGATCGGGAAAGGTTTGTAAAACGCACCTCATTTCTCCTCTCCTTGTGCTGGGGTTCGCCATTCCAGCCGCTTTACCAACAATCTCCCTACTTGGAGAATCAGCACCGTTACCCTCCTGTTTCGTACAGGTTGCAATTTGTCCTGAGGATGAACGGGAAGAGGGGGAACCAATGAGAGACTAGCTCTAGGTGTTGGGACAGGCACAGGTCACTCTATTTTCCCATCAGGAAGAAGAATGAACCACAGGCTCAGCCTGCCCCCCCGGAACCAGAATAGGGCCTGAAGCAATCCTGCGCTTTTGCGGCCAGCTCCCAAAAAAGCGAGTTGACAAATGGAGCTCAGGGGCACTGCAATTCACAAACCTGCAGAGTTAGAAATGATAACTCTCGTCCACAAATATATTGAGGGAAGGCAACGAAGAGGATTGGAAAGCAAGGCAGAATTGCAGGAAACAGATTTCAGGAGGTAGATTCGACTCGCCTTTGAAGCACATGAAAAGCGGCAAAACGTCGAAAATGATGCCCTTGGCCAAAAAGGGCGTATGCGTTTTTTCCTGAATATATTCAGGAAAAAACGCATACGCCCTTTTTGGCCAACCAAGCAAGCCGGAAAGGCAAATCAGCACTACAAAGAAGTCTCGCTTGCCATCGGTCAAAAGGGCCATGCTGAAAAAAGTGTAAAAACCAGAAATGCAGGACAGGCCATGGAGACATGGGAGCCTTGCTACGCTGATGGGCGGGATGTAAATTGCCAACAGCCACTCTGGAGAAGTGTACGGTGTGTCCTGAAACATGTAATAAACACAGCTTAGAGAGCATAGGGCACTTCCACTCATGGGCGTATACATTGGGAAAACTGAAAATCCACAAGACACCGGCACCCCAAAGTGTAGGGCTGCTCTGTTTACAAGAACCTCCACTTCGGTACACCTTAAATAGCCCAGGAAAGAGAAAAATGGATAAAGAAGTTGTGGTACTTATGCACAATGGAATATCACTCAGCCATGAAATCAGTGTCATAAGGCTAGTAGCAGCATGATGAGTGGATTTAGGTACGATGACTCTAAGTGAAATAAGTCACACAGAAAAAGACACTTATCCTAAGATATCACTTATAGAGGGAATGTCAAAATCGCTACCTTTGAACTGAATTACAAAACAGAACAGAGTCACACGTTTAGAAAACACACTATGGCTGCTTAACGGGAAAGATCAGGTGGGGTGATACATAAAACAAAGGTTTCAAATTAGCTCAGATACCGTTCCATTAGCCAAATATGTAATAGACAAGACCTACTCCCTGCTCAGTGAACTGGACTCAACACCCCCTATTCACCACACAAGAATATATCTGACTAGTAAGAATCTTAAAACCTATGTGTTGCTATCTCTCGGGAAGTGCAACAAGAGGGTGTAAAGCGGCATAAACACAGCAGTGAAAAGCAGCTAAACCCCATTATAAAAATAAATTACTCAAAAAAAAAACCCCATAAAACAAAGACAGTGAAAGAGAGAGAAATTCTTACAAAATCCGTTCAGGGGCTCTGATGCCACCTGGATTGACCATATCTAGACCCACAGCTGGATGAGACAGAAGGCTGGACACTCTTGGGGCTGAGAGGATTGGTGAGGTAAGGCGAGCAAACGCAGACCCTTTAAAGTAATACTGCGTGGTACCCATCCCATGGGTCCCAAATCTCCAGGTTCAAGGGCATCTTCCTACATCGAAAACATGCCTGGGAAACCCAGAAGATGGTACACCGTGTGATCGGGAAAGGTTTGTAAAACGCACCTCATTTCTCCTCTCCTTGTGCTGGGGTTCGCCATTCCAGCCGCTTTACCAACAATCTCCCTACTTGGAGAATCAGCACCGTTACCCTCCTGTTTCGTACAGGTTGCAATTTGTCCTGAGGATGAACGGGAAGAGGGGGAACCAATGAGAGACTAGCTCTAGGTGTTGGGACAGGCACAGGTCACTCTATTTTCCCATCAGGAAGAAGAATGAACCACAGGCTCAGCCTGCCCCCCCGGAACCAGAATAGGGCCTGAAGCAATCCTGCGCTTTTGCGGCCAGCTCCCAAAAAAGCGAGTTGACAAATGGAGCTCAGGGGCACTGCAATTCACAAACCTGCAGAGTTAGAAATGATAACTCTCGTCCACAAATATATTGAGGGAAGGCAACGAAGAGGATTGGAAAGCAAGGCAGAATTGCAGGAAACAGATTTCAGGAGGTAGATTCGACTCGCCTTTGAAGCACATGAAAAGCGGCAAAACGTCGACAATGATGCCCTTGGCCAAAAAGGGCGTATGCGTTTTTTCCTGAATATATTCAGGAAAAAACGCATACGCCCTTTTTGGCCAACCAAGCAAGCCGGAAAGGCAAATCAGCACTACAAAGAAGTCTCGCTTGCCATCGGTCAAAAGGGCCATGCTGAAAAAAGTGTAAAAACCAGAAATGCAGGACAGGCCATGGAGACATGGGAGCCTTGCTACGCTGATGGGCGGGATGTAAATTGCCAACAGCCACTCTGGAGAAGTGTACGGTGTGTCCTGAAACATGTAATAAACACAGCTTAGAGAGCATAGGGCACTTCCACTCATGGGCGTATACATTGGGAAAACTGAAAATCCACAAGACACCGGCACCCCAAAGTGTAGGGCTGCTCTGTTTACAAGAACCTCCACTTCGGTACACCTTAAATAGCCCAGGAAAGAGAAAAATGGATAAAGAAGTTGTGGTACTTATGCACAATGGAATATCACTCAGCCATGAAATCAGTGTCATAAGGCTAGTAGCAGCATGATGAGTGGATTTAGGTACGATGACTCTAAGTGAAATAAGTCACACAGAAAAAGACACTTATCCTAAGATATCACTTATAGAGGGAATGTCAAAATCGCTACCTTTGAACTGAATTACAAAACAGAACAGAGTCACACGTTTAGAAAACACACTATGGCTGCTTAACGGGAAAGATCAGGTGGGGTGATACATAAAACAAAGGTTTCAAATTAGCTCAGATACCGTTCCATTAGCCAAATATGTAATAGACAAGACCTACTCCCTGCTCAGTGAACTGGACTCAACACCCCCTATTCACCACACAAGAATATATCTGACTAGTAAGAATCTTAAAACCTATGTGTTGCTATCTCTCGGGAAGTGCAACAAGAGGGTGTAAAGCGGCATAAACACAGCAGTGAAAAGCAGCTAAACCCCATTATAAAAATAAATTACTCAAAAAAAAAACCCCATAAAACAAAGACAGTGAAAGAGAGAGAAATTCTTACAAAATCCGTTCAGGGGCTCTGATGCCACCTGGATTGACCATATCTAGACCCACAGCTGGATGAGACAGAAGGCTGGACACTCTTGGGGCTGAGAGGATTGGTGAGGTAAGGCGAGCAAACGCAGACCCTTTAAAGTAATACTGCGTGGTACCCATCCCATGGGTCCCAAATCTCCAGGTTCAAGGGCATCTTCCTACATCGAAAACATGCCTGGGAAACCCAGAAGATGGTACACCGTGTGATCGGGAAAGGTTTGTAAAACGCACCTCATTTCTCCTCTCCTTGTGCTGGGGTTCGCCATTCCAGCCGCTTTACCAACAATCTCCCTACTTGGAGAATCAGCACCGTTACCCTCCTGTTTCGTACAGGTTGCAATTTGTCCTGAGGATGAACGGGAAGAGGGGGAACCAATGAGAGACTAGCTCTAGGTGTTGGGACAGGCACAGGTCACTCTATTTTCCCATCAGGAAGAAGAATGAACCACAGGCTCAGCCTGCCCCCCCGGAACCAGAATAGGGCCTGAAGCAATCCTGCGCTTTTGCGGCCAGCTCCCAAAAAAGCGAGTTGACAAATGGAGCTCAGGGGCACTGCAATTCACAAACCTGCAGAGTTAGAAATGATAACTCTCGTCCACAAATATATTGAGGGAAGGCAACGAAGAGGATTGGAAAGCAAGGCAGAATTGCAGGAAACAGATTTCAGGAGGTAGATTCGACTCGCCTTTGAAGCACATGAAAAGCGGCAAAACGTCGACAATGATGCCCTTGGCCAAAAAGGGCGTATGCGTTTTTTCCTGAATATATTCAGGAAAAAACGCATACGCCCTTTTTGGCCAACCAAGCAAGCCGGAAAGGCAAATCAGCACTACAAAGAAGTCTCGCTTGCCATCGGTCAAAAGGGCCATGCTGAAAAAAGTGTAAAAACCAGAAATGCAGGACAGGCCATGGAGACATGGGAGCCTTGCTACGCTGATGGGCGGGATGTAAATTGCCAACAGCCACTCTGGAGAAGTGTACGGTGTGTCCTGAAACATGTAATAAACACAGCTTAGAGAGCATAGGGCACTTCCACTCATGGGCGTATACATTGGGAAAACTGAAAATCCACAAGACACCGGCACCCCAAAGTGTAGGGCTGCTCTGTTTACAAGAACCTCCACTTCGGTACACCTTAAATAGCCCAGGAAAGAGAAAAATGGATAAAGAAGTTGTGGTACTTATGCACAATGGAATATCACTCAGCCATGAAATCAGTGTCATAAGGCTAGTAGCAGCATGATGAGTGGATTTAGGTACGATGACTCTAAGTGAAATAAGTCACACAGAAAAAGACACTTATCCTAAGATATCACTTATAGAGGGAATGTCAAAATCGCTACCTTTGAACTGAATTACAAAACAGAACAGAGTCACACGTTTAGAAAACACACTATGGCTGCTTAACGGGAAAGATCAGGTGGGGTGATACATAAAACAAAGGTTTCAAATTAGCTCAGATACCGTTCCATTAGCCAAATATGTAATAGACAAGACCTACTCCCTGCTCAGTGAACTGGACTCAACACCCCCTATTCACCACACAAGAATATATCTGACTAGTAAGAATCTTAAAACCTATGTGTTGCTATCTCTCGGGAAGTGCAACAAGAGGGTGTAAAGCGGCATAAACACAGCAGTGAAAAGCAGCTAAACCCCATTATAAAAATAAATTACTCAAAAAAAAAACCCCATAAAACAAAGACAGTGAAAGAGAGAGAAATTCTTACAAAATCCGTTCAGGGGCTCTGATGCCACCTGGATTGACCATATCTAGACCCACAGCTGGATGAGACAGAAGGCTGGACACTCTTGGGGCTGAGAGGATTGGTGAGGTAAGGCGAGCAAACGCAGACCCTTTAAAGTAATACTGCGTGGTACCCATCCCATGGGTCCCAAATCTCCAGGTTCAAGGGCATCTTCCTACATCGAAAACATGCCTGGGAAACCCAGAAGATGGTACACCGTGTGATCGGGAAAGGTTTGTAAAACGCACCTCATTTCTCCTCTCCTTGTGCTGGGGTTCGCCATTCCAGCCGCTTTACCAACAATCTCCCTACTTGGAGAATCAGCACCGTTACCCTCCTGTTTCGTACAGGTTGCAATTTGTCCTGAGGATGAACGGGAAGAGGGGGAACCAATGAGAGACTAGCTCTAGGTGTTGGGACAGGCACAGGTCACTCTATTTTCCCATCAGGAAGAAGAATGAACCACAGGCTCAGCCTGCCCCCCCGGAACCAGAATAGGGCCTGAAGCAATCCTGCGCTTTTGCGGCCAGCTCCCAAAAAAGCGAGTTGACAAATGGAGCTCAGGGGCACTGCAATTCACAAACCTGCAGAGTTAGAAATGATAACTCTCGTCCACAAATATATTGAGGGAAGGCAACGAAGAGGATTGGAAAGCAAGGCAGAATTGCAGGAAACAGATTTCAGGAGGTAGATTCGACTCGCCTTTGAAGCACATGAAAAGCGGCAAAACGTCGACAATGATGCCCTTGGCCAAAAAGGGCGTATGCGTTTTTTCCTGAATATATTCAGGAAAAAACGCATACGCCCTTTTTGGCCAACCAAGCAAGCCGGAAAGGCAAATCAGCACTACAAAGAAGTCTCGCTTGCCATCGGTCAAAAGGGCCATGCTGAAAAAAGTGTAAAAACCAGAAATGCAGGACAGGCCATGGAGACATGGGAGCCTTGCTACGCTGATGGGCGGGATGTAAATTGCCAACAGCCACTCTGGAGAAGTGTACGGTGTGTCCTGAAACATGTAATAAACACAGCTTAGAGAGCATAGGGCACTTCCACTCATGGGCGTATACATTGGGAAAACTGAAAATCCACAAGACACCGGCACCCCAAAGTGTAGGGCTGCTCTGTTTACAAGAACCTCCACTTCGGTACACCTTAAATAGCCCAGGAAAGAGAAAAATGGATAAAGAAGTTGTGGTACTTATGCACAATGGAATATCACTCAGCCATGAAATCAGTGTCATAAGGCTAGTAGCAGCATGATGAGTGGATTTAGGTACGATGACTCTAAGTGAAATAAGTCACACAGAAAAAGACACTTATCCTAAGATATCACTTATAGAGGGAATGTCAAAATCGCTACCTTTGAACTGAATTACAAAACAGAACAGAGTCACACGTTTAGAAAACACACTATGGCTGCTTAACGGGAAAGATCAGGTGGGGTGATACATAAAACAAAGGTTTCAAATTAGCTCAGATACCGTTCCATTAGCCAAATATGTAATAGACAAGACCTACTCCCTGCTCAGTGAACTGGACTCAACACCCCCTATTCACCACACAAGAATATATCTGACTAGTAAGAATCTTAAAACCTATGTGTTGCTATCTCTCGGGAAGTGCAACAAGAGGGTGTAAAGCGGCATAAACACAGCAGTGAAAAGCAGCTAAACCCCATTATAAAAATAAATTACTCAAAAAAAACCCCATAAAACAAAGACAGTGAAAGAGAGAGAAATTCTTACAAAATCCGTTCAGGGGCTCTGATGCCACCTGGATTGACCATATCTAGACCCACAGCTGGATGAGACAGAAGGCTGGACACTCTTGGGGCTGAGAGGATTGGTGAGGTAAGGCGAGCAAACGAAGACCCTTTAAAGTAATACTGCGTGGTACCCATCCCATGGGTCCCAAATCTCCAGGTTCAAGGGCATCTTCCTACATCGAAAACATGCCTGGGAAACCCAGAAGATGGTACACCGTGTGATCGGGAAAGGTTTGTAAAACGCACCTCATTTCTCCTCTCCTTGTGCTGGGGTTCGCCATTCCAGCCGCTTTACCAACAATCTCCCTACTTGGAGAATCAGCACCGTTACCCTCCTGTTTCGTACAGGTTGCAATTTGTCCTGAGGATGAACGGGAAGAGGGGGAACCAATGAGAGACTAGCTCTAGGTGTTGGGACAGGCACAGGTCACTCTATTTTCCCATCAGGAAGAAGAATGAACCACAGGCTCAGCCTGCCCCCCCGGAACCAGAATAGGGCCTGAAGCAATCCTGCGCTTTTGCGGCCAGCTCCCAAAAAAGCGAGTTGACAAATGGAGCTCAGGGGCACTGCAATTCACAAACCTGCAGAGTTAGAAATGATAACTCTCGTCCACAAATATATTGAGGGAAGGCAACGAAGAGGATTGGAAAGCAAGGCAGAATTGCAGGAAACAGATTTCAGGAGGTAGATTCGACTCGCCTTTAAAGCACATGAAAAGCGGCAAAACGTCGACAATGATGCCCTTGGCCAAAAAGGGCGTATGCGTTTTTTCCTGAATATATTCAGGAAAAAACGCATACGCCCTTTTTGGCCAACCAAGCAAGCCGGAAAGGCAAATCAGCACTACAAAGAAGTCTCGCTTGCCATCAGTCAAAAGGGCCATGCTGAAAAAAGTGTAAAAACCAGAAATGCAGGACAGGCCATGGAGACATGGGAGCCTTGCTACGCTGATGGGCGGGATGTAAATTGCCAACAGCCACTCTGGAGAAGTGTACGGTGTGTCCTGAAACATGTAATAAACACAGCTTAGAGAGCATAGGGCACTTCCACTCATGGGCGTATACATTGGGAAAACTGAAAATCCACAAGACACCGGCACCCCAAAGTGTAGGGCTGCTCTGTTTACAAGAACCTCCACTTCGGTACACCTTAAATAGCCCAGGAAAGAGAAAAATGGATAAAGAAGTTGTGGTACTTATGCACAATGGAATATCACTCAGCCATGAAATCAGTGTCATAAGGCTAGTAGCAGCATGATGAGTGGATTTAGGTACGATGACTCTAAGTGAAATAAGTCACACAGAAAAAGACACTTATCCTAAGATATCACTTATAGAGGGAATGTCAAAATCGCTACCTTTGAACTGAATTACAAAACAGAACAGAGTCACACGTTTAGAAAACACACTATGGCTGCTTAACGGGAAAGATCAGGTGGGGTGATACATAAAACAAAGGTTTCAAATTAGCTCAGATACCGTTCCATTAGCCAAATATGTAATAGACAAGACCTACTCCCTGCTCAGTGAACTGGACTCAACACCCCCTATTCACCACACAAGAATATATCTGACTAGTAAGAATCTTAAAACCTATGTGTTGCTATCTCTCGGGAAGTGCAACAAGAGGGTGTAAAGCGGCATAAACACAGCAGTGAAAAGCAGCTAAACCCCATTATAAAAATAAATTACTCAAAAAAAAAACCCCATAAAACAAAGACAGTGAAAGAGAGAGAAATTCTTACAAAATCCGTTCAGGGGCTCTGATGCCACCTGGATTGACCATATCTAGACCCACAGCTGGATGAGACAGAAGGCTGGACACTCTTGGGGCTGAGAGGATTGGTGAGGTAAGGCGAGCAAACGCAGACCCTTTAAAGTAATACTGCGTGGTACCCATCCCATGGGTCCCAAATCTCCAGGTTCAAGGGCATCTTCCTACATCGAAAACATGCCTGGGAAACCCAGAAGATGGTACACCGTGTGATCGGGAAAGGTTTGTAAAACGCACCTCATTTCTCCTCTCCTTGTGCTGGGGTTCGCCATTCCAGCCGCTTTACCAACAATCTCCCTACTTGGAGAATCAGCACCGTTACCCTCCTGTTTCGTACAGGTTGCAATTTGTCCTGAGGATGAACGGGAAGAGGGGGAACCAATGAGAGACTAGCTCTAGGTGTTGGGACAGGCACAGGTCACTCTATTTTCCCATCAGGAAGAAGAATGAACCACAGGCTCAGCCTGCCCCCCCGGAACCAGAATAGGGCCTGAAGCAATCCTGCGCTTTTGCGGCCAGCTCCCAAAAAAGCGAGTTGACAAATGGAGCTCAGGGGCACTGCAATTCACAAACCTGCAGAGTTAGAAATGATAACTCTCGTCCACAAATATATTGAGGGAAGGCAACGAAGAGGATTGGAAAGCAAGGCAGAATTGCAGGAAACAGATTTCAGGAGGTAGATTCGACTCGCCTTTGAAGCACATGAAAAGCGGCAAAACGTCGAAAATGATGCCCTTGGCCAAAAAGGGCGTATGCGTTTTTTCCTGAATATATTCAGGAAAAAACGCATACGCCCTTTTTGGCCAACCAAGCAAGCCAGAAAGGCAAATCAGCACTACAAAGAAGTCTCGCTTGCCATCGGTCAAAAGGGCCATGCTGAAAAAAGTGTAAAAACCAGAAATGCAGGACAGGCCATGGAGACATGGGAGCCTTGCTACGCTGATGGGCGGGATGTAAATTGCCAACAGCCACTCTGGAGAAGTGTACGGTGTGTCCTGAAACATGTAATAAACACAGCTTAGAGAGCATAGGGCACTTCCACTCATGGGCGTATACATTGGGAAAACTGAAAATCCACAAGACACCGGCACCCCAAAGTGTAGGGCTGCTCTGTTTACAAGAACCTCCACTTCGGTACACCTTAAATAGCCCAGGAAAGAGAAAAATGGATAAAGAAGTTGTGGTACTTATGCACAATGGAATATCACTCAGCCATGAAATCAGTGTCATAAGGCTAGTAGCAGCATGATGAGTGGATTTAGGTACGATGACTCTAAGTGAAATAAGTCACACAGAAAAAGACACTTATCCTAAGATATCACTTATAGAGGGAATGTCAAAATCGCTACCTTTGAACTGAATTACAAAACAGAACAGAGTCACACGTTTAGAAAACACACTATGGCTGCTTAACGGGAAAGATCAGGTGGGGTGATACATAAAACAAAGGTTTCAAATTAGCTCAGATACCGTTCCATTAGCCAAATATGTAATAGACAAGACCTACTCCCTGCTCAGTGAACTGGACTCAACACCCCCTATTCACCACACAAGAATATATCTGACTAGTAAGAATCTTAAAACCTATGTGTTGCTATCTCTCGGGAAGTGCAACAAGAGGGTGTAAAGCGGCATAAACACAGCAGTGAAAAGCAGCTAAACCCCATTATAAAAATAAATTACTCAAAAAAAAAACCCCATAAAACAAAGACAGTGAAAGAGAGAGAAATTCTTACAAAATCCGTTCAGGGGCTCTGATGCCACCTGGATTGACCATATCTAGACCCACAGCTGGATGAGACAGAAGGCTGGACACTCTTGGGGCTGAGAGGATTGGTGAGGTAAGGCGAGCAAACGCAGACCCTTTAAAGTAATACTGCGTGGTACCCATCCCATGGGTCCCAAATCTCCAGGTTCAAGGGCATCTTCCTACATCGAAAACATGCCTGGGAAACCCAGAAGATGGTACACCGTGTGATCGGGAAAGGTTTGTAAAACGCACCTCATTTCTCCTCTCCTTGTGCTGGGGTTCGCCATTCCAGCCGCTTTACCAACAATCTCCCTACTTGGAGAATCAGCACCGTTACCCTCCTGTTTCGTACAGGTTGCAATTTGTCCTGAGGATGAACGGGAAGAGGGGGAACCAATGAGAGACTAGCTCTAGGTGTTGGGACAGGCACAGGTCACTCTATTTTCCCATCAGGAAGAAGAATGAACCACAGGCTCAGCCTGCCCCCCCGGAACCAGAATAGGGCCTGAAGCAATCCTGCGCTTTTGCGGCCAGCTCCCAAAAAAGCGAGTTGACAAATGGAGCTCAGGGGCACTGCAATTCACAAACCTGCAGAGTTAGAAATGATAACTCTCGTCCACAAATATATTGAGGGAAGGCAACGAAGAGGATTGGAAAGCAAGGCAGAATTGCAGGAAACAGATTTCAGGAGGTAGATTCGACTCGCCTTTGAAGCACATGAAAAGCGGCAAAACGTCGACAATGATGCCCTTGGCCAAAAAGGGCGTATGCGTTTTTTCCTGAATATATTCAGGAAAAAACGCATACGCCCTTTTTGGCCAACCAAGCAAGCCGGAAAGGCAAATCAGCACTACAAAGAAGTCTCGCTTGCCATCGGTCAAAAGGGCCATGCTGAAAAAAGTGTAAAAACCAGAAATGCAGGACAGGCCATGGAGACATGGGAGCCTTGCTACGCTGATGGGCGGGATGTAAATTGCCAACAGCCACTCTGGAGAAGTGTACGGTGTGTCCTGAAACATGTAATAAACACAGCTTAGAGAGCATAGGGCACTTCCACTCATGGGCGTATACATTGGGAAAACTGAAAATCCACAAGACACCGGCACCCCAAAGTGTAGGGCTGCTCTGTTTACAAGAACCTCCACTTCGGTACACCTTAAATAGCCCAGGAAAGAGAAAAATGCATAAAGAAGTTGTGGTACTTATGCACAATGGAATATCACTCAGCCATGAAATCAGTGTCATAAGGCTAGTAGCAGCATGATGAGTGGATTTAGGTACGATGACTCTAAGTGAAATAAGTCACACAGAAAAAGACACTTATCCTAAGATATCACTTATAGAGGGAATGTCAAAATCGCTACCTTTGAACTGAATTACAAAACAGAACAGAGTCACACGTTTAGAAAACACACTATGGCTGCTTAACGGGAAAGATCAGGTGGGGTGATACATAAAACAAAGGTTTCAAATTAGCTCAGATACCGTTCCATTAGCCAAATATGTAATAGACAAGACCTACTCCCTGCTCAGTGAACTGGACTCAACACCCCCTATTCACCACACAAGAATATATCTGACTAGTAAGAATCTTAAAACCTATGTGTTGCTATCTCTCGGGAAGTGCAACAAGAGGGTGTAAAGCGGCATAAACACAGCAGTGAAAAGCAGCTAAACCCCATTATAAAAATAAATTACTCAAAAAAAAACCCCATAAAACAAAGACAGTGAAAGAGAGAGAAATTCTTACAAAATCCGTTCAGGGGCTCTGATGCCACCTGGATTGACCATATCTAGACCCACAGCTGGATGAGACAGAAGGCTGGACACTCTTGGGGCTGAGAGGATTGGTGAGGTAAGGCGAGCAAACGCAGACCCTTTAAAGTAATACTGCGTGGTACCCATCCCATGGGTCCCAAATCTCCAGGTTCAAGGGCATCTTCCTACATCGAAAACATGCCTGGGAAACCCAGAAGATGGTACACCGTGTGATCGGGAAAGGTTTGTAAAACGCACCTCATTTCTCCTCTCCTTGTGCTGGGGTTCGCCATTCCAGCCGCTTTACCAACAATCTCCCTACTTGGAGAATCAGCACCGTTACCCTCCTGTTTCGTACAGGTTGCAATTTGTCCTGAGGATGAACGGGAAGAGGGGGAACCAATGAGAGACTAGCTCTAGGTGTTGGGACAGGCACAGGTCACTCTATTTTCCCATCAGGAAGAAGAATGAACCACAGGCTCAGCCTGCCCCCCGGAACCAGAATAGGGCCTGAAGCAATCCTGCGCTTTTGCGGCCAGCTCCCAAAAAAGCGAGTTGACAAATGGAGCTCAGGGGCACTGCAATTCACAAACCTGCAGAGTTAGAAATGATAACTCTCGTCCACAAATATATTGAGGGAAGGCAACGAAGAGGATTGGAAAGCAAGGCAGAATTGCAGGAAACAGATTTCAGGAGGTAGATTCGACTCGCCTTTGAAGCACATGAAAAGCGGCAAAACGTCGACAATGATGCCCTTGGCCAAAAAGGGCGTATGCGTTTTTTCCTGAATATATTCAGGAAAAAACGCATACGCCCTTTTTGGCCAACCAAGCAAGCCGGAAAGGCAAATCAGCACTACAAAGAAGTCTCGCTTGCCATCGGTCAAAAGGGCCATGCTGAAAAAAGTGTAAAAACCAGAAATGCAGGACAGGCCATGGAGACATGGGAGCCTTGCTACGCTGATGGGCGGGATGTAAATTGCCAACAGCCACTCTGGAGAAGTGTACGGTGTGTCCTGAAACATGTAATAAACACAGCTTAGAGAGCATAGGGCACTTCCACTCATGGGCGTATACATTGGGAAAACTGAAAATCCACAAGACACCGGCACCCCAAAGTGTAGGGCTGCTCTGTTTACAAGAACCTCCACTTCGGTACACCTTAAATAGCCCAGAAAGAGAAAAATGGATAAAGAAGTTGTGGTACTTATGCACAATGGAATATCACTCAGCCATGAAATCAGTGTCATAAGGCTAGTAGCAGCATGATGAGTGGATTTAGGTACGATGACTCTAAGTGAAATAAGTCACACAGAAAAAGACACTTATCCTAAGATATCACTTATAGAGGGAATGTCAAAATCGCTACCTTTGAACTGAATTACAAACAGAACTGAGTCACACGTTTAGAAACACACTATGGCTGCTTAACGGGAAAGATCAGGTGGGGTGATACATAAAACAAAGGTTTCAAATTAGCTCAGATACCGTTCCATTAGCCAAATATGTAATAGACAAGACCTACTCCCTGCTCAGTGAACTGGACTCAACACCCCCTATTCACCACACAAGAATATATCTGACTAGTAAGAATCTTAAAACCTATGTGTTGCTATCTCTCGGGAAGTGCAACAAGAGGGTGTAAAGCGGCATAAACACAGCAGTGAAAGCAGCTAAACCCCATTATAAAAATAAATTACTCAAAAAAAAACCCCATAAAACAAAGACAGTGAAAGAGAGAGAAATTCTTACAAATCCGTTCAGGGGCTCTGATGCCACCTGGATTGACCATATCTAGACCCACAGCTGGATGAGACAGAAGGCTGGACACTCTTGGGGCTGAGAGGATTGGTGAGGTAAGGCGAGCAAACGCAGACCCTTTAAAGTAATACTGCGTGGTACCCATCCCATGGGTCCCAAATCTCCAGGTTCAAGGGCATCTTCCTACATCGAAAACATGCCTGGGAAACCCAGAAGATGGTACACCGTGTGATCGGGAAAGGTTTGTAAAACGCACCTCATTTCTCCTCTCCTTGTGCTGGGGTTCGCCATTCCAGCCACTTTACCAACAATCTCCCTACTTGGAGAATCAGCACCGTTACCCTCCTGTTTCGTACAGGTTGCAATTTGTCCTGAGGATGAACGGGAAGAGGGGGAACCAATGAGAGACTAGCTCTAGGTGTTGGGACAGGCACAGGTCACTCTATTTTCCCATCAGGAAGAAGAATGAACCACAGGCTCAGCCTGCCCCCCCGGAACCAGAATAGGGCCTGAAGCAATCCTGCGCTTTTGCGGCCAGCTCCCAAAAAAGCGAGTTGACAAATGGAGCTCAGGGGCACTGCAATTCACAAACCTGCAGAGTTAGAAATGATAACTCTCGTCCACAAATATATTGAGGGAAGGCAACGAAGAGGATTGGAAAGCAAGGCAGAATTGCAGGAAACAGATTTCAGGAGGTAGATTCGACTCGCCTTTGAAGCACATGAAAAGCGGCAAAACGTCGAAAATGATGCCCTTGGCCAAAAAGGGCGTATGCGTTTTTTCCTGAATATATTCAGGAAAAAACGCATACGCCCTTTTTGGCCAACCAAGCAAGCCGGAAAGGCAAATCAGCACTACAAAGAAGTCTCGCTTGCCATCGGTCAAAAGGGCCATGCTGAAAAAAGTGTAAAAACCAGAAATGCAGGACAGGCCATGGAGACATGGGAGCCTTGCTACGCTGATGGGCGGGATGTAAATTGCCAACAGCCACTCTGGAGAAGTGTACGGTGTGTCCTGAAACATGTAATAAACACAGCTTAGAGAGCATAGGGCACTTCCACTCATGGGCGTATACATTGGGAAAACTGAAAATCCACAAGACACCGGCACCCCAAAGTGTAGGGCTGCTCTGTTTACAAGAACCTCCACTTCGGTACACCTTAAATAGCCCAGGAAAGAGAAAAATGGATAAAGAAGTTGTGGTACTTATGCACAATGGAATATCACTCAGCCATGAAATCAGTGTCATAAGGCTAGTAGCAGCATGATGAGTGGATTTAGGTACGATGACTCTAAGTGAAATAAGTCACACAGAAAAAGACACTTATCCTAAGATATCACTTATAGAGGGAATGTCAAAATCGCTACCTTTGAACTGAATTACAAAACAGAACAGAGTCACACGTTTAGAAAACACACTATGGCTGCTTAACGGGAAAGATCAGGTGGGGTGATACATAAAACAAAGGTTTCAAATTAGCTCAGATACCGTTCCATTAGCCAAATATGTAATAGACAAGACCTACTCCCTGCTCAGTGAACTGGACTCAACACCCCCTATTCACCACACAAGAATATATCTGACTAGTAAGAATCTTAAAACCTATGTGTTGCTATCTCTCGGGAAGTGCAACAAGAGGGTGTAAAGCGGCATAAACACAGCAGTGAAAAGCAGCTAAACCCCATTATAAAAATAAATTACTCAAAAAAAAACCCCATAAAACAAAGACAGTGAACGAGAGAGAAATTCTTACAAAATCCGTTCAGGGGCTCTGATGCCACCTGGATTGACCATATCTAGACCCACAGCTGGATGAGACAGAAGGCTGGACACTCTTGGGGCTGAGAGGATTGGTGAGGTAAGGCGAGCAAACGAAGACCCTTTAAAGTAATACTGCGTGGTACCCATCCCATGGGTCCCAAATCTCCAGGTTCAAGGGCATCTTCCTACATCGAAAACATGCCTGGGAAACCCAGAAGATGGTACACCGTGTGATCGGGAAAGGTTTGTAAAACGCACCTCATTTCTCCTCTCCTTGTGCTGGGGTTCGCCATTCCAGCCGCTTTACCAACAATCTCCCTACTTGGAGAATCAGCACCGTTACCCTCCTGTTTCGTACAGGTTGCAATTTGTCCTGAGGATGAACGGGAAGAGGGGGAACCAATGAGAGACTAGCTCTAGGTGTTGGGACAGGCACAGGTCACTCTATTTTCCCATCAGGAAGAAGAATGAACCACAGGCTCAGCCTGCCCCCCCGGAACCAGAATAGGGCCTGAAGCAATCCTGCGCTTTTGCGGCCAGCTCCCAAAAAAGCGAGTTGACAAATGGAGCTCAGGGGCACTGCAATTCACAAACCTGCAGAGTTAGAAATGATAACTCTCGTCCACAAATATATTGAGGGAAGGCAACGAAGAGGATTGGAAAGCAAGGCAGAATTGCAGGAAACAGATTTCAGGAGGTAGATTCGACTCGCCTTTAAAGCACATGAAAAGCGGCAAAACGTCGACAATGATGCCCTTGGCCAAAAAGGGCGTATGCGTTTTTTCCTGAATATATTCAGGAAAAAACGCATACGCCCTTTTTGGCCAACCAAGCAAGCCGGAAAGGCAAATCAGCACTACAAAGAAGTCTCGCTTGCCATCGGTCAAAAGGGCCATGCTGAAAAAAGTGTAAAAACCAGAAATGCAGGACAGGCCATGGAGACATGGGAGCCTTGCTACGCTGATGGGCGGGATGTAAATTGCCAACAGCCACTCTGGAGAAGTGTACGGTGTGTCCTGAAACATGTAATAAACACAGCTTAGAGAGCATAGGGCACTTCCACTCATGGGCGTATACATTGGGAAAACTGAAAATCCACAAGACACCGGCACCCCAAAGTGTAGGGCTGCTCTGTTTACGAGAACCTCCACTTCGGTACACCTTAAATAGCCCAGGAAAGAGAAAAATGGATAAAGAAGTTGTGGTACTTATGCACAATGGAATATCACTCAGCCATGAAATCAGTGTCATAAGGCTAGTAGCAGCATGATGAGTGGATTTAGGTACGATGACTCTAAGTGAAATAAGTCACACAGAAAAAGACACTTATCCTAAGATATCACTTATAGAGGGAATGTCAAAATCGCTACCTTTGAACTGAATTACAAAACAGAACAGAGTCACACGTTTAGAAAACACACTATGGCTGCTTAACGGGAAAGATCAGGTGGGGTGATACATAAAACAAAGGTTTCAAATTAGCTCAGATACCGTTCCATTAGCCAAATATGTAATAGACAAGACCTACTCCCTGCTCAGTGAACTGGACTCAACACCCCCTATTCACCACACAAGAATATATCTGACTAGTAAGAATCTTAAAACCTATGTGTTGCTATCTCTCGGGAAGTGCAACAAGAGGGTGTAAAGCGGCATAAACACAGCAGTGAAAAGCAGCTAAACCCCATTATAAAAATAAATTACTCAAAAAAAACCCCATAAAACAAAGACAGTGAAAGAGAGAGAAATTCTTACAAAATCCGTTCAGGGGCTCTGATGCCACCTGGATTGACCATATCTAGACCCACAGCTGGATGAGACAGAAGGCTGGACACTCTTGGGGCTGAGAGGATTGGTGAGGTAAGGCGAGCAAACGAAGACCCTTTAAAATAATACTGCGTGGTACCCATCCCATGGGTCCCAAATCTCCAGGTTCAAGGGCATCTTCCTACATCGAAAACATGCCTGGGAAACCCAGAAGATGGTACACCGTGTGATCGGGAAAGGTTTGTAAAACGCACCTCATTTCTCCTCTCCTTGTGCTGGGGTTCGCCATTCCAGCCGCTTTACCAACAATCTCCCTACTTGGAGAATCAGCACCGTTACCCTCCTGTTTCGTACAGGTTGCAATTTGTCCTGAGGATGAACGGGAAGAGGGGGAACCAATGAGAGACTAGCTCTAGGTGTTGGGACAGGCACAGGTCACTCTATTTTCCCATCAGGAAGAAGAATGAACCACAGGCTCAGCCTGCCCCCCCGGAACCAGAATAGGGCCTGAAGCAATCCTGCGCTTTTGCGGCCAGCTCCCAAAAAAGCGAGTTGACAAATGGAGCTCAGGGGCACTGCAATTCACAAACCTGCAGAGTTAGAAATGATAACTCTCGTCCACAAATATATTGAGGGAAGGCAACGAAGAGGATTGGAAAGCAAGGCAGAATTGCAGGAAACAGATTTCAGGAGGTAGATTTGACTCGCCTTTAAAGCACATGAAAAGCGGCAAAACGTCGACAATGATGCCCTTGGCCAAAAAGGGCGTATGCGTTTTTTCCTGAATATATTCAGGAAAAAACGCATACGCCCTTTTTGGCCAACCAAGCAAGCCGGAAAGGCAAATCAGCACTACAAAGAAGTCTCGCTTGCCATCGGTCAAAAGGGCCATGCTGAAAAAAGTGTAAAAACCAGAAATGCAGGACAGGCCATGGAGACATGGGAGCCTTGCTACGCTGATGGGCGGGATGTAAATTGCCAACAGCCACTCTGGAGAAGTGTACGGTGTGTCCTGAAACATGTAATAAACACAGCTTAGAGAGCATAGGGCACTTCCACTCATGGGCGTATACATTGGGAAAACTGAAAATCCACAAGACACCGGCACCCCAAAGTGTAGGGCTGCTCTGTTTACAAGAACCTCCACTTCGGTACACCTTAAATAGCCCAGGAAAGAGAAAAATGGATAAAGAAGTTGTGGTACTTATGCACAATGGAATATCACTCAGCCATGAAATCAGTGTCATAAGGCTAGTAGCAGCATGATGAGTGGATTTAGGTACGATGACTCTAAGTGAAATAAGTCACACAGAAAAAGACACTTATCCTAAGATATCACTTATAGAGGGAATGTCAAAATCGCTACCTTTGAACTGAATTACAAAACAGAACAGAGTCACACGTTTAGAAAACACACTATGGCTGCTTAACGGGAAAGATCAGGTGGGGTGATACATAAAACAAAGGTTTCAAATTAGCTCAGATACCGTTCCATTAGCCAAATATGTAATAGACAAGACCTACTCCCTGCTCAGTGAACTGGACTCAACACCCCCTATTCACCACACAAGAATATATCTGACTAGTAAGAATCTTAAAACCTATGTGTTGCTATCTCTCGGGAAGTGCAACAAGAGGGTGTAAAGCGGCATAAACACAGCAGTGAAAAGCAGCTAAACCCCATTATAAAAATAAATTACTCAAAAAAAAACCCCATAAAAGAAAGACAGTGAACGAGAGAGAAATTCTTACAAAACCCGTTCAGGGGCTCTGATGCCACCTGGATTGACCATATCTAGACCCACAGCTGGATGAGACAGAAGGCTGGACACTCTTGGGGCTGAGAGGATTGGTGAGGTAAGGCGAGCAAACGCAGACCCTTTAAAGTAATACTGCGTGGTACCCATCCCATGGGTCCCAAATCTCCAGGTTCAAGGGCATCTTCCTACATCGAAAACATGCCTGGGAAACCCAGAAGATGGTACACCGTGTGATCGGGAAAGGTTTGTAAAACGCACCTCATTTCTCCTCTCCTTGTGCTGGGGTTCGCCATTCCAGCCACTTTACCAACAATCTCCCTATTGGAGAATCAGCACCGTTATCCTCCTGTTTCGTACAGGTTGCAATTTGTCCTGAGGATGAACGGGAAGAGGGGGAACCAATGAGAGACTAGCTCTAGGTGTTGGGACAGGCACAGGTCACTCTATTTTCCCATCAGGAAGAAGAATGAACCACAGGCTCAGCCTGCCCCCCCGGAACCAGAATAGGGCCTGAAGCAATCCTGCGCTTTTGCGGCCAGCTCCCAAAAAAGCGAGTTGACAAATGGAGCTCAGGGGCACTGCAATTCACAAACCTGCAGAGTTAGAAATGATAACTCTCGTCCACAAATATATTGAGGGAAGGCAACGAAGAGGATTGGAAAGCAAGGCAGAATTGCAGGAAACAGATTTCAGGAGGTAGATTCGACTCGCCTTTGAAGCACATGAAAAGCGGCAAAACGTCGAAAATGATGCCCTTGGCCAAAAAGGGCGTATGCGTTTTTTCCTGAATATATTCAGGAAAAAACGCATACGCCCTTTTTGGCCAACCAAGCAAGCCACAAAGGCAAATCAGCACTACAAAGAAGTCTCGCTTGCCATCGGTCAAAAGGGCCATGCTGAAAAAAGTGTAAAAACCAGAAATGCAGGACAGGCCATGGAGACATGGGAGCCTTGCTACGCTGATGGGCGGGATGTAAATTGCCAACAGCCACTCTGGAGAAGTGTACGGTGTGTCCTGAAACATGTAATAAACACAGCTTAGAGAGCATAGGGCACTTCCACTCATGGGCGTATACATTGGGAAAACTGAAAATCCACAAGACACCGGCACCCCAAAGTGTAGGGCTGCTCTGTTTACAAGAACCTCCACTTCGGTACACCTTAAATAGCCCAGGAAAGAGAAAAATGGATAAAGAAGTTGTGGTACTTATGCACAATGGAATATCACTCAGCCATGAAATCAGTGTCATAAGGCTAGTAGCAGCATGATGAGTGGATTTAGGTACGATGACTCTAAGTGAAATAAGTCACACAGAAAAAGACACTTATCCTAAGATATCACTTATAGAGGGAATGTCAAAATCGCTACCTTTGAACTGAATTACAAAACAGAACAGAGTCACACGTTTAGAAAACACACTATGGCTGCTTAACGGGAAAGATCAGGTGGGGTGATACATAAAACAAAGGTTTCAAATTAGCTCAGATACCGTTCCATTAGCCAAATATGTAATAGACAAGACCTACTCCCTGCTCAGTGAACTGGACTCAACACCCCCTATTCACCACACAAGAATATATCTGACTAGTAAGAATCTTAAAACCTATGTGTTGCTATCTCTCGGGAAGTGCAACAAGAGGGTGTAAAGCGGCATAAACACAGCAGTGAAAAGCAGCTAAACCCCATTATAAAAATAAATTACTCAAAAAAAAACCCCATAAAACAAAGACAGTGAAAGAGAGAGAAATTCTTACAAAATCCGTTCAGGGGCTCTGATGCCACCTGGATTGACCATATCTAGACCCACAGCTGGATGAGACAGAAGGCTGGACACTCTTGGGGCTGAGAGGATTGGTGAGGTAAGGCGAGCAAACGCAGACCCTTTAAAGTAATACTGCGTGGTACCCATCCCATGGGTCCCAAATCTCCAGGTTCAAGGGCATCTTCCTACATCGAAAACATGCCTGGGAAACCCAGAAGATGGTACACCGTGTGATCGGGAAAGGTTTGTAAAACGCACCTCATTTCTCCTCTCCTTGTGCTGGGGTTCGCCATTCCAGCCGCTTTACCAACAATCTCCCTACTTGGAGAATCAGCACCGTTACCCTCCTGTTTCGTACAGGTTGCAATTTGTCCTGAGGATGAACGGGAAGAGGGGGAACCAATGAGAGACTAGCTCTAGGTGTTGGGACAGGCACAGGTCACTCTATTTTCCCATCAGGAAGAAGAATGAACCACAGGCTCAGCCTGCCCCCCCGGAACCAGAATAGGGCCTGAAGCAATCCTGCGCTTTTGCGGCCAGCTCCCAAAAAAGCGAGTTGACAAATGGAGCTCAGGGGCACTGCAATTCACAAACCTGCAGAGTTAGAAATGATAACTCTCGTCCACAAATATATTGAGGGAAGGCAACGAAGAGGATTGGAAAGCAAGGCAGAATTGCAGGAAACAGATTTCAGGAGGTAGATTCGACTCGCCTTTGAAGCACATGAAAAGCGGCAAAACGTCGAAAATGATGCCCTTGGCCAAAAAGGGCGTATGCGTTTTTTCCTGAATATATTCAGGAAAAAACGCATACGCCCTTTTTGGCCAACCAAGCAAGCCGGAAAGGCAAATCAGCACTACAAAGAAGTCTCGCTTGCCATCGGTCAAAAGGGCCATGCTGAAAAAAGTGTAAAAACCAGAAATGCAGGACAGGCCATGGAGACATGGGAGCCTTGCTACGCTGATGGGCGGGATGTAAATTGCCAACAGCCACTCTGGAGAAGTGTACGGTGTGTCCTGAAACATGTAATAAACACAGCTTAGAGAGCATAGGGCACTTCCACTCATGGGCGTATACATTGGGAAAACTGAAAATCCACAAGACACCGGCACCCCAAAGTGTAGGGCTGCTCTGTTTACGAGAACCTCCACTTCGGTACACCTTAAATAGCCCAGGAAAGAGAAAAATGGATAAAGAAGTTGTGGTACTTATGCACAATGGAATATCACTCAGCCATGAAATCAGTGTCATAAGGCTAGTAGCAGCATGATGAGTGGATTTAGGTACGATGACTCTAAGTGAAATAAGTCACACAGAAAAAGACACTTATCCTAAGATATCACTTATAGAGGGAATGTCAAAATCGCTACCTTTGAACTGAATTACAAAACAGAACAGAGTCACACGTTTAGAAAACACACTATGGCTGCTTAACGGGAAAGATCAGGTGGGGTGATACATAAAACAAAGGTTTCAAATTAGCTCAGATACCGTTCCATTAGCCAAATATGTAATAGACAAGACCTACTCCCTGCTCAGTGAACTGGACTCAACACCCCCTATTCACCACACAAGAATATATCTGACTAGTAAGAATCTTAAAACCTATGTGTTGCTATCTCTCGGGAAGTGCAACAAGAGGGTGTAAAGCGGCATAAACACAGCAATGAAAAGCAGCTAAACCCCATTATAAAAATAAATTACTCAAAAAAAAACCCCATAAAACAAAGACAGTGAACGAGAGAGAAATTCTTACAAAACCCGTTCAGGGGCTCTGATGCCACCTGGATTGACCATATCTAGACCCACAGCTGGATGAGACAGAAGGCTGGACACTCTTGGGGCTGAGAGGATTGGTGAGGTAAGGCGAGCAAACGCAGACCCTTTAAAGTAATACTGCGTGGTACCCATCCCATGGGTCCCAAATCTCCAGGTTCAAGGGCATCTTCCTACATCGAAAACATGCCTGGGAAACCCAGAAGATGGTACACCGTGTGATCGGGAAAGGTTTGTAAAACGCACCTCATTTCTCCTCTCCTTGTGCTGGGGTTCGCCATTCCAGCCACTTTACCAACAATCTCCCTATTGGAGAATCAGCACCGTTATCCTCCTGTTTCGTACAGGTTGCAATTTGTCCTGAGGATGAACGGGAAGAGGGGGAACCAATGAGAGACTAGCTCTAGGTGTTGGGACAGGCACAGGTCACTCTATTTTCCCATCAGGAAGAAGAATGAACCACAGGCTCAGCCTGCCCCCCCGGAACCAGAATAGGGCCTGAAGCAATCCTGCGCTTTTGCGGCCAGCTCCCAAAAAAGCGAGTTGACAAATGGAGCTCAGGGGCACTGCAATTCACAAACCTGCAGAGTTAGAAATGATAACTCTCGTCCACAAATATATTGAGGGAAGGCAACGAAGAGGATTGGAAAGCAAGGCAGAATTGCAGGAAACAGATTTCAGGAGGTAGATTCGACTCGCCTTTGAAGCACATGAAAAGCGGCAAAACGTCGACAATGATGCCCTTGGCCAAAAAGGGCGTATGCGTTTTTTCCTGAATATATTCAGGAAAAAACGCATACGCCCTTTTTGGCCAACCAAGCAAGCCGGAAAGGCAAATCAGCACTACAAAGAAGTCTCGCTTGCCATCGGTCAAAAGGGCCATGCTGAAAAAAGTGTAAAAACCAGAAATGCAGGACAGGCCATGGAGACATGGGAGCCTTGCTACGCTGATGGGCGGGATGTAAATTGCCAACAGCCACTCTGGAGAAGTGTACGGTGTGTCCTGAAACATGTAATAAACACAGCTTAGAGAGCATAGGGCACTTCCACTCATGGGCGTATACATTGGGAAAACTGAAAATCCACAAGACACCGGCACCCCAAAGTGTAGGGCTGCTCTGTTTACAAGAACCTCCACTTCGGTACACCTTAAATAGCCCAGGAAAGAGAAAAATGGATAAAGAAGTTGTGGTACTTATGCACAATGGAATATCACTCAGCCATGAAATCAGTGTCATAAGGCTAGTAGCAGCATGATGAGTGGATTTAGGTACGATGACTCTAAGTGAAATAAGTCACACAGAAAAAGACACTTATCCTAAGATATCACTTATAGAGGGAATGTCAAAATCGCTACCTTTGAACTGAATTACAAAACAGAACAGAGTCACACGTTTAGAAAACACACTATGGCTGCTTAACGGGAAAGATCAGGTGGGGTGATACATAAAACAAAGGTTTCAAATTAGCTCAGATACCGTTCCATTAGCCAAATATGTAATAGACAAGACCTACTCCCTGCTCAGTGAACTGGACTCAACACCCCCTATTCACCACACAAGAATATATCTGACTAGTAAGAATCTTAAAACCTATGTGTTGCTATCTCTCGGGAAGTGCAACAAGAGGGTGTAAAGCGGCATAAACACAGCAGTGAAAAGCAGCTAAACCCCATTATAAAAATAAATTACTCAAAAAAAAACCCCATAAAACAAAGACAGTGAAAGAGAGAGAAATTCTTACAAAATCCGTTCAGGGGCTCTGATGCCACCTGGATTGACCATATCTAGACCCACAGCTGGATGAGACAGAAGGCTGGACACTCTTGGGGCTGAGAGGATTGGTGAGGTAAGGCGAGCAAACGAAGACCCTTTAAAGTAATACTGCGTGGTACCCATCTCATGGGTCCCAAATCTCCAGGTTCAAGGGCATCTTCCTACATCGAAAACATGTCTGGGAAACCCAGAAGATGGTACACCGTGTGATCGGGAAAGGTTTGTAAAACGCACCTCATTTCTCCTCTCCTTGTGCTGGGGTTCGCCATTCCAGCCGCTTTACCAACAATCTCCCTACTTGGAGAATCAGCACCGTTACCCTCCTGTTTCGTACAGGTTGCAATTTGTCCTGAGGATGAACGGGAAGAGGGGGAACCAATGAGAGACTAGCTCTAGGTGTTGGGACAGGCACAGGTCACTCTATTTTCCCATCAGGAAGAAGAATGAACCACAGGCTCAGCCTGCCCCCCCGGAACCAGAATAGGGCCTGAAGCAATCCTGCGCTTTTGCGGCCAGCTCCCAAAAAAGCGAGTTGACAAATGGAGCTCAGGGGCACTGCAATTCACAAACCTGCAGAGTTAGAAATGATAACTCTCGTCCACAAATATATTGAGGGAAGGCAACGAAGAGGATTGGAAAGCAAGGCAGAATTGCAGGAAACAGATTTCAGGAGGTAGATTCGACTCGCCTTTAAAGCACATGAAAAGCGGCAAAACGTCGACAATGATGCCCTTGGCCAAAAAGGGCGTATGCGTTTTTTCCTGAATATATTCAGGAAAAAACGCATACGCCCTTTTTGGCCAACCAAGCAAGCCGGAAAGGCAAATCAGCACTACAAAGAAGTCTCGCTTGCCATCGGTCAAAAGGGCCATGCTGAAAAAAGTGTAAAAACCAGAAATGCAGGACAGGCCATGGAGACATGGGAGCCTTGCTACGCTGATGGGCGGGATGTAAATTGCCAACAGCCACTCTGGAGAAGTGCACGGTGTGTCCTGAAACATGTAATAAACACAGCTTAGAGAGCATAGGGCACTTCCACTCATGGGCGTATACATTGGGAAAACTGAAAATCCACAAGACACCGGCACCCCAAAGTGTAGGGCTGCTCTGTTTACAAGAACCTCCACTTCGGTACACCTTAAATAGCCCAGGAAAGAGAAAAATGGATAAAGAAGTTGTGGTACTTATGCACAATGGAATATCACTCAGCCATGAAATCAGTGTCATAAGGCTAGTAGCAGCATGATGAGTGGATTTAGGTACGATGACTCTAAGTGAAATAAGTCACACAGAAAAAGACACTTATCCTAAGATATCACTTATAGAGGGAATGTCAAAATCGCTACCTTTGAACTGAATTACAAAACAGAACAGAGTCACACGTTTAGAAAACACACTATGGCTGCTTAACGGGAAAGATCAGGTGGGGTGATACATAAAACAAAGGTTTCAAATTAGCTCAGATACCGTTCCATTAGCCAAATATGTAATAGACAAGACCTACTCCCTGCTCAGTGAACTGGACTCAACACCCCCTATTCACCACACAAGAATATATCTGACTAGTAAGAATCTTAAAACCTATGTGTTGCTATCTCTCGGGAAGTGCAACAAGAGGGTGTAAAGCGGCATAAACACAGCAGTGAAAAGCAGCTAAACCCCATTATAAAAATAAATTACTCAAAAAAAAACCCCATAAAACAAAGACAGTGAAAGAGAGAGAAATTCTTACAAAATCCGTTCAGGGGCTCTGATGCCACCTGGATTGACCATATCTAGACCCACAGCTGGATGAGACAGAAGGCTGGACACTCTTGGGGCTGAGAGGATTGGTGAGGTAAGGCGAGCAAACGAAGACCCTTTAAAGTAATACTGCGTGGTACCCATCTCATGGGTCCCAAATCTCCAGGTTCAAGGGCATCTTCCTACATCGAAAACATGTCTGGGAAACCCAGAAGATGGTACACCGTGTGATCGGGAAAGGTTTGTAAAACGCACCTCATTTCTCCTCTCCTTGTGCTGGGGTTCGCCATTCCAGCCGCTTTACCAACAATCTCCCTACTTGGAGAATCAGCACCGTTACCCTCCTGTTTCGTACAGGTTGCAATTTGTCCTGAGGATGAACGGGAAGAGGGGGAACCAATGAGAGACTAGCTCTAGGTGTTGGGACAGGCACAGGTCACTCTATTTTCCCATCAGGAAGAAGAATGAACCACAGGCTCAGCCTGCCCCCCCGGAACCAGAATAGGGCCTGAAGCAATCCTGCGCTTTTGCGGCCAGCTCCCAAAAAAGCGAGTTGACAAATGGAGCTCAGGGGCACTGCAATTCACAAACCTGCAGAGTTAGAAATGATAACTCTCGTCCACAAATATATTGAGGGAAGGCAACGAAGAGGATTGGAAAGCAAGGCAGAATTGCAGGAAACAGATTTCAGGAGGTAGATTCGACTCGCCTTTAAAGCACATGAAAAGCGGCAAAACGTCGACAATGATGCCCTTGGCCAAAAAGGGCGTATGCGTTTTTTCCTGAATATATTCAGGAAAAAACGCATACGCCCTTTTTGGCCAACCAAGCAAGCCGGAAAGGCAAATCAGCACTACAAAGAAGTCTCGCTTGCCATCGGTCAAAAGGGCCATGCTGAAAAAAGTGTAAAAACCAGAAATGCAGGACAGGCCATGGAGACATGGGAGCCTTGCTACGCTGATGGGCGGGATGTAAATTGCCAACAGCCACTCTGGAGAAGTGCACGGTGTGTCCTGAAACATGTAATAAACACAGCTTAGAGAGCATAGGGCACTTCCACTCATGGGCGTATACATTGGGAAAACTGAAAATCCACAAGACACCGGCACCCCAAAGTGTAGGGCTGCTCTGTTTACAAGAACCTCCACTTCGGTACACCTTAAATAGCCCAGGAAAGAGAAAAATGGATAAAGAAGTTGTGGTACTTATGCACAATGGAATATCACTCAGCCATGAAATCAGTGTCATAAGGCTAGTAGCAGCATGATGAGTGGATTTAGGTACGATGACTCTAAGTGAAATAAGTCACACAGAAAAAGACACTTATCCTAAGATATCACTTATAGAGGGAATGTCAAAATCGCTACCTTTGAACTGAATTACAAAACAGAACAGAGTCACACGTTTAGAAAACACACTATGGCTGCTTAACGGGAAAGATCAGGTGGGGTGATACATAAAACAAAGGTTTCAAATTAGCTCAGATACCGTTCCATTAGCCAAATATGTAATAGACAAGACCTACTCCCTGCTCAGTGAACTGGACTCAACACCCCCTATTCACCACACAAGAATATATCTGACTAGTAAGAATCTTAAAACCTATGTGTTGCTATCTCTCGGGAAGTGCAACAAGAGGGTGTAAAGCGGCATAAACACAGCAGTGAAAAGCAGCTAAACCCCATTATAAAAATAAATTACTCAAAAAAAAACCCCATAAAACAAAGACAGTGAAAGAGAGAGAAATTCTTACAAAATCCGTTCAGGGGCTCTGATGCCACCTGGATTGACCATATCTAGACCCACAGCTGGATGAGACAGAAGGCTGGACACTCTTGGGGCTGAGAGGATTGGTGAGGTAAGGCGAGCAAACGAAGACCCTTTAAAGTAATACTGCGTGGTACCCATCTCATGGGTCCCAAATCTCCAGGTTCAAGGGCATCTTCCTACATCGAAAACATGTCTGGGAAACCCAGAAGATGGTACACCGTGTGATCGGGAAAGGTTTGTAAAACGCACCTCATTTCTCCTCTCCTTGTGCTGGGGTTCGCCATTCCAGCCGCTTTACCAACAATCTCCCTACTTGGAGAATCAGCACCGTTACCCTCCTGTTTCGTACAGGTTGCAATTTGTCCTGAGGATGAACGGGAAGAGGGGGAACCAATGAGAGACTAGCTCTAGGTGTTGGGACAGGCACAGGTCACTCTATTTTCCCATCAGGAAGAAGAATGAACCACAGGCTCAGCCTGCCCCCCCGGAACCAGAATAGGGCCTGAAGCAATCCTGCGCTTTTGCGGCCAGCTCCCAAAAAAGCGAGTTGACAAATGGAGCTCAGGGGCACTGCAATTCACAAACCTGCAGAGTTAGAAATGATAACTCTCGTCCACAAATATATTGAGGGAAGGCAACGAAGAGGATTGGAAAGCAAGGCAGAATTGCAGGAAACAGATTTCAGGAGGTAGATTCGACTCGCCTTTAAAGCACATGAAAAGCGGCAAAACGTCGACAATGATGCCCTTGGCCAAAAAGGGCGTATGCGTTTTTTCCTGAATATATTCAGGAAAAAACGCATACGCCCTTTTTGGCCAACCAAGCAAGCCGGAAAGGCAAATCAGCACTACAAAGAAGTCTCGCTTGCCATCGGTCAAAAGGGCCATGCTGAAAAAAGTGTAAAAACCAGAAATGCAGGACAGGCCATGGAGACATGGGAGCCTTGCTACGCTGATGGGCGGGATGTAAATTGCCAACAGCCACTCTGGAGAAGTGCACGGTGTGTCCTGAAACATGTAATAAACACAGCTTAGAGAGCATAGGGCACTTCCACTCATGGGCGTATACATTGGGAAAACTGAAAATCCACAAGACACCGGCACCCCAAAGTGTAGGGCTGCTCTGTTTACAAGAACCTCCACTTCGGTACACCTTAAATAGCCCAGGAAAGAGAAAAATGGATAAAGAAGTTGTGGTACTTATGCACAATGGAATATCACTCAGCCATGAAATCAGTGTCATAAGGCTAGTAGCAGCATGATGAGTGGATTTAGGTACGATGACTCTAAGTGAAATAAGTCACACAGAAAAAGACACTTATCCTAAGATATCACTTATAGAGGGAATGTCAAAATCGCTACCTTTGAACTGAATTACAAAACAGAACAGAGTCACACGTTTAGAAAACACACTATGGCTGCTTAACGGGAAAGATCAGGTGGGGTGATACATAAAACAAAGGTTTCAAATTAGCTCAGATACCGTTCCATTAGCCAAATATGTAATAGACAAGACCTACTCCCTGCTCAGTGAACTGGACTCAACACCCCCTATTCACCACACAAGAATATATCTGACTAGTAAGAATCTTAAAACCTATGTGTTGCTATCTCTCGGGAAGTGCAACAAGAGGGTGTAAAGCGGCATAAACACAGCAGTGAAAAGCAGCTAAACCCCATTATAAAAATAAATTACTCAAAAAAAAACCCCATAAAACAAAGACAGTGAACGAGAGAGAAATTCTTACAAAATCCGTTCAGGGGCTCTGATGCCACCTGGATTGACCATATCTAGACCCACAGCTGGATGAGACAGAAGGCTGGACACTCTTGGGGCTGAGAGGATTGGTGAGGTAAGGCGAGCAAACGAAGACCCTTTAAAGTAATACTGCGTGGTACCCATCTCATGGGTCCCAAATCTCCAGGTTCAAGGGCATCTTCCTACATCGAAAACATGTCTGGGAAACCCAGAAGATGGTACACCGTGTGATCGGGAAAGGTTTGTAAAACGCACCTCATTTCTCCTCTCCTTGTGCTGGGGTTCGCCATTCCAGCCGCTTTACCAACAATCTCCCTACTTGGAGAATCAGCACCGTTACCCTCCTGTTTCGTACAGGTTGCAATTTGTCCTGAGGATGAACGGGAAGAGGGGGAACCAATGAGAGACTAGCTCTAGGTGTTGGGACAGGCACAGGTCACTCTATTTTCCCATCAGGAAGAAGAATGAACCACAGGCTCAGCCTGCCCCCCCGGAACCAGAATAGGGCCTGAAGCAATCCTGCGCTTTTGCGGCCAGCTCCCAAAAAAGCGAGTTGACAAATGGAGCTCAGGGGCACTGCAATTCACAAACCTGCAGAGTTAGAAATGATAACTCTCGTCCACAAATATATTGAGGGAAGGCAACGAAGAGGATTGGAAAGCAAGGCAGAATTGCAGGAAACAGATTTCAGGAGGTAGATTCGACTCGCCTTTAAAGCACATGAAAAGCGGCAAAACGTCGACAATGATGCCCTTGGCCAAAAAGGGCGTATGCGTTTTTTCCTGAATATATTCAGGAAAAAACGCATACGCCCTTTTTGGCCAACCAAGCAAGCCGGAAAGGCAAATCAGCACTACAAAGAAGTCTCGCTTGCCATCGGTCAAAAGGGCCATGCTGAAAAAAGTGTAAAAACCAGAAATGCAGGACAGGCCATGGAGACATGGGAGCCTTGCTACGCTGATGGGCGGGATGTAAATTGCCAACAGCCACTCTGGAGAAGTGCACGGTGTGTCCTGAAACATGTAATAAACACAGCTTAGAGAGCATAGGGCACTTCCACTCATGGGCGTATACATTGGGAAAACTGAAAATCCACAAGACACCGGCACCCCAAAGTGTAGGGCTGCTCTGTTTACAAGAACCTCCACTTCGGTACACCTTAAATAGCCCAGGAAAGAGAAAAATGGATAAAGAAGTTGTGGTACTTATGCACAATGGAATATCACTCAGCCATGAAATCAGTGTCATAAGGCTAGTAGCAGCATGATGAGTGGATTTAGGTACGATGACTCTAAGTGAAATAAGTCACACAGAAAAAGACACTTATCCTAAGATATCACTTATAGAGGGAATGTCAAAATCGCTACCTTTGAACTGAATTACAAAACAGAACAGAGTCACACGTTTAGAAAACACACTATGGCTGCTTAACGGGAAAGATCAGGTGGGGTGATACATAAAACAAAGGTTTCAAATTAGCTCAGATACCGTTCCATTAGCCAAATATGTAATAGACAAGACCTACTCCCTGCTCAGTGAACTGGACTCAACACCCCCTATTCACCACACAAGAATATATCTGACTAGTAAGAATCTTAAAACCTATGTGTTGCTATCTCTCGGGAAGTGCAACAAGAGGGTGTAAAGCGGCATAAACACAGCAGTGAAAAGCAGCTAAACCCCATTATAAAAATAAATTACTCAAAAAAAACCCCATAAAACAAAGACAGTGAACGAGAGAGAAATTCTTACAAAATCCGTTCAGGGGCTCTGATGCCACCTGGATTGACCATATCTAGACCCACAGCTGGATGAGACAGAAGGCTGGACACTCTTGGGGCTGAGAGGATTGGTGAGGTAAGGCGAGCAAACGAAGACCCTTTAAAGTAATACTGCGTGGTACCCATCTCATGGGTCCCAAATCTCCAGGTTCAAGGGCATCTTCCTACATCGAAAACATGTCTGGGAAACCCAGAAGATGGTACACCGTGTGATCGGGAAAGGTTTGTAAAACGCACCTCATTTCTCCTCTCCTTGTGCTGGGGTTCGCCATTCCAGCCGCTTTACCAACAATCTCCCTACTTGGAGAATCAGCACCGTTACCCTCCTGTTTCGTACAGGTTGCAATTTGTCCTGAGGATGAACGGGAAGAGGGGGAACCAATGAGAGACTAGCTCTAGGTGTTGGGACAGGCACAGGTCACTCTATTTTCCCATCAGGAAGAAGAATGAACCACAGGCTCAGCCTGCCCCCCCGGAACCAGAATAGGGCCTGAAGCAATCCTGCGCTTTTGCGGCCAGCTCCCAAAAAAGCGAGTTGACAAATGGAGCTCAGGGGCACTGCAATTCACAAACCTGCAGAGTTAGAAATGATAACTCTCGTCCACAAATATATTGAGGGAAGGCAACGAAGAGGATTGGAAAGCAAGGCAGAATTGCAGGAAACAGATTTCAGGAGGTAGATTCGACTCGCCTTTAAAGCACATGAAAAGCGGCAAAACGTCGACAATGATGCCCTTGGCCAAAAAGGGCGTATGCGTTTTTTCCTGAATATATTCAGGAAAAAACGCATACGCCCTTTTTGGCCAACCAAGCAAGCCGGAAAGGCAAATCAGCACTACAAAGAAGTCTCGCTTGCCATCGGTCAAAAGGGCCATGCTGAAAAAAGTGTAAAAACCAGAAATGCAGGACAGGCCATGGAGACATGGGAGCCTTGCTACGCTGATGGGCGGGATGTAAATTGCCAACAGCCACTCTGGAGAAGTGCACGGTGTGTCCTGAAACATGTAATAAACACAGCTTAGAGAGCATAGGGCACTTCCACTCATGGGCGTATACATTGGGAAAACTGAAAATCCACAAGACACCGGCACCCCAAAGTGTAGGGCTGCTCTGTTTACAAGAACCTCCACTTCGGTACACCTTAAATAGCCCAGGAAAGAGAAAAATGGATAAAGAAGTTGTGGTACTTATGCACAATGGAATATCACTCAGCCATGAAATCAGTGTCATAAGGCTAGTAGCAGCATGATGAGTGGATTTAGGTACGATGACTCTAAGTGAAATAAGTCACACAGAAAAAGACACTTATCCTAAGATATCACTTATAGAGGGAATGTCAAAATCGCTACCTTTGAACTGAATTACAAAACAGAACAGAGTCACACGTTTAGAAAACACACTATGGCTGCTTAACGGGAAAGATCAGGTGGGGTGATACATAAAACAAAGGTTTCAAATTAGCTCAGATACCGTTCCATTAGCCAAATATGTAATAGACAAGACCTACTCCCTGCTCAGTGAACTGGACTCAACACCCCCTATTCACCACACAAGAATATATCTGACTAGTAAGAATCTTAAAACCTATGTGTTGCTATCTCTCGGGAAGTGCAACAAGAGGGTGTAAAGCGGCATAAACACAGCAGTGAAAAGCAGCTAAACCCCATTATAAAAATAAATTACTCAAAAAAAAAACCCCATAAAACAAAGACAGTGAAAGAGAGAGAAATTCTTACAAAATCCGTTCAGGGGCTCTGATGCCACCTGGATTGACCATATCTAGACCCACAGCTGGATGAGACAGAAGGCTGGACACTCTTGGGGCTGAGAGGATTGGTGAGGTAAGGCGAGCAAACGAAGACCCTTTAAAGTAATACTGCGTGGTACCCATCCCATGGGTCCCAAATCTCCAGGTTCAAGGGCATCTTCCTACATCGAAAACATGCCTGGGAAACCCAGAAGATGGTACACCGTGTGATCGGGAAAGGTTTGTAAAACGCACCTCATTTCTCCTCTCCTTGTGCTGGGGTTCGCCATTCCAGCCGCTTTACCAACAATCTCCCTACTTGGAGAATCAGCACCGTTACCCTCCTGTTTCGTACAGGTTGCAATTTGTCCTGAGGATGAACGGGAAGAGGGGGAACCAATGAGAGACTAGCTCTAGGTGTTGGGACAGGCACAGGTCACTCTATTTTCCCATCAGGAAGAAGAATGAACCACAGGCTCAGCCTGCCACCCCGGAACCAGAATAGGGCCTGAAGCAATCCTGCGCTTTTGCGGCCAGCTCCCAAAAAAGCGAGTTGACAAATGGAGCTCAGGGGCACTGCAATTCACAAACCTGCAGAGTTAGAAATGATAACTCTCGTCCACAAATATATTGAGGGAAGGCAACGAAGAGGATTGGAAAGCAAGGCAGAATTGCAGGAAACAGATTTCAGGAGGTAGATTCGACTCGCCTTTAAAGCACATGAAAAGCGGCAAAACGTCGACAATGATGCCCTTGGCCAAAAAGGGCGTATGCGTTTTTTCCTGAATATATTCAGGAAAAAACGCATACGCCCTTTTTGGCCAACCAAGCAAGCCGGAAAGGCAAATCAGCACTACAAAGAAGTCTCGCTTGCCATCGGTCAAAAGGGCCATGCTGAAAAAAGTGAAAAAACCAGAAATGCAGGACAGGCCATGGAGACATGGGAGCCTTGCTACGCTGATGGGCGGGATGTAAATTGCCAACAGCCACTCTGGAGAAGTGTACGGTGTGTCCTGAAACATGTAATAAACACAGCTTAGAGAGCATAGGGCACTTCCACTCATGGGCGTATACATTGTGAAAACTGAAAATCCACAAGACACCGGCACCCCAAAGTGTAGGGCTGCTCTGTTTACAAGAACCTCCACTTCGGTACACCTTAAATAGCCCAGGAAAGAGAAAAATGGATAAAGAAGTTGTGGTACTTATGCACAATGGAATATCACTCAGCCATGAAATCAGTGTCATAAGGCTAGTAGCAGCATGATGAGTGGATTTAGGTACGATGACTCTAAGTGAAATAAGTCACACAGAAAAAGACACTTATCCTAAGATATCACTTATAGAGGGAATGTCAAAATCGCTACCTTTGAACTGAATTACAAAACAGAACAGAGTCACACGTTTAGAAAACACACTATGGCTGCTTAACGGGAAAGATCAGGTGGGGTGATACATAAAACAAAGGTTTCAAATTAGCTCAGATACCGTTCCATTAGCCAAATATGTAATAGACAAGACCTACTCCCTGCTCAGTGAACTGGACTCAACACCCCCTATTCACCACACAAGAATATATCTGACTAGTAAGAATCTTAAAACCTATGTGTTGCTATCTCTCGGGAAGTGCAACAAGAGGGTGTAAAGCGGCATAAACACAGCAGTGAAAAGCAGCTAAACCCCATTATAAAAATAAATTACTCAAAAAAAACCCCATAAAACAAAGACAGTGAAAGAGAGAGAAATTCTTACAAAATCCGTTCAGGGGCTCTGATGCCACCTGGATTGACCATATCTAGACCCACAGCTGGATGAGACAGAAGGCTGGACACTCTTGGGGCTGAGAGGATTGGTGAGGTAAGGCGAGCAAACGAAGACCCTTTAAAGTAATACTGCGTGGTACCCATCCCATGGGTCCCAAATCTCCAGGTTCAAGGGCATCTTCCTACATCGAAAACATGCCTGGGAAACCCAGAAGATGGTACACCGTGTGATCGGGAAAGGTTTGTAAAACGCACCTCATTTCTCCTCTCCTTGTGCTGGGGTTCGCCATTCCAGCCGCTTTACCAACAATCTCCCTACTTGGAGAATCAGCACCGTTACCCTCCTGTTTCGTACAGGTTGCAATTTGTCCTGAGGATGAACGGGAAGAGGGGGAACCAATGAGAGACTAGCTCTAGGTGTTGGGACAGGCACAGGTCACTCTATTTTCCCATCAGGAAGAAGAATGAACCACAGGCTCAGCCTGCCCCCCCGGAACCAGAATAGGGCCTGAAGCAATCCTGCGCTTTTGCGGCCAGCTCCCAAAAAAGCGAGTTGACAAATGGAGCTCAGGGGCACTGCAATTCACAAACCTGCAGAGTTAGAAATGATAACTCTCGTCCACAAATATATTGAGGGAAGGCAACGAAGAGGATTGGAAAGCAAGGCAGAATTGCAGGAAACAGATTTCAGGAGGTAGATTTGACTCGCCTTTAAAGCACATGAAAAGCGGCAAAACGTCGACAATGATGCCCTTGGCCAAAAAGGGCGTATGCGTTTTTTCCTGAATATATTCAGGAAAAAACGCATACGCCCTTTTTGGCCAACCAAGCAAGCCGGAAAGGCAAATCAGCACTACAAAGAAGTCTCGCTTGCCATCGGTCAAAAGGGCCATGCTGAAAAAAGTGTAAAAACCAGAAATGCAGGACAGGCCATGGAGACATGGGAGCCTTGCTACGCTGATGGGCGGGATGTAAATTGCCAACAGCCACTCTGGAGAAGTGTACGGTGTGTCCTGAAACATGTAATAAACACAGCTTAGAGAGCATAGGGCACTTCCACTCATGGGCGTATACATTGGGAAAACTGAAAATCCACAAGACACCGGCACCCCAAAGTGTAGGGCTGCTCTGTTTACAAGAACCTCCAATTCGGTACATCTTAAATAGCCCAGGAAAGAGAAAAATGGATAAAGAAGTTGTGGTACTTATGCACAATGGCATATCACTCAGCCATGAAATCAATGTCATAAGGCTAGTAGCAGCGTGATGAGTGCATTTAGGTACGATGACTCTAAGTAAAATAAGTCACACAGAAAAAGACACTTATCCTAAGATATCACTTATAGAGGGAATGTGAAATTCGCTACCCTTGAACTGAATTACAAAACAGAACAGAGTCACACGTTTAGAAAACACACTATGGCTGCTTAACGGGAAAGGTCAGGTGGGGTGATGCATAAAAAAATGGTTTGAAATTAGCTCAGATACCGTTCCATAAGCCAAATATGTAATAGACAAGACCTACTCCCTGCTCAGTGAACTGGACTCAACACCCCCTATTCACCGCACAAGAATATATCTGACTAGTAAGAATCTTAAAACCTATGTATTGCTTTCTCTCGGGAAGTGAATCAAGAGGGTGTAAAGCGGCATAAACACAGCAGTGAAAAGCAGCTAAACCCCATTATAAAAATAAATTACTCAAAAAAAACCCCCAGAAAACAAAGACAGTGAAAGAGAGAGAAATTCTTACTAAATCCGTTCAGGGGCTCTGATGCCACCTGGATTGACCATATCTAGACCCACAGCTGGATGAGACATAAGGCTGGACACTCTTGGTGCTGAGAGGATTGGTGAGGTTGGACAAGCAAACGCAGACCCTTTAAAGTAATACTGCCTGGTACCCATCCCATGGGTCCCAAATCTCCAGGTTCAAGGGCATCTTCCTACATCGAAAACATGCCTGGGAAACCCAGAAGATGGTACACCATGTGATCGGGAAAGGTTTGTAAAACGCACCTCATTTCTCCTCTCCTTGTGCTCGGGTTCGCCATTCCAGCCGCTTGACTAACAATCTCCCTACTTGAAGAATCAGCACCGTTAACCTCCTGTTTCGTACAGGTTGCAATTTGTCCTGAGGATGAACGGGAAGAGGGGGAACCAATGAGAGACTAGCTCTAGGTGTTGGGACAGGCACAGGTCACTCTATTTTCCCATCAGGAAGAAGAATGAACCACAGGCTCAGCCTGCCCCCCCCCCCGGAACCAGAATAGGGCCTGAAGCAATCCTGCGCTTTTGCGGCCAGCTCCCAAAAAAGCGACTTGACAAATGGAGCTCAGGGGCACTGCAATTCACAAACCTGCAGAGTTAGAAATGAGGGAAGGCAACGAAGAGGATTGGAAAGCAAGGCAGAATTGCAGGAAACAGTTTTCAGGAGGTAGATTCGACTCACCTTTAAAGCACATGAAAAGCGGCAAAACGTCGACAATGATGCCCTTGGCCAAAAAGGGCGTATGCGTTTTTTCCTGAATATATTCAGGGAAAAACGCATACGCCCTTGTTGGCCAACCAAGGAAGCCGGAAGGGCAAAGCAGCACTACAAGGAAGTCTCGCTTGCCATCGGTAAAAAGGGCCATGCTGAAAAAAGTGTAAAAACCAGAAATGCAGGACAGGCCATGGAGACAAGGGAGCCTTGCTACGCTGATGGGCGGGATGTAAATTGCCAACAGCCACTCTGGAGAAGTGTACGGTGTGTCCTGAAACATGTAATAAACACAGCTTAGAGAGCATAGGGCACTTCCACTCATGGGCGTATACATTGGGAAAACTGAAAATCCACAAGACACAGGCACCCCAAAATGTAGGGCTGCTCTGTTTACGAGAACCTCCACTTCGGTACAAATTAAATAGCCCAGGAAAGAGAAAAATGGATAAAGAAGTTGTGGTACTTATGCACAATGGCATATCACTCAGCCATGAAATCAATGTCATAAGGCTAGTAGCAGCATGATGAGTGGATTTAGGTACGATGACTCTAAGTGAAATAAGTCACACAGAAAAAGACACTTATCCTAAGATATCACTTATAGAGGGAATGTCAAAATCGCTACCCTTGAACTGAATTACAAAACAGAACAGAGTCACACGTTTAGAAAACACACTATGGCTGCTTAACGGGAAAGGTCAGGTGGGGTGATGCATAAAAGAAGGGTTTGAAATTACCTCAGATACCGTTCCATAAGCCAAATATGTAATAGACAAGACCTACTCCCTGCTCAGTGAACTGAACTCAACACTCCCTATTCACCGCACAAGAATATATCTGACTAGTAAGAATCTTAAAACCTATGTATTGCTATCTCTCAGGAAGTGAATCAAGAGGGTGTAAAGCGGCATAAACACAGCAGTGAAAAGCAGCTAAACCCCATTATAAAAATAAATTACTCAAAAAAAAAAAAAACCCCAGAAAACAAAGACAGTGAAAGAGAGAGAAATTCTTACTAAATCCGTTCAGGGGCTCTGATGCCACCTGGATTGACCATATCTAGACTCACAGCTGGATGAGACAGAAGGCTGGACACTCTTGGTGCTGAGAGGATTGGTGAGGTTGGACGAGCAAACGCAGACCTTTTAAAGTAATACTGCCTGGTACCCATCCCATGGGTCCCAAATCTCCAGGTTCAAGGGCATCTTCCTACATCGAAAACATGCCTGGGAAACCCAGAAGATGGTACACCGTGTGATCGGGAAAGGTTTCTAAAACACACCTCATTTCTGCTCTCCTTGTGCTCGGGTTCGCCATTCCAGCCGCTTGACTAACAATCTCCCTACTTGGAGAATCAGCACCGTTACCCTCCTGTTTCGTACAGGTTGCAATTTGTCCTGAGGATGAACGGGAAGAGGGGGAACCAATGAGAGACTAGCTCTAGGTGTTGGGACAGGCACAGGTCACTCTATTTTCCCATCAGGAAGAAGAATGAACCACAGGCTCAGCCTGCCCCCCCGGAACCAGAATAGGGCCTGAAGCAATCCTGCGCTTTTGCGGCCAGCTCCCAAAAAAGCGACTTGACAAATGGAGCTCAGGGGCACTGCAATTCACAAACCTGCAGAGTTAGAAATGATAACTCTCGTCCACAAATATATTGAGGGAAGGCAACGAAGAGGATTGGAAAGCAAGGTAGAATTGCAGGAAACAGATTTCAGGAGGTAGATTCGACTCGCCTTTAAAGCACATGAAAAGCGGCAAAACGTCGACAATGATGCCCTTGGCCAAAAAGGGCGTATGCGTTTTTTCCTGAATATATTCAGGAAAAAACGCATACGCCCTTTTTGGCCAAACAAGCAAGCCGGAAAGGCAAATCAGCACTACAAGGAAGTCTCGCTTGCCATCGGTAAAAAGGGCCATGCTGAAAAAAGTGTAAAAACCAGAAATGCAGGACAGGCCATGGAGACATGGGAGCCTTGCTACGCTGATGGGAGGGATGTAAATTGCCAACAGCCACTCTGGAGAAGTGTACGGTGTGTCCTGAAACATGTAATAAACACAGCTTAGAGAGCATAGGGCACTTCCACTCATGGGCGTATACATTGGGAAAACTGAAAATCCACAAGACACAGGCACCCCAAAGTGTAGGGCTGCTCTGTTTACAAGAACCTCCAATTCGGTACATCTTAAATAGCCCAGGAAAGAGAAAAATGGATAAAGAAGTTGTGGTACTTATGCACAATGGCATATCACTCAGCCATGAAATCAATGTCATAAGGCTAGTAGCAGCGTGATGAGTGCATTTAGGTACGATGACTCTAAGTAAAATAAGTCACACAGAAAAAGACACTTATCCTAAGATATCACTTATAGAGGGAATGTCAAATTCGCTAACCTTGAACTGAATTACAAAACAGAACAGAGTCACACGTTTAGAAAACACACTATGGCTGCTTAACGGGAAAGGTCAGGTGGGGTGATGCATAAAAAAATGGTTTGAAATTAGCTCAGATACCGTTCCATAAGCCAAATATGTAATAGACAAGACCTACTCCCTGCTCAGTGAACTGGACTCAACACCCCCTATTCACCGCACAAGAATATATCTGACTAGTAAGAATCTTAAAACCTATGTATTGCTATCTCTCGGGAAGTAAATCAAGAGGGTGTAAAGCCGCATAAACACAGCAGTGAAAAGCAGCTAAACCCCATTATAAAAATAAATTACTCAAAAAAAACCCCCAGAAAACAAAAACAGTGAAAGAGAGAGAAATTCTTACAAAATCCGTTCAGGGGCTCCGATGCCACCTGGATTGACCATATCTAGACCCACAGCTGGATGAGACATAAGGCTGGACACTCTTGGTGCTGAGAGGATTGGTGAGGTTGGACGAGCAAACGCAGACCCTTTAAAGTAATACTGCCTGGTACCCATCCCATGGGTCCCAAATCTCCAGGTTCAAGGGCATCTTCCTACATCGAAAACATGCCTGGGAAACCCAGAAGATGGTACACCGTGTGATCGGGAAAGGTTTGTAAAACGCACCTCATTTCTCCTCTCCTTGTGCTCGGGTTCGCCATTCCAGCCTCTTGACTAACAATCTCCCTACTTGAAGATTCAGCACCGTTAACCTCCTGTTTCGTACAGGTTGCAATTTGTCCTGAGGATGAACGGGAAGAGGGGGAACCAATGAGAGACTAGCTCTAGGTGTTGGGACAGGCACAGGTCACTCTATTTTCCCATCAGGAAGAAGAATGAACCACAGGCTCAGCCTGCCCCCCCGGAACCAGAATAGGGCCTGAAGCAATCCTGCGCTTTTGCGGCCAGCTCCCAAAAAAGCGACTTGACAAATGGAGCTCAGGGGCACTGCAATTCACAAACCTGCAGAGTTAGAAATGATAACTCTCGTCCACAAATATATTGAGGGAAGGCAGCGAAGAGGATTGGAAAGCAAGGTAGAATTGCAGGAAACAGATTTCAGGAGGTAGATTCGACTCGCCTTTAAAGCACATGAAAAGCGGCAAAACGTCGACAATGATGCCCTTGGCCAAAAAGGGCGTATGCGTTTTTTCCTGAATATATTCAGGAAAAAACGCATACGCCCTTTTTGGCCAAACAAGCAAGCCGGAAAGGCAAATCAGCACTACAAGGAAGTCTCGCTTGCCATGGGTAAAAAGGGCCATGCTGAAAAAAGTGTAAAAACCAGAAATGCAGGACAGGCCATGGAGACATGGGAGCCTTGCTACGCTGATGGGAGGGATGTAAATTGCCAACAGCCACTCTGGAGAAGTGTACGGTGTGTCCTGAAACATGTAATAAACACAGCTTAGAGAGCATAGGGCACTTCCACTCATGGGCGTATACATTGGGAAAACTGAAAATCCACAAGACACAGGCACCCCAAAGTGTAGGGCTGCTCTGTTTACAAGAACCTCCAATTCGGTACATCTTAAATAGCCCAGGAAAGAGAAAAATGGATAAAGAAGTTGTGGTACTTATGCACAATGGCATATCACTCAGCCATGAAATCAATGTCATAAGGCTAGTAGCAGCGTGATGAGTGCATTTAGGTACGATGACTCTAAGTAAAATAAGTCACACAGAAAAAGACACTTATCCTAAGATATCACTTATAGAGGGAATGTGAAATTCGCTACCCTTGAACTGAATTACAAAACAGAACAGAGTCACACGTTTAGAAAACACACTATGGCTGCTTAACGGGAAAGGTCAGGTGGGGTGATGCATAAAAAAATGGTTTGAAATTAGCTCAGATACCGTTCCATAAGCCAAATATGTAATAGACAAGACCTACTCCCTGCTCAGTGAACTGGACTCAACACCCCCTATTCACCGCACAAGAATATATCTGACTAGTAAGAATCTTAAAACCTATGTATTGCTATCTCTCGGGAAGTGAATCAAGAGGGTGTAAAGCGGCATAAACACAGCAGTGAAAAGCAGCTAAACCCCATTATAAAAATAAATTACTCAAAAAAAAACCCCCAGAAAACAAAGACAGTGAAAGAGAGAGAAATTCTTACAAAATCCGTTCAGGGGCTCTGATGCCACCTGGATTGACCATATCTAGACCCACAGCTGGATGAGACATAAGGCTGGACACTTTTGGTGCTGAGAGGATTGGTGAGGTTGGACGAGCAAACGCAGACCCTTTAAAGTAATACTGCCTGGTACCCATCCCATGGGTCCCAAATCTCCAGGTTCAAGGGCATCTTCCTACATCGAAAACATGCCTGGGAAACCCAGAAGATGGTACACCGTGTGATCGGGAAAGGTTTGTAAAACGCACCTCATTTCTCCTCTCCTTGTGCTCGGGTTCGCCATTCCAGCCGCTTGACTAACAATCTCCCTACTTGAAGAATCAGCACCGTTAACCTCCTGTTTCGTACAGGTTGCAATTTGTCCTGAGGATGAACGGGAAGAGGGGGAACCAATGAGAGACTAGCTCTAGGTGTTGGGACAGGCACAGGTCACTCTATTTTCCCATCAGGAAGAAGAATGAACCACAGGCTCAGCCTGCCCACCCCCCCGGAACCAGAATAGGGCCTGAAGCAATCCTGCGCTTCTCAGGCCAGCTCCCAAAAAAGCGACTTGACAAATGGAGCTCAGGGGCACTGCAATTCACAAACCTGCAGAGTTAGAAATGAGGGAAGGCAACGAAGAGGATTGGAAAGCAAGGCAGAAGTGCAGGAAACAGTTTTCAGGAGGTAGATTCGACTCACCTTTAAAGCACATGAAAAGCGGCAAAACGTCGACAGTGATGCCCTTGGCCAGAAAGGGCGTATGCGTTTTTTCCTGAATATATTCAGGGAAAAACGCATACGCCCTTTTTGGCCAACCAAGGAAGCCGGAAGGGCAAAGCAGCACTACAAAGTAGTCTCGCTTTCCATCGGTGAAAATGGCCATGCTGAAAAAAGTGTAAAAACCAGAAATGCAGGACAGGCCATGGAGACAAGGGAGCCTTGCTACGCTGATGGGCGGGATGTAAATTGCCAACAGCCACTCTGGAGAAGTGTACGGTGTGTCCTGAAACATGTAATAAACACAGCTTAGAGAGCATAGGGCACTTCCACTCATGGGCGTATACATTGGGAAAACTGAAAATCCACAAGACACAGACACCCCAAAATATAGGGCTGCTCTGTTTACGACAACCTCCACTTCGGTACAAATTAAATAGCCCAGGAAAGAGAAAAATGGATAAAGAAGTTGTGGTACTTATGCACAATGGCATATCACTCAGCCATGAAATCAATGTCATAAGGCTAGTAGCAGCATGATGAGTGGATTTAGGTACGCTGACTCAAAGTGAAATAAGTCACACAGAAAAAGACACTTATCCTAAGATATCACTTATAGAGGGAATGTCAAAATCGCTACCCTTGAACTGAATTACAAAACAGAACAGAGTCACACGTTTAGAAAACACACTATGGCTGCTTAACGGGAAAGGTCAGGTGGGGTGATGCATAAAAGAAGGGTTTGAAATTACCTCAGATACCGTTCCATAAGCCAAATATGTAATAGACAAGACCTACTCCCTGCTCAGTGAACTGGACTCAACACCCCCTATTCACCGCACAAGAATATATCTGACTAGTAAGAATCTTAAAACCTATGTATTGCTATCTCTCAGGAAGTGAATCAAGAGGGTGTAAAGCGGCATAAACACAGCAGTGAAAAGCAGCTAAACCCCATTATAAAAATAAATTACTCAAAAAAAAAAAAACCCCAGAAAACAAAGACAGTGAAAGAGAGAGAAATTCTTACTAAATCCGTTCAGGGGCTCTGATGCAACCTGGATTGACCATATCTAGACCCACAGCTGGATGAGACATAAGGCTGGACACTCTTGGGGCTGAGAGGATTGGTGAGGTTGGGCGAGCAAACGCAGACCCTTTAAAGTAATACTGCGTGGTACCCATCCCATGGGTCCCAAATCTCCAGGTTCAAGGGCACCTTCCTACATCGAAAACATGCCTGGGAAACCCCGAAGATGGTACACCGTGTGATCGGGAAAGGTTTGTAAAACGCACTTCATTTCTCCTCTCCTTGTGCTCGGGTTCGCCATTCCAGCCGCTTTACTAACAATCTCCTTACTTGGAGAATCAGCACCGTTACCCTCCTGTTTCGTACAGGTTGCAATTTGTCCTGAGGATGAACGGGAAGAGGGGGAACCAATGAGAGACTAGCTCTAGGTGTTGGGACAGGCACAGGTCACTCTATTTTCCCATCAGGAAGAAGAATGAACCACAGGCTCAGCCTGCCCCCCCGGAACCAGAATAGGGCCTGAAGCAATCCTGCGCTTTTGCGGCCAGCTCCCAAAAAAGCGACTTGACAAATGGAGCTCAGGGGCACTGCAATTCACAAACCTGCAGAGTTAGAAATGATAACTCTCGTCCACAAATATATTGAGGGAAGGCAAAGAAGAGGATTGGAAAGCAAGGCAGAATTGCAGGAAACAGTTTTCAGGAGGTAGATTCGACTCACCTTTAAAGCACATGAAAAGCGGCAAAACGTCGACAATTTTGCCCTTGGCCAAAAAGGGCGTATGCGTTTTTTCCTGAATATATTCAGGGAAAAACGCATACGCCCTTTTTGGCCAACCAAGGAAGCCGGAAGGGCAAAGCAGCACTACAAAGTAGTCTCGCTTGCCATCGGTCAAAAGGGCCATGCTGAAAAAAGTGTAAAAACCAGAAATGCAGGACAGGCCATGGAGACAAGGGAGCCTTGCTACGCTGATGGGCGGGATGTAAATTGCCAACAGCCACTCTGGAGAAGTGTACGGTGTGTCCTGAAACATGTAATAAACACAGCTTAGAGAGCATAGAGCACTTCCACTCATGGGCGTATACATTGGGAAAACTGAAAATCCACAAGACACAGGCACCCCAAAATGTAGGGCTGCTCTGTTTACGAGAACCTCCACTTCGGTACAAATTAAATAGCCCAGGAAAGAGAAAAATGGATAAAGAAGTTGTGGTACTTATGCACAATGGCATATCACTCAGCCATGAAATCAATGTCATAAAGCTAGTAGCAGCGTGATGACTGCATTTAGGTACGATGACTCTAAGTAAAATAAGTCACACAGAAAAAGACACTTATCCTAAGATATCACTTATAGAGGGAATGTCAAAATCGCTACCCTTGAACTGAATTACAAAACAGAACAGAGTCACACGTTTAGAAAACACACTATGGCTGCCTAACGGGAAAGGTCAGGTGGGGTGATGCATAAAAAAATGGTTTGAAATTAGCTCAGATACCGTTCCATAAGCCAAATATGTAATAGACAAGACCTACTCCCTGCTCAGTGAACTGGACTCAACACCCCCTATTCACCGCACAAGAATATATCTGACTAGTAAGAATCTTAAAACCTATGTATTGCTATCTCTCGGGAAGTGAATCAAGAGGGTGTAAAGCCGCATAAACACAGCAGTGAAAAGCAGCTAAACCCCATTATAAAAATAAATTACTCAAAAAAAAACCCCCAGAAAACAAAGACAGTGAAAGAGAGAGAAATTCTTACAAAATCCGTTCAGGTGCTCTGATGCCACCTGGATTGACCATATCTAGACCCACAGCTGGATGAGACATAAGGCTGGACACTCTTGGTGCTGAGAGGATTGGTGAGGTAGGACGAGCAAACGCAGACCCTTTAAAGTAATACTGCCTGGTACCCATCCCATGGGTCCCAAATCTCCAGGTTCAAGGGCATCTTCCTACATCGAAAACATGCCTGGGAAACCCAGAAGATGGTACACCGTGTGATCGGGAAAGGTTTGTAAAACGCACCTCATTTCTCCTCTCCTTGTGCTCGGGTTCGCCATTCCAGCCGCTTGACTAACAATCTCCCTACTGGAAGAATCAGCACCGTTACCCTCCTGTTTCGTACAGGTTGCAATTTGTCCTGAGGATGAACGGGAAGAGGGGGAACCAATGAGAGACTAGCTCTAGGTGTTGGGACAGGCACAGGTCACTCTATTTTCCCATCAGGAAGAAGAATGAACCACAGGCTCAGCCTGCCCCCCCGGAACCAGAATAGGGCCTGAAGCAATCCTGCGCTTTTGCGGCCAGCTCCCAAAAAAGCGACTTGACAAATGGAGCTCAGGGGCACTGCAATTCAAAAACCTGCAGAGTTAGAAATGATAACTCTCGTCCACAAATATATTGAGGGAAGGCAGCGAAGAGGATTGGAAAGCAAGGTAGAATTGCAGGAAACAGATTTCAGGAGGTAGATTCGACTCGCCTTTAAAGCACATGAAAAGCGGCAAAACGTCGACAATGATGCCCTTGGCCAAAAAGGGCGTATGCGTTTTTTCCTGAATATATTCAGGAAAAAACGCATACGCCCTTTTTGGCCAAACAAGCAAGCCGGAAAGGCAAATCAGCACTACAAGGAAGTCTCGCTTGCCATCGGTAAAAAGGGCCATGCTGAAAAAAGTGTAAAAACCAGAAATGCAGGACAGGCCATGGAGACATGGGAGCCTTGCTACGCTGATGGGAGGGATGTAAATTGCCAACAGCCACTCTGGAGAAGTGTACGGTGTGTCCTGAAATATGTAATAAACACAGCTTAGAGAGCATAGGGCACTTCCACTCATGGGCATATACATTGGGAAAACTGAAAATCCACAAGACACAGGCACCCCAAAGTGTAGGGCTGCTCTGTTTACAAGAACCTCCAATTCGGTACATCTTAAATAGCCCAGGAAAGAGAAAAATGGATAAAGAAGTTGTGGTACTTATGCACAATGGCATATCACTCAGCCATGAAATCAATGTCATAAGGCTAGTAGCAGCGTGATGAGTGCATTTAGGTACGATGACTCTAAGTAAAATAAGTCACACAGAAAAAGACACTTATCCTAAGATATCACTTATAGAGGGAATGTGAAATTCGCTACCCTTGAACTGAATTACAAAACAGAACAGAGTCACACGTTTAGAAAACACACTATGGCTGCTTAACGGGAAAGGTCAGGTGGGGTGATGCATAAAAAAATGGTTTGAAATTAGCTCAGATACCGTTCCATAAGCCAAATATGTAATAGACAAGACCTACTCCCTGCTCAGTGAACTGGACTCAACACCCCCTATTCACCGCACAAGAATATATCTGACTAGTAAGAATCTTAAAACCTATGTATTGCTATCTCTCGGGAAGTGAATCAAGAGGGTGTAAAGCGGCATAAACACAGCAGTGAAAAGCAGCTAAACACCATTATAAAAATAAGTTACTCAAAAAAAAACCCCCAGAAAACAAAGACAGTGAAAGAGAGAGAAATTCTTACAAAATCCGTTCAGGGGCTCTGATGCCACCTGGATTGACCATATCTAGACCCACAGCTGGATGAGACATAAGGCTGGACACTTTTGGTGCTGAGAGGATTGGTGAGGTTGGACGAGCAAACGCAGACCCTTTAAAGTAATACTGCCTGGTACCCATCCCATGGGTCCCAAATCTCCAGGTTCAAGGGCATCTTCCTACATCGAAAACATGCCTGGGAAACCCAGAAGATGGTACACCGTGTGATCGGGAAAGGTTTGTAAAACGCACCTCATTTCTCCTCTCCTTGTGCTCGGGTTCGCCATTCCAGCCGCTTGACTAACAATCTCCCTACTTGAAGAATCAGCACCGTTAACCTCCTGTTTCGTACAGGTTGCAATTTGTCCTGAGGATGAACGGGAAGAGGGGGAACCAATGAGAGACTAGCTCTAGGTGTTGGGACAGGCACAGGTCACTCTATTTTCCCATCAGGAAGAAGAATGAACCACAGGCTCAGCCTGCCCACCCCCCCGGAACCAGAATAGGGCCTGAAGCAATCCTGCGCTTCTCAGGCCAGCTCCCAAAAAAGCGACTTGACAAATGGAGCTCAGGGGCACTGCAATTCACAAACCTGCAGAGTTAGAAATGAGGGAAGGCAACGAAGAGGATTGGAAAGCAAGGCAGAATTGCAGGAAACAGTTTTCAGGAGGTAGATTCGACTCACCTTTAAAGCACATGAAAAGCAGCAAAACGTCGACAGTGATGCCCTTGGCCAGAAAGGGCGTATGCGTTTTTTCCTGAATATATTCAGGGAAAAACGCATACGCCCTTTTTGGCCAACCAAGGAAGCCGGAAGGGCAAAGCAGCACTACAAAGTAGTCTCGCTTTCCATCGGTGAAAATGGCCATGCTGAAAAAAGTGTAAAAACCAGAAATGCAGGACAGGCCGTGGAGACAAGGGAGCCTTGCTACGCTGATGGGCGGGATGTAAATTGCCAACAGCCACTCTGGAGAAGTGTACGGTGTGTCCTGAAACATGTAATAAACACAGCTTAGAGAGCATAGGGCACTTCCACTCATGGGCGTATACATTGGGAAAACTGAAAATCCACAAGACACAGACACCCCAAAATATAGGGCTGCTCTGTTTACGACAACCTCCACTTCGGTACATCTTAAATAGCCCAGGAAAGAGAAAAATGGATAAAGAAGTTGTGGTACTTATGCACAATGGCATATCACTCAGCCATGAAATCAATGTCATAAGGCTAGTAGCAGCATGATGAGTGGATTTAGGTACGATGACTCAAAGTGAAATAAGTCACACAGAAAAAGACACTTATCCTAAGATATCACTTATAGAGGGAATGTCAAAATCGCTACCCTTGAACTGAATTACAAAACAGAACAGAGTCACACGTTTAGAAAACACACTATGGCTGCTTAACGGGAAAGGTCAGGTGGGGTGATGCATAAAAGAAGGGTTTGAAATTACCTCAGATACCGTTCCATAAGCCAAATATGTAATAGACAAGACCTACTCCCTGCTCAGTGAACTGGACTCAACACCCCCTATTCACCGCACAAGAATATATCTGACTAGTAAGAATCTTAAAACCTATGTATTGCTATCTCTCAGGAAGTGAATCAAGAGGGTGTAAAGCGGCATAAACACAGCAGTGAAAAGCAGCTAAACCCCATTATAAAAATAAATTACTCAAAAAAAAAAAAACCCCAGAAAACAAAGACAGTGAAAGAGAGAGAAATTCTTACTAAATCCGTTCAGGGGCTCTGATGCAACCTGGATTGACCATATCTAGACCCACAGCTGGATGAGACATAAGGCTGGACACTCTTGGGGCTGAGAGGATTGGTGAGGTTGGGCGAGCAAACGCAGACCCTTTAAAGTAATACTGCGTGGTACCCATCCCATGGGTCCCAAATCTCCAGGTTCAAGGGCACCTTCCTACATCGAAAACATGCCTGGGAAACCCCGAAGATGGTACACCGTGTGATCGGGAAAGGTTTGTAAAACGCACTTCATTTCTCCTCTCCTTGTGCTCGGGTTCGCCATTCCAGCCGCTTTACTAACAATCTCCTTACTTGGAGAATCAGCACCGTTACCCTCCTGTTTCGTACAGGTTGCAATTTGTCCTGAGGATGAACGGGAAGAGGGGGAACCAATGAGAGACTAGCTCTAGGTGTTGGGACAGGCACAGGTCACTCTATTTTCCCATCAGGAAGAAGAATGAACCACAGGCTCAGCCTGCCCCCCCGGAACCAGAATAGGGCCTGAAGCAATCCTGCGCTTTTGCGGCCAGCTCCCAAAAAAGCGACTTGACAAATGGAGCTCAGGGGCACTGCAATTCACAAACCTGCAGAGTTAGAAATGATAACTCTCGTCCACAAATATATTGAGGGAAGGCAAAGAAGAGGATTGGAAAGCAAGGCAGAATTGCAGGAAACAGTTTTCAGGAGGTAGATTCGACTCACCTTTAAAGCACATGAAAAGCGGCAAAACGTCGACAATTTTGCCCTTGGCCAAAAAGGGCGTATGCGTTTTTTCCTGAATATATTCAGGGAAAAACGCATACGCCCTTTTTGGCCAACCAAGGAAGCCGGAAGGGCAAAGCAGCACTACAAAGTAGTCTCGCTTGCCATCGGTCAAAAGGGCCATGCTGAAAAAAGTGTAAAAACCAGAAATGCAGGACAGGCCATGGAGACAAGGGAGCCTTGCTACGCTGATGGGCGGGATGTAAATTGCCAACAGCCACTCTGGAGAAGTGTACGGTGTGTCCTGAAACATGTAATAAACACAGCTTAGAGAGCATAGAGCACTTCCACTCATGGGCGTATACATTGGGAAAACTGAAAATCCACAAGACACAGGCACCCCAAAATGTAGGGCTGCTCTGTTTACGAGAACCTCCACTTCGGTACAAATTAAATAGCCCAGGAAAGAGAAAAATGGATAAAGAAGTTGTGGTACTTATGCACAATGGCATATCACTCAGCCATGAAATCAATGTCATAAGGCTAGTAGCAGCGTGATGACTGCATTTAGGTACGATGACTCTAAGTGAAATAAGTCACACAGAAAAAGACACTTATCCTAAGATATCACTTATAGAGGGAATGTCAAAATCGCTACCCTTGAACTGAATTACAAAACAGAACAGAGTCACACGTTTAGAAAACACACTATGGCTGCTTAACGGGAAAGGTCAGGTGGGGTGATGCATAAAAAAATGGTTTGAAATTAGCTCAGATACCGTTCCATAAGCCAAATATGTAATAGACAAGACCTACTCCCTGCTCAGTGAACTGGACTCAACACCCCCTATTCACCGCACAAGAATATATCTGACTAGTAAGAATCTTAAAACCTATGTATTGCTATCTCTCGGGAAGTGAATCAAGAGGGTGTAAAGCGGCATAAACACAGCAGTGAAAAGCAGCTAAACCCCATTATAAAAATAAATTACTCAAAAAAAAACCCCCAGAAAACAAAGACAGTGAAAGAGAGAGAAATTCTTACAAAATCCGTTCAGGGGCTCTGATGCCACCTGGATTGACCATATCTAGACCCACAGCTGGATGAGACATAAGGCTGGACACTTTTGGTGCTGAGAGGATTGGTGAGGTTGGACGAGCAAACGCAGACCCTTTAAAGTAATACTGCCTGGTACCCATCCCATGGGTCCCAAATCTCCAGGTTCAAGGGCATCTTCCTACATCGAAAACATGCCTGGGAAACCCAGAAGATGGTACACCGTGTGATCGGGAAAGGTTTGTAAAACGCACCTCATTTCTCCTCTCCTTGTGCTCGGGTTCGCCATTCCAGCCGCTTGACTAACAATCTCCCTACTTGAAGAATCAGCACCGTTAACCTCCTGTTTCGTACAGGTTGCAATTTGTCCTGAGGATGAACGGGAAGAGGGGGAACCAATGAGAGACTAGCTCTAGGTGTTGGGACAGGCACAGGTCACTCTATTTTCCCATCAGGAAGAAGAATGAACCACAGGCTCAGCCTGCCCACCCCCCCGGAACCAGAATAGGGCCTGAAGCAATCCTGCGCTTCTCAGGCCAGCTCCCAAAAAAGCGACTTGACAAATGGAGCTCAGGGGCACTGCAATTCACAAACCTGCAGAGTTAGAAATGAGGGAAGGCAACGAAGAGGATTGGAAAGCAAGGCAGAATTGCAGGAAACAGTTTTCAGGAGGTAGATTCGACTCACCTTTAAAGCACATGAAAAGCGGCAAAACGTCGACAGTGATGCCCTTGGCCAGAAAGGGCGTATGCGTTTTTTCCTGAATATATTCAGGGAAAAACGCATACGCCCTTTTTGGCCAACCAAGGAAGCCGGAAGGGCAAAGCAGCACTACAAAGTAGTCTCGCTTTCCATCGGTGAAAATGGCCATGCTGAAAAAAGTGTAAAAACCAGAAATGCAGGACAGGCCATGGAGACAAGGGAGCCTTGCTACGCTGATGGGCGGGATGTAAATTGCCAACAGCCACTCTGGAGAAGTGTACGGTGTGTCCTGAAACATGTAATAAACACAGCTTAGAGAGCATAGGGCACTTCCACTCATGGGCGTATACATTGGGAAAACTGAAAATCCACAAGACACAGACACCCCAAAATATAGGGCTGCTCTGTTTACGACAACCTCCACTTCGGTACAAATTAAATAGCCCAGGAAAGAGAAAAATGGATAAAGAAGTTGTGGTACTTATGCACAATGGCATATCACTCAGCCATGAAATCAATGTCATAAGGCTAGTAGCAGCATGATGAGTGGATTTAGATACGCTGACTGAAAGTGAAATAAGTCACACAGAAAAAGACACTTATCCTAAGATATCGCTTATAGAGGGAATGTCAAAATCGCTACCCTTGAACTGAATTACAAAACAGAACAGAGTCACACGTTTAGAAAACACACTATGGCTGCTTAACGGGAAAGGTCAGGTGGGGTGATGCATAAAAGAAGGGTTTGAAATTACCTCAGATACCGTTCCATAAGCCAAATATGTAATAGACAAGACCTACTCCCTGCTCAGTGAACTGGACTCAACACCCCCTATTCACCGCACAAGAATATATCTGACTAGTAAGAATCTTAAAACCTATGTATTGCTATCTCTCAGGAAGTGAATCAAGAGGGTGTAAAGCGGCATAAACACAGCAGTGAAAAGCAGCTAAACCCCATTATAAAAATAAATTACTCAAAAAAAAAAAACCCCAGAAAACAAAGACAGTGAAAGAGAGAGAAATTCTTACTAAATCCGTTCAGGGGCTCTGATGCAACCTGGATTGACCATATCTAGACCCACAGCTGGATGAGACATAAGGCTGGACACCTTTGGGGCTGAGAGGATTGGTGAGGTTGGGCGAGCAAACGCAGACCCTTTAAAGTAATACTGCGTGGTACCCATCCCATGGGTCCCAAATCTCCAGGTTCAAGGGCACCTTCCTACATCGAAAACATGCCTGGGAAACCCAGAAGATGGTACACCGTGTGATCGGGAAAGGTTTGTAAAACGCACTTCATTTCTCCTCTCCTTGTGCTCGGGTTCGCCATTCCAGCCGCTTTACTAACAATCTCCTTACTTGGAGAATCAGCACCGTTACCCTCCTGTTTCGTACAGGTTGCAATTTGTCCTGAGGATGAACGGGAAGAGGGGGAACCAATGAGAGACTAGCTCTAGGTGTTGGGACAGGCACAGGTCACTCTATTTTCCCATCAGGAAGAAGAATGAACCACAGGCTCACCCTGCCCCCCCGGAACCAGAATAGGGCCTGAAGCAATCCTGCGCTTTTGCGGCCAGCTCCCAAAAAAGCGACTTGACAAATGGAGCTCAGGGGCACTGCAATTCACAAACCTGCAGAGTTAGAAATGAGGGAAGGCAACGAAGAGGATTGGAAAGCAAGGCAGAATTGCAGGAAACAGATTTCAGGAGGTAGATTCGACTCGCCTTTAAAGCACATGAAAAGCGGCAAAACGTCGACAATGATGCCCTTGGCCAAAAAGGGCGTATGCGTTTTTTCCTGAATATATTCAGGGAAAAACGCATACGCCCTTGTTGGCCAACCAAGGAAGCCGGAAGGGCAAAGCAGCACTACAAGGAAGTCTCGCTTGCCATCGGTGAAAATGGCCATGCTGAAAAAAGTGTAAAAACCAGAAATGCAGGACAGGCCATGGAGACAAGGGAGCCTTGCTACGCTGATGGGCGGGATGTAAGTTGCCAACAGCCACTCTGGAGAAGTGTACGGTGTGTCCTGAAACATGTAATAAACACAGCTTAGAGAGCATAGGGCACTTCCACTCATGGGCGTATACATTGGGAAAACTGAAAATCCACAAGACACAGGCACCCCAAAATGTAGGGCTGCTCTGTTTACGAGAACCTCCACTTCGGTACAAATTAAATAGCCCAGGAAAGAGAAAAATGGATAAAGAAGTTGTGGTACTTATGCACAATGGCATATCACTCAGCCATGAAATCAATGTCATAAGGCTAGTAGCAGCATGATGAGTGGATTTAGGTACGATGACTCTAAGTGAAATAAGTCACACAGAAAAAGACACTTATCCTAAGATATCACTTATAGAGGGAATGTGAAAATCGCTACCCTTGAACTGAATTACAAAACAGAACAGAGACACACGTTTAGAAAACACACTATGGCTGCTTAACGGGAAAGGTCAGGTGGGCTGATGCATAAAAGAAGGGTTTGAAATTACCTCAGATACCGTTCCATAAGCCAAATATGTAATAGACAAGACCTACTCCCTGCTCAGTGAACTGAACTCAACACCCCCTATTCACCGCACAAGAATATATCTGACTAGTAAGAATCTTAAAACCTATGTATTGCTATCTCTCAGGAAGTGAATCAAGAGGGTGTAAAGCGGCATAAACACAGCAGTGAAAAGCAGCTAAACCCCATTATAAAAATAAATTACTCAAAAAAAAAAAAAACCCCAGAAAACAAAGACAGTGAAAGAGAGAGAAATTCTTACTAAATCCGTTCAGGGGCTCTGATGCCACCTGGATTGACCATATCTAGACCCACAGCTGGATGAGACATAAGGCTGGACACTCTTGGTGCTGAGAGGATTGGTGAGGTTGGACGAGCAAACGCAGACCCTTTAAAGTAATACTGCCTGGTACCCATCCCATGGGTCCCAAATCTCCAGGTTCAAGGGCATCTTCCTACATCGAAAACATGCCTGGGAAACCCAGAAGATGGTACACCGTGTGATCGGGAAAGGTTTCTAAAACACACCTCATTTCTCCTCTCCTTGTGCTCGGGTTCGCCATTCCAGCCGCTTGACTAACAATCTCCCTACTTGGAGAATCAACACCGTTACCCTCCTGTTTCGTAGAGGTTGCAATTTGTCCTGAGGATGAACGGGAAGAGGGGGAACCAATGAGAGACTAGCTCTAGGTGTTGGGACAGGCACAGGTCACTCTATTTTCCCATCAGGAAGAAGAATGAACCACAGGCTCAGCCTGCCCCCCGGGAACCAGAATAGGGCCTGAAGCAATCCTGCGCTTTTGCGGCCAGCTCCCAAAAAAGCGACTTGACAAATGGAGCTCAGGGGCACTGCAATTCACAAACCTGCAGAGTTAGAAATGATAACTCTCGTCCACAAATATATTGAGGGAAGGCAACGAAGAGGATTGGAAAGCAAGGCAGAATTGCAGGAAACAGATTTCAGGAGGTAGATTCGACTCGCCTTTAAAGCACATGAAAAGCCGCAAAACGTCGACAATGATGCCCTTGGCCAAAAAGGGCGTATGCGTTTTTTCCTGAATATATTCAGGAAAAAACGCATACGCCCTTTTTGGCCAACCAAGCAAGCCGGAAATGCAAATCAGCACTACAAAGAAGTCTCCCTTGCCATCGGTCAAAAGGGCCATGCTGAAAAAGTGTAAAAACCAGAAATGCAGGACAGGCCATGGAGACATGGGAGCCTTGCTACGCTGATGGGCGGGATGTAAATTGCCAAAAGCCACTCTGGAGAAGTGTACGGTGTGTCCTGAAACATGTAATAAACACAGCTTAGAGAGCATAGGGCACTTCCACTCATGGGCGTATACATTGGGAAAACTGAAAATCCACAAGACACAGGCACCCCAAAGTGTAGGGCTGCTCTGTTTACAAGAACCTCCAATTCGGTACATCTTAAATAGCCCAGGAAAGAGAAAAATGGATAAAGAAGTTGTGGTACTTATGCACAATGGCATATCACTCAGCCATGAAATCAATGTCATAAGGCTAGTAGCAGCGTGATGAGTGCATTTAGGTACGATGACTCTAAGTAAAATAAGTCACACAGAAAAAGACACTTATCCTAAGATATCACTTATAGAGGGAATGTGAAATTCGCTACCCTTGAACTGAATTACAAAACAGAACAGAGTCACACGTTTAGAAAACACACTATGGCTGCTTAACGGGAAAGGTCAGGTGGGGTGATGCATAAAAAAATGGTTTGAAATTAACTCAGATACCGTTCCATAAGCCAAATATGTAATAGACAAGACCTACTCCCTGCTCAGTGAACAGGACTCAACACCCCCTATTCACCGCACAAGAATATATCTGACTAGTAAGAATCTTAAAACCTATGTATTGCTATCTCTCGGGAAGTGAATCAAGAGGGTGTAAAGCGGCATAAACACAGCAGTGAAAAGCAGCTAAACCCCATTATAAAAATAAATTACTCAAAAAAAACCCCCAGAAAACAAAGACAGTGAAAGAGAGAGAAATTCTTATAAAATCCGTTCAGGGGCTCTGATGCCACCTGGATTGACCATATCTAGACCCACAGCTGGATGAGACATAAGGCTGGACACTCTTGGTGCTGAGAGGATTGGTGAGGTTGGACGAGCAAACGCAGACCCTTTAAAGTAATACTGCCTGGTACCCATCCCATGGGTCCCAAATCTCCAGGTTCAAAGGCATCTTCCTACATCGAAAACATGCCTGGGAAACCCAGAAGATGGTACACCGTGTGATCGGGAAAGGTTTGTAAAACGCACCTCATTTCTCCTCTCCTTGTGCTCGGGTTCGCCATTCCAGCCGCTTGACTAACAATTTCCCTACCTAAAGAATCAGCACCGTTAACCTCCTGTTTCGTACAGGTTGCAATTTGTCCTGAGGATGAACGGGAAGAGGGGGAACCAATGAGAGACTAGCTCTAGGTGTTGGGACAGGCACAGGTCACTCTATTTTCCCATCAGGAAGAAGAATGAACCACAGGCTCAGCCTGCCCCCCCCCCGGAACCAGAATAGGGCCTGAAGCAATCCTGCGCTTTTGAGGCCAGCTCCCAAAAAAGCGACTTGACAAATGGAGCTCAGGGGCACTGCAATTCACAAACCTGCAGAATTAGAATAGAGGGAAGGCAACGAAGAGGATTGGAAAGCAAGGCAGAATTGCAGGAAACAGTTTTCAGGAGGTAGATTCGACTCACCTTTAAAGCACATGAAAAGCGGCAAAACGTCGACAGTGATGCCCTTGGCCAAAAAGGGCGTATGCGTTTTTTCCTGAATATATTCAGGGAAAAACGCATACGCCCTTTTTGGCCAACCAAGGAAGCCGGAAGGGCAAAGCAGCACTACAAAGTAGTCTCGCTTTCCATCGGTGAAAATGGCCATGCTGAAAAAAGTGTAAAAACCAGAAATGCAGGACAGGCCATGGAGACAAGGGAGCCTTGCTACGCTGATGGGCGGGATGTAAATTGCCAACAGCCACTCTGGAGAAGTGTACGGTGTGTCCTGAAACATGTAATAAACACAGCTTAGAGAGCATAGGGCACTTCCACTCATGGGCGTATACATTGGGAAAACTGAAAATCCACAAGACACAGACACCCCAAAATATAGGGCTGCTCTGTTTACGACAACCTCCACTTCGGTACAAATTAAATAGCCCAGGAAAGAGAAAAATGGATAAAGAAGTTGTGGTACTTATGCACAATGGCATATCACTCAGCCATGAAATCAATGTCATAAGGCTAGTAGCAGCATGATGAGTGGATTTAGATACGCTGACTGAAAGTGAAATAAGTCACACAGAAAAAGACACTTATCCTAAGATATCGCTTATAGAGGGAATGTCAAAATCGCTACCCTTGAACTGAATTACAAAACAGAACAGAGTCACACGTTTAGAAAACACACTATGGCTGCTTAACGGGAAAGGTCAGGTGGGGTGATGCATAAAAGAAGGGTTTGAAATTACCTCAGATACCGTTCCATAAGCCAAATATGTAATAGACAAGACCTACTCCCTGCTCAGTGAACTGGACTCAACACCCCCTATTCACCGCACAAGAATATATCTGACTAGTAAGAATCTTAAAACCTATGTATTGCTATCTCTCAGGAAGTGAATCAAGAGGGTGTAAAGCGGCATAAACACAGCAGTGAAAAGCAGCTAAACCCCATTATAAAAATAAATTACTCAAAAAAAAAAAACCCCAGAAAACAAAGACAGTGAAAGAGAGAGAAATTCTTACTAAATCCGTTCAGGGGCTCTGATGCAACCTGGATTGACCATATCTAGACCCACAGCTGGATGAGACATAAGGCTGGACACCTTTGGGGCTGAGAGGATTGGTGAGGTTGGGCGAGCAAACGCAGACCCTTTAAAGTAATACTGCGTGGTACCCATCCCATGGGTCCCAAATCTCCAGGTTCAAGGGCACCTTCCTACATCGAAAACATGCCTGGGAAACCCAGAAGATGGTACACCGTGTGATCGGGAAAGGTTTGTAAAACGCACTTCATTTCTCCTCTCCTTGTGCTCGGGTTCGCCATTCCAGCCGCTTTACTAACAATCTCCTTACTTGGAGAATCAGCACCGTTACCCTCCTGTTTCGTACAGGTTGCAATTTGTCCTGAGGATGAACGGGAAGAGGGGGAACCAATGAGAGACTAGCTCTAGGTGTTGGGACAGGCACAGGTCACTCTATTTTCCCATCAGGAAGAAGAATGAACCACAGGCTCACCCTGCCCCCCCGGAACCAGAATAGGGCCTGAAGCAATCCTGCGCTTTTGCGGCCAGCTCCCAAAAAAGCGACTTGACAAATGGAGCTCAGGGGCACTGCAATTCACAAACCTGCAGAGTTAGAAATGAGGGAAGGCAACGAAGAGGATTGGAAAGCAAGGCAGAATTGCAGGAAACAGATTTCAGGAGGTAGATTCGACTCGCCTTTAAAGCACATGAAAAGCGGCAAAACGTCGACAATGATGCCCTTGGCCAAAAAGGGCGTATGCGTTTTTTCCTGAATATATTCAGGGAAAAACGCATACGCCCTTGTTGGCCAACCAAGGAAGCCGGAAGGGCAAAGCAGCACTACAAGGAAGTCTCGCTTGCCATCGGTGAAAATGGCCATGCTGAAAAAAGTGTAAAAACCAGAAATGCAGGACAGGCCATGGAGACAAGGGAGCCTTGCTACGCTGATGGGCGGGATGTAAGTTGCCAACAGCCACTCTGGAGAAGTGTACGGTGTGTCCTGAAACATGTAATAAACACAGCTTAGAGAGCATAGGGCACTTCCACTCATGGGCGTATACATTGGGAAAACTGAAAATCCACAAGACACAGGCACCCCAAAATGTAGGGCTGCTCTGTTTACGAGAACCTCCACTTCGGTACAAATTAAATAGCCCAGGAAAGAGAAAAATGGATAAAGAAGTTGTGGTACTTATGCACAATGGCATATCACTCAGCCATGAAATCAATGTCATAAGGCTAGTAGCAGCATGATGAGTGGATTTAGGTACGATGACTCTAAGTGAAATAAGTCACACAGAAAAAGACACTTATCCTAAGATATCACTTATAGAGGGAATGTGAAAATCGCTACCCTTGAACTGAATTACAAAACAGAACAGAGACACACGTTTAGAAAACACACTATGGCTGCTTAACGGGAAAGGTCAGGTGGGCTGATGCATAAAAGAAGGGTTTGAAATTACCTCAGATACCGTTCCATAAGCCAAATATGTAATAGACAAGACCTACTCCCTGCTCAGTGAACTGAACTCAACACCCCCTATTCACCGCACAAGAATATATCTGACTAGTAAGAATCTTAAAACCTATGTATTGCTATCTCTCAGGAAGTGAATCAAGAGGGTGTAAAGCGGCATAAACACAGCAGTGAAAAGCAGCTAAACCCCATTATAAAAATAAATTACTCAAAAAAAAAAAAAACCCCAGAAAACAAAGACAGTGAAAGAGAGAGAAATTCTTACTAAATCCGTTCAGGGGCTCTGATGCCACCTGGATTGACCATATCTAGACCCACAGCTGGATGAGACATAAGGCTGGACACTCTTGGTGCTGAGAGGATTGGTGAGGTTGGACGAGCAAACGCAGACCCTTTAAAGTAATACTGCCTGGTACCCATCCCATGGGTCCCAAATCTCCAGGTTCAAGGGCATCTTCCTACATCGAAAACATGCCTGGGAAACCCAGAAGATGGTACACCGTGTGATCGGGAAAGGTTTCTAAAACACACCTCATTTCTCCTCTCCTTGTGCTCGGGTTCGCCATTCCAGCCGCTTGACTAACAATCTCCCTACTTGGAGAATCAACACCGTTACCCTCCTGTTTCGTAGAGGTTGCAATTTGTCCTGAGGATGAACGGGAAGAGGGGGAACCAATGAGAGACTAGCTCTAGGTGTTGGGACAGGCACAGGTCACTCTATTTTCCCATCAGGAAGAAGAATGAACCACAGGCTCAGCCTGCCCCCCGGGAACCAGAATAGGGCCTGAAGCAATCCTGCGCTTTTGCGGCCAGCTCCCAAAAAAGCGACTTGACAAATGGAGCTCAGGGGCACTGCAATTCACAAACCTGCAGAGTTAGAAATGATAACTCTCGTCCACAAATATATTGAGGGAAGGCAACGAAGAGGATTGGAAAGCAAGGCAGAATTGCAGGAAACAGATTTCAGGAGGTAGATTCGACTCGCCTTTAAAGCACATGAAAAGCCGCAAAACGTCGACAATGATGCCCTTGGCCAAAAAGGGCGTATGCGTTTTTTCCTGAATATATTCAGGAAAAAACGCATACGCCCTTTTTGGCCAACCAAGCAAGCCGGAAATGCAAATCAGCACTACAAAGAAGTCTCCCTTGCCATCGGTCAAAAGGGCCATGCTGAAAAAGTGTAAAAACCAGAAATGCAGGACAGGCCATGGAGACATGGGAGCCTTGCTACGCTGATGGGCGGGATGTAAATTGCCAAAAGCCACTCTGGAGAAGTGTACGGTGTGTCCTGAAACATGTAATAAACACAGCTTAGAGAGCATAGGGCACTTCCACTCATGGGCGTATACATTGGGAAAACTGAAAATCCACAAGACACAGGCACCCCAAAGTGTAGGGCTGCTCTGTTTACAAGAACCTCCAATTCGGTACATCTTAAATAGCCCAGGAAAGAGAAAAATGGATAAAGAAGTTGTGGTACTTATGCACAATGGCATATCACTCAGCCATGAAATCAATGTCATAAGGCTAGTAGCAGCGTGATGAGTGCATTTAGGTACGATGACTCTAAGTAAAATAAGTCACACAGAAAAAGACACTTATCCTAAGATATCACTTATAGAGGGAATGTGAAATTCGCTACCCTTGAACTGAATTACAAAACAGAACAGAGTCACACGTTTAGAAAACACACTATGGCTGCTTAACGGGAAAGGTCAGGTGGGGTGATGCATAAAAAAATGGTTTGAAATTAACTCAGATACCGTTCCATAAGCCAAATATGTAATAGACAAGACCTACTCCCTGCTCAGTGAACAGGACTCAACACCCCCTATTCACCGCACAAGAATATATCTGACTAGTAAGAATCTTAAAACCTATGTATTGCTATCTCTCGGGAAGTGAATCAAGAGGGTGTAAAGCGGCATAAACACAGCAGTGAAAAGCAGCTAAACCCCATTATAAAAATAAATTACTCAAAAAAAACCCCCAGAAAACAAAGACAGTGAAAGAGAGAGAAATTCTTATAAAATCCGTTCAGGGGCTCTGATGCCACCTGGATTGACCATATCTAGACCCACAGCTGGATGAGACATAAGGCTGGACACTCTTGGTGCTGAGAGGATTGGTGAGGTTGGACGAGCAAACGCAGACCCTTTAAAGTAATACTGCCTGGTACCCATCCCATGGGTCCCAAATCTCCAGGTTCAAAGGCATCTTCCTACATCGAAAACATGCCTGGGAAACCCAGAAGATGGTACACCGTGTGATCGGGAAAGGTTTGTAAAACGCACCTCATTTCTCCTCTCCTTGTGCTCGGGTTCGCCATTCCAGCCGCTTGACTAACAATTTCCCTACTTAAAGAATCAGCACCGTTAACCTCCTGTTTCGTACAGGTTGCAATTTGTCCTGAGGATGAACGGGAAGAGGGGGAACCAATGAGAGACTAGCTCTAGGTGTTGGGACAGGCACAGGTCACTCTATTTTCCCATCAGGAAGAAGAATGAACCACAGGCTCAGCCTGCCCCCCCCCCGGAACCAGAATAGGGCCTGAAGCAATCCTGCGCTTTTGAGGCCAGCTCCCAAAAAAGCGACTTGACAAATGGAGCTCAGGGGCACTGCAATTCACAAACCTGCAGAATTAGAATAGAGGGAAGGCAACGAAGAGGATTGGAAAGCAAGGCAGAATTGCAGGAAACAGTTTTCAGGAGGTAGATTCGACTCAACTTTAAAGCACATGAAAAGCGGCAAAACGTCGACAATGATGCCCTTGGCCAAAAAGGGCGTATGCGTTTTTTCCTGAATATATTCAGGGAAAAACGCATACGCCCTTTTTGGCCAACCAAGGAAGCCGGAAGGGCAAAGCAGCACTACAAAGTAGTCTCGCTTTCCATCGGTGAAAATGGCCATGCTGAAAAAAGTGTAAAAACCAGAAATGCAGGACAGGCCATGGAGACAAGGGAGCCTTGCTACGCTGATGGGCGGGATGTAAATTGCCAACAGCCACTCTGGAGAAGTGTACGGTGTGTCCTGAAACATGTAATAAACACAGCTTAGAGAGCATAGGGCACTTCCACTCATGGGCGTATACATTGGGAAAACTGAAAATCCACAAGACACAGGCACCCCAAAGTGTAGGGCTGCTCTGTTTACAAGAACCTCCAATTCGGTACATCTTAAATAGCCCAGGAAAGAGAAAAATGGATAAAGAAGTTGTGGTACTTATGCACAATGGCATATCACTCAGCCATGAAATCAATGTCATAAGGCTAGTAGCAGCGTGATGAGTGCATTTAGGTACGATGACTCTAAGTAAAATAAGTCACACAGAAAAAGACACTTATCCTAAGATATCACTTATAGAGGGAATGTGAAATTCGCTACCCTTGAACTGAATTACAAAACAGAACAGAGTCACACGTTTAGAAAACACACTATGGCTGCTTAACGGGAAAGGTCAGGTGGGGTGATGCATAAAAAAATGGTTTGAAATTAGCTCAGATACCGTTCCATAAGCCAAATATGTAATAGACAAGACCTACTCCCTGCTCAGTGAACTGGACTCAACACCCCCTATTCACCGCACAAGAATATATCTGACTAGTAAGAATCTTAAAACCTATGTATTGCTATCTCTCGGGAAGTGAATCAAGAGGGTGTAAAGCGGCATAAACACAGCAGTGAAAAGCAGCTAAACCCCATTATAAAAATAAATTACTCAAAAAAACCCCCAGAAAACAAAGACAGTGAAAGAGAGAGAAATTCTTACAAAATCCGTTCAGGGGCTCTGATGCCACCTGGATTGACCATATCTAGACCCACAGCTGGATGAGACATAAGGCTGGACACTCTTGGTGCTGAGAGGATTGGTGAGGTTGGACGAGCAAACGCAGACCCTTTAAAGTAATACTGCGTGGTACCCATCCCATGGGTCCCAAATCTCCAGGTTCAAAGGCATCTTCCTACATCGAAAACATGCCTGGAAAACCCAGAAGATAGTACACCGTGTGATCGGGAAAGGTTTGTAAAACGCACCTCATTTCTCCTCTCCTTGTGCTCGGGTTCGCCATTCCAGCCGCTTGACTAACAATCTCCCTACTTAAAGAATCAGCACCGTTAACCTCCTGTTTCGTACAGGTTGCAATTTGTCCTGAGGATGAACGGGAAGAGGGGGAACCAATGAGAGACTAGCTCTAGGTGTTGGGACAGGCACAGGTCACTCTATTTTCCCATCAGGAAGAAGAATGAACCACAGGCTCAGCCTGCCCCCCCCCCCCCCGAACCAGAATAGGGCCTGAAGCAATCCTGCGCTTTTGAGGCCAGCTCCCAAAAAAGCGACTTGACAAATGTAGCTCAGGGGCACTGCAATTCACAAACCTGCAGAGTTAGAATAGAGGGAAGGCAACGAAGAGGATTGGAAAGCAAGGCAGAATTGCAGGAAACAGTTTTCAGGAGGTAGATTCGACTCACCTTTAAAGCACATGAAAAGCGGCAAAACGTCGACAATGATGCCCTTGGCCAAAAAGGGCGTATGCGTTTTTTCCTGAATATATTCAGGGAAAAACGCATACGCCCTTTTTGGCCAACCAAGGAAGCCGGAAGGGCAAAGCAGCACTACAAAGTAGTCTCGCTTTCCATCGGTGAAAATGGCCATGCTGAAAAAAGTGTAAAAACCAGAAATGCAGGACAGGCCATGGAGACAAGGGAGCCTTGCTACGCTGATGGGCGGGATGTAAATTGCCAACAGCCACTCTGGAGAAGTGTACAGTGTGTCCTGAAACATGTAATAAACACAGCTTAGAGAGCATAGGGCACTTCCACTCATGGGCGTATACATTGGGAAAACTGAAAATCCACAAGACACAGGCACTCCAAAGTGTAGGGCTGCTCTGTTTACAAGAACCTCCAATTCGGTACATCTTAAATAGCCCAGGAAAGAGAAAAATGGATAAAGAAGTTGTGGTACTTATGCACAATGGCATATCACTCAGCCATGAAATCAATGTCATAAGGCTAGTAGCAGCGTGATGAGTGCATTTAGTACGATGACTCTAAGTAAAATAAGTCACACAGAAAAAGACACTTATCCTAAGATATCACTTATAGAGGGAATGTGAAATTCGCTACCCTTGAACTGAATTACAAAACAGAACAGAGTCACACGTTTAGAAAACACACTATGCCTGCTTAACGGGAAAGGTCAGGTGGGGTGATGCATAAAAAAATGGTTTGAAATTAGCTCAGATACCGTTCCATAAGCCAAATATGTAATAGACAAGACCTACTCCCTGCTCAGTGAAATGGACTCAACACCCCCTATTCACCGCACAAGAATATATCTGACTAGTAAGAATCTTAAAACCTATGTATTGCTATCTCTCGGGAAGTGAATCAAGAGGGTGTAAAGCGGCATAAACACAGCAGTGAAAAGCAGCTAAACCCCATTATAAAAATAAATTACTCAAAAAAACCCCCAGAAAACAAAGACAGTGAAAGAGAGAGAAATTCTTACAAAATCCGTTCAGGGGCTCTGATGCCACCTGGATTGACCATATCTAGACCCACAGCTGGATGAGACATAAGGCTGGACACTCTTGGTGCTGAGAGGATTGGTGAGGTTGGACGAGCAAACGCAGACCCTTTAAAGTAATACTGCGTGGTACCCATCCCATGGGCCCCAAATCTCCAGGTTCAAAGGCATCTTCCTACATCGAAAACATGCCTGGGAAACCCAGAAGATAGTACACCGTGTGATCGGGAAAGGTTTGTAAAACGCACCTCATTTCTCCTCTCCTTGTGCTCGGGTTCGCCATTCCAGCCGCTTGACTAACAATCTCCCTACTTGAAGAATCAGCACCGTTACCCTCCTGTTTCGTACAGGTTGCAATTTGTCCTGAGGATGAACGGGAAGAGGGGGAACCAATGAGAGACTAGCTCTAGGTGTTGGGACAGGCACAGGTCACTCTATTTTCCCATCAGGAAGAAGAATGAACCACAGGCTCAGCCTGCCCCCCCGGAACCAGAATAGGGCCTGAAGCAATCCTGCGCTTTTGCGGCCAGCTCCCAAAAAAGCGACTTGACAAATGGAGCTCAGGGGCACTGCAATTCACAAACCTGCAGAGTTAGAAATGATAACTCTCGTCCACAAATATATTGAGGGAAGGCAACGATGAGGATTGGAAAGCAAGGTAGAATTGCATGAAACAGATTTCAGGAGGTAGATTCGACTCGCCTTTAAAGCACATGAAAAGCGGCAAAACGTCGACAATGATGCCCTTGGCCAAAAAGGGCGTATGCGTTTTTTCCTGAATATATTCAGGGAAAAACGCATACGCCCTTTTTGGCCAAACAAGCAAGCCGGAAAGGCAAATCAGCACTACAAGGAAGTCTCGCTTGCCATCGGTAAAAAGGGCCATGCTGAAAAAAGTGTAAAAACCAGAAATGCAGGACAGGCCATGGAGACATGGGAGCCTTGCTACGCTGATGGGCGGGATGTAAATTGCCAACAGCCACTCTGGAGAAGTGTACGGTGTGTCCTGAAACATGTAATAAACACAGCTTAGAGAGCATAGGGCACTTCCACTCATGGGCGTATACATTGGGAAAACTGAAAATCCACAAGACACAGGCACCCCAAAATGTACAGCTGCTCTGTTTACGAGAACCTCCACTTCGGTACAAATTAAATAGCCCAGGAAAGAGAAAAATGGATAAAGAGGTTGTGGTACTTATGCACAATGGCATATCACTCAGCCATGAAATCAATGTCATAAGGCTAGTAGCAGCAAGATGAGTGGATTTAGGTACGATGACTCTAAGTGAAATAAGTCACACAGAAAAAAGACACTTATCCTAAGATATCACTTATAGAGGGAATGTGAAATTCGCTACCCTTGAACTGAATTACAAAACAGAACAGAGTCACACGTTTAGAAAACACACTATGGCTGCCTAACGGGAAAGGTCAGGTGGGGTGATGCATAAAAAAATGGTTTGAAATTAGCTCAGATACCGTTCCATAAGCCAAATATGTAATAGACAAGACCTACTCCCTGCTCAGTGAACTGGACTCAACACCCCCTATTCACCGCACAAGAATATATCTGACTAGTAAGAATCTTAAAACCTATGTATTGCTATCTCTCGGGAAGTGAATCAAGAGGGTGTAAAACGGCATAAACACAGCAGTGAAAAGCAGCTAAACCCCATTATAAAAATAAGTTACTCAAAAAAAAACCCCATAAAACAAAGACAGTGAAAGAGAGAGAAATTCTTACAAAATCCGTTCAGGGGCTCTGATGCCACCTGGATTGACCATATCTAGACCCACAGCTGGATGAGACAGAAGGCTGGACACTCTTGGGGCTGAGAGGATTGGTGAAGGTTGGGCGAGCAAACGCAGACCCTTTAAAGTAATACTGCGTGGTACCCATCCCATGGGTCCCAAATCTCCAGGTTCAAGGGCATCTTCCTACATCGAAAACATGCCTGGGAAACCCAGAAGATGGTACACCGTGTGATCGGGAAAGGTTTCTAAAACACACCTCATTTCTCCTCTCCTTGTGCTCGGGTTCGCCATTCCAGCCGCTTGACTAACAATCTCTCTACTTGGAGAATCAGCACCGTTACCCTCCTGTTTCGTAGAGGTTGCAATTTGTCCTGAGGATGAACGGGAAGAGGGGGAACCAATGAGAGACTAGCTCTAGGTGTTGGGACAGGCACAGGTCACTCTATTTTCCCATCAGGAAGAAGAATGAACCACAGGCTCAGCCTGCCCCCCCGGAACCAGAATAGGGCCTGAAGCAATCCTGCACTTTTGCGGCCAGCTCCCAAAAAAGCGACTTGACAAATGGAGCTCAGGGGCACTGCAATTCACAAACCTGCAGAGTTAGAAATGATAACTCTCGTCCACAAATATATTGAGGGAAGGCAACGAAGAGGATTGGAAAGCAAGGCAGAATTGCAGGAAACAGATTTCAGGAGGTAGATTCGACTCGCCTTTAAAGCACATGAAAAGCGGCAAAACGTCGACAATGATGCCCTTGGCCAAAAAGGGCGTATGCGTTTTTTCCTGAATATATTCAGGAAAAAACGCATACGCCCTTTTTGGCCAACCAAGCAAGCCGGAAATGCAAATCAGCACTACAAAGAAGTCTCGCTTGCCATCGGGCAAAAGGGCCATGCTGAAAAAGTGTAAAAACCAGAAATGCAGGACAGGCCATGGAGACATGGGAGCCTTGCTACGCTGATGGGCGGGATGTAAATTGCCAACAGCCACTCTGGAGAAGTGTACGGTGTGTCCTGAAACATGTAATAAACACAGCTTAGAGAGCATAGGGCACTTCCACTCATGGGCGTATACATTGGGAAAACTGAAAATCCACAAGACACAGGCACCCCAAAGTGTAGGGCTGCTCTGTTTACAAGAACCTCCAATTCGGTACATCTTAAATAGCCCAGGAAAGAGAAAAATGGATAAAGAAGTTGTGGTACTTATGCACAATGGCATATCACTCAGCCATGAAATCAATGTCATAAGGCTAGTAGCAGCGTGATGAGTGCATTTAGGTACGATGACTCTAAGTAAAATAAGTCACACAGAAAAAGACACTTATCCTAAGATATCACTTATAGAGGGAATGTGAAATTCGCTACCCTTGAACTGAATTACAAAACAGAACAGAGTCACACGTTTAGAAAACACACTATGGCTGCTTAACGGGAAAGGTCAGGTGGGGTGATGCATAAAAAAATGGTTTGAAATTAGCTCAGATACCGTTCCATAAGCCAAATATGTAATAGACAAGACCTACTCCCTGCTCAGTGAACTGGACTCAACACCCCCTATTCACCGCACAAGAATATATCTGACTAGTAAGAATCTTAAAACCTATGTATTGCTATCTCTCGGGAAGTGAATCAAGAGGGTGTAAAGCGGCATAAACACAGCAGTGAAAAGCAGCTAAACCCCATTATAAAAATAAATTACTCAAAAAAAACCCCCAAAAAACAAAGACAGTGAAAGAGAGAGAAATTCTTACAAAATCCGTTCAGGGGCTCTGATGCCACCTGGATTGACCATATCTAGACCCACAGCTGGATGAGACATAAGGCTGGACACTCTTGGTGCTGAGAGGATTGGTGAGGTTGGACGAGCAAACGCAGACCCTTTAAAGTAATACTGCCTGGTACCCATCCCATGGGTCCCAAATCTCCAGGTTCAAAGGCATCTTCCTACATCGAAAACATGCCTGGGAAACCCAGAAGATGGTACACCGTGTGATCGGGAAAGGTTTGTAAAACGCACCTCATTTCTCCTCTCCTTGTGCTCGGGTTCGCCATTCCAGCCGCTTGACTAACAATCTCCCTACTTAAAGAATCAGCACCGTTAACCTCCTGTTTCGTACAGGTTGCAATTTGTCCTGAGGATGAACGGGAAGAGGGGGAACCAATGAGAGACTAGCTCTAGGTGTTGGGACAGGCACAGGTCACTCTATTTTCCCATCAGGAAGAAGAATGAACCACAGGCTCAGCCTGCCCCCCCCCCGGAACCAGAATAGGGCCTGAAGCAATCCTGCGCTTTTGAGGCCAGCTCCCAAAAAAGCGACTTGACAAATGGAGCTCAGGGGCACTGCAATTCACAAACCTGCAGAGTTAGAATAGAGGGAAGGCAACGAAGAGGATTGGAAAGCAAGGCAGAATTGCAGGAAACAGTTTTCAGGAGGTAGATTCGACTCAACTTTAAAGCACATGAAAAGCGGCAAAACGTCGACAATGATGCCCTTGGCCAAAAAGGGCGTATGCGTTTTTTCCTGAATATATTCAGGGAAAAACGCATACGCCCTTTTTGGCCAACCAAGGAAGCCGGAAGGGCAAAGCAGCACTACAAAGTAGTCTCGCTTTCCATCGGTGAAAATGGCCATGCTGAAAAAAGTGTAAAAACCAGAAATGCAGGACAGGCCATGGAGACAAGGGAGCCTTGCTACGCTGATGGGCGGGATGTAAATTGCCAACAGCCACTCTGGAGAAGTGTACGGTGTGTCCTGAAACATGTAATAAACACAGCTTAGAGAGCATAGGGCACTTCCACTCATGGGTGTATACATTGGGAAAACTGAAAATCCACAAGACACAGGCACCCCAAAGTGTAGGGCTGCTCTGTTTACAAGAACCTCCAATTCGGTACATCTTAAATAGCCCAGGAAAGAGAAAAATGGATAAAGAAGTTGTGGTACTTATGCACAATGGCATATCACTCAGCCATGAAATCAATGTCATAAGGCTAGTAGCAGCGTGATGAGTGCATTTAGGTACGATGACTCTAAGTAAAATAAGTCACACAGAAAAAGACACTTATCCTAAGATATCACTTATAGAGGGAATGTGAAATTCGCTACCCTTGAACTGAATTACAAAACAGAACAGAGTCACACGTTTAGAAAACACACTATGGCTGCTTAACGGGAAAGGTCAGGTGGGGTGATGCATAAAAAAATGGTTTGAAATTAGCTCAGATACCGTTCCATAAGCCAAATATGTAATAGACAAGACCTACTCCCTGCTCAGTGAACTGGACTCAACACCCCCTATTCACCGCACAAGAATATATCTGACTAGTAAGAATCTTAAAACCTATGTATTGCTATCTCTCGGGAAGTGAATCAAGAGGGTGTAAAGCGGCATAAACACAGCAGTGAAAAGCAGCTAAACCCCATTATAAAAATAAATTACTCAAAAAAACCCCCAGAAAACAAAGACAGTGAAAGAGAGAGAAATTCTTACAAAATCCGTTCAGGGGCTCTGATGCCACCTGGATTGACCATATCTAGACCCACAGCTGGATGAGACATAAGGCTGGACACTCTTGGTGCTGAGAGGATTGGTGAGGTTGGACGAGCAAACGCAGACCCTTTAAAGTAATACTGCGTGGTACCCATCCCATGGGTCCCAAATCTCCAGGTTCAAAGGCATCTTCCTACATCGAAAACATGCCTGGAAAACCCAGAAGATAGTACACCGTGTGATCGGGAAAGGTTTGTAAAACGCATCTCATTTCTCCTCTCCTTGTGCTCGGGTTCGCCATTCCAGCCGCTTGACTAACAATCTCCCTACTTAAAGAATCAGCACCGTTAACCTCCTGTTTCGTACAGGTTGCAATTTGTCCTGAGGATGAACGGGAAGAGGGGGAACCAATGAGAGACTAGCTCTAGGTGTTGGGACAGGCACAGGTCACTCTATTTTCCCATCAGGAAGAAGAATGAACCACAGGCTCAGCCTGCCCCCCCCCCCCGGAACCAGAATAGGGCCTGAAGCAATCCTGCGCTTTTGAGGCCAGCTCCCAAAAAAGCGACTTGACAAATGTAGCTCAGGGGCACTGCAATTCACAAACCTGCAGAGTTAGAATAGAGGGAAGGCAACGAAGAGGATTGGAAAGCAAGGCAGAATTGCAGGAAACAGTTTTCAGGAGGTAGATTCGACTCACCTTTAAAGCACATGAAAAGCGGCAAAACGTCGACAATGATGCCCTTGGCCAAAAAGGGCGTATGCGTTTTTTCCTGAATATATTCAGGGAAAAACGCATACGCCCTTTTTGGCCAACCAAGGAAGCCGGAAGGGCAAAGCAGCACTACAAAGTAGTCTCGCTTTCCATCGGTGAAAATGGCCATGCTGAAAAAAGTGTAAAAACCAGAAATGCAGGACAGGCCATGGAGACAAGGGAGCCTTGCTACGCTGATGGGCGGGATGTAAATTGCCAACAGCCACTCTGGAGAAGTGTACAGTGTGTCCTGAAACATGTAATAAACACAGCTTAGAGAGCATAGGGCACTTCCACTCATGGGCGTATACATTGGGAAAACTGAAAATCCACAAGACACAGGCACTCCAAAGTGTAGGGCTGCTCTGTTTACAAGAACCTCCAATTCGGTACATCTTAAATAGCCCAGGAAAGAGAAAAATGGATAAAGAAGTTGTGGTACTTATGCACAATGGCATATCACTCAGCCATGAAATCAATGTCATAAGGCTAGTAGCAGCGTGATGAGTGCATTTAGGTACGATGACTCTAAGTAAAATAAGTCACACAGAAAAAGACACTTATCCTAAGATATCACTTATAGAGGGAATGTGAAATTCGCTACCCTTGAACTGAATTACAAAACAGAACAGAGTCACACGTTTAGAAAACACACTATGCCTGCTTAACGGGAAAGGTCAGGTGGGGTGATGCATAAAAAAATGGTTTGAAATTAGCTCAGATACCGTTCCATAAGCCAAATATGTAATAGACAAGACCTACTCCCTGCTCAGTGAACTGGACTCAACACCCCCTATTCACCGCACAAGAATATATCTGACTAGTAAGAATCTTAAAACCTATGTATTGCTATCTCTCGGGAAGTGAATCAAGAGGGTGTAAAGCGGCATAAACACAGCAGTGAAAAGCAGCTAAACCCCATTATAAAAATAAATTACTCAAAAAAACCCCCAGAAAACAAAGACAGTGAAAGAGAGAGAAATTCTTACAAAATCCGTTCAGGGGCTCTGATGCCACCTGGATTGACCATATCTAGACCCACAGCTGGATGAGACATAAGGCTGGACACTCTTGGTGCTGAGAGGATTGGTGAGGTTGGACGAGCAAACGCAGACCCTTTAAAGTAATACTGCGTGGTACCCATCCCATGGGTCCCAAATCTCCAGGTTCAAGGGCATCTTCCTACATCGAAAACATGCCTGGGAAACCCAGAAGATAGTACACCGTGTGATCGGGAAAGGTTTGTAAAACGCACCTCATTTCTCCTCTCCTTGTGCTCGGGTTCGCCATTCCAGCCGCTTGACTAACAATCTCCCTACTTGAAGAATCAGCACCGTTACCCTCCTGTTTCGTACAGGTTGCAATTTGTCCTGAGGATGAACGGGAAGAGGGGGAACCAATGAGAGACTAGCTCTAGGTGTTGGGACAGGCACAGGTCATTCTAGTTTCCCATCAGGAAGAAGAAAGAACCACAGGCTCAGCCTGCCCCCCCGGAACCAGAATAGGGCCTGAAGCAATCCTGCGCTTTTGCGGCCAGCTCCCAAAAAAGCGACTTGACAAATGGAGCTCAGGGGCACTGCAATTCACACACCTGCAGAGTTAGAAATGATAACTCTCGTCCACAAATATATTGAGGGAAGGCAACGATGAGGATTGGAAAGCAAGGTAGAATTGCATGAAACAGATTTCAGGAGGTAGATTCGACTCGCCTTTAAAGCACATGAAAAGCGGCAAAACGTCGACAATGATGCCCTTGGCCAAAAAGGGCGTATGCGTTTTTTCCTGAATATATTCAGGGAAAAACGCATACGCCCTTTTTGGCCAAACAAGCAAGCCGGAAAGGCAAATCAGCACTACAAGGAAGTCTCGCTTGCCATCGGTAAAAAGGGCCATGCTGAAAAAAGTGTAAAAACCAGAAATGCAGGACAGGCCATGGAGACATGGGAGCCTTGCTACGCTGATGGGCGGGATGTAAATTGCCAACAGCCACTCTGGAGAAGTGTACGGTGTGTCCTGAAACATGTAATAAACACAGCTTAGAGAGCATAGGGCACTTCCACTCATGGGCGTATACATTGGGAAAACTGAAAATCCACAAGACACAGGCACCCCAAAATGTACAGCTGCTCTGTTTACGAGAACCTCCACTTCGGTACAAATTAAATAGCCCAGGAAAGAGAAAAATGGATAAAGAGGTTGTGGTACTTATGCACAATGGCATATCACTCAGCCATGAAATCAATGTCATAAGGCTAGTAGCAGCAAGATGAGTGGATTTAGGTACGATGACTCTAAGTGAAATAAGTCACACAGAAAAAAGACACTTATCCTAAGATATCACTTATAGAGGGAATGTGAAATTCGCTACCCTTGAACTGAATTACAAAACAGAACAGAGTCACACGTTTAGAAAACACACTATGGCTGCCTAACGGGAAAGGTCAGGTGGGGTGATGCATAAAAAAATGGTTTGAAATTAGCTCAGATACCGTTCCATAAGCCAAATATGTAATAGACAAGACCTACTCCCTGCTCAGTGAACTGGACTCAACACCCCCTATTCACCGCACAAGAATATATCTGACTAGTAAGAATCTTAAAACCTATGTATTGCTATCTCTCGGGAAGTGAATCAAGAGGGTGTAAAACGGCATAAACACAGCAGTGAAAAGCAGCTAAACCCCATTATAAAAATAAGTTACTCAAAAAAAAACCCCATAAAACAAAGACAGTGAAAGAGAGAGAAATTCTTACAAAATCCGTTCAGGGGCTCTGATGCCACCTGGATTGACCATATCTAGACCCACAGCTGGATGAGACAGAAGGCTGGACACTCTTGGGGCTGAGAGGATTGGTGAAGGTTGGGCGAGCAAACGCAGACCCTTTAAAGTAATACTGCGTGGTACCCATCCCATGGGTCCCAAATCTCCAGGTTCAAGGGCATCTTCCTACATCGAAAACATGCCTGGGAAACCCAGAAGATGGTACACCGTGTGATCGGGAAAGGTTTCTAAAACACACCTCATTTCTCCTCTCCTTGTGCTCGGGTTCGCCATTCCAGCCGCTTGACTAACAATCTCTCTACTTGGAGAATCAGCACCGTTACCCTCCTGTTTCGTAGAGGTTGCAATTTGTCCTGAGGATGAACGGGAAGAGGGGGAACCAATGAGAGACTAGCTCTAGGTGTTGGGACAGGCACAGGTCACTCTATTTTCCCATCAGGAAGAAGAATGAACCACAGGCTCAGCCTGCCCCCCGGGAACCAGAATAGGGCCTGAAGCAATCCTGCACTTTTGCGGCCAGCTCCCAAAAAAGCGACTTGACAAATGGAGCTCAGGGGCACTGCAATTCACAAACCTGCAGAGTTAGAAATGATAACTCTCGTCCACAAATATATTGAGGGAAGGCAACGAAGAGGATTGGAAAGCAAGGCAGAATTGCAGGAAACAGATTTCAGGAGGTAGATTCGACTCGCCTTTAAAGCACATGAAAAGCGGCAAAACGTCGACAATGATGCCCTTGGCCAAAAAGGGCGTATGCGTTTTTTCCTGAATATATTCAGGAAAAAACGCATACGCCCTTTTTGGCCAACCAAGCAAGCCGGAAATGCAAATCAGCACTACAAAGAAGTCTCGCTTGCCATCGGTCAAAAGGGCCATGCTGAAAAAGTGTAAAAACCAGAAATGCAGGACAGGCCATGGAGACATGGGAGCCTTGCTACGCTGATGGGCGGGATGTAAATTGCCAACAGCCACTCTGGAGAAGTGTACGGTGTGTCCTGAAACATGTAATAAACACAGCTTAGAGAGCATAGGGCACTTCCACTCATGGGCGTATACATTGGGAAAACTGAAAATCCACAAGACACAGGCACCCCAAAGTGTAGGGCTGCTCTGTTTACAAGAACCTCCAATTCGGTACATCTTAAATAGCCCAGGAAAGAGAAAAATGGATAAAGAAGTTGTGGTACTTATGCACAATGGCATATCACTCAGCCATGAAATCAATGTCATAAGGCTAGTAGCAGCGTGATGAGTGCATTTAGGTACGATGACTCTAAGTAAAATAAGTCACACAGAAAAAGACACTTATCCTAAGATATCACTTATAGAGGGAATGTGAAATTCGCTACCCTTGAACTGAATTACAAAACAGAACAGAGTCACACGTTTAGAAAACACACTATGGCTGCTTAACGGGAAAGGTCAGGTGGGGTGATGCATAAAAAAATGGTTTGAAATTAGCTCAGATACCGTTCCATAAGCCAAATATGTAATAGACAAGACCTACTCCCTGCTCAGTGAACTGGACTCAACACCCCCTATTCACCGCACAAGAATATATCTGACTAGTAAGAATCTTAAAACCTATGTATTGCTATCTCTCGGGAAGTGAATCAAGAGGGTGTAAAGCGGCATAAACACAGCAGTGAAAAGCAGCTAAACCCCATTATAAAAATAAATTACTCAAAAAAAACCCCCAAAAAACAAAGACAGTGAAAGAGAGAGAAATTCTTACAAAATCCGTTCAGGGGCTCTGATGCCACCTGGATTGACCATATCTAGACCCACAGCTGGATGAGACATAAGGCTGGACACTCTTGGTGCTGAGAGGATTGGTGAGGTTGGACGAGCAAACGCAGACCCTTTAAAGTAATACTGCCTGGTACCCATCCCATGGGTCCCAAATCTCCAGGTTCAAAGGCATCTTCCTACATCGAAAACATGCCTGGGAAACCCAGAAGATGGTACACCGTGTGATCGGGAAAGGTTTCTAAAACGCACCTCATTTCTCCTCTCCTTGTGCTCGGGTTCTCCATTCCAGCCGCTTGACTAACAATCTCCCTACTTGAAGAATCAGCACCGTTACCCTCCTGTTTCGTACAGGTTGCAATTTGTCCTGAGGATGAACGGGAAGAGGGGGAACCAATGAGAGACTAGCTCTAGGTGTTGGGACAGGCACAGGTCACTCTATTTTCCCATCAGGAAGAAGAATGAACCACAGGCTCAGCCTGCCCCCCCCCCGGAACCAGAATAGGGCCTGAAGCAATCCTGCGCTTTTGAGGCCAGCTCCCAAAAAAGCGACTTGACAAATGGAGCTCAGGGGCACTGCAATTCACAAACCTGCAGAGTTAGAATAGAGGGAAGGCAACGAAGAGGATTGGAAAGCAAGGCAGAATTGCAGGAAACAGTTTTCAGGAGGTAGATTCGACTCAACTTTAAAGCACATGAAAAGCGGCAAAACGTCGACAATGATGCCCTTGGCCAAAAAGGGCGTATGCGTTTTTTCCTGAATATATTCAGGGAAAAACGCATACGCCCTTTTTGGCCAACCAAGGAAGCCGGAAGGGCAAAGCAGCACTACAAAGTAGTCTCGCTTTCCATCGGTGAAAATGGCCATGCTGAAAAAAGTGTAAAAACCAGAAATGCAGGACAGGCCATGGAGACAAGGGAGCCTTGCTACGCTGATGGGCGGGATGTAAATTGCCAACAGCCACTCTGGAGAAGTGTACGGTGTGTCCTGAAACATGTAATAAACACAGCTTAGAGAGCATAGGGCACTTCCACTCATGGGTGTATACATTGGGAAAACTGAAAATCCACAAGACACAGGCACCCCAAAGTGTAGGGCTGCTCTGTTTACAAGAACCTCCAATTCGGTACATCTTAAATAGCCCAGGAAAGAGAAAAATGGATAAAGAAGTTGTGGTACTTATGCACAATGGCATATCACTCAGCCATGAAATCAATGTCATAAGGCTAGTAGCAGCGTGATGAGTGCATTTAGGTACGATGACTCTAAGTAAAATAAGTCACACAGAAAAAGACACTTATCCTAAGATATCACTTATAGAGGGAATGTGAAATTCGCTACCCTTGAACTGAATTACAAAACAGAACAGAGTCACACGTTTAGAAAACACACTATGGCTGCTTAACGGGAAAGGTCAGGTGGGGTGATGCATAAAAAAATGGTTTGAAATTAGCTCAGATACCGTTCCATAAGCCAAATATGTAATAGACAAGACCTACTCCCTGCTCAGTGAACTGGACTCAACACCCCCTATTCACCGCACAAGAATATATCTGACTAGTAAGAATCTTAAAACCTATGTATTGCTATCTCTCGGGAAGTGAATCAAGAGGGTGTAAAGCGGCATAAACACAGCAGTGAAAAGCAGCTAAACCCCATTATAAAAATAAATTACTCAAAAAAACCCCCAGAAAACAAAGACAGTGAAAGAGAGAGAAATTCTTACAAAATCCGTTCAGGGGCTCTGATGCCACCTGGATTGACCATATCTAGACCCACAGCTGGATGAGACATAAGGCTGGACACTCTTGGTGCTGAGAGGATTGGTGAGGTTGGACGAGCAAACGCAGACCCTTTAAAGTAATACTGCGTGGTACCCATCCCATGGGTCCCAAATCTCCAGGTTCAAAGGCATCTTCCTACATCGAAAACATGCCTGGAAAACCCAGAAGATAGTACACCGTGTGATCGGGAAAGGTTTGTAAAACGCATCTCATTTCTCCTCTCCTTGTGCTCGGGTTCGCCATTCCAGCCGCTTGACTAACAATCTCCCTACTTAAAGAATCAGCACCGTTAACCTCCTGTTTCGTACAGGTTGCAATTTGTCCTGAGGATGAACGGGAAGAGGGGGAACCAATGAGAGACTAGCTCTAGGTGTTGGGACAGGCACAGGTCACTCTATTTTCCCATCAGGAAGAAGAATGAACCACAGGCTCAGCCTGCCCCCCCCCCCCGGAACCAGAATAGGGCCTGAAGCAATCCTGCGCTTTTGAGGCCAGCTCCCAAAAAAGCGACTTGACAAATGTAGCTCAGGGGCACTGCAATTCACAAACCTGCAGAGTTAGAATAGAGGGAAGGCAACGAAGAGGATTGGAAAGCAAGGCAGAATTGCAGGAAACAGTTTTCAGGAGGTAGATTCGACTCACCTTTAAAGCACATGAAAAGCGGCAAAACGTCGACAATGATGCCCTTGGCCAAAAAGGGCGTATGCGTTTTTTCCTGAATATATTCAGGGAAAAACGCATACGCCCTTTTTGGCCAACCAAGGAAGCCGGAAGGGCAAAGCAGCACTACAAAGTAGTCTCGCTTTCCATCGGTGAAAATGGCCATGCTGAAAAAAGTGTAAAAACCAGAAATGCAGGACAGGCCATGGAGACAAGGGAGCCTTGCTACGCTGATGGGCGGGATGTAAATTGCCAACAGCCACTCTGGAGAAGTGTACAGTGTGTCCTGAAACATGTAATAAACACAGCTTAGAGAGCATAGGGCACTTCCACTCATGGGCGTATACATTGGGAAAACTGAAAATCCACAAGACACAGGCACTCCAAAGTGTAGGGCTGCTCTGTTTACAAGAACCTCCAATTCGGTACATCTTAAATAGCCCAGGAAAGAGAAAAATGGATAAAGAAGTTGTGGTACTTATGCACAATGGCATATCACTCAGCCATGAAATCAATGTCATAAGGCTAGTAGCAGCGTGATGAGTGCATTTAGGTACGATGACTCTAAGTAAAATAAGTCACACAGAAAAAGACACTTATCCTAAGATATCACTTATAGAGGGAATGTGAAATTCGCTACCCTTGAACTGAATTACAAAACAGAACAGAGTCACACGTTTAGAAAACACACTATGCCTGCTTAACGGGAAAGGTCAGGTGGGGTGATGCATAAAAAAATGGTTTGAAATTAGCTCAGATACCGTTCCATAAGCCAAATATGTAATAGACAAGACCTACTCCCTGCTCAGTGAACTGGACTCAACACCCCCTATTCACCGCACAAGAATATATCTGACTAGTAAGAATCTTAAAACCTATGTATTGCTATCTCTCGGGAAGTGAATCAAGAGGGTGTAAAGCGGCATAAACACAGCAGTGAAAAGCAGCTAAACCCCATTATAAAAATAAATTACTCAAAAAAACCCCCAGAAAACAAAGACAGTGAAAGAGAGAGAAATTCTTACAAAATCCGTTCAGGGGCTCTGATGCCACCTGGATTGACCATATCTAGACCCACAGCTGGATGAGACATAAGGCTGGACACTCTTGGTGCTGAGAGGATTGGTGAGGTTGGACGAGCAAACGCAGACCCTTTAAAGTAATACTGCGTGGTACCCATCCCATGGGTCCCAAATCTCCAGGTTCAAGGGCATCTTCCTACATCGAAAACATGCCTGGGAAACCCAGAAGATAGTACACCGTGTGATCGGGAAAGGTTTGTAAAACGCACCTCATTTCTCCTCTCCTTGTGCTCGGGTTCGCCATTCCAGCCGCTTGACTAACAATCTCCCTACTTGAAGAATCAGCACCGTTACCCTCCTGTTTCGTACAGGTTGCAATTTGTCCTGAGGATGAACGGGAAGAGGGGGAACCAATGAGAGACTAGCTCTAGGTGTTGGGACAGGCACAGGTCATTCTAGTTTCCCATCAGGAAGAAGAAAGAACCACAGGCTCAGCCTGCCCCCCCGGAACCAGAATAGGGCCTGAAGCAATCCTGCGCTTTTGCGGCCAGCTCCCAAAAAAGCGACTTGACAAATGGAGCTCAGGGGCACTGCAATTCACACACCTGCAGAGTTAGAAATGATAACTCTCGTCCACAAATATATTGAGGGAAGGCAACGATGAGGATTGGAAAGCAAGGTAGAATTGCATGAAACAGATTTCAGGAGGTAGATTCGACTCGCCTTTAAAGCACATGAAAAGCGGCAAAACGTCGACAATGATGCCCTTGGCCAAAAAGGGCGTATGCGTTTTTTCCTGAATATATTCAGGGAAAAACGCATACGCCCTTTTTGGCCAAACAAGCAAGCCGGAAAGGCAAATCAGCACTACAAGGAAGTCTCGCTTGCCATCGGTAAAAAGGGCCATGCTGAAAAAAGTGTAAAAACCAGAAATGCAGGACAGGCCATGGAGACATGGGAGCCTTGCTACGCTGATGGGCGGGATGTAAATTGCCAACAGCCACTCTGGAGAAGTGTACGGTGTGTCCTGAAACATGTAATAAACACAGCTTAGAGAGCATAGGGCACTTCCACTCATGGGCGTATACATTGGGAAAACTGAAAATCCACAAGACACAGGCACCCCAAAATGTACAGCTGCTCTGTTTACGAGAACCTCCACTTCGGTACAAATTAAATAGCCCAGGAAAGAGAAAAATGGATAAAGAGGTTGTGGTACTTATGCACAATGGCATATCACTCAGCCATGAAATCAATGTCATAAGGCTAGTAGCAGCAAGATGAGTGGATTTAGGTACGATGACTCTAAGTGAAATAAGTCACACAGAAAAAAGACACTTATCCTAAGATATCACTTATAGAGGGAATGTGAAATTCGCTACCCTTGAACTGAATTACAAAACAGAACAGAGTCACACGTTTAGAAAACACACTATGGCTGCCTAACGGGAAAGGTCAGGTGGGGTGATGCATAAAAAAATGGTTTGAAATTAGCTCAGATACCGTTCCATAAGCCAAATATGTAATAGACAAGACCTACTCCCTGCTCAGTGAACTGGACTCAACACCCCCTATTCACCGCACAAGAATATATCTGACTAGTAAGAATCTTAAAACCTATGTATTGCTATCTCTCGGGAAGTGAATCAAGAGGGTGTAAAACGGCATAAACACAGCAGTGAAAAGCAGCTAAACCCCATTATAAAAATAAGTTACTCAAAAAAAAACCCCATAAAACAAAGACAGTGAAAGAGAGAGAAATTCTTACAAAATCCGTTCAGGGGCTCTGATGCCACCTGGATTGACCATATCTAGACCCACAGCTGGATGAGACAGAAGGCTGGACACTCTTGGGGCTGAGAGGATTGGTGAAGGTTGGGCGAGCAAACGCAGACCCTTTAAAGTAATACTGCGTGGTACCCATCCCATGGGTCCCAAATCTCCAGGTTCAAGGGCATCTTCCTACATCGAAAACATGCCTGGGAAACCCAGAAGATGGTACACCGTGTGATCGGGAAAGGTTTCTAAAACACACCTCATTTCTCCTCTCCTTGTGCTCGGGTTCGCCATTCCAGCCGCTTGACTAACAATCTCTCTACTTGGAGAATCAGCACCGTTACCCTCCTGTTTCGTAGAGGTTGCAATTTGTCCTGAGGATGAACGGGAAGAGGGGGAACCAATGAGAGACTAGCTCTAGGTGTTGGGACAGGCACAGGTCACTCTATTTTCCCATCAGGAAGAAGAATGAACCACAGGCTCAGCCTGCCCCCCGGGAACCAGAATAGGGCCTGAAGCAATCCTGCACTTTTGCGGCCAGCTCCCAAAAAAGCGACTTGACAAATGGAGCTCAGGGGCACTGCAATTCACAAACCTGCAGAGTTAGAAATGATAACTCTCGTCCACAAATATATTGAGGGAAGGCAACGAAGAGGATTGGAAAGCAAGGCAGAATTGCAGGAAACAGATTTCAGGAGGTAGATTCGACTCGCCTTTAAAGCACATGAAAAGCGGCAAAACGTCGACAATGATGCCCTTGGCCAAAAAGGGCGTATGCGTTTTTTCCTGAATATATTCAGGAAAAAACGCATACGCCCTTTTTGGCCAACCAAGCAAGCCGGAAATGCAAATCAGCACTACAAAGAAGTCTCGCTTGCCATCGGTCAAAAGGGCCATGCTGAAAAAGTGTAAAAACCAGAAATGCAGGACAGGCCATGGAGACATGGGAGCCTTGCTACGCTGATGGGCGGGATGTAAATTGCCAACAGCCACTCTGGAGAAGTGTACGGTGTGTCCTGAAACATGTAATAAACACAGCTTAGAGAGCATAGGGCACTTCCACTCATGGGCGTATACATTGGGAAAACTGAAAATCCACAAGACACAGGCACCCCAAAGTGTAGGGCTGCTCTGTTTACAAGAACCTCCAATTCGGTACATCTTAAATAGCCCAGGAAAGAGAAAAATGGATAAAGAAGTTGTGGTACTTATGCACAATGGCATATCACTCAGCCATGAAATCAATGTCATAAGGCTAGTAGCAGCGTGATGAGTGCATTTAGGTACGATGACTCTAAGTAAAATAAGTCACACAGAAAAAGACACTTATCCTAAGATATCACTTATAGAGGGAATGTGAAATTCGCTACCCTTGAACTGAATTACAAAACAGAACAGAGTCACACGTTTAGAAAACACACTATGGCTGCTTAACGGGAAAGGTCAGGTGGGGTGATGCATAAAAAAATGGTTTGAAATTAGCTCAGATACCGTTCCATAAGCCAAATATGTAATAGACAAGACCTACTCCCTGCTCAGTGAACTGGACTCAACACCCCCTATTCACCGCACAAGAATATATCTGACTAGTAAGAATCTTAAAACCTATGTATTGCTATCTCTCGGGAAGTGAATCAAGAGGGTGTAAAGCGGCATAAACACAGCAGTGAAAAGCAGCTAAACCCCATTATAAAAATAAATTACTCAAAAAAAACCCCCAAAAAACAAAGACAGTGAAAGAGAGAGAAATTCTTACAAAATCCGTTCAGGGGCTCTGATGCCACCTGGATTGACCATATCTAGACCCACAGCTGGATGAGACATAAGGCTGGACACTCTTGGTGCTGAGAGGATTGGTGAGGTTGGACGAGCAAACGCAGACCCTTTAAAGTAATACTGCCTGGTACCCATCCCATGGGTCCCAAATCTCCAGGTTCAAAGGCATCTTCCTACATCGAAAACATGCCTGGGAAACCCAGAAGATGGTACACCGTGTGATCGGGAAAGGTTTCTAAAACGCACCTCATTTCTCCTCTCCTTGTGCTCGGGTTCTCCATTCCAGCCGCTTGACTAACAATCTCCCTACTTGAAGAATCAGCACCGTTACCCTCCTGTTTCGTACAGGTTGCAATTTGTCCTGAGGATGAACGGGAAGAGGGGGAACCAATGAGAGACTAGCTCTAGGTGTTGGGACAGGCACAGGTCACTCTATTTTCCCATCAGGAAGAAGAATGAACCACAGGCTCAGCCTGCCCCCCCGGAACCAGAATAGGGCCTGAAGCAATCCTGCGCTTTTGCGGCCAGCTCCCAAAAAAGCGACTTGACAAATGGAGCTCAGGGGCACTGCAATTCACAAACCTGCAGAGTTAGAAATGATAACTCTCGTCCACAAATATATTGAGGGAAGGCAACGAAGAGGATTGGAAAGCAAGGCAGAATTGCACGAAACAGATTTCAGGAGGTAGATTCAACTCGCCTTTAAAGCACATGAAAAGCGGCAAAACGTCGACAATGATGCCCTTGGCCAAAAAGGGCGTATGCGTTTTTTCCTGAATATATTCAGGAAAAAACGCATACGCCCTTTTTGGCCAAACAAGCAAGCCGGAAAGGCAAATCAGCACTACAAGGAAGTCTCGCTTGCCATCGGTAAAAAGGGCCATGCTGAAAAAAGTGTAAAAACCAGAAATGCAGGACAGGCCATGGAGACATGGGAGCCTTGTTACGCTGATGGGCGGGATGTAAATTGCCAACAGCCACTCTGGAGAAGTGTACGGTGTGTCCTGAAACATGTAATAAACACAGCTTAGAGAGCATAGGGCACTTCCACTCATGGGCGTATACATTGGGAAAACTGAAAATCCACAAGACACAGGCACCCCAAAGTGTAGGGCTGCTCTGTTTACGAGAACCTCCACTTCGGTACACCTTAAATAGCCCAGGAAAGAGAAAAATGGATAAAGAAGTTGTGGTACTTATGCACAATGGCATATCACTCAGCCATGAAATCAATGTCATAAGGCTAGTAGGAGCGTGATGAGTGGATTTAGGTACGATGACTCTAAGTGAAATAAGTCACACAGAAAAAGAAACTTATCCTAAGATGTCACTTATAGAGGGAATGTCAAAATCGCTACCCTTGAACTGAATTACAAAACAGAACAGAGTCACACGTTTAGAAAACACACTATGGCTGCTTAACGGGAAAGGTCAGGTGGGGTGATGCATAAAAGAAGGGTTTGAAATTACCTCAGATACCGTTCCATAAGCCAAATATGTAATAGACAAGACCTACTCCCTGCTCAGTGAACTGGACTCAACATCCCCTATTCACCCCACAAGAATATATGTGACTAGTAAGAATCTTAAAACCTATGTATTGATATCTCTCGGGAAGTGAATCAAGAGGGTGTAAAGCGGCATAAACACAGCAGTGAAAAGCAACTAAACCCCATTATAAAAATAAATTACTCAAAAAAAAAACCCCAGAAAACAAAGACAGTGAAAGAGAGAGAAATTCTTACTAAATCCGTTCAGGGGCTCTGATGCCACCTGGATTGTCCATATCTAGACCCACAGCTGGGTGAGATAGAAGGCTGGACACTCTTGTGGCTGAGAGGATTGGTGAGGTTGGGCGAGCAAACGCAGACCCTTTAAAGTAATACTGCGTGGTACCCATCCCATGGGTCCCAAATCTCCAGGTTCAAGGGCATCTTCCTACATCGAAAACATGCCTGGGAAACCCAGAAGATGGTACACCGTGTGATCGGGAAAGGTTTGTAAAACGCACCTCATTTCTCCTCTCCTTGTGCTCGGGTTCGCCATTCCAGCCGCTTGACTAAAAATCTCCCTACTTGGAGAATCAGCACCGTTAACCTCCTGTTTCATACAGGTTGCAATTTGTCCTAAGGATGAACGGGAAGAGGGGGAACCAATGAGAGACTAGCTCTAGGTGTTGGGACAGGCACAGGTCATTCTAGTTTCCCATCAGGAAGAAGAATGAACCACAGGCTCAGCCTGCCCCCCCGGAACCAGAATAGGGCCTGAAGCAATCCTGCGCTTTTGCGACCAGCTCCCAAAAAAGCGACTTGACAAATGGAGCTCAGGGGCACTGCAATTCACAAACCTGCAGAGTTAGAAATGATAACTCTCGTCCACAAATATATTGAGGGAAGGCAACGAAGAGGATTGGAAAGCAAGGCAGAATTGCAGGAAACAGATTTCAGGAGGTAGATTCGACTCGCCTTTAAAGCACATGAAAAGCGGCAAAACGTCGACAATGATGCCCTTGGCCAAAAAGGGCGTATGCGTTTTTTCCTGAATATATTCAGGAAAAAACGCATACGCCCTTTTTGGCCAAACAAGCAAGCCGGAAAGGCAAATCAGCACTACAAGGAAGTCTCGCTTGCCATCGGTAAAAAGGGCCATGCTGAAAAAAGTGTAAAAACCAGAAATGCAGGACAGGCCATGGAGACATGGGAGCCTTGCTACGCTGATGGGCGGGATGTAAATTGCCAACAGCCACTCTGGAGAAGTGTACGGTGTGTCCTGAAACATGTAATAAACACAGCTTAGAGAGCATAGGGCACTTCCACTCATGGGCGTATACATTGGGAAAACTGAAAATCCACAAGACACAGGCACCCCAAAATGTAGGGCTGCTCTGTTTACGAGAACCTCCACTTCGGTACAAATTAAATAGCCCAGGAAAGAGAAAAATGGATAAAGAAGTTGTGGTACTTATGCACAATGGCATATCACTCAGCCATGAAATCAATATCATAAGGCTAGTAGCAGCGTGATGAGTGCATTTAGGTACGATGACTCTAAGTGAAATAAGTCACACAGAAAAAGACACTTATCCTAAGATATCACTTATAGAGGGAATGTCAAATTCGCTACCCTTGAACTGAATTACAAAACAGAACAGAGTCACACGTTTAGAAAACACACTATGGCTGCTTAACGGGAAAAGGTCAGGTGGGGTGATGCATAAAAGAAGGGTTTGAAATTACCTCAGATACCGTTCCATAAGCCAAATATGTAATAGACAAGACCTACTCCCTGCTCAGTGAACTGGACTCAACACCCCCTATTCACCGCACAAGAATATATCTGACTAGTAAGAATCTTAAAACCTATGTATTGCTATCTCTCGGGAAGTGAATCAAGAGGGTGTAAAGCGGCATAAACACAGCAGTGAAAAGCAGCTAAACCCCATTATAAAAATAAATTACTCAAAAAAAAACCCCAGGAAACAAAGACAGTGAAAGAGAGAGAAATTCTTACAAAATCCGTTCAGGGGCTCTGATGCCACCTGGATTGACCATATCTAGACCCACAGCTGGATGAGACATAAGGCTGGACACTCTTGGGGCTGAGAGGATTGGTGAGGTTGGACGAGCAAACGCAGACCCTTTAAAGTAATACTGCCTGGTACCCATCCCATGGGTCCCAAATCTCCAGATTCAAGGGCATCTTCCTACATCGAAAACATGCCTGGGAAACCCAGAAGATGGTACACCGTGTGATCGGGAAAGGTTTGTAAAACGCACCTTATTTCTCCTCTCCTTGTGCTCGGGTTGGCCATTCCAGCCGCTTGACTAACAATCTCCCTACTTGAAGAATCAGCACCGTTACCCTCCTGTTTCGTACAGGTTGCAATTTGTCCTGAGGATGAACGGGAAGAGGGGGAACAAATGAGAGACTAGCTCTAGGTGTTGGGACAGGCACAGGTCACTCTATTTTCCCATCAGGAAGAAGAATGAACCACAGGCTCAGCCTGCCCCCCCGGAACCAGAATAGGGCCTGAAGCAATCCTGCGCTTTTGCGGCCAGCTCCCAAAAAAGCGACTTGACAAATGGAGCTCAGGGGCACTGCAATTCACAAACCTGCAGAGTTAGAAATGATAACTCTCGTCCACAAATATATTGAGGGAAGGCAACGAAGAGGATTGGAAAGCAAGGTAGAATTGCAGGAAACAGTTTTCAGGAGGTAGATTCGACTCGCCTTTAAAGCACATGAAAAGCGGCAAAACGTCGACAATGATGCCCTTGGCCAAAAAGGGCGTATGCGTTTTTTCCTGAATATATTCAGGAAAAAACGCATACGCCCTTTTTGGCCAAACAAGCAAGCCGGAAAGGCAAATCAGCACTACAAGGAAGTCTCGCTTGCCATCGGTAAAAAGGGCCATGCTGAAAAAAGTGTAAAAACCAGAAATGCAGGACAGGCCATGGAGACATGGGAGCCTTGCTACGCTGATGGGCGGGATGTAAATTGCCAACAGCCACTCTGGAGAAGTGTACGGTGTGTCCTGAAACATGTAATAAACACAGCTTAGAGAGCATAGTGCACTTCCACTCATGGGCGTATACATTGGGAAAACTGAAAATCCACAAGACACAGGCACCCCAAAATGTAGGGCTGCTCTGTTTACGAGAACCTCCACTTCGGTACAAATTAAATAGCCCAGGAAAGAGAAAAATGGATAAAGAAGTTGTGGTACTTATGCACAATGGCATATCACTCAGCCATGAAATCAATGTCATAAGGCTAGTAGCAGCATGATGAGTGGATTTAGGTACGATGACTCTAAGTGAAATAAGTCACACAGAAAAAGACACTTATCCTAAGATATCACTTATAGAGGGAATGTCAAATTCGCTACCCTTGAACTGAATTACAAAACAGAACAGAGTCACACGTTTAGAAAACACACTATGGCTGCCTAACGGGAAAGGTCAGGTGGGGTGATGCATAAAAGAAGGGTTTGAAATTACCTCAGATACCGTTCCATAAGCCAAATATGTAATAGACAAGACCTACTCCCTGCTCAGTGAACTGGACTCAACACCCCCTATTCACCGCACAAGAATATATCTGACTAGTAAGAATCTTAAAACCTATGTATTGCTATCTCTCGGGAAGTGAATCAAGAGGGTGTAAAGCGGCATAAACACAGCAGTGAAAAGCAGCTAAACCCCATTATAAAAATAAATTACTCAAAAAAAAACCCCAGGAAACAAAGACAGTGAAAGAGAGAGAAATTCTTACAAAATCCATTCAGGGGCTCTGATGCCACCTGGATTGACCATATCTAGACCCACAGCTGGATGAGACATAAGGCTGGACACTCTTGGTGCTGAGAGGATTGGTGAGGTTGGACGAGCAAACGCAGACCCTTTAAAGTAATACTGCCTGGTACCCATCCCATGGGTCCCAAATCTCCAGGTTCAAGGGCATCTTCCTACATCGAAAACATGCCTGGGAAACCCAGAAGATGGTACACCGTGTGATCGGGAAAGGTTTGTAAAACGCACCTCATTTCTCCTCTCCTTGTGCTCGGGTTCGCCATTCCAGCCGCTTGACTAACAATCTCCCTACTTGAAGAATCAGCACCGTTACCCTCCTGTTTCGTACAGGTTGCAATTTGTCCTGAGGATGAACGGGAAGAGGGGGAACCAATGAGAGACTAGCTCTAGGTGTTGGGACAGGCACAGGTCACTCTAGTTTCCCATCAGGAAGAAGAATGAACCACAGGCTCAGCCTGCCCCCCCAGAACCAGAATAGGGCCTGAAGCAATCCTGCGCTTTTGCGGCCAGCTCCCAAAAAAGCGACTTGACAAATGGAGCTCAGGGGCACTGCAATTCACAAACCTGCAGAGTTAGAAATGATAACTCTCGTCCACAAATATATTGAGGGAAGGCAACGAAGAGGATTGGAAAGCAAGGTAGAATTGCAGGAAACAGATTTCAGGAGGTAGATTCGACTCGCCTTTAAAGCACATGAAAAGCGGCAAAACGTCGACAATGATGCCCTTGGCCAAAAAGGGCGTATGCGGTTTTTCCTGAATATATTCAGGAAAAAACGCATACGCCCTTTTTGGCCAAACAAGCAAGCCGGAAAGGCAAATCAGCACTACAAGGAAGTCTCGCTTGCCATCGGTAAAAAGGGCCATGCTGAAAAAAGTGTAAAAACCAGAAATGCAGGACAGGCCATGGAGACATGGGAGCCTTGCTACGCTGATGGGCGGGATGTAAATTGCCAACAGCCACTCTGGAGAAGTGTACGGTGTGTCCTGAAACATGTAATAAACACAGCTTAGAGAGCATAGGGCACTTCCACTCATGGGCGTATACATTGGGAAAACTGAAAATCCACAAGACACAGGCACCCCAAAGTGTATGGCTGCACTGTTTACAAGAACCTCCAATTCGGTACATCTTAAATAGCCCAGGAAAGAGAAAAATGGATAAAGAAGTTGTGGTACTTATGCACAATGGCATATCACTCAGCCATGAAATCAATGTCATAAGGCTAGTAGCAGCGTGATGAGTGCATTTAGGTACGATGACTCTAAGTGAAATAAGTCACACAGAAAAAGACACTTATCCTAAGATATCACTTATAGAGGGAATGTCAAATTCGCTACCGTTGAACTGAATTACAAAACAGAACAGAGTCACACGTTTAGAAAACACACTATGGCTGCCTAACGGGAAAGGTCAGGTGGGGTGATGCATAAAAAAATGGTTTGAAATTAGCTCAGATACCGTTCCATAAGCCAAATATGTAATAGACAAGACCTACTCCCTGCTCAGTGAACTGGACTCAACACCCCCTATTCACCGCACAAGAATATATCTGACTAGTAAGAATCTTAAAACCTATGTATTGCTATCTCACGGGAAGTGAATCAAGAGGGTGTAAAACGGCATAAACACAGCAGTGAAAAGCAGCTAAACCCCATTATAAAAATAAATTACTCAAAAAAAACCCCATAAAACAAAGACAGTGAAAGAGAGAGAAATTCTTACAAAATCAGTTCAGGGGCTCTGATGCCACCTGGATTGACCATATCTAGACCCACAGCTGGATGAGACATAAGGCTGGACACTCTTGGGGCTGAGAGGATTGGTGAGGCTGGGCGAGCAAACGCAGACCCTTTAAAGTAATACTGCCTGGTACCAATCCGATGGGTCCCAAATCTCCAGGTTCAAGGGCATCTTCCTACATCGAAAACATGCCTGGGAAACCCAGAAGATGGTACACCGTGTGATCGGGAAAGGTTTCTAAAACACACCTCATTTCTGCTCTCCTTGTGCTCGGGTTCGCCATTCCAGCCGCTTGACTAACAATCTTCCTACTTGGAGAATCAGCACCGTTAACCTCCTGTTTCGTACAGGTTGCAATTTGTCCTGAGGATGAACGGGAAGAGGGGGAACCAATGAGAGACTAGCTCTAGGTGTTGGGACAGGCACAGGTCACTCTATTTTCCCATCAGGAAGAAGAATGAACCACAGGCACAGCCTGCCCCCCCGGAACCAGAATAGGGCCTGAAGCAATCCTGCGCTTTTGCGGCCAGCTCCCAAAAAAGCGACTTGACAAATGGAGCTCAGGGGCACTGCAATTCACAAACCTGCAGAGTTAGAAATGATAACTCTCGTCCACAAATATATTGAGGGAAGGCAACGAAGAGGATTGGAAAGCAAGGCAGAATTGCAGGAAACAGATTTCAGGAGGTAGATTCGACTCGCCTTTAAAGCACATGAAAAGCGGCAAAACGTCGACCATGATGCCCTTGGCCAAAAAGGGCGTATGCGTTTTTTCCTGAATATATTCAGGAAAAAACGCATACGCCCTTTTTGGCCAAACAAGCAAGCCGGAAAGGCAAATCAGCACTACAAGGAAGTCTCGCTTGCCATCGGTAAAAAGGGCCATGCTGAAAAAAGTGTAAAAACCAGAAATGCAGGACAGGCCATGGAGACATGGGAGCCTTGCTACGCTGATGGGCGGGATGTAAATTGCCAACAGCCACTCTGGAGAAGTGTACGGTGTGTCCTGAAACATGTAATAAACACAGCTTAGAGAGCATAGGGCACTTCCACTCATGGGCGTATACATTGGGAAAACTGAAAATCCAGAAGACACAGGCACCCCAAAATGTACAGCTGCTCTGTTTACGAGAACCTCCACTTCGGTACAAATTAAATAGCCCAGGAAAGAGAAAAATGGATAAAGAGGTTGTGGTACTTATGCACAATGGCATATCACTCACCCATGAAATCAATGTCATAAGGCTAGTAGCAGCGTGATGAGTGCATTTAGGTACGATGACTCTAAGTAAAATAAGTCACACAGAAAAAGACACTTATCCTAAGATATCACTTATAGAGGGAATGTCAAATTCGCTACCGTTGAACTGAATTACAAAACAGAACAGAGTCACACGTTTAGAAAACACACTATGGCTGCCTAACGGGAAAGGTCAGGTGGGGTGATGCATGAAAAAATGGTTTGAAATTCGCTCAGATACCGTTCCATAAGCCAAATATGTAATAGACAAGACCTACTCCCTGCTCAGTGAACTGGACTCAACACCCCCTATTCACCGCACAAGAATATATCTGACTAGTAAGAATCTTAAAACCTATGTATTGCTATCTCTCGGGAAGTGAATCAAGAGGGTGTAAAGCGGCATAAACACAGCAGTGAAAAGCAGCTAAACCCCATTATAAAAATAAATTACTCAAAAAAAAAAAACCCCAGAAAACAAAGACAGTGAAAGAGAGAGAAATTCTTACTAAATCCGTTCAGGGGCTCTGATGCCACCTGGATTGACCATATCTAGACCCACAGCTGGAGGAGACAGAAGGCTGGACACTCTTGGGGCTGAGAGGATTGGTGAGGTTGGGCGAGCAAACGCAGACCCTTTAAAGTAATACTGCGTGGTACCCATCCCATGGGTCCCAAATCTCCAGGTTCAAGGGCATCTTCCTACATCGAAAACATGCCTGGGAAACCCAGAAGATGGTACACCGTGTGATCGGGAAAGGTTTCTAAAACACACCTCATTTCTGCTCTCCTTGTGCTCGGGTTCGCCATTCCAGCCGCTTGACTAACAATCTCCCTACTTGGAGAATCAGCACCGTTACCCTCCTGTTTCGTACAGGTTGCAATTTGTCCTGAGGATGAACGGGAAGAGGGGGAACCAATGAGAGACTAGCTCTAGGTGTTGGGACAGGCACAGGTCACTCTAATTTCCCAATAGGAAGAAGAATGAACCACAGGCTCAGCCTGCCCCCCCGGAACCAGAATAGGGCCTGAAGCAATCCTGCGCTTTTGCGGCCAGCTCCCAAAAAAGCGACTTGACAAATGGAGCTCAGGGGCACTGCAATTCACAAACCTGCAGAGTTAGAAATGATAACTCTCGTCCACAAATATATTGAGGGAAGGCAACGAAGAGGATTGGAAAGCAAGGTAGAATTGCACGAAACAGATTTCAGGAGGTAGATTCGACTCGCCTTTAAAGCACATGAAAAGCGGCAAAACGTCGACAATGATGCCCTTGGCCAAAAAGGGCGTATGCGTTTTTTCCTGAATATATTCAGGGAAAAACGCATACGCCCTTTTTGGCCAAACAAGCAAGCCGGAAAGGCAAATCAGCACTACAAGGAAGTCTCGCTTGCCATCGGTAAAAAGGGCCATGCTGAAAAAAGTGTAAAAACCAGAAATGCAGGACAGGCCATGGAGACATGGGAGCCTTGCTACGCTGATGGGCGGGATGTAAATTGCCAACAGCCACTCTGGAGAAGTGTACGGTGTGTCCTGAAACATGTAATAAACACAGCTTAGAGAGCATAGGGCACTTCCACTCATGGGCGTATACATTGGGAAAACTGAAAATCCACAAGACACAGGCACCCCAAAGTATAGGGCTGCTCTGTTTACAAGAACCTCCAATTCGGTACATCTTAAATAGCCCAGGAAAGAGAAAAATGGATAAAGAAGTTGTGGTACTTATGCACAATGGCATATCACTCAGCCATGAAATCAATGTCATAAGGCTAGTAGCAGCGTGATGAGTGCATTTAGGTACGATGACTCTAAGTAAAATAAGTCACACAGAAAAAGACACTTATCCTAAGATATCACTTATACAGGGAATGTCAAATTCACTACCGTTGAACTGAATTACAAAACAGAACAGAGTCACACGTTTAGAAAACACACTATGGCTGCCTAACGGGAAAGGTCAGGTGGGGTGATGCATAAAAAAATGGTTTCAAATTAGCTCAGATACCGTTCCATAAGCCAAATATGTAATAGATAAGACCTACTCCCTGCTCAGTGAACTGGACTCAACACCCCCTATTCACCGCACAAGAATATATCTGACTAGTAAGAATCTTAAAACCTATGTATTGCTATCTCTCGGGAAGTGAATCAAGAGGGTGTAAAGCGGCATAAACACAGCAGTGAAAAGCAGCTAAACACCATTATAAAAATAAATTACTCAAAAAAAAACCCCAAAAAACAAAGATAGTGAAAGAGAGAGAAATTCTTACTAAATCCGTTCAGGGGCTCTGATGCCACCTGGATTGACCATATCTAGACCCACAGCTGGATGAGACATAAGGCTGGACACTCTTGGGGCTGAGAGGATTGGTGAGGTTGGACGAGCAAACGCAGACCCTTTAAAGTAATACTGCGTGGTACCCATCCCATGGGTCCCAAATCTCCAGGTTCAAGGGCATCTTCCTACATCGAAAACATGCCTGGGAAACCCAGAAGATGGTACACCGTGTGATCGGGAAAGGTTTGTAAAACGCACCTCATTTCTCCTCTCCTTGTGCTCGGGTTCGCCATTCCAGCCGCTTGACTAACAATCTCCCTACTTGAAGAATCAGCACCGTTACCCTCCTGTTTCGTACAGGTTGCAATTTGTCCTGAGGATGAACGGGAAGAGGGGGAACCAATGAGAGACTAGCTCTAGGTGTTGGGACAGGCACAGGTCACTCTAGTTTCCCATCAGGAAGAAGAATGAACCACAGGCTCAGCCTGCCCCCCCCCCGAACCAGAATAGGGCCTGAAGCAATCCTGCGCTTTTGCGGCCAGCTCCCAAAAAAGCGACTTGACAAATGGAGCTCAGGGGCACTGCAATTCACAAACCTGCAGAGTTAGAAATGATAACTCTCGTCCACAAATATATTGAGGGAAGGCAACGAAGAGGATTGGAAAGCAAGGTAGAATTGCACGAAACAGATTTCAGGAGGTAGATTCGACTCGCCTTTAAAGCACATGAAAAGCAGCAAAACGTGGACAATGATGCCTTGGCCAAAAAGGGCGTATGCGTTTTTTCCTGAATATATTCAGGAAAAAACGCATACGCCCTTTTTGGCCAAACAAGCAAGCCGGAAAGGCAAATCAGCACTACAAGGAAGTCTCGCTTGCCATCGGTAAAAAGGGCCATGCTGAAAAAAGTGTAAAAACCAGAAATGCAGGACAGGCCATGGAGACATGGGAGCCTTGCTACGCTGATGGGCGGGATGTAAATTGCCAACAGCCACTCTGGAGAAGTGTACGATGTGTCCTGAAACATGTAATAAACACAGACTAGAGAGCATAGGGCACTTCCACTCATGGGCGTATACATTGGGAAAACTGAAAATCCACAAGACACAGGCACCCCAAAATGTACAGCTGCTCTGTTTACGAGAACCTCCACTTCGGTACAAATTAAATAGCCCAGGAAAGAGAAAAATGGATAAAGAGGTTGTGGTACTTATGCACAATGGCATATCACTCAGCCATGAAATCAATGTCATAAGGCTAGTAGCAGCATGATGAGTGGATTTAGGTACGATGACTCTAAGTGAAATAAGTCACACAGAAAAAGACACTTATCCTAAGATATCACTTATAGATGGAATGTCAAAATCGCTACCCTTGAACTGAATTACAAAACAGAACAGAGTCACACTTTAGAAAACACACTATGGCTGCTTAACGGGAAAGGTCAGGTGGGGTGATGCATAAAAGAAGGGTTTGAAATTAGCTCAGATACCGTTCCATAAGCCAAATATGTAATAGACAAGACCTACTCCCTGCTCAGTGAACTGGACTCAACAGCTCCTATTCACCCCACAAGAATATATCTGACTAGTAAGAATCTTAAAACCTATGTATTGCTATCTCTCGGGAAGTGAATCAAGAGGGTGTAAAGCGGCATAAACACAGCAGTGAAAAGCAGCTAAACCCCATTATAAAAATAAATTACTCAAAAAAAAAAAACCCCAGAAAACAAAGACAGTGAAAGAGAGAGAAATTCTTACTAAATCAGTTCAGGGGCTCTGATGCCACCTGGATTGACCATATCTAGACCCACAGCTGGATGAGACATAAGGCTGGACACTCTTGGGGCTGAGAGGATTGGTGAGGTTGGGCGAGCAAACGCAGACCCTTTAAAGTAATACTGCGTGGTACCCATCCCATGGGTCCCAAATCTCCAGGTTCAAGGGCATCTTCCTACATCGAAAACATGCCTGGGAAACCCAGAAGATGGTACACCGTGTGATCGGGAAAGGTTTCTAAAACACACCTCATTTCAGCTCTCCTTGTGCTCGGGTTCGCCATTCCAGCCGCTTTACTAACAATCTCCCTACTTGGAGAATCAGCACCGTTACCCTCCTGTTTCGTACAGGTTGCAATTTGTCCTGAGGATGAACGGGAAGAGGGGGAACCAATGAGAGACTAGCTCTAGGTGTTGGGACAGGCACAGGTCACTCTATTTTCCCAATAGGAAGAAGAATGAACCACAGGCTCAGCCTGCCCCCCCGGAACCAGAATAGGGCCTGAAGCAATCCTGCGCTTTTGCGGCCAGCTCCCAAAAAAGCGACTTGACAAATGGAGCTCAGGGGCACTGCAATTCACAAACCTGCAGAGTTAGAAATGATAACTCTCGTCCACAAATATATTGAGGGAAGGCAACGAAGAGGATTGGAAAGCAAGGTAGAATTGCACGAAACAGATTTCAGGAGGTAGATTCGACTCGCCTTTAAAGCACATGAAAAGCGGCAAAACGTGGACAATGATGCCTTGGCCAAAAAGGGCGTATGCGTTTTTTCCTGAATATATTCAGGAAAAAACGCATACGCCCTTTTTGGCCAAACAAGCAAGCCGGAAAGGCAAATCAGCACTACAAGGAAGTCTCGCTTGCCATCGGTAAAAAGGGCCATGCTGAAAAAAGTGTAAAAACCAGAAATGCAGGGCAGGCCATGGAGACATGGGAGCCTTGCTACGCTGATGGGCGGGATGTAAATTGCCAACAGCCACTCTGGAGAAGTGTACGATGTGTCCTGAAACATGTAATAAACACAGATTAGAGAGCATAGGGCACTTCCACTCATGGGCGTATACATTGGGAAAACTGAAAATCCACAAGACACAGGCACCCCAAAATGTACAGCTGCTCTGTTTACGAGAACCTCCACTTCGGTACAAATTAAATAGCCCAGGAAAGAGAAAAATGGATAAAGAGGTTGTGGTACTTATGCACAATGGCATATCACTCAGCCATGAAATCAATGTCATAAGGCTAGTAGCAGCATGATGAGTGGATTTAGGTACGATGACTCTAAGTGAAATAAGTCACACAGAAAAAGACACTTATCCTAAGATATCACTTATAGAGGGAATGTCAAAATCGCTACCCTTGAACTGAATTACAAAACAGAACAGAGTCACACTTTAGAAAACACACTATGGCTGCTTAACGGGAAAGGTCAGGTGGGGTGATGCATAAAAGAAGGGTTTGAAATTAGCTCAGATACCGTTCCATAAGCCAAATATGTAATAGACAAGACCTACTCCCTGCTCAGTGAACTGGACTCAACAGCTCCTATTCATCCCACAAGAATATATCTGACTAGTAAGAATCTTAAAACCTATGTATTGCTATCTCTCGGGAAGTGAATCAAGAGGGTGTAAAGCGGCATAAACACAGCAGTGAAAAGCAGCTAAACCCCATTATAAAAATAAATTACTCAAAAAAAAAACCCCAGAAAACAAAGACAGTGAAAGAGAGAGAAATTCTTACAAAATCAGTTCAGGGGCTCTGATGCCACCTGGATTGACCATATCTAGACCCACAGCTGGATGAGACATAAGGCTGGACACTCTTGGGGCTGAGAGGATTGGTGAGGTTGGGCGAGCAAACGCAGACCCTTTAAAGTAATACTGCGTGGTACCCATCCCATGGGTCCCAAATCTCCAGGTTCAAGGGCATCTTCCTACATCGAAAACATGCCTGGGAAACCCAGAAGATGGTACTCCGTGTGATCGGGAAAGGTTTCTAAAACACACCTCATTTCAGCTCTCCTTGTGCTCGGGTTCGCCATTCCAGCCGCTTTACTAACAATCTCCCTACTTGGAGAATCAGCACCGTTACCCTCCTGTTTCGTACAGGTTGCAATTTGTCCTGAGGATGAACGGGAAGAGGGGGAACCAATGAGAGACTAGCTCTAGGTGTTGGGACAGGCACAGGTCACTCTATTTTCCCATCAGGAAGAAGAATGAACCACAGGCTCAGCCTGCCCCCCCGGAACCAGAATAGGGCCTGAAGCAATCCTGCGCTTTTGCGGCCAGCTCCCAAAAAAGCGACTTGACAAATGGAGCTCAGGGGCACTGCAATTCACAAACCTGCAGAGTTAGAAATGATAACTCTCGTCCACAAATATATTGAGGGAAGGCAACGAAGAGGATTGGAAAGCAAGGTAGAATTGCACGAAACAGATTTCAGGAGGTAGATTCGACTCGCCTTTAAAGCACATGAAAAGCGGCAAAACGTGGACAATGATGCCCTTGGCCAAAAAGGGCGTATGCGTTTTTTCCTGAATATATTCAGGAAAAAACGCATACGCCCTTTTTGGCCAAACAAGCAAGCCGGAAAGGCAAATCAGCACTACAAGGAAGTCTCGCTTGCCATCGGTAAAAAGGGCCATGCTGAAAAAAGTGTAAAAACCAGAAATGCAGGACAGGCCATGGAGACATGGGAGCCTTGCTACGCTGATGGGCGGGATGTAAATTGCCAACAGCCACTCTGGAGAAGTGTACGATGTGTCCTGAAACATGTAATAAACACAGCTTAGAGAGCATAGGGCACTTCCACTCATGGGCGTATACATTGGGAAAACTGAAAATCCACAAGACACAGGCACCCCAAAATGTACAGCTGCTCTGTTTACGAGAACCTCCACTTCGGTACAAATTAAATAGCCCAGGAAAGAGAAAAATGGATAAAGAGGTTGTGGTACTTATGCACAATGGCATATCACTCAGCCATGAAATCAATGTCATAAGGCTAGTAGCAGCATGATGAGTGGATTTAGGTAGGATGACTCTAAGTGAAATAAGTCACACAGAAAAAGACACTTATCCTAAGATATCACTTATAGAGGGAATGTCAAAATCGCTACCCTTGAACTGAATTACAAAACAGAACAGAGTCACACTTTAGAAAACACACTATGGCTGCTTAACGGGAAAGGTCAGGTGGGGTGATGCATAAAAGAAGGGTTTGAAATTAGCTCAGATACCGTTCCCTAAGCCAAATATGTAATAGACAAGACCTACTCCCTGCTCAGTGAACTGGACTCAACAGCCCCTATTCACCCCACAAGAATATATCTGACTAGTAAGAATCTTAAAACCTATGTATTGCTATCTCTCGGGAAGTGAATCAAGAGGGTGTAAAGCGGCATAAACACAGCAGTGAAAAGCAGCTAAACCCCATTATAAAAATAAATTACTCAAAAAAAAAAAACCCCAGAAAACAAAGACAGTGAAAGAGAGAGAAATTCTTACTAAATCAGTTCAGGGGCTCTGATGCCACCTGGATTGACCATATCTAGACCCACAGCTGGATGAGACATAAGGCTGGACACTCTTGGGGCTGAGAGGATTGGTGAGGTTGGGCGAGCAAACGCAGACCCTTTAAAGTAATACTGCGTGGTACCCATCCCATGGGTCCCAAATCTCCAGGTTCAAGGGCATCTTCCTACATCGAAAACATGCCTGGAAACCCAGAAGATGGTACACCGTGTGATCGGGAAAGGTTTCTAAAACACACCTCATTTCTGCTCTCCTTGTGCTCGGGTTCGCCATTCCAGCCGCTTGACTAACAATCTCCCTACTTGGAGAATCAGCACCGTTACCCTCCTGTTTCGTACAGGTTGCAATTTGTCCTGAGGATGAACGGGAAGAGGGGGAACCAATGAGAGACTAGCTCTAGGTGTTGGGACAGGCACAGGTCACTCTATTTTCCCATCAGGAAGAAGAATGAACCACAGGCTCAGCCTGCCCCCCCGGAACCAGAATAGGGCCTGAAGCAATCCTGCGCTTTTGCGGCCAGCTCCCAAAAAAGCGACTTGACAAATGGAGCTCAGGGGCACTGCAATTCACAAACCTGCAGAGTTAGAAATGATAACTCTCGTCCACAAATATATTGAGGGAAGGCAACGAAGAGGATTGGAAAGCAAGGTAGAATTGCACGAAACAGATTTCAGGAGGTAGATTCGACTCGCCTTTAAAGCACATGAAAAGCGGCAAAACGTGGACAATGATGCCCTTGGCCAAAAAGGGCGTATGCGTTTTTTCCTGAATATATTCAGGAAAAAACGCATACGCCCTTTTTGGCCAAACAAGCAAGCCGGAAAGGCAAATCAGCACTACAAGGAAGTCTCGCTTGCCATCGGTAAAAAGGGCCATGCTGAAAAAAGTGTAAAAACCAGAAATGCAGGACAGGCCATGGAGACATGGGAGCCTTGCTACGCTGATGGGCGGGATGTAAATTGCCAACAGCCACTCTGGAGAAGTGTACGATGTGTCCTGAAACATGTAATAAACACAGCTTAGAGAGCATAGGGCACTTCCACTCATGGGCGTATACATTGGGAAAACTGAAAATCCACAAGACACAGGCACCCCAAAATGTACAGCTGCTCTGTTTACGAGAACCTCCACTTCGGTACAAATTAAATAGCCCAGGAAAGAGAAAAATGGATAAAGAGGTTGTGGTACTTATGCACAATGGCATATCACTCAGCCATGAAATCAATGTCATAAGGCTAGTAGCAGCATGATGAGTGGATTTAGGTAGGATGACTCTAAGTGAAATAAGTCACACAGAAAAAGACACTTATCCTAAGATATCACTTATAGAGGGAATGTCAAAATCGCTACCCTTGAACTGAATTACAAAACAGAACAGAGTCACACTTTAGAAAACACACTATGGCTGCTTAACGGGAAAGGTCAGGTGGGGTGATGCATAAAAGAAGGGTTTGAAATTAGCTCAGATACCGTTCCCTAAGCCAAATATGTAATAGACAAGACCTACTCCCTGCTCAGTGAACTGGACTCAACAGCCCCTATTCACCCCACAAGAATATATCTGACTAGTAAGAATCTTAAAACCTATGTATTGCTATCTCTCGGGAAGTGAATCAAGAGGGTGTAAAGCGGCATAAACACAGCAGTGAAAAGCAGCTAAACCCCATTATAAAAATAAATTACTCAAAAAAAAAAACCCCAGAAAACAAAGACAGTGAAAGAGAGAGAAATTCTTACTAAATCAGTTCAGGGGCTCTGATGCCACCTGGATTGACCATATCTAGACCCACAGCTGGATGAGACATAAGGCTGGACACTCTTGGGGCTGAGAGGATTGGTGAGGTTGGGCGAGCAAACGCAGACCCTTTAAAGTAATACTGCGTGGTACCCATCCCATGGGTCCCAAATCTCCAGGTTCAAGGGCATCTTCCTACATCGAAAACATGCCTGGGAAACCCAGAAGATGGTACACCGTGTGATCGGGAAAGGTTTCTAAAACACACCTCATTTCAGCTCTCCTTCTGCTCGGGTTCGCCATTCCATCCGCTTTACTAACAATCTCCCTACTTGGAGAATCAGCACCGTTACCCTCCTGTTTCGTACAGGTTGCAATTTGTCCTGAGGATGAACGGGAAGAGGGGGAACCAATGAGAGACTAGCTCTAGGTGTTGGGACAGGCACAGGTCACTCTATTTTCCCATCAGGAAGAAGAATGAACCACAGGCTCAGCCTGCCCCCCCGGAACCAGAATAGGGCCTGAAGCAATCCTGCGCTTTTGCGGCCAGCTCCCAAAAAAGCGACTTGACAAATGGAGCTCAGGGGCACTGCAATTCACAAACCTGCAGAGTTAGAAATGATAACTCTCGTCCACAAATATATTGAGGGAAGGCAACGAAGAGGATTGGAAAGCAAGGTAGAATTGCACGAAACAGATTTCAGGAGGTAGATTCGACTCGCCTTTAAAGCACATGAAAAGCGGCAAAACGTGGACAATGATGCCCTTGGCCAAAAAGGGCGTATGCGTTTTTTCCTGAATATATTCAGGAAAAAACGCATACGCCCTTTTTGGCCAAACAAGCAAGCCGGAAAGGCAAATCAGCACTACAAGGAAGTCTCGCTTGCCATCGGTAAAAAGGGCCATGCTGAAAAAAGTGTAAAAACCAGAAATGCAGGACAGGCCATGGAGACATGGGAGCCTTGCTACGCTGATGGGCGGGATGTAAATTGCCAACAGCCACTCTGGAGAAGTGTACGATGTGTCCTGAAACATGTAATAAACACAGCTTAGAGAGCATAGGGCACTTCCACTCATGGGCGTATACATTGGGAAAACTGAAAATCCACAAGACACAGGCACCCCAAAATGTACAGCTGCTCTGTTTACGAGAACCTCCACTTCGGTACAAATTAAATAGCCCAGGAAAGAGAAAAATGGATAAAGAGGTTGTGGTACTTATGCACAATGGCATATCACTCAGCCATGAAATCAATGTCATAAGGCTAGTAGCAGCATGATGAGTGGATTTAGGTACGATGACTCTAAGTGAAATAAGTCACACAGAAAAAGACACTTATCCTAAGATATCACTTATAGAGGGAATGTCAAAATCGCTACCCTTGAACTGAATTACAAAACAGAACAGAGTCACACTTTAGAAAACACACTATGGCTGCTTAACGGGAAAGGTCAGGTGGGGTGATGCATAAAAGAAGGGTTTGAAATTAGCTCAGATACCGTTCCCTAAGCCAAATATGTAATAGACAAGACCTACTCCCTGCTCAGTGAACTGGACTCAACAGCCCCTATTCACCCCACAAGAATATATCTGACTAGTAAGAATCTTAAAACCTATGTATTGCTATCTCTCGGGAAGTGAATCAAGAGGGTGTAAAGCGGCATAAACACAGCAGTGAAAAGCAGCTAAACCCCATTATAAAAATAAATTACTCAAAAAAAAAAACCCCAGAAAACAAAGACAGTGAAAGAGAGAGAAATTCTTACTAAATCAGTTCAGGGGCTCTGATGCCACCTGGATTGACCATATCTAGACCCACAGCTGGATGAGACATAAGGCTGGACACTCTTGGGGCTGAGAGGATTGGTGAGGTTGGGCGAGCAAACGCAGACCCTTTAAAGTAATACTGCGTGGTACCCATCCCATGGGTCCCAAATCTCCAGGTTCAAGGGCATCTTCCTACATCGAAAACATGCCTGGAAACCCAGAAGATGGTACACCGTGTGATCGGGAAAGGTTTCTAAAACACACCTCATTTCTGCTCTCCTTGTGCTCGGGTTCGCCATTCCAGCCGCTTGACTAACAATCTCCCTACTTGGAGAATCAGCACCGTTACCCTCCTGTTTCGTACAGGTTGCAATTTGTCCTGAGGATGAACGGGAAGAGGGGGAACCAATGAGAGACTAGCTCTAGGTGTTGGGACAGGCACAGGTCACTCTATTTTCCCATCAGGAAGAAGAATGAACCACAGGCTCAGCCTGCCCCCCCGGAACCAGAATAGGGCCTGAAGCAATCCTGCGCTTTTGCGGCCAGCTCCCAAAAAAGCGACTTGACAAATGGAGCTCAGGGGCACTGCAATTCACAAACCTGCAGAGTTAGAAATGATAACTCTCGTCCACAAATATATTGAGGGAAGGCAACGAAGAGGATTGGAAAGCAAGGTAGAATTGCACGAAACAGATTTCAGGAGGTAGATTCGACTCGCCTTTAAAGCACATGAAAAGCGGCAAAACGTGGACAATGATGCCCTTGGCCAAAAAGGGCGTATGCGTTTTTTCCTGAATATATTCAGGAAAAAACGCATACGCCCTTTTTGGCCAAACAAGCAAGCCGGAAAGGCAAATCAGCACTACAAGGAAGTCTCGCTTGCCATCGGTAAAAAGGGCCATGCTGAAAAAAGTGTAAAAACCAGAAATGCAGGACAGGCCATGGAGACATGGGAGCCTTGCTACGCTGATGGGCGGGATGTAAATTGCCAACAGCCACTCTGGAGAAGTGTACGATGTGTCCTGAAACATGTAATAAACACAGCTTAGAGAGCATAGGGCACTTCCACTCATGGGCGTATACATTGGGAAAACTGAAAATCCACAAGACACAGGCACCCCAAAATGTACAGCTGCTCTGTTTACGAGAACCTCCACTTCGGTACAAATTAAATAGCCCAGGAAAGAGAAAAATGGATAAAGAGGTTGTGGTACTTATGCACAATGGCATATCACTCAGCCATGAAATCAATGTCATAAGGCTAGTAGCAGCATGATGAGTGGATTTAGGTAGGATGACTCTAAGTGAAATAAGTCACACAGAAAAAGACACTTATCCTAAGATATCACTTATAGAGGGAATGTCAAAATCGCTACCCTTGAACTGAATTACAAAACAGAACAGAGTCACACTTTAGAAAACACACTATGGCTGCTTAACGGGAAAGGTCAGGTGGGGTGATGCATAAAAGAAGGGTTTGAAATTAGCTCAGATACCGTTCCCTAAGCCAAATATGTAATAGACAAGACCTACTCCCTGCTCAGTGAACTGGACTCAACAGCCCCTATTCACCCCACAAGAATATATCTGACTAGTAAGAATCTTAAAACCTATGTATTGCTATCTCTCGGGAAGTGAATCAAGAGGGTGTAAAGCGGCATAAACACAGCAGTGAAAAGCAGCTAAACCCCATTATAAAAATAAATTACTCAAAAAAAAAAAACCCCAGAAAACAAAGACAGTGAAAGAGAGAGAAATTCTTACTGAATCAGTTCAGGGGCTCTGATGCCACCTGGATTGACCATATCTAGACCCACAGCTGGATGAGACATAAGGCTGGACACTCTTGGGGCTGAGAGGATTGGTGAGGTTGGGCGAGCAAACGCAGACCCTTTAAAGTAATACTGCGTGGTACCCATCCCATGGGTCCCAAATCTCCAGGTTCAAGGGCATCTTCCTACATCGAAAACATGCCTGGGAAACCCAGAAGATGGTACACCGTGTGATCGGGAAAGGTTTCTAAAACACACCTCATTTCAGCTCTCCTTCTGCTCGGGTTCGCCATTCCAGCCGCTTGACTAACAATCTCCCTACTTGGAGAATCAGCACCGTTACCCTCCTGTTTCGTACAGGTTGCAATTTGTCCTGAGGATGAACGGGAAGAGGGGGAACCAATGAGAGACTAGCTCTAGGTGTTGGGACAGGCACAGGTCACTCTATTTTCCCATCAGGAAGAAGAATGAACCACAGGCTCAGCCTGCCCCCCCGGAACCAGAATAGGGCCTGAAGCAATCCTGCGCTTTTGCGGCCAGCTCCCAAAAAAGCGACTTGACAAATGGAGCTCAGGGGCACTGCAATTCACAAACCTGCAGAGTTAGAAATGATAACTCTCGTCCACAAATATATTGAGGGAAGGCAACGAAGAGGATTGGAAAGCAAGGTAGAATTGCACGAAACAGATTTCAGGAGGTAGATTCGACTCGCCTTTAAAGCACATGAAAAGCGGCAAAACGTGGACAATGATGCCCTTGGCCAAAAAGGGCGTATGCGTTTTTTCCTGAATATATTCAGGAAAAAACGCATACGCCCTTTTTGGCCAAACAAGCAAGCCGGAAAGGCAAATCAGCACTACAAGGAAGTCTCGCTTGCCATCGGTAAAAAGGGCCATGCTGAAAAAAGTGTAAAAACCAGAAATGCAGGACAGGCCATGGAGACATGGGAGCCTTGCTACGCTGATGGGCGGGATGTAAATTGCCAACAGCCACTCTGGAGAAGTGTACGATGTGTCCTGAAACATGTAATAAACACAGCTTAGAGAGCATAGGGCACTTCCACTCATGGGCGTATACATTGGGAAAACTGAAAATCCACAAGACACAGGCACCCCAAAATGTACAGCTGCTCTGTTTACGAGAACCTCCACTTCGGTACAAATTAAATAGCCCAGGAAAGAGAAAAATGGATAAAGAGGTTGTGGTACTTATGCACAATGGCATATCACTCAGCCATGAAATCAATGTCATAAGGCTAGTAGCAGCATGATGAGTGGATTTAGGTACGATGACTCTAAGTGAAATAAGTCACACAGAAAAAGACACTTATCCTAAGATATCACTTATAGAGGGAATGTCAAAATCGCTACCCTTGAACTGAATTACAAAACAGAACAGAGTCACACTTTAGAAAACACACTATGGCTGCTTAACGGGAAAGGTCAGGTGGGGTGATGCATAAAAGAAGGGTTTGAAATTAGCTCAGATACCGTTCCCTAAGCCAAATATGTAATAGACAAGACCTACTCCCTGCTCAGTGAACTGGACTCAACAGCCCCTATTCACCCCACAAGAATATATCTGACTAGTAAGAATCTTAAAACCTATGTATTGCTATCTCTCGGGAAGTGAATCAAGAGGGTGTAAAGCGGCATAAACACAGCAGTGAAAAGCAGCTAAACCCCATTATAAAAATAAATTACTCAAAAAAAAAAACCCCAGAAAACAAAGACAGTGAAAGAGAGAGAAATTCTTACTAAATCAGTTCAGGGGCTCTGATGCCACCTGGATTGACCATATCTAGACCCACAGCTGGATGAGACATAAGGCTGGACACTCTTGGGGCTGAGAGGATTGGTGAGGTTGGGCGAGCAAACGCAGACCCTTTAAAGTAATACTGCGTGGTACCCATCCCATGGGTCCCAAATCTCCAGGTTCAAGGGCATCTTCCTACATCGAAAACATGCCTGGAAACCCAGAAGATGGTACACCGTGTGATCGGGAAAGGTTTCTAAAACACACCTCATTTCTGCTCTCCTTGTGCTCGGGTTCGCCATTCCAGCCGCTTGACTAACAATCTCCCTACTTGGAGAATCAGCACCGTTACCCTCCTGTTTCGTACAGGTTGCAATTTGTCCTGAGGATGAACGGGAAGAGGGGGAACCAATGAGAGACTAGCTCTAGGTGTTGGGACAGGCACAGGTCACTCTATTTTCCCATCAGGAAGAAGAATGAACCACAGGCTCAGCCTGCCCCCCCGGAACCAGAATAGGGCCTGAAGCAATCCTGCGCTTTTGCGGCCAGCTCCCAAAAAAGCGACTTGACAAATGGAGCTCAGGGGCACTGCAATTCACAAACCTGCAGAGTTAGAAATGATAACTCTCGTCCACAAATATATTGAGGGAAGGCAACGAAGAGGATTGGAAAGCAAGGTAGAATTGCACGAAACAGATTTCAGGAGGTAGATTCGACTCGCCTTTAAAGCACATGAAAAGCGGCAAAACGTGGACAATGATGCCCTTGGCCAAAAAGGGCGTATGCGTTTTTTCCTGAATATATTCAGGAAAAAACGCATACGCCCTTTTTGGCCAAACAAGCAAGCCGGAAAGGCAAATCAGCACTACAAGGAAGTCTCGCTTGCCATCGGTAAAAAGGGCCATGCTGAAAAAAGTGTAAAAACCAGAAATGCAGGACAGGCCATGGAGACATGGGAGCCTTGCTACGCTGATGGGCGGGATGTAAATTGCCAACAGCCACTCTGGAGAAGTGTACGATGTGTCCTGAAACATGTAATAAACACAGCTTAGAGAGCATAGGGCACTTCCACTCATGGGCGTATACATTGGGAAAACTGAAAATCCACAAGACACAGGCACCCCAAAATGTACAGCTGCTCTGTTTACGAGAACCTCCACTTCGGTACAAATTAAATAGCCCAGGAAAGAGAAAAATGGATAAAGAGGTTGTGGTACTTATGCACAATGGCATATCACTCAGCCATGAAATCAATGTCATAAGGCTAGTAGCAGCATGATGAGTGGATTTAGGTACGATGACTCTAAGTGAAATAAGTCACACAGAAAAAGACACTTATCCTAGGATATCACTTATAGAGGGAATGTCAAAATCGCTACCCTTGAACTGAATTACAAAACAGAACAGAGTCACACTTTAGAAAACACACTATGGCTGCTTAACGGGAAAGGTCAGGTGGGGTGATGCATAAAAGAAGGGTTTGAAACTAGCTCAGATACCGTTCCATAAGCCAAATATGTAATAGACAAGACCTACTCCCTGCTCAGTGAACTGGACTCAACAGCCCCTATTCACCGCACAAGAATATATCTGACTAGTAAGAATCTTAAAACCTATGTATTGCTATCTCTCGGGAAGTGAATCAAGAGGGTGTAAAACGGCATAAACACAGCAGTGAAAAGCAGCTAAACCCCATTATAAAAATAAATTACTCAAAAAAAAACCCCCATAAAACAAAGACAGTGAAAGAGAGAGAAATTCTTACAAAATCAGTTCAGGGGCTCTGATGCCACCTGGATTGACCATATCTAGACCCACAGCTGGATGAGACATAAGGCTGGACACTCTTGGGGCTGAGAGGATTGGTGAGGTTGGGCGAGCAAACGCAGACCCTTTAAAGTAATACTGCGTGGTACCCATCCCATGGGTCCCAAATCTCCAGGTTCAAGGGCATCTTCCTACATCGAAAACATGCCTGGGAAACCCAGAAGATGGTACACCGTGTGATCGGGAAAGGTTTGTAAAACGCACCTCATTTCTCCTCTCCTTGTGCTCGGGTTCGCCATTCCAGCCGCTTGACTAACAATCTCCCTACTTGGAGAATCAGCACCGTTACCCTCCTGTTTCATACAGGTTGCAATTTGTCCTGAGGATGAACGGGAAGAGGGGGAACCAATGAGAGACTAGCTCTAGGTGTTGGGACAGGCACAGGTCACTCTATTTTCCCATCAGGAAGAAGAATGAAACACAGGCTCAGCCTCCCCCCCCCGGAACCAGAATAGGGCCTGAAGCAATCCTGCGCTTTTGCGGCCAGCTCCCAAAAAAGCGACTTGACAAATGGAGCTCAGGGGCACTGCAATTCACAAACCTGCAGAGTTAGAAATGATAACTCTCGTCCACAAATATATTGAGGGAAGGCAACGAAGAGGATTGGAAAGCAAGGTAGAATTGCACGAAACAGATTTCAGGAGGTAGATTCGACTCGCCTTTAAAGCACATGAAAAGCGGCAAAACGTCGACAATGATGCCCTTGGCCAAAAAGGGCGTATGCGTTTTTTCCTGAATATATTCAGGGAAAAACGCATACGCCCTTTTTGGCCAAACAAGCAAGCCGGAAAGGCAAATCAGCACTACAAGGAAGTCTCGCTTGCCATCGGTAAAAAGGGCCATGCTGAAAAAAGTGTAAAAACCAGAAATGCAGGACAGGCCATGGAGACATGGGAGCCTTGCTACGCTGATGGGCGGGATGTAAATTGCCAACAGCCACTCTGGAGAAGTGTACGGTGTGTCCTGAAACATGTAATAAACACAGCTTAGAGAGCATAGGGCACTTCCACTCATGGGCGTATACATTGGGAAAACTGAAAATCCACAAGACACAGGCACCCCAAAATGTACAGCTGCTCTGTTTACGAGAACCTCCACTTCGGTACAAATTAAATAGCCCAGGAAAGAGAAAAATGGATAAAGAGGTTGTGGTACTTATGCACAATGGGATATCACTCAGCCATGAAATCAATGTCATAAGGCTAGTAGCAGCAAGATGAGTGGATTTAGGTACGATGACTCTAAGTGAAATAAGTCACACAGAAAAAAGACACTTATCCTAAGATATCACTTATAGAGGGAATGTCAAAATCGCTACCCTTGAACTGAATTACAAAACAGAACAGAGTCACACTTTAGAAAACACACTATGGCTGCTTAACGGGAAAGGTCAGGTGGGGTGATGCATAAAAGAAGGGTTTGATATTAGCTCAGATACCGTTCCCTAAGCCAAATATGTAATAGACAAGACCTACTCCCTGCTCAGTGAACTGGACTCAACACCCCCTATTCACCCCACAAGAATATATCTGACTAGTAAGAATCTTAAAACCTATGTATTGCTATCTCTCGGGAAGTGAATCAAGAGGGTGTAAAGCGGCATAAACACAGCAGTGAAAAGCAGCTAAACCCCATTATAAAAATAAATTACTCAAAAAAAAAAACCCCAAAAACAAAGACAGTGAAAGAGAGAGAAATTCTTACTAAATCCGTTCAGGGGCTCTGATGCCACCTGGATTGACCATATCTAGACCCACAGCTGGATGAGACATAAGGCTGGACACTCTTGGGGCTGAGAGGATTGGTGAGGCTGGGCGAGCAAACGCAGACCCTTTAAAGTAATACTGCGTGGTACCCATCCCATGGGTCCCAAATCTCCAGGTTCAAGGGCATCTTCCTACATTAAAAACATGCCTGGGAAACCCAGAAGATGGTACACCGTGTGATCGGGAAAGGTTTCTAAAACACACCTCATTTCTGCTCTCCTTGTGCTCGGGTTCGCCATTCCAGCCGCTTGACTAACAATCTCCCTACTTGAAGAATCAGCACCGTTAACCTCCTGTTTCGTACAGGTTGCAATTTGTCCTGAGGATGAACGGGAAGAGGGGGAACCAATGAGAGACTAGCTCTAGGTGTTGGGACAGGCACAGGTCACTCTATTTTCCCATCAGGAAGAAGAATGAACCAAAGGCTCAGCCTGCCACCCCCCGGAACCAGAATAGGGCCTGAAGCAATCCTGCGCTTTTGCGGCCAGCTCCCAAAAAAGCGACTTGACAAATGGAGCTCAGGGGCACTGCAATTCACAAACCTGCAGAGTTAGAAATGATAACTCTCGTCCACAAATATATTGAGGGAAGGCAACGAAGAGGATTGGAAAGCAAGGCAGAATTGCAGGAAACAGATTTCAGGAGGTAGATTCGACTCACCTTTAAAGCACATGAAAAGCGGCAAAACGACGACAATTTTGCCCTTGGCCAAAAAGGGCGTATGCGTTTTTTCCTGAATATATTCAGGGAAAAACGCATACGCCCTTTTTGGCCAACCAAGGAAGCCGGAAGGGCAAAGCAGCACTACAAAGTAGTCTCGCTTGCCATCGGTCAAAAGGGCCAGGCTGAAAAAAGTGTAAAAACCAGAAATGCAGGACAGGCCATGGAGACATGGGAGCCTTGCTATGCTGATGGGCGGGATGTAAATTGCCAACAGCCACTCTGGAGAAGTGTACGGTGTGTCCTGAAACATGTAATAAACACAGCTTAGAGAGCATAGGGCACTTCCACTCATGGGCGTATACATTGGGAAAACTGAAAATCCACAAGACACAGGCACCCCAAAGTGTAGGGCTGCTCTGTTTACAAGAACCTCCAATTCGGTACATCTTAAATAGCCCAGGAAAGAGAAAAATGGATAAAGAAGTTGTGGTACTTATGCACAATGGCATATCACTCAGCCATGAAATCAATGTCATAAGGCTAGTAGCAGCGTGATGAGTGCATTTAGGTACGATGACTCTAAGTAAAATAAGTCACACAGAAAAAGACACTTATCCTAAGATATCACTTATAGAGGGAATGTCAAATTCGCTACCGTTGAACTGAATTACAAAACAGAACAGAGTCACACGTTTAGAAAACACACTATGGCTGCCTAACGGGAAAGGTCAGGTGGGGTGATGCATAAAAAAATGGTTTGAAATTAGCTCAGATACCGTTCCATAAGCCAAATATGTAATAGACAAGACCTACTCCCTGCTCAGTGAACTGGACTCAACACCCCCTATTCACCGCACAAGAATATATCTGACTAGTAAGAATCTTAAAACCTATGTATTGCTATCTCTCGGGAAGTGAATCAAGAGGGTGTAAAGCGGCATAAACACAGCAGTGAAAAGCAGCTAAACCCCATTATAAAAATAAATTACTCAAAAAAAAAAAAAACCCCAGAAAACAAAGACAGTGAAAGAGAGAGAAATTCTTACTAAATCCGTTCAGGGGCTCTGATGCCACCTGGATTGACCATATCTAGACCCACAGCTGGATGAGACATAAGGCTGGACACTCTTGGGGCTGAGAGGATTGGTGAGGTTGGACGAGCAAACGCAGACCCTTTAAAGTAATACTGCGTGGTACCCATCCCATGGGTCCCAAATCTCCAGGTTCAAGGGCCTCTTCCTACATCGAAAACATGCCTGGGAAACCCAGAAGATGGTACACCGTGTGATCGGGAAAGGTTTGTAAAACGCACCTCATTTCTCCTCTCCTTGTGCTCGGGTTCGCCATTCCAGCCGCTTGACTAACAATCTCCCTACTTGGAGAATCAGCACCGTTAACTCCTGTTTCATACAGGTTGCAATTTGTCCTGAGGATGAACGGGAAGAGGGGGAACCAATGAGAGACTAGCTCTAGGTGTTGGGACAGGCACAGGTCACTCTATTTTCCCATCAGGAAGAAGAATGAAACACAGGCTCAGCCTCCCCCCCCCGGAACCAGAATAGGGCCTGAAGCAATCCTGCGCTTTTGCGGCCAGCTCCCAAAAAAGCGACTTGACAAATGGAGCTCAGGGGCACTGCAATTCACAAACCTGCAGAGTTAGAAATGATAACTCTCGTCCACAAATATATTGAGGGAAGGCAACGAAGAGGATTGGAAAGCAAGGTAGAATTGCACGAAACAGATTTCAGGAGGTAGATTCGACTCGCCTTTAAAGCACATGAAAAGCGGCAAAACGTCGACAATGATGCCCTTGGCCAAAAAGGGCGTATGCGTTTTTTCCTGAATATATTCAGGGAAAAACGCATACGCCCTTTTTGGCCAAACAAGCAAGCCGGAAAGGCAAATCAGCACTACAAGGAAGTCTCGCTTGCCATCGGTAAAAAGGGCCATGCTGAAAAAAGTGTAAAAACCAGAAATGCAGGACAGGCCATGGAGACATGGGAGCCTTGCTACGCTGATGGGCGGGATGTAAATTGCCAACAGCCACTCTGGAGAAGTGTACGGTGTGTCCTGAAACATGTAATAAACACAGCTTAGAGAGCATAGGGCACTTCCACTCATGGGCGTATACATTGGGAAAACTGAAAATCCACAAGACACAGGCACCCCAAAATGTACAGCTGCTCTGTTTACGAGAACCTCCACTTCGGTACAAATTAAATAGCCCAGGAAAGAGAAAAATGGATAAAGAGGTTGTGGTACTTATGCACAATGGCATATCACTCAGCCATGAAATCAATGTCATAAGGCTAGTAGCAGCAAGATGAGTGGATTTAGGTACGATGACTCTAAGTGAAATAAGTCACACAGAAAAAAGACACTTATCCTAAGATATCACTTATAGAGGGAATGTCAAAATCGCTACCCTTGAACTGAATTACAAAACAGAACAGAGTCACACTTTAGAAAACACACTATGGCTGCTTAACGGGAAAGGTCAGGTGGGGTGATGCATAAAAGAAGGGTTTGATATTAGCTCAGATACCGTTCCATAAGCCAAATATGTAATAGACAAGACCTACTCCCTGCTCAGTGAACTGGACTCAACACCCCCTATTCACCCAACAAGAATATATCTGACTAGTAAGAATCTTAAAACCTATATATTGCTATCTCTCGGGAAGTGAATCAAGAGGGTGTAAAGCGGCATAAACACAGCAGTGAAAAGCAGCTAAACCCCATTATAAAAATAAATTACTCAAAAAAAAAAAACCCCAAAAACAAAGACAGTGAAAGAGAGAGAAATTCTTACTAAATCCGTTCAGGGGCTCTGATGCCACCTGGATTGACCATATCTAGACCCACAGCTGGATGAGACATAAGGCTGGACACTCTTGGGGCTGAGAGGATTGGTGAGGCTGGGCGAGCAAACGCAGACCCTTTAAAGTAATACTGCGTGGTACCCATCCCATGGGTCCCAAATCTCCAGGTTCAAGGGCATCTTCCTACATCAAAAACATGCCTGGGAAACCCAGAAGATGGTACACCGTGTGATCGGGAAAGGTTTCTAAAACACACCTCATTTCTGCTCTCCTTGTGCTCGGGTTCGCCATTCCAGCCGCTTGACTAACAATCTCCCTACTTGAAGAATCAGCACCGTTAACCTCCTGTTTCGTACAGGTTGCAATTTGTCCTGAGGATGAACGGGAAGAGGGGGAACCAATGAGAGACTAGCTCTAGGTGTTGGGACAGGCACAGGTCACTCTATTTTCCCATCAGGAAGAAGAATGAACCAAAGGCTCAGCCTGCCACCCCCCGGAACCAGAATAGGGCCTGAAGCAATCCTGCGCTTTTGCGGCCAGCTCCCAAAAAAGCGACTTGACAAATGGAGCTCAGGGGCACTGCAATTCACAAACCTGCAGAGTTAGAAATGATAACTCTCGTCCACAAATATATTGAGGGAAGGCAACGAAGAGGATTGGAAAGCAAGGCAGAATTGCAGGAAACAGATTTCAGGAGGTAGATTCGACTCACCTTTAAAGCACATGAAAAGCGGCAAAACGTCGACAATGATGCCCTTGGCCAAAAAGGGCGTATGCGTTTTTTCCTGAATATATTCAGGGAAAAAGGCATACGCCCTTGTTGGCCAACCAAGGAAGCCGGAAGGGCAAAGCAGCACTACAAAGTAGTCTCGCTTGCCATCGGTCAAAATGGCCATGCTGAAAAAAGTGTAAAAACCAGAAATGCAGGACAGGCCATGGAGACAAGGGAGCCTTGCTACGCTGATGGGCGGGATGTAAATTGCCAACAGCCACTCTGGAGAAGTGTACGGTGTGTCCTGAAACATGTAATAAACACAGCTTAGAGAGCATAGGGCACTTCCACTCATGGGCGTATACATTGGGAAAACTGAAAATCCACAAGACACAGGCACCCCAAAGTGTAGGGCTGCTCTGTTTACAAGAACCTCCAATTCGGTACATCTTAAATAGCCCAGGAAAGAGAAAAATGGATAAAGAAGTTGTGGTACTTATGCACAATGGCATATCACTCACCCATGAAATCAATGTCATAAGGCTAGTAGCAGCGTGATGAGTGCATTTAGGTACGATGACTCTAAGTGAAATAAGTCACACAGAAAAAGACACTTATCCTAAGATATCACTTATAGAGGGAATGTCAAATTCGCTACCGTTGAACTGAATTACAAAACAGAACAGAGTCACACGTTTAGAAAACACACTATGGCTGCCTAACGGGAAAGGTCAGGTGGGGTGATGCATAAAAAAATGGTTTGAAATTAGCTCAGATACCGTTCCATAAGCCAAATATGTAATAGACAAGACCTACTCCCTGCTCAGTGAACTGGACTCAACACCCCCTATTCACCGCACAAGAATATATCTGACTAGTAAGAATCTTGAAACCTATGTATTGCTATCTCTCGGGAAGTGAATCAAGAGGGTGTAAAGCGGCATAAACACAGCAGTGAAAAGCAGCTAAACCCCATTATAAAAATAAATTACTCAAAAAAAAAAAAAACCCCAGAAAACAAAGACAGTGAAAGAGAGAGAAATTCTTACTAAATCCGTTCAGGGGCTCTGATGCCACCTGGATTGACCATATCTAGACCCACAGCTGGATGAGACATAAGGCTGGACACTCTTGGGGCTGAGAGGATTGGTGAGGTTGGACGAGCAAACGCAGACCCTTTAAAGTAATACTGCGTGGTACCCATCCCATGGGTCCCAAATCTCCAGGTTCAAGGGCATCTTCCTACATCGAAAACATGCCTGGGAAACCCAGAAGATGGTACACCGTGTGATCGGGAAAGGTTTGTAAAACGCACCTCATTTCTCCTCTCCTTGTGCTCGGGTTCGCCATTCCAGCCGCTTGACTAACAATCTCCCTACTTGAAGAATCAGCACCGTTAACCTCCTGTTTCGTACAGGTTGCAATTTGTCCTGAGGATGAACGGGAAGAGGGGGAACCAATGAGAGACTAGCTCTAGGTGTTGGGACAGGCACAGGTCACTCTAGTTTCCCATCAGGAAGAAGAATGAACCACAGGCTCAGCCTGCCCCCCCGGAACCAGAATAGGGCCTGAAGCAATCCTGCGCTTTTGCGGCCAGCTCCCAAAAAAGCGACTTGACAAATGGAGCTCAGGGGCACTGCAATTCACAAACCTGCAGAGTTAGAAATGATAACTCTCGTCCACAAATATATTGAGGGAAGGCAACGAAGAGGATTGGAAAGCAAGGTAGAATTGCAGGAAACAGATTTCAGGAGGTAGATTCGACTCGCCTTTAAAGCACATGAAAAGCGGCAAAACGTCGACAATGATGCCCTTGGTCAAAAAGGGCGTATGCGTTTTTTCCTGAATATATTCAGGAAAAAACGCATACGCCCTTTTTGGCCAAACAAGCAAGCCGGAAAGGCAAATCAGCACTACAAGGAAGTCTCGCTTGCCATCGGTAAAAAGGGCCATGCTGAAAAAAGTGTAAAAACCAGAAATGCAGGACAGGCCATGGAGACATGGGAGCCTTGCTACGCTGATGGGCGGGATGTAAATTGCCAACAGCCACTCTGGAGAAGTGTACGGTGTGCCCTGAAACATGTAATAAACACAGCTTAGAGAGCATAGGGCACTTCCACTCATGGGCGTATACATTGCGAAAACTGAAAATCCACAAGACACAGGCACCCCAAAGTGTAGGGCTGCTCTGTTTACGAGAACCTCCACTTCGGTACACCTTAAATAGCCCAGGAAAGAGAAAAATGGATAAAGAAGTTGTGGTACTTATGCACAATGGCATATCACTCAGCCATGAAATCAATGTCATAAGGCTAGTAGCAGCATGATGAGTGGATTTAGGTACGATGACTCTAAGTGAAATAAGTCACACAGAAAAAGACACTTATCCTAAGATATCACTTATAGAGGGAATGTCAAATTCGCTACCCTTGAAATGAATTACAAAACAGAACAGAGTCACACGTTTAGAAAACACACTATGGCTGCTTAACGGGAAACGTCAGGTGGGGTGATGCATAAAACAAGGGTTTGAAATTAGCTCAGATACCGTTCCATAAGCCAAATATGTAATAGACAAGACCTACTCCCTGCTCAGTGAACTGGACTCAACACCCCCTATTCACCGCACAAGAATATATCTGACTAGTAAGAATCTTAAAACCTATGTATTGCTATCTCTCGGGAAGTGAATCAAGAGGGTGTAAAGCGGCATAAACACAGCAGTGAAAAGCAGCTAAACACCATTATAAAAATAAATTACTCAAAAAAAAACCCCATAAAACAAAGACAGTGAAAGAGAGAGAAATTCTTACTAAATCCGTTCTGGGGCTCTGATGCCACCTGGATTGTCCATATCTAGACCCACAGCTGGATGAGACAGAAGGCTGGACACTCTTGGGGCTGAGAGGATTGGTGAGGTTGGGCGAGCAAACGCAGACCCTTTAAAGTAATACTGCGTGGTACCCATCCCATGGGTCCCAAATCTCCAGGTTCAAGGGCATCTTCCTACACCGAAAACATGCCGGGAAACCCAGAAGATGGTACACCGTGTGATCGGGAAAGGTTTGTAAAACGCACCTCATTTCTCCTCTCCTTGTGCTCGGGTTCGCCATTCCAGCCGCTTGACTAAAATCTCCCTACTTGGAGTGATCAGCACCGTTAACCTCCTGTTTAATACAGGTTGCAATTTGTCCTAAGGATGAACGGGAAGAGGGGGAACCAATGAGAGACTAGCTCTAGGTGTTGGGACAGGCACAGGTCACTCTAGTTTCCCATCAGGAAGAAGAATGAACGACAGGCTCAGCCTGCCCGCCCGGAACCAGAATAGGGCCTGAAGCAATCCTGCGCTTTTGCGGCCAGCTCCCAAAAAAGCGACTTGACAAATGGAGCTCAGGGGCACTGCAATTCACAAACCTGCAGAGTTAGAAATGATAACTCTCGTCCACAACTATATTGAGGGAAGGCAACGAAGAGGATTGGAAAGCAAGGTAGAATTGCACGAAACAGATTTCAGGAGGTAGATTCGACTCGCCTTTAAAGCACATGAAAAGCGGCAAAACGTGGACAATGATGCCCTTGGCCAAAAAGGGCGTATGCGTTTTTTCCTGAATATATTCAGGAAAAAACGCATACGCCCTTTTTGGCCAAACAAGCAAGCCGGAAAGGCAAATCAGCACTACAAGGAAGTCTCGCCTGCCATCGGTAAAAAGGGCCATGCTGAAAAAAGTGTAAAAACCAGAAATGCAGGACAGGCCATGGAGACATGGGAGCCTTGCTACGCTGATGGGCGGGATGTAAATTGCCAACAGCCACTCTGGAGAAGTGTACGGTGTGCCCTGAAACATGTAATAAACACAGCTTAGAGAGCATAGGGCACTTCCACTCATGGGCGAATACATTGGGAAAACTGAAAATCCACAAGACACAGGCACCCCAAAATGTACAGCTGCTCTGTTTACGAGAACCTCCACTTCGGTACAAATTAAGTAGCCCGGGAAAGAGAAAAATGGATAAAGAAGTTGTGGTACTTATGCACAATGGCATATCACTCAGCCATGAAATCAATGTCATAAGGCTAGTAGCAGCGTGATGAGTGCATTTAGGTACGATGACTCTAAGTGAAATAAGTCACACAGAAAAAGACACTTATCCTAAGATATCACTTATAGAGGGAATGTCAAATTCGCTACCCTTGAACTGAATTACAAAACAGAACAGAGTCACACGTTTAGAAAACACACTATGGCTGCCTAACGGGAAAGGTCAGGTGGGGTGATGCATAAAAAAATGGTTTGAAATTAGCTCAGATACCGTTCCATAAGCCAAATATGTAATAGACAAGACCTACTCCCTGCTCAGTGAACTGGACTCAACACCCCCTATTCACCGCACAAGAATATATCTGACTAGTAAGAATCTTAAAACCTATGTATTGCTATCTCTCGGGAAGTGAATCAAGAGGGTGTAAAACGGCATAAACACAGCAGTGAAAAGCAGCTAAACCCCATTATAAAAATAAATTACTCAAAAAAAACCCCCATAAAACAAAGACAGTGAAAGAGAGAGAAATTCTTACAAAATCAGTTCAGGGACTCTGATGCCCCCTGGATTGACCATATCTAGACCCACAGCTGGATGAGACAGAAGGCTGGACACTCTTGGGGCTGAGAGGATTGGTGAAGGTTGGGCGAGCAAACGCAGACCCTTTAAAGTAATACTGCGTGGTACCCATCCCATGGGTCCCAAATCTCCAGGTTCAAGGGCATCTTCCTACATCGAAAACATGCCTGGGAAACCCAGAAGATGGTACACCATGTGATCGGGAAAGGTTTCTAAAACACACCTCATTTCTCCTCTCCTTGTGCTCGGGTTCGCCATTCCAGCCGCTTGACTAACAATCTCCCTACTTGGAGAATCAGCACCGTTACCCTCCTGTTTCGTACAGGTTGCAATTTGTCCTGAGGATGAACGGGAAGAGGGGGAACCAATGAGAGACTAGCTCTAGGTGTTGGGACAGGCACAGGTCACTCTATTTTCCCATCAGGAAGAAGAATGAACCACAGGCTCAGCCTGCCCCCCGGGAACCAGAATAGGGCCTGAAGCAATCCTGCGCTTTTGCGGCCAGCTCCCAAAAAAGCGACTTGACAAATGGAGCTCAGGGGCACTGCAATTCACAAACCTGCAGAGTTAGAAATGATAACTCTCGTCCACAAATATATTGAGGGAAGGCAACGAAGAGGATTGGAAAGCAAGGCAGAATTGCAGGAAACAGATTTCAGGAGGTAGATTCGACTCGCCTTTAAAGCACATGAAAAGCGGCAAAACGTCGACAATGATGCCCTTGGCCAAAAAGGGCGTATGCGTTTTTTCCAGAATATATACAGGAAAAAACGCATACGCCCTTTTTGGCCAACCAAGCAAGTCGGAAATGCAAATCAGCACTACAAAGAAGTCTCGCTTGCCATCGGTCAAAAGGGCCATGCTGAAAAAGTGTAAAAACCAGAAATGCAGGACAGGCCATGGAGACATGGGAGCCTTGCTACGCTGATGGGCGGGATGTAAATTGCCAACAGCCACTCTGGAGAAGTGTACGGTGTGTCCTGAAACATGTAATAAACACAGCTTAGAGAGCATAGGGCACTTCCACTCATGGGCGTATACATTGGGAAAACTGAAAATCCACAAGACACAGGCACCCCAAAGTGTAGGGCTGCTCTGTTTACAAGAACCTCCAATTCGGTACATCTTAAATAGCCCAGGAAAGAGAAAAATGGATAAAGAAGTTGTGGTACTTATGCACAATGGCATATCACTCACCCATGAAATCAATGTCATAAGGCTAGTAGCAGCGTGATGAGTGCATTTAGGTACGATGACTCTAAGTGAAATAAGTCACACAGAAAAAGACACTTATCCTAAGATATCACTTATAGAGGGAATGTCAAATTCGCTACCCTTGAACTGAATTACAAAACAGAACAGAGTCACACGTTTAGAAAACACACTATGGCTGCCTAACGGGAAAGGTCAGGTGGGGTGATGCATAAAAAAATGGTTTGAAATTAGCTCAGATACCGTTCCATAAGCCAAATATGTAATAGACAAGACCTACTCCCTGCTCAGTGAACTGGACTCAACACCCCCTATTCACCGCACAAGAATATATCTGACTAGTAAGAATCTTAAAACCTATGTATTGCTATCTCTCGGGAAGTGAATCAAGAGGGTGTAAAGCGGCATAAACACAGCAGTGAAAAGCAGCTAAACACCATTATAAAAATAAATTACTCAAAAAAAAACCCCAGAAAACAAAGACAGTGAAAGAGAGAGAAATTCTTACTAAATCCGTTCAGGGGCTCTGATGCCACCTGGATTGTCCATATCTAGACCCACAGCTGGATGATACAGAAGGCTGGACACTCTTGGGGCTGAGAGGATTGGTGAGGTTGGGCGAGCAAACGCAGACCCTTTAAAGTAATACTGCCTGGTACCCATCCCATGGGTCCCAAATCTCCAGGTTCAAGGGCATCTTCCTACATCGAAATCATGCCTGGGAAACCCAGAAGATGGTACACCGTGTGATCGGGAAAGGTTTGTAAAACGCACCTCATTTCTCCTCTCCTTGTGCTCGGGTTCGCCATTCCAGCCGCTTGACTAACAATCTCCCTACTTGGAGAATCAGCACCGTTAACCTCCTGTTTCATACAGGTTGCAATTTGTCCTGAGGATGAACGGGAAGAGGGGGAACCAATGAGAGACTAGCTCTAGGTGTTGGGACAGGCACAGGTCACTCTATTTTCCCATCAGGAAGAAGAATGAACCACAGGCTCAGCCTGCCCCCCCGGAACCAGAATAGGGCCTGAAGCAATCCTGCGCTTTTGCGGCCAGCTCCCAAAAAAGCGACTTGACAAATGGAGCTCAGGGGCACTGCAATTCACAAACCTGCAGAGTTAGAAATGATAACTCTCGTCCACAAATATATTGAGGGAAGGAAACGAAGAGGATTGGAAAGCAAGGTAGAATTGCACGAAACAGATTTCAGGAGGTAGATTCGACTCGCCTTTAAAGCACATGAAAAGCGGCAAAACGTCGACAATGATGCCCTTGGCCAAAAAGGGCGTATGCGTTTTTTCCTGAATATATTCAGGAAAAAACGCATACGCCCTTTTTGGCCAAACAAGCAAGCCGGAAAGGCAAATCAGCACTACAAGGAAGTCTCGCTTGCCATCAGTAAAAAGGGCCATGCTGAAAAAAGTGTAAAAACCAGAAATGCAGGACAGGCCATGGAGACATGGGAGCCTTGCTACGCTGATGGGCGGGATGTAAATTGCCAACAGCCACTCTGGAGAAGTGTACGGTGTGTCCTGAAACATGTAATAAACACAGCTTAGAGAGCATAGGGCACTTCCACTCATGGACGTATACATTGGGAAAACTGAAAATCCACAAGACACAGGCACCCCAAAATGTACAGCTGCTCTGTTAACGAGAACCTCCACTTCGGTACAAATTAAATAGCCCAGGAAAGAGAAAAATGGATAAAGAGGTTGTGGTCCTTATGCACAATGGCATATCACTCAGCCGTGAAATCAGTGTCATAAGGCTAGTAGCAGCATGATGAGTGGATTTAGGTACGATGACTCTAAGTGAAATAAGTCACACAGAAAAAGACACTTATCCTAAGATATCACTTATAGAGGGAATGTCAAAATCGCTACCCTTGAACTGAATTACAAAACAGAACAGAGTCACACTTTAGAAAACACACTATGGCTGCTTAACGGGAAAGGTCAGGTGGGGTGATGCATAAAAGAAGGGTTTGAAATTAGCTCAGATACCGTTCCATAAGCCAAATATGTAATAGACAAGACCTACTCCCTGCTCAGTGAACTGGACTCAACACCCCCTATTCACCCCACAAGAATATATCTGACTAGTAAGAATCTTAAAACCTATGTATTGCTATCTCTCGGGAAGTGAATCAAGAGGGTGTAAAGCGGCATAAACACAGCAGTGAAAAGCAGCTAAACCCCATTATAAAAATAAATTACTCAAAAAAAAAAACCCCAGAAAACAAAGACAGTGAAAGAGAGAGAAATTCTTACTAAATCAGTTCAGGGGCTCTGATGCCACCTGGATTGACCATATCTAGACCCACAGCTGGATGAGACATAAGGCTGGACACTCTTGGGGCTGAGAGGATTGGTGAGGTTGGGCGAGCAAACGCAGACCCTTTAAAGTAATACTGCGTGGTACCCATCCCATGGGTCCCAAATCTCCAGGTTCAAGGGCATCTTCCTACATCGAAAACATGCCTGGGAAACCCAGAAGATGGTACACCGTGTGATCGGGAAAGGTTCCTAAAACACACCGCATTTCTCCTCTCCTTGTGCTCGGGTTCGCCATTCCAGCCGCTTGACTAACAATCTCCCTACTTGGAGAATCAGCACCGTTACCCTCCTGTTTCGTAGAGGTTGCAATTTGTCCTGAGGATGAACGGGAAGAGGGGGAACCAATGAGAGACTAGCTCTAGGTGTTGGGACAGGCACAGGTCACTCTAGTTTCCCATCAGGAAGAAGAATGAACCACAGGCTCAGCCTGCCCCCCCGGAACCAAAATAGGGCCTGAAGCAATCCTGCGCTTTTGCGGCCAGCTCCCAAAAAAGCGACTTGACAAATGGAGCTCAGGGGCACTGCAATTCACAAACCTGCAGAGTTAGAAATGATAACTCTCGTCCACAAATATATTGAGGGAAGGCAACGAAGAGGATTGGAAAGCAAGGTAGAATTGCAGGAAACAGATTTCAGGAGGTAGATTCGACTCGCCTTTAAAGCACATGAAAAGCGGCAAAACGTCGACAATGATGCCCTTGGTCAAAAAGGGCGTATGCGTTTTTTCCTGAATATATTCAGGAAAAAACGCATACGCCCTTTTTGGCCAAACAAGCAAGCCGGAAAGGCAAATCAGCACTACAAGGAAGTCTCGCTTGCCATCGGTAAAAAGGGCCATGCTGAAAAAAGTGTAAAAACCAGAAATGCAGGACAGGCCATGGAGACATGGGAGCCTTGCTACGCTGATGGGCGGGATGTAAATTGCCAACAGCCACTCTGGAGAAGTGTACGCTGTGTCCTGAAACATGTAATAAACACAGCTTAGAGAGCATAGGGCACTTCCACTCATGGGCGTATACATTGGGAAAACTGAAAATCCACAAGACACAGGCACCCCAAAGTGTAGGGCTGCTCTGTTTAAAGAACCTCCAATTCGGTATATCTTAAATAGCCCAGGAAAGAGAAAAATGGATAAAGAAGTTGTGGTACTTATGCACAATGGCATATCACTCAGCCATGAAATCAATGTCATAAGGCTAGTAGCAGCGTGATGAGTGCATTTAGGTACGATGACTCTAAGTGAAATAAGTCACACAGAAAAAGACACTTATCCTAAGATATCACTTATAGAGGGAATGTCAAATTCGCTACCCTTGAACTGAATTACAAAACAGAACAGAGTCACACGTTTAGAAAACACACTATGGCTGCCTAACGGGAAAGGTCAGGTGGGGTGATGCATAAAAAAATGGTTTGAAATTAGCTCAGATACCGTTCCATAAGCCAAATATGTAATAGACAAGACCTACTCCCTGCTCAGTGAACTGGACTCAACACCCCCTATTCACCGCACAAGAATATATCTGACTAGTAAGAATCTTAAAACCTATGTATTGCTATCTCTCGGGAAGTGAATCAAGAGGGTGTAAAGCGGCATAAACACAGCAGTGAAAAGCAGCTAAACCCCATTATAAAAATAAATTACTCAAAAAAAAAACCCCAGAAAACAAAGACAGTGAAAGAGAGAGAAATTCTTACTAAATCCGTTCAGGGGCTCTGATGCCACCTGGATTGACCATATCTAGACCCACAGCTGGATGAGACATAAGGCTGGACACTCTTGGGGCTGAGAGGATTGGTGAGGTTGGGCGAGCAAACGCAGACCCTTTAAAGTAATACTGCGTGGTACCCATCCCATGGGTCCCAAATCTCCAGGTTCAAGGGCATCTTCCTACATCGAAAACATGCCTGGGAAACCCAGAAGATGGTACACCGTGTGATCGGGAAAGGTTTCTAAAACACACCTCATTTCTGCTCTCCTTGTGCTCGGGTTCGCCATTCCAGCCGCTTGACTAACAATCTCCCTACTTGGAGAATCAGCACCGTTACCCTCCTGTTTCGTACAGGTTGCAATTTGTCCTGAGGATGAACGGGAAGAGGGGGAACCAATGAGAGACTAGCTCTAGGTGTTGGGACAGGCACAGGTCACTCTATTTTCCCATCAGGAAGAAGAATGAACCACAGGCTCAGCCTGCCCCCCCGGAACCAGAATAGGGCCTGAAGCAATCCTGCGCTTTTGCGGCCAGCTCCCAAAAAAGCGACTTGACAAATGGAGCTCAGGGGCACTGCAATTCACAAACCTGCAGAGTTAGAAATGAAAACTCTCGTCCACAAATATATTGAGGGAAGGCAACGAAGAGGATTGGAAAGCAAGGCAGAATTGCAGGAAACAGATTTCAGGAGGTAGATTCGACTCGCCTTTAAAGCACATGAAAAGCGGCAAAACGTCGACAATGATGCCCTTGGCCAAAAAGGGCGTATGCGTTTTTTCCTGAATATATTCAGGAAAAAACGCATACGCCCTTTTTGGCCAAACAAGCAAGCCGGAAAGGCAAATCAGCACTACAAGGAAGTCTCGCTTGCCATCGGTAAAAAGGGCCATGCTGAAAAAAGTGTAAAAACCAGAAATGCAGGACAGGCCATGGAGACATGGGAGCCTTGCTACGCTGATGGGCGGGATGTAAATTGCCAACAGCCACTCTGGAGAAGTGTACGGTGTGTCCTGAAACATGTAATAAACACAGCTTAGAGAGCATAGGGCACTTCCACTCATGGGCGTATACATTGGGAAAACTGAAAATCCACAAGACACAGGCACCCCAAAGTGTAGGGCTGCTCTGTTTAAAGAACCTCCAATTCGGTATATCTTAAATAGCCCAGGAAAGAGAAAAATGGATAAAGAAGTTGTGGTACTTATGCACAATGGCATATCACTCAGCCATGAAATCAATGTCATAAGGCTAGTAGCAGCGTGATGAGTGCATTTAGGTACGATGACTCTAAGTGAAATAAGTCACACAGAAAAAGACACTTATCCTAAGATATCACTTATAGAGGGAATGTCAAATTCGCTACCCTTGAACTGAATTACAAAACAGAACAGAGTCACACGTTTAGAAAACACACTATGGCTGCCTAACGGGAAAGGTCAGGTGGGGTGATGCATAAAAAAATGGTTTGAAATTAGCTCAGATACCGTTCCATAAGCCAAATATGTAATAGACAAGACCTACTCCCTGCTCAGTGAACTGGACTCAACACCCCCTATTCACCGCACAAGAATATATCTGACTAGTAAGAATCTTAAAACCTATGTATTGCTATCTCTCGGGAAGTGAATCAAGAGGGTGTAAAACGGCATAAACACAGCAGTGAAAAGCAGCTAAACCCCATTATAAAAATAAATTACTCAAAAAAAAACCCCCATAAAACAAAGACAGTGAAAGAGAGAGAAATTCTTACAAAATCAGTTCAGGGGCTCTGATGCCACCTGGATTGACCATATCTAGACCCACAGCTGGATGAGACAGAAGGCTGGACACTCTTGGGGCTGAGAGGATTGGTGAGGTTGGGCGAGCAAACGCAGACCCTTTAAAGTAATACTGCGTGGTACCCATCCCATGGGTCCCAAATCTCCAGGTTCAAGGGCATCTTCCTACATCGAAAACATGCCTGGGAAACCCAGAAGATGGTAAACCGTGTGATCGGGAAAGGTTTGTAAAACGCACCTCATTTCTCCTCTCCTTGTGCTCGGGTTCGCCATTCCAGCCGCTTGACTAACAATCTCCCTAATTGGAGAATCAGCACCGTTAACCTCCTGTTTCATACAGGTTGCAATTTGTCCTGAGGATGAACGGGAAGAGGGGGAACCAATGAGAGACTAGCTCTAGGTGTTGGGACAGGCACAGGTCACTCTATTTTCCCATCAGGAAGAAGAATGAACCACAGGCTCAGCCTGCCCCCCGGAACCAGAATAGGGCCTGAAGCAATCCTGCGCTTTTGCGGCCAGCTCCCAAAAAAGCGACTTGACAAATGGAGCTCAGGGGCACTGCAATTCACAAACCTGCAGAGTTAGAAATGATAACTCTCGTCCACAAATATATTGAGGGAAGGCAACGAAGAGGATTGGAAAGCAAGGCAGAATTGCAGGAAACAGATTTCAGGAGGTAGATTCGACTCGCCTTTAAAGCACATGAAAAGCGGCAAAACGGCGACAATGATGCCCTTGGCCACAAAGGGCGTATGCGTTTTTTCCTGAATATATTCAGGAAAAAACGCATACGCCCTTTGTGGCCAAACAAGCAAGCCGGAAAGGCAAATCAGCACTACAAGGAAGTCTCGCTTGCCATCGGTAAAAAGGGCCATGCTGAAAAAAGTGTAAAAACCAGAAATGCAGGACAGGCCATGGAGACATGGGAGCCTTGCTACGCTGATGGGCGGGATGTAAATTGCCAACAGCCACTCTGGAGAAGTGTACGGTGTGTCCTGAAACTTGTAATAAACACAGCTTAGAGAGCATAGGGCACTTCCACTCATGGGCGTATACATTGGGAAAACTGAAAATCCACAAGACACAGGCACCCCAAAATGTACAGCTGCTCTGTTTACGAGAACCTCCACTTCGGTACAAATTAAATAGCCCAGGAAAGAGACAAATGGATAAAGAGGTTGTGGTACTTATGCACAATGGCATATCACTCAGCCATGAAATCAATGTCATAAGGCTAGTAGCAGCATGATGAGTGGATTTAGGTACGATGACTCTAAGTGAAATAAGTCACACAGAAAAAGACACTTATCCTAAGATATCACTTATAGAGGGAATGTCAAAATCGCTACCCTTGAACTGAATTACAAAACAGAACAGAGTCACACTTTAGAAAACACACTATGGCTGCTTAACGGGAAAGGTCAGGTGGGGTGATGCATAAAAGAAGGGTTTGAAATTAGCTCAGATACCGTTCCATAAGCCAAATATGTAATAGACAAGACCTACTCCCTGCTCAGTGAACTGGACTCAACACCCCCTATTCACCGCACAAGAATATATCTGACTAGTAAGAATCTTAAAACCTATGTATTGCTATCTCTCGGGAAGTGAATCAAGAGGGTGTAAAGCGGCATAAACACAGCAGTGAAAAGCAGCTAAACCCCATTATAAAAATAAATTACTCAAAAAAAAAACCCCAGAAAACAAAGACAGTGAAAGAGAGAGAAATTCTTACTAAATCCGTTCAGGGGCTCTGATGCCACCTGGATTGACCATATCTAGACCCACAGCTGGATGAGACATAAGGCTGGACACTCTTGGGGCTGAGAGGATTGGTGAGGTTGGGCGAGCAAACGCAGACCCTTTAAAGTAATACTGCGTGGTACCCATCCCATGGGTCCCAAATCTCCAGGTTCAAGGGCATCTTCCTACATCGAAAACATGCCTGGGAAACCCAGAAGATGGTACACCGTGTGATCGGGAAAGGTTTCTAAAACACACCTCATTTCTCCTCTCCTTGTGCTCGGGTTCGCCATTCCAGCCGCTTGACTAACAATCTCCCTACTTGGAGAATCAGCACCGTTACCCTCCTGTTTCGTACAGGTTGCAATTTGTCCTGAGGATGAACGGGAAGAGGGGGAACCAATGAGAGACTAGCTCTAGGTGTTGGGACAGGCACAGGTCACTCTATTTTCCCATCAGGAAGAAGAATGAACCACAGGCTCAGCCTGCCCCCCCCCCGGAACCAGAATAGGGCCTGAAGCAATCCTGCGCTTTTGTGGCCAGCTCCCAAAAAAGCGACTTGACAAATGGAGCTCAGGGGCACTGCAATTCACAAACCTGCAGAGTTAGAAATGATAACTCTCGTCCACAAATATATTGAGGGAAGGCAACGAAGAGGATTGGAAAGCAAGGTAGAATTGCCGGAAACAGATTTCAGGAGGTAGATTCGACTCGCCATTAAAGCACATGAAAAGCGGCAAAACGTCGACAATGATGCCCTTGGCCAAAAAGGGCGTATGCGTTTTTTCCTGAATATATTCAGGAAAAAACGCATACGCCCTTTTTGGCCAAACAAGCAAGCCGGAAAGGCAAATCAGCACTACAAGGAAGTCTCGCTTGCCATCGGTAAAAAGGGCCATGCTGAAAAAAGTGTAAAAACCAGAAATGCAGGACAGGCCATGGAGACATGGGAGCCTTGCTACGCTGATGGGCGGGATGTAAATTGCCAACAGCCACTCTGGAGAAGTGTACGCTGTGTCCTGAAACATGTAATAAACACAGCTTAGAGAGCATAGGGCACTTCCACTCATGGGCGTATACATTGGGAAAACTGAAAATCCACAAGACACAGACACCCCAAAGTGTAGGGCTGCTCTGTTTACAAGAACCTCCAATTCGGTACATCTTAAATAGCCCAGGAAAGAGAAAAATGGATAAAGAAGTTGTGGTACTTATGCACAATGGCATATCACTCAGCCATGAAATCAATGTCATAAGGCTAGTAGCAGCATGATGAGTGGATTTAGGTACGATGACTCTAAGTGAAATAAGTCACACAGAAAAAGACACTTATCCTAAGATATCACTTATAGAGGGAATGTCAAAATCGCTACCCTTGAACTGAATTACAAAACAGAACAGAGTCACACTTTAGAAAACACACTATGGCTGCTTAACGGGAAAGGTCAGGTGGGGTGATGCATAAAAGAAGGGTTTGAAATTACCTCAGATACCGTTCCATAAGCCAAATATGTAATAGACAAGACCTACTCCCTGCTCAGTGAACTGGACTCAACACCCCCTATTCACCGCACAAGAATATATCTGACTAGTAAGAATCTTAAAACCTATGTATTGCTATCTCTCGGGAAGTGAATCAAGAGGGTGTAAAGCGGCATAAACACAGCAGTGAAAAGCAGCTAAACCCCATTATAAAAATAAATTACTCAAAAAAAAAACCCCAGGAAACAAAGACAGTGAAAGAGAGAGAAATGCTTACTAAATCCGTTCAGGGGCTCTGATGCCACCTGGATTGACCATATCTAGACCCACAGCTGGATGAGACATAAGGCTGGACACTCTTGGGGCTGAGAGGATTGGTGAGGTTGGGCGAGCAAACGCAGACCCTTTAAAGTAATATTGCGTGGTACCCATCCCATGGGTCCCAAATCTCCAGGTTCAATGGCATCTTCCTACATCGAAAACATGCCTGGGAAACCCAGAAGATGGTACACCGTGTGATCGGGAAAGGTTTCTAAAACACACCTCATTTCTACTCTCCTTGTGCTCGGGTTCGCCATTCCAGACTCTTGACTAACAATCTCCCTACTTGAAGAATCAGCACCGTTACCCTCCTGTTTCGTACAGGTTGCAATTTGTCCTGAGGATGAACGGGAAGAGGGGGAACCAATGAGAGACTAGCTCTAGGTGTTGGGACAGGCACAGGTCACTCTATTTTCCCATCAGGAAGAAGAATGAACCAAAGGTTCAGCCTGCCACCCCCCGGAACAAGAATAGGGCCTGAAGCAATCCTGCGCTTTTGCGGCCAGCTCCCAAAAAAGCGACTTGACAAATGGAGCTCAGGGGCACTGCAATTCACAAACCTGCAGAGTTAGAAATGATAACTCTCGTCCACAAATACATTGAGGGAAGGCAAAGAAGAGGATTGGAAAGCAAGGCAGAATTGCAGGAAACAGTTTTCAGGAGGTAGATTCGACTCACCTTTAAAGCACATGAAAAGCTGCAAAACGTCGTCAATTTTGCCCTTGGCCAAAAAGGGCGTATGCGTTTTTTCCTGAATATATTCAGGGAAAAACGCATACGCCCTTTTTGGCCAAACAAGCAAGCCGGAAAGGCAAATCAGCACTACAAGGAAGTCTCGCTTGCCATCGGTAAAAAGGGCCATGCTGAAAAAAGTGTAAAAACCAGAAATGCAGGACAGGCCATGGAGACATGGGAGCCTTGCTACGCTGATGGGCGGGATGTAAATTGCCAACAGCCACTCTGGAGAAGTGTACGGTGTGTCCTGAAACATGTAATAAACACAGCTTAGAGAGCATAAGGCACTTCCACTCATGGGCGTATACATTGGGAAAACTGAAAATCCACAAGACACAGGCACCCCAAAGTGTAGGGCTGCTCTGTTTAAAGAACCTCCAATTCGGTATATCTTAAATAGCCCAGGAAAGAGAAAAATGGATAAAGAAGTTGTGGTACTTATGCACAATGGCATATCACTCAGCCATGAAATCAATGTCATAAGGCTAGTAGCAGCGTGATGAGTGCATTTAGGTACGATGACTCTAAGTGAAATAAGTCACACAGAAAAAGACACTTATCCTAAGATATCACTTATAGAGGGAATGTCAAATTCGCTACCCTTGAACTGAATTACAAAACAGAACAGAGTCACACGTTTAGAAAACACACTATGGCTGCCTAACGGGAAAGGTCAGGTGGGGTGATGCATAAAAAAATGGTTTGAAATTAGCTCAGATACCGTTCCATAAGCCAAATATGTAATAGACAAGACCTACTCCCTGCTCAGTGAACTGGACTCAACACCCCCTATTCACCGCACAAGAATATATCTGACTAGTAAGAATCTTAAAACCTATGTATTGCTATCTCTCGGGAAGTGAATCAAGAGGGTGTAAAACGGCATAAACACAGCAGTGAAAAGCAGCTAAACCCCATTATAAAAATAAATTACTCAAAAAAAAACCCCCATAAAACAAAGACAGTGAAAGAGAGAGAAATTCTTACAAAATCAGTTCAGGGGCTCTGATGCCACCTGGATTGACCATATCTAGACCCACAGCTGGATGAGACAGAAGGCTGGACACTCTTGGGGCTGAGAGGATTGGTGAGGTTGGGCGAGCAAACGCAGACCCTTTAAAGTAATACTGCGTGGTACCCATCCCATGGGTCCCAAATCTCCAGGTTCAAGGGCATCTTCCTACATCGAAAACATGCCTGGGAAACCCAGAAGATGGTACACCGTGTGATCGGGAAAGGTTTGTAAAACGCACCTCATTTCTCCTCTCCTTGTGCTCGGGTTCGCCATTCCAGCCGCTTGACTAACAATCTCCCTACTTGGAGAATCAGCACCGTTAACCTCCTGTTTCATACAGGTTGCAATTTGTCCTGAGGATGAACGGGAAGAGGGGGAACCAATGAGAGACTAGCTCTAGGTGTTGGGACAGGCACAGGTCACTCTATTTTCCCATCAGGAAGAAGAATGAACCACAGGCTCAGCCTGCCCCCCCGGAACCAGAATAGGGCCTGAAGCAATCCTGCGCTTTTGCGGCCAGCTCCCAAAAAAGCGACTTGACAAATGGAGCTCAGGGGCACTGCAATTCACAAACCTGCAGAGTTAGAAATGATAACTCTCGTCCACAAATATATTGAGGGAAGGCAACGAAGAGGATTGGAAAGCAAGGTAGAATTGCACGAAACAGATTTCAGGAGGTAGATTCGACTCGCCTTTAAAGCACATGAAAAGCGGCAAAACGTCGACAATGATGCCCTTGGCCAAAAAGGGCGTATGCGTTTTTTCCTGAATATATTCAGGAAAAAACGCATACGCCCTTTTTGGCCAAACAAGCAAGCCGGAAAGGCAAATCAGCACTACAAGGAAGTCTCGCTTGCCATCGGTAAAAAGGGCCATGCTGAAAAAAGTGTAAAAACCAGAAATGCAGGACAGGCCATGGAGACATGGGAGCCTTGCTACGCTGATGGGCGGGATGTAAATTGCCAACAGCCATTCTGGAGAAGTGTACGGTGTGTCCTGAAACATGTAATAAACACAGCTTAGAGAGCATAGGGCACTTCCACTCATGGGCGTATACATTGGGAAAACTGAAAATCCACAAGACACAGGCACCCCAAAATGTACAGCTGCTCTGTTTACGAGAACCTCCACTTCGGTACAAATTAAATAGCCCAGGAAAGAGAAAAATGGATAAAGAGGTTGTGGTACTTATGCACAATGGCATATCACTCAGCCATGAAATCAATGTCATAAGGCTAGTAGCAGCATGATGAGTGGATTTAGGTACGATGACTCTAAGTGAAATAAGTCACACAGAAAAAGACACTTATCCTAAGATATCACTTATAGAGGGAATGTCAAAATCGCTACCCTTGAACTGAATTACAAAACAGAACAGAGTCACACTTTAGAAAACACACTATGGCTGCTTAACGGGAAAGGTCAGGTGGGGTGATGCATAAAAGAAGGGTTTGAAATTAGCTCAGATACCGTTCCATAAGCCAAATATGTAATAGACAAGACCTACTCCCTGCTCAGTGAACTGGACTCAACACCCCCTATTCACCCCACAAGAATATATCTGACTAGTAAGAATCTTAAAACCTATGTATTGCTATCTCTCGGGAAGTGAATCAAGAGGGTGTAAAGCGGCATAAACACAGCAGTGAAAAGCAGCTAAACCCCATTATAAAAATAAATTACTCAAAAAAAAAAAACCCCAGAAAACAAAGACAGTGAAAGAGAGAGAAATTCTTACTAAATCCGTTCAGGGGCTCTGATGCCACCTGGATTGACCATATCTAGACCCACAGCTGGATGAGACATAAGGCTGGACACTCTTGGGGCTGAGAGGATTGGTGAGGTTGGGCGAGCAAATGCAGACCCTTTAAAGTAATACTGCGTGGTACCCATCCCATGGGTCCCAAATCTCCAGGTTCAAGGGCATCTTCCTACATCGAAAACATGCCTGGGAAACCCAGAAGATGGTACACCGTGTGATCGGGAAAGGTTTCTAAAACACACCTCATTTCTGCTCTCCTTGTGCTCGGGTTCGCCATTCCAGCCTCTTGACTAACAATCTCCCTACTTGAAGAATCAGCACCGTTAACCTCCTGTTTCGTACAGGTTGCAATTTGTCCTGAGGATGAACGGGAAGAGGGGGAACCAATGAGAGACTAGCTCTAGGTGTTGGGACAGGCACAGGTCACTCTATTTTCCCATCAGGAAGAAGAATGAACCAAAGGTTCAGCCTGCCACCCCCCGGAACCAGAATAGGGCCTGAAGCAATCCTGCGCTTTTGCGGCCAGCTCCCAAAAAAGCAACTTGACAAATGGAGCTCAGGGGCACTGCAATTCACAAACCTGCAGAGTTAGAAATGATAACTCTCGTCCACAAATATATTGAGGGAAGGCAAAGAAGAGGATTGGAAAGCAAGGCAGAATTGCAGGAAACAGTTTTCAGGAGGTAGATTCGACTCACCTTTAAAGCACATGAAAAGCGGCAAAACGTCGACAATGATGCCCTTGGCCAAAAAGGGCGTTTGCGTTTTTTCCTGAATATATTCAGGGAAAAACGCAAACGCCCTTTTTGGCCAAACAAGCAAGCCGGAAAGGCAAATCAGCACTACAAGGAAGTCTCGCTTGCCATCGGTCAAAAGGGCCATGCTGAAAAAAGTGTAAACACCAGAAATGCAGGACAGGCCATGGTGACAAGGGAGCCTTGCTACGCTGATGGGCGGGATGTAAATTGCCAACAGCCACTCTGGAGAAGTGTACGGTGTGTCCTGAAACATGTAATAAACACAGCTTAGAGAGCATAGAGCACTTCCACTCATGGGCGTATACATTGGGAAAACTGAAAATCCACAAGACACAGGCACCCCAAAATGTAGGGCTGCTCTGTTTACGAGAACCTCCACTTCGGTACAAATTAAATAGCCCAGGAAAGAGAAAAATGGATAAAGAAGTTGTGGTACTTATGCACAATGGCATATCACTCACCCATGAAATCAATGTCATAAAGCTAGTAGCAGCGTGATGAGTGCATTTAGGTACGATGACTCTAAGTAAAATAAGTCACACAGAAAAAGACACTTATCCTAAGATATCACTTATAGAGGGAATGTCAAAATCGCTACCCTTGAACTGAATTACAAAACAGAACAGAGTCACACGTTTAGAAAACACACTATGGCTGCTTAACGGGAAAGGTCAGTGGGGTGATGCGTAAAACAAGGGTTTGAAATTAGTTCAGACACCGTTCCATAAGCCAAATATGTAATAGACAAGACCTACTCCCTGCTCAGTGAACTGGACTCAACACCCCCTCTTCACCGCACAAGAATATATCTGACTAGTAAGAATCTTAAAACCTATGTATTGATATCTCTCGGGAAGTGAATCAAGAGGGTGTAAAGCGGCATAAACACAGCAGTGAAAAGCAGCTAAACCCCATTATAAAAATAAATTACTCAAAAAAAAAACCCCAGAAAACAAAGACAGTGAAAGAGAGAGAAATTCTTACTAAATCCGTTCAGGGGCTCTGATGCCACCTGGATTGTCCATATCTAGACCCACAGCTGGATGAGACATAAGGCTGGACACTCTTGGGGCTGAGAGGATTGGTGAGGTTGGGCGAGCAAACGCAGACCCTTTAAAGTAATACTGCGTGGTACCCATCCCATGGGTCCCAAATCTCCAGGTTCAAGGGCATCTTCCTACATCGAAAACATGCCGGGAAACCCAGAAGATGGTACACCGTGTGATCGGGAAAGGTTTGTAAAACGCACCTCATTTCTCCTCTCCTTGTGCTCGGGTTCGCCATTCCAGCCGCTTGACTAACAATCTCCCTACTTGGAGAATCAGCACCGTTACCCTCCTGTTTCGTACAGGTTGCAATTTGTCCTGAGGATGAACGGGAAGAGGGGGAACCAATGAGAGACTAGCTCTAGGTGTTGGGACAGGCACAGGTCACTCTATTTTCCCATCAGGAAGAAGAATGAACCACAGGCTCAGCCTGCCCCCCCGGAACCAGAATAGGGCCTGAAGCAATCCTGCGCTTTTGCGGCCAGCTCCCAAAAAAGCGACTTGACAAATGGAGCTCAGGGGCACTGCAATTCACAAACCTGCAGAGTTAGAAATGATAACTCTCGTCCACAAATATATTGAGGGAAGGCAACGAAGAGGATTGGAAAGCAAGGCAGAATTGCACGAAACAGATTTCAGGAGGTAGATTCGACTCGCCTTTAAAGCACATGAAAAGCGGCAAAACGTCGACAATGATGCCCTTGGCCAAAAAGGGCGTATGCGTTTTTTCCTGAATATATTCAGGAAAAAACGCATACGCCCTTTTTGGCCAAACAAGCAAGCCGGAAAGGCAAATCAGCACTACAAGGAAGTCTCGCTTGCCATCGGTAAAAAGGGCCATGCTGAAAAAAGTGTAAAAACCAGAAATGCAGGACAGGCCATGGAGACATGGGAGCCTTGCTACGCTGATGGGCGGGATGTAAATTGCCAACAGCCATTCTGGAGAAGTGTACGGTGTGTCCTGAAACATGTAATAAACACAGCTTAGAGAGCATAGGGCACTTCCACTCATGGGCGTATACATTGGGAAAACTGAAAATCCACAAGACACAGGCACCCCAAAATGTACAGCTGCTCTGTTTACGAGAACCTCCACTTCGGTACAAATTAAATAGCCCAGGAAAGAGAAAAATGGATAAAGAGGTTGTGGTACTTATGCACAATGGCATATCACTCAGCCATGAAATCAATGTCATAAGGCTAGTAGCAGCATGATGAGTGGATTTAGGTACGATGACTCTAAGTGAAATAAGTCACACAGAAAAAGACACTTATCCTAAGATATCACTTATAGAGGGAATGTCAAAATCGCTACCCTTGAACTGAATTACAAAACAGAACAGAGTCACACTTTAGAAAACACACTATGGCTGCTTAACGGGAAAGGTCAGGTGGGGTGATGCATAAAAGAAGGGTTTGAAATTAGCTCAGATACCGTTCCATAAGCCAAATATGTAATAGACAAGACCTACTCCCTGCTCAGTGAACTGGACTCAACACCCCCTATTCACCCCACAAGAATATATCTGACTAGTAAGAATCTTAAAACCTATGTATTGCTATCTCTCGGGAAGTGAATCAAGAGGGTGTAAAGCGGCATAAACACAGCAGTGAAAAGCAGCTAAACCCCATTATAAAAATCAATTACTCAAAAAAAAAAAAACCCCAGAAAACAAAGACAGTGAAAGAGAGAGAAATTCTTACTAAATCCGTTCAGGGGCTCTGATGCCACCTGGATTGACCATATCTAGACCCACAGCTGGATGAGACATAAGGCTGGACACTCTTGGGGCTGAGAGGATTGGTGAGGTTGGGCGAGCAAATGCAGACCCTTTAAAGTAATACTGCATGGTACCCATCCCATGGGTCCCAAATCTCCAGGTTCAAGGGCATCTTCCTACATCGAAAACATGCCTGGGAAACCCAGAAGATGGTACACCGTGTGATCGGGAAAGGTTTCTAAAACACACCTCATTTCTGCTCTCCTTGTGCTCGGGTTCGCCATTCCAGCCTCTTGACTAACAATCTCCCTACTTGAAGAATCAGCACCGTTAACCTCCTGTTTCGTACAGGTTGCAATTTGTCCTGAGGATGAACGGGAAGAGGGGGAACCAATGAGAGACTAGCTCTAGGTGTTGGGACAGGCACAGGTCACTCTATTTTCCCATCAGGAAGAAGAATGAACCAAAGGTTCAGCCTGCCACCCCCCGGAACCAGAATAGGGCCTGAAGCAATCCTGCGCTTTTGCGGCCAGCTCCCAAAAAAGCAACTTGACAAATGGAGCTCAGGGGCACTGCAATTCACAAACCTGCAGAGTTAGAAATGATAACTCTCGTCCACAAATATATTGAGGGAAGGCAAAGAAGAGGATTGGAAAGCAAGGCAGAATTGCAGGAAACAGTTTTCAGGAGGTAGATTCGACTCACCTTTAAAGCACATGAAAAGCGGCAAAACGTCGACAATGATGCCCTTGGCCAAAAAGGGCGTTTGCGTTTTTTCCTGAATATATTCAGGGAAAAACGCAAACGCCCTTTTTGGCCAAACAAGCAAGCCGGAAAGGCAAATCAGCACTACAAGGAAGTCTCGCTTGCCATCGGTCAAAAGGGCCATGCTGAAAAAAGTGTAAACACCAGAAATGCAGGACAGGCCATGGTGACAAGGGAGCCTTGCTACGCTGATGGGCGGGATGTAAATTGCCAACAGCCACTCTGGAGAAGTGTACGGTGTGTCCTGAAACATGTAATAAACACAGCTTAGAGAGCATAGAGCACTTCCACTCATGGGCGTATACATTGGGAAAACTGAAAATCCACAAGACACAGGCACCCCAAAATGTAGGGCTGCTCTGTTTACGAGAACCTCCACTTCGGTACAAATTAAATAGCCCAGGAAAGAGAAAAATGGATAAAGAAGTTGTGGTACTTATGCACAATGGCATATCACTCACCCATGAAATCAATGTCATAAAGCTAGTAGCAGCGTGATGAGTGCATTTAGGTACGATGACTCTAAGTAAAATAAGTCACACAGAAAAAGACACTTATCCTAAGATATCACTTATAGAGGGAATGTCAAAATCGCTACCCTTGAACTGAATTACAAAACAGAACAGAGTCACACGTTTAGAAAACACACTATGGCTGCTTAACGGGAAAGGTCAGTGGGGTGATGCGTAAAACAAGGGTTTGAAATTAGTTCAGACACCGTTCCATAAGCCAAATATGTAATAGACAAGACCTACTCCCTGCTCAGTGAACTGGACTCAACACCCCCTCTTCACCGCACAAGAATATATCTGACTAGTAAGAATCTTAAAACCTATGTATTGATATCTCTCGGGAAGTGAATCAAGAGGGTGTAAAGCGGCATAAACACAGCAGTGAAAAGCAGCTAAACCCCATTATAAAAATAAATTACTCAAAAAAAAAACCCCAGAAAACAAAGACAGTGAAAGAGAGAGAAATTCTTACTAAATCCGTTCAGGGGCTCTGATGCCACCTGGATTGTCCATATCTAGACCCACAGCTGGATGAGACATAAGGCTGGACACTCTTGGGGCTGAGAGGATTGGTGAGGTTGGGCGAGCAAACGCAGACCCTTTAAAGTAATACTGCGTGGTACCCATCCCATGGGTCCCAAATCTCCAGGTTCAAGGGCATCTTCCTACATCGAAAACATGCCGGGAAACCCAGAAGATGGTACACCGTGTGATCGGGAAAGGTTTGTAAAACGCACCTCATTTCTCCTCTCCTTGTGCTCGGGTTCGCCATTCCAGCCGCTTGACTAACAATCTCCCTACTTGGAGAATCAGCACCGTTACCCTCCTGTTTCGTACAGGTTGCAATTTGTCCTGAGGATGAACGGGAAGAGGGGGAACCAATGAGAGACTAGCTCTAGGTGTTGGGACAGGCACAGGTCACTCTATTTTCCCATCAGGAAGAAGAATGAACCACAGGCTCAGCCTGCCCCCCCGGAACCAGAATAGGGCCTGAAGCAATCCTGCGCTTTTGCGGCCAGCTCCCAAAAAAGCGACTTGACAAATGGAGCTCAGGGGCACTGCAATTCACAAACCTGCAGAGTTAGAAATGATAACTCTCGTCCACAAATATATTGAGGGAAGGCAACGAAGAGGATTGGAAAGCAAGGCAGAATTGCACGAAACAGATTTCAGGAGGTAGATTCGACTCGCCTTTAAAGCACATGAAAAGCGGCAAAACGTCGACAATGATGCCCTTGGCCAAAAAGGGCGTATGCGTTTTTTCCTGAATATATTCAGGAAAAAACGCATACGCCCTTTTTGGCCAAACAAGCAAGCCGGAAAGGCAAATCAGCACTACAAGGAAGTCTCGCTTGCCATCGGTAAAAAGGGCCATGCTGAAAAAAGTGTAAAAACCAGAAATGCAGGACAGGCCATGGAGACATGGGAGCCTTGCTACGCTGATGGGCGGGATGTAAATTGCCAACAGCCATTCTGGAGAAGTGTACGGTGTGTCCTGAAACATGTAATAAACACAGCTTAGAGAGCATAGGGCACTTCCACTCATGGGCGTATACATTGGGAAAACTGAAAATCCACAAGACACAGGCACCCCAAAATGTACAGCTGCTCTGTTTACGAGAACCTCCACTTCGGTACAAATTAAATAGCCCAGGAAAGAGAAAAATGGATAAAGAGGTTGTGGTACTTATGCACAATGGCATATCACTCAGCCATGAAATCAATGTCATAAGGCTAGTAGCAGCATGATGAGTGGATTTAGGTACGATGACTCTAAGTGAAATAAGTCACACAGAAAAAGACACTTATCCTAAGATATCACTTATAGAGGGAATGTCAAAATCGCTACCCTTGAACTGAATTACAAAACAGAACAGAGTCACACTTTAGAAAACACACTATGGCTGCTTAACGGGAAAGGTCAGGTGGGGTGATGCATAAAAGAAGGGTTTGAAATTAGCTCAGATACCGTTCCATAAGCCAAATATGTAATAGACAAGACCTACTCCCTGCTCAGTGAACTGGACTCAACACCCCCTATTCACCCCACAAGAATATATCTGACTAGTAAGAATCTTAAAACCTATGTATTGCTATCTCTCGGGAAGTGAATCAAGAGGGTGTAAAGCGGCATAAACACAGCAGTGAAAAGCAGCTAAACCCCATTATAAAAATCAATTACTCAAAAAAAAAAAAACCCCAGAAAACAAAGACAGTGAAAGAGAGAGAAATTCTTACTAAATCCGTTCAGGGGCTCTGATGCCACCTGGATTGACCATATCTAGACCCACAGCTGGATGAGACATAAGGCTGGACACTCTTGGGGCTGAGAGGATTGGTGAGGTTGGGCGAGCAAATGCAGACCCTTTAAAGTAATACTGCATGGTACCCATCCCATGGGTCCCAAATCTCCAGGTTCAAGGGCATCTTCCTACATCGAAAACATGCCTGGGAAACCCAGAAGATGGTACACCGTGTGATCGGGAAAGGTTTCTAAAACACACCTCATTTCTGCTCTCCTTGTGCTCGGGTTCGCCATTCCAGCCTCTTGACTAACAATCTCCCTACTTGAAGAATCAGCACCGTTAACCTCCTGTTTCGTACAGGTTGCAATTTGTCCTGAGGATGAACGGGAAGAGGGGGAACCAATGAGAGACTAGCTCTAGGTGTTGGGACAGGCACAGGTCACTCTATTTTCCCATCAGGAAGAAGAATGAACCAAAGGTTCAGCCTGCCACCCCCCGGAACCAGAATAGGGCCTGAAGCAATCCTGCGCTTTTGCGGCCAGCTCCCAAAAAAGCAACTTGACAAATGGAGCTCAGGGGCACTGCAATTCACAAACCTGCAGAGTTAGAAATGATAACTCTCGTCCACAAATATATTGAGGGAAGGCAAAGAAGAGGATTGGAAAGCAAGGCAGAATTGCAGGAAACAGTTTTCAGGAGGTAGATTCGACTCACCTTTAAAGCACATGAAAAGCGGCAAAACGTCGACAATGATGCCCTTGGCCAAAAAGGGCGTATGCGTTTTTTCCTGAATATATTCAGGGAAAAACGCAAACGCCCTTTTTGGCCAAACAAGCAAGCCGGAAAGGCAAATCAGCACTACAAGGAAGTCTCGCTTGCCATCGGTCAAAAGGGCCATGCTGAAAAAAGTGTAAACACCAGAAATGCAGGACAGGCCATGGTGACAAGGGAGCCTTGCTACGCTGATGGGCGGGATGTAAATTGCCAACAGCCACTCTGGAGAAGTGTACGGTGTGTCCTGAAACATGTAATAAACACAGCTTAGAGAGCATAGAGCACTTCCACTCATGGGCGTATACATTGGGAAAACTGAAAATCCACAAGACACAGGCACCCCAAAATGTAGGGCTGCTCTGTTTACGAGAACCTCCACTTCGGTACAAATTAAATAGCCCAGGAAAGAGAAAAATGGATAAAGAAGTTGTGGTACTTATGCACAATGGCATATCACTCACCCATGAAATCAATGTCATAAAGCTAGTAGCAGCGTGATGAGTGCATTTAGGTACGATGACTCTAAGTAAAATAAGTCACACAGAAAAAGACACTTATCCTAAGATATCACTTATAGAGGGAATGTCAAAATCGCTACCCTTGAACTGAATTACAAAACAGAACAGAGTCACACGTTTAGAAAACACACTATGGCTGCTTAACGGGAAAGGTCAGTGGGGTGATGCATAAAACAAGGGTTTGAAATTAGTTCAGACACCGTTCCATAAGCCAAATATGTAATAGACAAGACCTACTCCCTGCTCAGTGAACTGGACTCAACACCCCCTATTCACCGCACAAGAATATATCTGACTAGTAAGAATCTTAAAACCTATGTATTGCTATCTCTCGGGAAGTGAATCAAGAGGGTGTAAAGCGGCATAAACACAGCAGTGAAAAGCAGCTAAACCCCATTATAAAAATAAATTACTCAAAAAAAAAACCCCAGAAAACAAAGACAGTGAAAGAGAGAGAAATTCTTACTAAATCCGTTCAGGGGCTCTGATGCCACCTGGATTGTCCATATCTAGACCCACAGCTGGATGAGACATAAGGCTGGACACTCTTGGGGCTGAGAGGATTGGTGAGGTTGGGCGAGCAAACGCAGACCCTTTAAAGTAATACTGCGTGGTACCCATCCCATGGGTCCCAAATCTCCAGGTTCAAGGGCATCTTCCTACATCGAAAACATGCCGGGAAACCCAGAAGATGGTACACCGTGTGATCGGGAAAGGTTTGTAAAACGCACCTCATTTCTCCTCTCCTTGTGCTCGGGTTCGCCATTCCAGCCGCTTGACTAACAATCTCCCTACTTGGAGAATCAGCACCGTTACCCTCCTGTTTCGTACAGGTTGCAATTTGTCCTGAGGATGAACGGGAAGAGGGGGAACCAATGAGAGACTAGCTCTAGGTGTTGGGACAGGCACAGGTCACTCTATTTTCCCATCAGGAAGAAGAATGAACCACAGGCTCAGCCTGCCCCCCCGGAACCAGAATAGGGCCTGAAGCAATCCTGCGCTTTTGCGGCCAGCTCCCAAAAAAGCGACTTGACAAATGGAGCTCAGGGGCACTGCAATTCACAAACCTGCAGAGTTAGAAATGATAACTCTCGTCCACAAATATATTGAGGGAAGGCAACGAAGAGGATTGGAAAGCAAGGCAGAATTGCAGGAAACAGATTTCAGGAGGTAGATTCGACTCGCCTTTAAAGCACATGAAAAGCGGCAAAACGTCGACAATGATGCCCTTGGCCAAAAAGGGCGTATGCGTTTTTTCCTGAATATATTCAGGAAAAAACGCATACGCCCTTTTTGGCCAAACAAGCAAGCCGGAAAGGCAAATCAGCACTACAAGGAAGTCTCGCTTGCCATCAGTAAAAAGGGCCATGCTGAAAAAAGTGTAAAAACCAGAAATGCAGGACAGGCCATGGAGACATGGGAGCCTTGCTACGCTGATGGGCGGGATGTAAATTGCCAACAGCCATTCTGGAGAAGTGTACGGTGTGTCCTGAAACATGTAATAAACACAGCTTAGAGAGCATAGGGCACTTCCACTCATGGGCGTATACATTGGGAAAACTGAAAATCCACAAGACACAGGCACCCCAAAATGTACAGCTGCTCTGTTTACGAGAACCTCCACTTCGGTACAAATTAAATAGCCCAGGAAAGAGAAAAATGGATAAAGAGGTTGTGGTACTTATGCACAATGGCATATCACTCAGCCATGAAATCAATGTCATAAGGCTAGTAGCAGCATGATGAGTGGATTTAGGTACGATGACTCTAAGTGAAATAAGTCACACAGAAAAAGACACTTATCCTAAGATATCACTTATAGAGGGAATGTCAAAATCGCTACCCTTGAACTGAATTACAAAACAGAACAGAGTCACACTTTAGAAAACACACTATGGCTGCTTAACGGGAAAGATCAGGTGGGGTGATACATAAAACAAAGGTTTCAAATTAGCTCAGATACCGTTCCATTAGCCAAATATGTAATAGACAAGACCTACTCCCTGCTCAGTGAACTGGACTCAACACCCCCTATTCACCACACAAGAATATATCTGACTAGTAAGAATCTTAAAACCTATGTGTTGCTATCTCTCGGGAAGTGAATCAAGAGGGTGTAAAGCGGCATAAACACAGCAGTGAAAAGCAGCTAAACCCCATTATAAAAATAAATTACTCAAAAAAAAACCCCAGAAAACAAAGACAGTGAAAGAGAGAGAAATTCTTACTAAATCCGTTCAGGGGCTCTGATGCCACCTGGATTGTCCATATCTAGACCCACAGCTGGATGAGACATAAGGCTGGACACTCTTGGGGCTGAGAGGATTGGTGAGGTTGGGCGAGCAAACGCAGACCCTTTAAAGTAATACTGCGTGGTACCCATCCCATGGGTCCCAAATCTCCAGGTTCAAGGGCATCTTCCTACATCGAAAACATGCCGGGAAACCCAGAAGATGGTACACCGTGTGATCGGGAAAGGTTTGTAAAACGCACCTCATTTCTCCTCTCCTTGTGCTCGGGTTCGCCATTCCAGCCGCTTGACTAACAATCTCCCTACTTGGAGAATCAGCACCGTTACCCTCCTGTTTCGTACAGGTTGCAATTTGTCCTGAGGATGAACGGGAAGAGGGGGAACCAATGAGAGACTAGCTCTAGGTGTTGGGACAGGCACAGGTCACTCTATTTTCCCATCAGGAAGAAGAATGAACCACAGGCTCAGCCTGCCCCCCCGGAACCAGAATAGGGCCTGAAGCAATCCTGCGCTTTTGCGGCCAGCTCCCAAAAAAGCGACTTGACAAATGGAGCTCAGGGGCACTGCAATTCACAAACCTGCAGAGTTAGAAATGATAACTCTCGTCCACAAATATATTGAGGGAAGGCAACGAAGAGGATTGGAAAGCAAGGCAGAATTGCAGGAAACAGATTTCAGCAGGTAGATTCGACTTGCCTTTAAAGCACATGAAAAGCGGCAAAACGTCGACAATGATGCCCTTGGCCAAAAAGGGCGTATGCGTTTTTTCCTGAATATATTCAGGAAAAAACGCATACGCCCTTTTTGGCCAACCAAGCAAGCCGGAAATGCAAATCAGCACTACAAAGAAGTCTCGCTTGCCATCGGTCACAAGGGCCATGCTGAAAAAGTGTAAAAACCAGAAATGCAGGACAGGCCATGGAGACATGGGAGCCTTGCTACGCTGATGGGCGGGATGTAAATTGCCAACAGCCACTCTGGAGAAGTGTACGGTGTGTCCTGAAACATGTAATAAACACAGCTTAGAGAGCATAGGGCACTTCCACTCATGGGCGTATACATTGGGAAAACTGAAAATCCACAAGACACAGGCACCCCAAAGTGTAGGGCTGCTCTGTTTAAAGAACCTCCAATTCGGTATATCTTAAATAGCCCAGGAAAGAGAAAAATGGATAAAGAAGTTGTGGTACTTATGCACAATGGCATATCACTCAGCCATGAAATCAATGTCATAAGGCTAGTAGCAGCGTGATGAGTGCATTTAGGTACGATGACTCTAAGTGAAATAAGTCACACAGAAAAAGACACTTATCCTAAGATATCACTTATAGAGGGAATGTCAAATTCGCTACCCTTGAACTGAATTACAAAACAGAACAGAGTTACACGTTTAGAAAACACACTATGGCTGCCTAACGGGAAAGGTCAGGTGGGGTGATGCATAAAAAAATGGTTTGAAATTAGCTCAGATACCGTTCCATAAGCCAAATATGTAATAGACAAGACCTACTCCCTGCTCAGTGAACTGGACTCAACACCCCCTATTCACCGCACAAGAATATATCTGACTAGTAAGAATCTTAAAACCTATGTATTGCTATCTCTCGGGAAGTGAATCAAGAGGGTGTAAAACGGCATAAACACAGCAGTGAAAAGCAGCTAAACCCCATTATAAAAATAAATTACTCAAAAAAAAACCCCCATAAAACAAAGACAGTGAAAGAGAGAGAAATTCTTACAAAATCAGTTCAGGGGCTCTGATGCCACCTGGATTGACCATATCTAGACCCACAGCTGGATGAGACAGAAGGCTGGACACTCTTGGGGCTGAGAGGATTGGTGAGGTTGGGCGAGCAAACGCAGACCCTTTAAAGTAATACTGCGTGGTACCCATCCCATGGGTCCCAAATCTCCAGGTTCAAGGGCATCTTCCTACATCGAAAACATGCCTGGGAAACCCAGAAGATGGTACACCGTGTGATCGGGAAAGGTTTGTAAAACGCACCTCATTTCTCCTCTCCTTGTGCTCGGGTTCGCCATTCCAGCCGCTTGACTAACAATCTCCCTACTTGGAGAATCAGCACCGTTAACCTCCTGTTTCATACAGGTTGCAATTTGTCCTGAGGATGAACGGGAAGAGGGGGAACCAATGAGAGACTAGCTCTAGGTGTTGGGACAGGCACAGGTCACTCTATTTTCCCATCAGGAAGAAGAATGAACCACAGGCTCAGCCTGCCCCCCCGGAACCAGAATAGGGCCTGAAGCAATCCTGCGCTTTTGCGGCCAGCTCCCAAAAAAGCGACTTGACAAATGGAGCTCAGGGGCACTGCAATTCACAAACCTGCAGAGTTAGAAATGATAACTCTCGTCCACAAATATATTGAGGGAAGGCAACGAAGAGGATTGGAAAGCAAGGTAGAATTGCACGAAACAGATTTCAGGAGGTAGATTCGACTCGCCTTTAAAGCACATGAAAAGCGGCAAAACGTCGACAATGATGCCCTTGGCCAAAAAGGGCGTATGCGTTTTTTCCTGAATATATTCAGGAAAAAACGCATACGCCCTTTTTGGCCAAACAAGCAAGCCGGAAAGGCAAATCAGCACTACAAGGAAGTCTCGCTTGCCATCGGTAAAAAGGGCCATGCTGAAAAAAGTGTAAAAACCAGAAATGCAGGACAGGCCATGGAGACATGGGAGCCTTGCTACGCTGATGGGCGGGATGTAAATTGCCAACAGCCACTCTGGAGAAGTGTACGGTGTGTCCTGAAACATGTAATAAACACAGCTTAGAGAGCATAGGGCACTTCCACTCATGGGCGTATACATTGGGAAAACTGAAAATCCACAAGACACAGGCACCCCAAAGTGTAGGGCTGCTCTGTTTACGAGAACCTCCAATTCGGTACATCTTAAATAGCCCAGGAAAGAGAAAAATGGATAAAGAAGTTGTGGTACTTATGCACAATGGCATATCACTCAGCCATGAAATCAATGTCATAAGGCTAGTAGCAGCGTGATGAGTGCATTTAGGTACGATGACTCTAAGTGAAATAAGTCACACAGAAAAAGACACTTATCCTAAGATATCACTTATAGAGGGAATGTCAAAATCGCTACCCTTGAACTGAATTACAAAACAGAACAGAGTCACACTTTAGAAAACACACTATGGCTGCTTAACGGGAAAGGTCAGGTGGGGTGATGCATAAAAGAAGGGGTTGAAATTAGCTCAGATACCGTTCCATAAGCCAAATATGTAATAGACAAGACCTACTCCCTGCTCAGTGAACTGGACTCAACACCCCCTATTCACCCCACAAGAATATATCTGACTAGTAAGAATCTTAAAACCTATGTATTGCTATCTCTCGGGAAGTGAATCAAGAGGGTGTAAAGCGGCATAAACACAGCAGTGAAAAGCAGCTAAACCCCATTATAAAAATAAATTACTCAAAAAAAAAAACCCCAGAAAACAAAGACAGTGAAAGAGAGAGAAATTCTTACTAAATCCGTTCAGGGGCTCTGATGCCACCTGGATTGACCATATCTAGACCCACAGCTGGATGAGACATAAGGCTGGACACTCTTGGGGCTGAGAGGATTGGTGAGGTTGGGCGAGCAAACGCAGACCCTTTAAAGTAATACTGCGTGGTACCCATCCCATGGGTCCCAAATCTCCAGGTTCAAGGGCATCTTCCTACATCGAAAACATGCCTGGGAAACCCAGAAGATGGTACACCGTGTGATCGGGAAAGGTTTCTAAAACACACCTCATTTCTGCTCTCCTTGTGCTCGGGTTCGCCATTCCAGCCTCTTGACTAACAATCACCCTACTTGAAGAATCAGCACCGTTAACCTCCTGTTTCGTACAGGTTGCAATTTGTCCTGAGGATGAACGGGAAGAGGGGGAACCAATGAGAGACTAGCTCTAGGTGTTGGGACAGGCACAGGTCACTCTATTTTCCCATCAGGAAGAAGAATGAACCAAAGGTTCAGCCTGCCACCCCCCGGAACCAGAATAGGGCCTGAAGCAATCCTGCGCTTTTGCGGCCAGCTCCCAAAAAAGCGACTTGAGAAATGGAGCTCAGGGGCACTGCAATTCACAAACCTGCAGAGTTAGAAATGATAACTCTCGTCCACAAATACATTGAGGGAAGGCAAAGAAGAGGATTGGAAAGCAAGGCAGAATTGCAGGAAACAGTTTTCAGGAGGTAAATTCGACTCACCTTTAAAGCACATGAAAAGCGGCAAAACGTCGTCAATTTTGCCCTTGGCCAAAAAGGGCGTATGCGTTTTTTCCTGAATATATTCAGGGAAAAACGCATACGCCCTTTTTGGCCAACCAAGGAAGCCGGAAGGGCAAAGCAGCACTAGAAAGTAGTCTCGCTTGCCATCGGTCAAAAGGGCCATGCTGAAAAAAGTGTAAACACCAGAAATGCAGGACAGGCCATGGTGACAAGGGAGCCTTGCTACGCTGATGGGCGGGATGTAAATTGCGAACAGCCACTCTGGAGAAGTGTACGGTGTGTCCTGAAACATGTAATAAACACAGCTTAGAGAGCATAGATCACTTCCACTCATGGGCGTATACATTGGGAAAACTGAAAATCCACAAGACACAGGCACCCCAAAATGTAGGGCTGCTCTGTTTACGAGAACCTCCACTTCGGTACAAATTAAATAGCCCAGGAAAGAGAAAAATGGATAAAGAAGTTGTGGTACTTATGCACAATGGCATATCACTCAGCCATGAAATCAATGTCATAAGGCTAGTAGCAGCGTGATGAGTGCATTTAGGTACGATGACTCTAAGTGAAATAAGTCACACAGAAAAAGACACTTATCCTAAGATATCACTTATAGAGGGAATGTCAAATTCGCTACCCTTGAACTGAATTACAATACAGAACAGAGTCACACGTTTAGAAAACACACTATGGCTGCCTAACGGGAAAGGTCAGGTGGGGTGATGCATAAAAAAATGGTTTGAAATTAGCTCAGATACCGTTCCATAAGCCAAATATGTAATAGACAAGACCTACTCCCTGCTCAGTGAACTGGACTCAACACCCCCTATTCACCGCACAAGAATATATCTGACTAGTAAGAATCTTAAAACCTATGTATTGCTATCTCTCGGGAAGTGAATCAAGAGGGTGTAAAACGGCATAAACACAGCAGTGAAAAGCAGCTAAACCCCATTATAAAAATAAATTACTCAAAAAAACCCCCATAAAACAAAGACAGTGAAAGAGAGAGAAATTCTTACAAAATCAGTTCAGGGGCTCTGATGCCACCTGGATTGACCATATCTAGACCCACAGCTGGATGAGACAGAAGGCTGGACACTCTTGGGGTTGAGAGGATTGGTGAAGGTTGGGCGAGCAAACGCAGACCCTTTAAAGTAATACTGCGTGGTACCCATCCCATGGGTCCCAAATCTCCAGGTTCAAGGGCATCTTCCTACATCGAAAACATGCCTGGGAAACCCAGAAGATGGTACACCGTGTGATCGGGAAAGGTTTCTAAAACGCACCTCATTTCTCCTCTCCTTGTGCTCGGGTTCGCCATTCCAGCCGCTTGACTAACAATCTCCCTACTTGGAGAATCAGCACCGTTACCCTCCTGTTTCGTACAGGTTGCAATTTGTCCTGAGGATGAACGGGAAGAGGGGGAACCAATGAGAGACTAGCTCTAGGTGTTGGGACAGGCACAGGTCACTCTATTTTCCCATCAGGAAGAAGAATGAACCACAGGCTCAGCCTGCCCCCCGGGAACCAGAATAGGGCCTGAAGCAATCCTGCGCTTTTGCGGCCAGCTCCCAAAAAAGCGACTTGACAAATGGAGCTCAGGGGCACTGCAATTCACAAACCTGCAGAGTTAGAAATGATAACTCTCGTCCACAAATATATTGAGGGAAGGCAACGAAGAGGATTGGAAAGCAAGGCAGAATTGCAGGAAACAGATTTCAGGAGGTAGATTCGACTCGCCTTTAAAGCACATGAAAAGCAGCAAAACGTCGACAATGATGCCCTTGGCCAAAAAGGGCGTATGCGTTTTTTCCTGAATATATTCAGGAAAAAACGCATACGCCCTTTTTGGCCAACCAAGCAAGCCGGAAATGCAAATCAGCACTACAAAGAAGTCTCGCTTGCCATCGGTCAAAAGGGCCATGCTGAAAAAGTGTAAAAACCAGAAATGCAGGACAGGCCATGGAGACATGGGAGCCTTGCTACGCTGATGGGCGGGATGTAAATTGCCAACAGCCACTCTGGAGAAGTGTACGCTGTGTCCTGAAACATGTAATAAACACAGCTTAGAGAGCATAGGGCACTTCCACTCATGGGCGTATACATTGGGAAAACTGAAAATCCACAAGACACAGGCACCCCAAAGTGTAGGGCTGCTCTGTTTAAAGAACCTCCAATTCGGTATATCTTAAATAGCCCAGGAAAGAGAAAAATGGATAAAGAAGTTGTGGTACTTATGCACAATGGCATATCACTCAGCCATAAAATCAATGTCATAAGGCTAGTAGCAGCGTGATGAGTGCATTTAGGTACGATGACTCTAAGTGAAATAAGTCACACAGAAAAAGACACTTATCCTAAGATATCACTTATAGAGGGAATGTCAAATTCGCTACCCTTGAACTGAATTACAAAACAAAACAGAGTCACACGTTTAGAAAACACACTATGGCTGCCTAACGGGAAAGGTCAGGTGGGGTGATGCATAAAAAAATGGTTTGAAATTAGCTCAGATACCGTTCCATAAGCCAAATATGTAATAGACAAGACCTACTCCCTGCTCAGTGAACTGGACTCAACACCCCCTCTTCACCGCACAAGAATATATCTGACTAGTAAGAATCTTAAAACCTATGTATTGCTATCTCTCGGGAAGTGAATCAAGAGGGTGTAAAACGGCATAAACACAGCAGTGAAAAGCAGCTAAACCCCATTATAAAAATAAATTACTCAAAAAAAAACCCCCATAAAACAAAGACAGTGAAAGAGAGAGAAATTCTTACAAAATCAGTTCAGGGGCTCTGATGCCACCTGGATTGACCATATCTAGACCCACAGCTGGAGGAGACATAAGGCTGGACACTCTTGGGGCTGAGAGGATTGGTGAGGTTGGGCGAGCAAACGCAGACCCTTTAAAGTAATACTGCGTGGTACCCATCCCATGGGTCCCAAATCTCCAGGTTCAAGGGCATCTTCCTACATCGAAAACATGCCGGGAAACCCAGAAGATGGTACACCGTGTGATCGGGAAAGGTTTGTAAAACGCACCTCATTTCTCCTCTCCTTGTGCTCGGGTTCGCCATTCCAGCCGCTTGACTAACAATCTCCCTACTTGGAGAATCAGCACCGTTAACCTCCTGTTTCATACAGGTTGCAATTTGTCCTGAGGATGAACGGGAAGAGGGGGAACCAATGAGAGACTAGCTCTAGGTGTTGGGACAGGCACAGGTCACTCTATTTTCCCATCAGGAAGAAGAATGAACCACAGGCTCAGCCTGCCCCCCCGGAACCAGAATAGGGCCTGAAGCAATCCTGCGCTTTTGCGGCCAGCTCCCAAAAAAGCGACTTGACAAATGGAGCTCAGGGGCACTGCAATTCACAAACCTGCAGAGTTAGAAATGATAACTCTCGTCCACAAATATATTGAGGGAAGGCAACGAAGAGGATTGGAAAGCAAGGTAGAATTGCACGAAACAGATTTCAGGAGGTAGATTCGACTCGCCTTTAAAGCACATGAAAAGCGGCAAAACGTCGACAATGATGCCCTTGGCCAAAAAGGGCGTATGCGTTTTTTCCTGAATATATTCAGGAAAAAACGCATACGCCCTTTTTGGCCAAACAAGCAAGCCGGAAAGGCAAATCAGCACTACAAGGAAGTCTCGCTTGCCATCGGTAAAAAGGGCCATGCTGAAAAAAGTGTAAAAACCAGAAATGCAGGACAGGCCATGGAGACATGGGAGCCTTGCTACGCTGATGGGCGGGATGTAAATTGCCAACAGCCACTCTGGAGAAGTGTACGGTGTGTCCTGAAACATGTAATAAACACAGCTTAGAGAGCATAGGGCACTTCCACTCATGGGCGTATACATTGGGAAAACTGAAAATCCACAAGACACAGGCACCCCAAAGTGTAGGGCTGCTCTGTTTACGAGAACCTCCAATTCGGTACATCTTAAATAGCCCAGGAAAGAGAAAAATGGATAAAGAAGTTGTGGTACTTATGCACAATGGCATATCACTCAGCCATGAAATCAATGTCATAAGGCTAGTAGCAGCGTGATGAGTGCATTTAGGTACGATGACTCTAAGTGAAATAAGTCACACAGAAAAAGACACTTATCCTAAGATATCACTTATAGAGGGAATGTCAAAATCGCTACCCTTGAACTGAATTACAAAACAGAACAGAGTCACACTTTAGAAAACACACTATGGCTGCTTAACGGGAAAGGTCAGGTGGGGTGATGCATAAAAGAAGGGGTTGAAATTAGCTCAGATACCGTTCCATAAGCCAAATATGTAATAGACAAGACCTACTCCCTGCTCAGTGAACTGGACTCAACACCCCCTATTCACCCCACAAGAATATATCTGACTAGTAAGAATCTTAAAACCTATGTATTGCTATCTCTCGGGAAGTGAATCAAGAGGGTGTAAAGCGGCATAAACACAGCAGTGAAAAGCAGCTAAACCCCATTATAAAAATAAATTACTCAAAAAAAAAAACCCCAGAAAACAAAGACAGTGAAAGAGAGAGAAATTCTTACTAAATCCGTTCAGGGGCTCTGATGCCACCTGGATTGACCATATCTAGACCCACAGCTGGATGAGACATAAGGCTGGACACTCTTGGGGCTGAGAGGATTGGTGAGGTTGGGCGAGCAAACGCAGACCCTTTAAAGTAATACTGCGTGGTACCCATCCCATGGGTCCCAAATCTCCAGGTTCAAGGGCATCTTCCTACATCGAAAACATGCCTGGGAAACCCAGAAGATGGTACACCGTGTGATCGGGAAAGGTTTCTAAAACACACCTCATTTCTGCTCTCCTTGTGCTCGGGTTCGCCATTCCAGCCTCTTGATTAACAATCTCCCTACTTGAAGAATCAGCACCGTTAACCTCCTGTTTCGTACAGGTTGCAATTTGTCCTGAGGATGAACGGGAAGAGGGGGAACCAATGAGAGACTAGCTCTAGGTGTTGGGACAGGCACAGGTCACTCTATTTTCCCATCAGGAAGAAGAATGAACCAAAGGTTCAGCCTGCCACCCCCCGGAACCAGAATAGGGCCTGAAGCAATCCTGCGCTTTTGCGGCCAGCTCCCAAAAAAGCGACTTGAGAAATGGAGCTCAGGGGCACTGCAATTCACAAACCTGCAGAGTTAGAAATGATAACTCTCGTCCACAAATACATTGAGGGAAGGCAAAGAAGAGGATTGGAAAGCAAGGCAGAATTGCAGGAAACAGTTTTCAGGAGGTAGATTCGACTCACCTTTAAAGCACATGAAAAGCGGCAAAACGTCGTCAATTTTGCCCTTGGCCAAAAAGGGCGTATGCGTTTTTTCCTGAATATATTCAGGGAAAAACGCATACGCCCTTTTTGGCCAACCAAGGAAGCCGGAAGGGCAAAGCAGCACTAGAAAGTAGTCTCGCTTGCCATCGGTCAAAAGGGCCATGCTGAAAAAAGTGTAAAAACCAGAAATGCAGGACAGGCCATGGTGACAAGGGAGCCTTGCTACGCTGATGGGCGGGATGTAAATTGCCAACAGCCACTCTGGAGAAGTGTACGGTGTGTCCTGAAACATGTAATAAACACAGCTTAGAGAGCATAGATCACTTCCACTCATGGGCGTATACATTGGGAAAACTGAAAATCCACAAGACACAGGCACCCCAAAATGTAGGGCTGCTCTGTTTACGAGAACCTCCACTTCGGTACAAATTAAATAGCCCAGGAAAGAGAAAAATGGATAAAGAAGTTGTGGTACTTATGCACAATGGCATATCACTCAGCCATCAAATCAATGTCATAAGGCTAGTAGCAGCGTGATGAGTGCATTTAGGTACGATGACTCTAAGTGAAATAAGTCACACAGAAAAAGACACTTATCCTAAGATATCACTTATAGAGGGAATGTCAAATTCGCTACCCTTGAACTGAATTACAATACAGAACAGAGTCACACGTTTAGAAAACACACTATGGCTGCCTAACGGGAAAGGTCAGGTGGGGTGATGCATAAAAAAATGGTTTGAAATTAGCTCAGATACCGTTCCATAAGCCAAATATGTAATAGACAAGACCTACTCCCTGCTCAGTGAACTGGACTCAACACCCCCTATTCACCGCACAAGAATATATCTGACTAGTAAGAATCTTAAAACCTATGTATTGCTATCTCTCGGGAAGTGAATCAAGAGGGTGTAAAACGGCATAAACACAGCAGTGAAAAGCAGCTAAACCCCATTATAAAAATAAATTACTCAAAAAAACCCCCATAAAACAAAGACAGTGAAAGAGAGAGAAATTCTTACAAAATCAGTTCAGGGGCTCTGATGCCACCTGGATTGACCATATCTAGACCCACAGCTGGATGAGACAGAAGGCTGGACACTCTTGGGGTTGAGAGGATTGGTGAAGGTTGGGCGAGCAAACGCAGACCCTTTAAAGTAATACTGCGTGGTACCCATCCCATGGGTCCCAAATCTCCAGGTTCAAGGGCATCTTCCTACATCGAAAACATGCCTGGGAAACCCAGAAGATGGTACACCGTGTGATCGGGAAAGGTTTCTAAAACGCACCTCATTTCTCCTCTCCTTGTGCTCGGGTTCGCCATTCCAGCCGCTTGACTAACAATCTCCCTACTTGGAGAATCAGCACCGTTACCCTCCTGTTTCGTACAGGTTGCAATTTGTCCTGAGGATGAACGGGAAGAGGGGGAACCAATGAGAGACTAGCTCTAGGTGTTGGGACAGGCACAGGTCACTCTATTTTCCCATCAGGAAGAAGAATGAACCACAGGCTCAGCCTGCCCCCCGGGAACCAGAATAGGGCCTGAAGCAATCCTGCGCTTTTGCGGCCAGCTCCCAAAAAAGCGACTTGACAAATGGAGCTCAGGGGCACTGCAATTCACAAACCTGCAGAGTTAGAAATGATAACTCTCGTCCACAAATATATTGAGGGAAGGCAACGAAGAGGATTGGAAAGCAAGGCAGAATTGCAGGAAACAGATTTCAGGAGGTAGATTCGACTCGCCTTTAAAGCACATGAAAAGCAGCAAAACGTCGACAATGATGCCCTTGGCCAAAAAGGGCGTATGCGTTTTTTCCTGAATATATTCAGGAAAAAACGCATACGCCCTTTTTGGCCAACCAAGCAAGCCGGAAATGCAAATCAGCACTACAAAGAAGTCTCGCTTGCCATCGGTCAAAAGGGCCATGCTGAAAAAGTGTAAAAACCAGAAATGCAGGACAGGCCATGGAGACATGGGAGCCTTGCTACGCTGATGGGCGGGATGTAAATTGCCAACAGCCACTCTGGAGAAGTGTACGCTGTGTCCTGAAACATGTAATAAACACAGCTTAGAGAGCATAGGGCACTTCCACTCATGGGCGTATACATTGGGAAAACTGAAAATCCACAAGACACAGGCACCCCAAAGTGTAGGGCTGCTCTGTTTAAAGAACCTCCAATTCGGTATATCTTAAATAGCCCAGGAAAGAGAAAAATGGATAAAGAAGTTGTGGTACTTATGCACAATGGCATATCACTCAGCCATAAAATCAATGTCATAAGGCTAGTAGCAGCGTGATGAGTGCATTTAGGTACGATGACTCTAAGTGAAATAAGTCACACAGAAAAAGACACTTATCCTAAGATATCACTTATAGAGGGAATGTCAAATTCGCTACCCTTGAACTGAATTACAAAACAAAACAGAGTCACACGTTTAGAAAACACACTATGGCTGCTTAACGGGAAAGGTCAGGTGGGGTGATGCATAAAAAAATGGTTTGAAATTAGCTCAGATACCGTTCCATAAGCCAAATATGTAATAGACAAGACCTACTCCCTGCTCAGTGAACTGGACTCAACACCCCCTCTTCACCGCACAAGAATATATCTGACTAGTAAGAATCTTAAAACCTATGTATTGCTATCTCTCGGGAAGTGAATCAAGAGGGTGTAAAACGGCATAAACACAGCAGTGAAAAGCAGCTAAACCCCATTATAAAAATAAATTACTCAAAAAAAAACCCCCATAAAACAAAGACAGTGAAAGAGAGAGAAATTCTTACAAAAACAGTTCAGGGGCTCTGATGCCACCTGGATTGACCATATCTAGACCCACAGCTGGATGAGACAGAAGGCTGGACACTCTTGGGGCTGAGAGGATTGGTGAGGTTGGGCGAGCAAACGCAGACCCTTTAAAGTAATACTGCGTGGTACCCATCCCATGGGTCCCAAATCTCCAGGTTCAAGGGCATCTTCCTACATCGAAAACATGCCTGGGAAACCCAGAAGATGGTACACCGTGTGATCGGGAAAGGTTTCTAAAACGCACCTCATTTCTCCTCTCCTTGTGCTCGGGTTCGCCATTCCAGCCGCTTGACTAACAATCTCCCTACTTGGAGAATCAGCACCGTTAACCTCCTGTTTCATACAGGTTGCAATTTGTCCTGAGGATGAACGGGAAGAGGGGGAACCAATGAGAGACTAGCTCTAGGTGTTGGGACAGGCACAGGTCACTCTATTTTCTCATCAGGAAGAAGAATGAACCACAGGCTCAGCCTGCCCCCCCGGAACCAGAATAGGGCCTGAAGCAATCCTGCGCTTTTGCGGCCAGCTCCCAAAAAAGCGACTTGACAAATGGAGCTCAGGGGCACTGCAATTCACAAACCTGCAGAGTTAGAAATGATAACTCTCGTCCACAAATATATTGAGGGAAGGCAACGAAGAGGATTGGAAAGCAAGGTAGAATTGCACGAAACAGATTTCAGGAGGTAGATTCGACTCGCCTTTAAAGCACATGAAAAGCGGCAAAACGTCGACAATGATGCCCTTGGCCAAAAAGGGCGTATGCGTTTTTTCCTGAATATATTCAGGAAAAAACGCATACGCCCTTTTTGGCCAAACAAGCAAGCCGGAAAGGCAAATCAGCACTACAAGGAAGTCTCGCTTGCCATCGGTAAAAAGGGCCATGCTGAAAAAAGTGTAAAAACCAGAAATGCAGGACAGGCCATGGAGACATGGGAGCCTTGCTACGCTGATGGGCGGGATGTAAATTGCCAACAGCCACTCTGGAGAAGTGTACGGTGTGTCCTGAAACATGTAATAAACACAGCTTAGAGAGCATAGGGCACTTCCACTCATGGGCGTATACATTGGGAAAACTGAAAATCCACAAGACACAGGCACCCCAAAGTGTAGGGCTGCTCTGTTTACAAGAACCTCCAATTCGGTACATCTTAAATAGCCCAGGAAAGAGAAAAATGGATAAAGAAGTTGTGGTACTTATGCACAATGGCATATCACTCAGCCATGAAATCAATGTCATAAGGCTAGTAGCAGCGTGATGAGTGCATTTAGGTACGATGACTCTAAGTGAAATAAGTCACACAGAAAAAGACACTTATCCTAAGATATCACTTATAGAGGGAATGTCAAATTCGCTACCCTTGAACTGAATTACAATACAGAACAGAGTCACACGTTTAGAAAACACACTATGGCTGCCTAACGGGAAAGGTCAGGTGGGGTGATGCATAAAAAAATGGTTTGAAATTAGCTCAGATACCGTTCCATAAGCCAAATATGTAATAGACAAGACCTACTCCCTGCTCAGTGAACTGGACTCAACACCCCCTATTCACCGCACAAGAATATATCTGACTAGTAAGAATCTTAAAACCTATGTATTGCTATCTCTCGGGAAGTGAATCAAGAGGGTGTAAAACGGCATAAACACAGCAGTGAAAAGCAGCTAAACCCCATTATAAAAATAAATTACTCAAAAAAAAAACCCCATAAAACAAAGACAGTGAAAGAGAGAGAAATTCTTACTAAATCAGTTCAGGGGCTCTGATGCCACCTGGATTGACCATATCTAGACCCACAGCTGGATGAGACAGAAGGCTGGACACTCTTGGGGCTGAGAGGATTGGTGAACGTTGGGCGAGCAAACGCAGACCCTTTAAAGTAATACTGCGTGGTACCCATCCCATGGGTCCCAAATCTCCAGGTTCAAGGGCATCTTCCTACATCGAAAACATGCCTGGGAAACCCAGAAGATGGTACACCGTGTGATCGGGAAAGGTTTCTAAAACACACCTCATTTCTGCTCTCCTTGTGCTCGGGTTCGCCATTCCAGCCGCTTGACTAACAATCTCCCTACTTGGAGAATCAGCACCGTTACCCTCCTGTTTCGTACAGGTTGCAATTTGTCCTGAGGATGAACGGGAAGAGGGGGAACCAATGAGAGACTAGCTCTAGGTGTTGGGACAGGCACAGGTCACTCTATTTTCCCATCAGGAAGAAGAATGAACCACAGGCTCAGCCTGCCCCCCCGGAACCAGAATAGGGCCTGAAGCAATCCTGCGCTTTTGCGGCCAGCTCCCAAAAAAGCGACTTGACAAATGGAGCTCAGGGGCACTGCAATTCACAAACCTGCAGAGTTAGAAATGATAACTCTCGTCCACAAATATATTGAGGGAAGGCAACGAAGAGGATTGGAAAGCAAGGCAGAATTGCAGGAAACAGATTTCAGGAGGTAGATTCGACTCGCCTTTAAAGCACATGAAAAGCAGCAAAACGTCGACAATGATGCCCTTGGCCAAAAAGGGCGTATGCGTTTTTTCCTGAATATATTCAGGAAAAAACGCATACGCCCTTTTTGGCCAACCAAGCAAGCCGGAAATGCAAATCAGCACTACAAAGAAGTCTCGCTTGCCATCGGTCAAAAGGGCCATGCTGAAAAAGTGTAAAAACCAGAAATGCAGGACAGGCCATGGAGACATGGGAGCCTTGCTACGCTGATGGGCGGGATGTAAATTGCCAACAGCCACTCTGGAGAAGTGTACGCTGTGTCCTGAAACATGTAATAAACACAGCTTAGAGAGCATAGGGCACTTCCACTCATGGGCGTATACATTGGGAAAACTGAAAATCCACAAGACACAGGCACCCCAAAGTGTAGGGCTGCTCTGTTTAAAGAACCTCCAATTCGGTATATCTTAAATAGCCCAGGAAAGAGAAAAATGGATAAAGAAGTTGTGGTACTTATGCACAATGGCATATCACTCAGCCATGAAATCAATGTCATAAGGCTAGTAGCAGCGTGATGAGTGCATTTAGGTACGATGACTCTAAGTGAAATAAGTCACACAGAAAAAGACACTTATCCTAAGATATCACTTATAGAGGGAATGTCAAATTCGCTACCCTTGAACTGAATTACAAAACAGAACAGAGTCACACGTTTAGAAAACACACTATGGCTGCCTAACGGGAAAGGTCAGGTGGGGTGATGCATAAAAAAATGGTTTGAAATTAGCTCAGATACCGTTCCATAAGCCAAATATGTAATAGACAAGACCTACTCCCTGCTCAGTGAACTGGACTCAACACCCCCTATTCACCGCACAAGAATATATCTGACTAGTAAGAATCTTAAAACCTATGTATTTCTATCTCTCGGGAAGTGAATCAAGAGGGTGTAAAGCGGCATAAACACAGCAGTGAAAAGCAGCTAAACCCCATTATAAAAATAAATTACTCAAAAAAAAAACCCCCATAAAACAAAGACAGTGAAAGAGAGAGAAATTCTTACAAAATCAGTTCAGGGGCTCTGATGCCACCTGGATTGACCATATCTAGACCCACAGCTGGATGAGACAAAAGGCTGGACACTCTTGGGGCTGAGAGGATTGGTGAGGTTAGGCGAGCAAACGCAGACCCTTTAAAGTAATACTGCTTGGTACCCATCCCATGGGTCCCAAATCTCCAGGTTCAAGGGCATCTTCCTACATCGAAAACATGCCTGGGAAACCCAGAAGATGGTACACCGTGTGATCGGGAAAGGTTTGTAAAACGCACCTCATTTCTGCTCTCCTTCTGCTCGGGTTCGCCATTCCAGCCGCTTGACTAACAATCTCCCTACTTGGAGAATCAGCACCGTTAACCTCCTGTTTCATACAGGTTGCAATTTGTCCTGAGGATGAACGGGAAGAGGGGGAACCAATGAGAGACTAGCTCTAGGTGTTGGGACAGGCACAGGTCACTCTAGTTTCCCATCAGGAAGAAGAATGAACCACAGGCTCAGCCTGCCCCCCCCCCCCCGAACCAGAATAGGGCCTGAAGCAATCCTGCGCTTTTGCGGCCAGCTCCCAAAAAAGCGACTTGACAAATGGAGCTCAGGGGCACTGCAATTCACAAACCTGCAGAGTTAGAAATGATAACTCTCGTCCACAAATATATTGAGGGAAGGCAACGAAGAGGATTGGAAAGCAAGGTAGAATTGCACGAAACAGATTTCAGGAGGTAGATTCGACTCGCCTTTAAAGCACATGAAAAGCGGCAAAACGTCGACAATGATGCCCTTGGCCAAAAAGGGCGTATGCGTTTTTTCCTGAATATATTCAGGGAAAAACGCATACGCCCTTTTTGGCCAAACAAGCAAGCCGGAAAGGCAAATCAGCACTACAAGGAAGTCTCGCTTGCCATCGGTAAAAAGGGCCATGCTGAAAAAAGTGTAAAAACCAGAAATGCAGGACAGGCCATGGAGACATGGGAGCCTTGCTACGCTGATGGGCGGGATGTAAATTGCCAACAGCCACTCTGGAGAAGTGTACGGTGTGTCCTGAAACATGTAATAAACACAGCTTAGAGAGCATAGGGCACTTCCACTCATGGGCGTATACATTGGGAAAACTGAAAATCCACAAGACACAGGCACCCCAAAGTGTAGGGCTGCTCTGTTTACAAGAACCTCCAATTCGGTACATCTTAAATAGCCCAGGAAAGAGAAAAATGGATAAAGAAGTTGTGGTACTTATGCACAATGGCATATCACTCACCCATGAAATCAATGTCATAAGGCTAGTAGCAGCGTGATGAGTGCATTTAGGTACGATGACTCTAAGTGAAATAAGTCACACAGAAAAAGACACTTATCCTAAGATATCACTTATAGAGGGAATGTCAAATTCGCTACCGTTGAACTGCATTACAAAACAGAACAGAGTCACACGTTTCGAAAACACACTATGGCTGCCTAACGGGAAAGGTCAGGTGGGGTGATGCATAAAAAAATGGTTTGAAATTAGCTCAGATACCGTTCCATAAGCCAAATATGTAATAGACAAGACCTACTCCCTGCTCAGTGAACTGGACTCAACACCCCCTATTCACCGCACAAGAATATATCTGACTAGTAAGAATCTTAAAACCTATGTATTGCTATCTCTCGGGAAGTGAATCAAGAGGGTGTAAAGCGGCATAAACACAGCAGTGAAAAGCAGCTAAACCCCATTATAAAAATAAATTACTCAAAAAAAAAAAACCCCAGAAAACAAAGACAGTGAAAGAGAGAGAAATTCTTACTAAATCCGTTCAGGGGCTCTGATGCCACCTGGATTGACCATATCTAGACCCACAGCTGGATGAGACATAAGGCTGGACACTCTTGGGGCTGAGAGGATTGGTGAGGTTGGGCGAGCAAACGCAGACCCTTTAAAGTAATACTGCGTGGTACCCATCCCATGGGTCCCAAATCTCCAGGTTCAAGGGCATCTTCTTACATCGAAAACATGCCTGGGAAACCCAGAAGATGGTACACCGTGTGATCGGGAAAGGTTTCTAAAACACACCTCATTTCTGCTCTCCTTGTGCTCGGGTTCGCCATTCCAGCCGCTTGACTAACAATCTCCCTACTTGGAGAATCAGCACCGTTACCCTCCTGTTTCGTACAGGTTGCAATTTGTCCTGAGGATGAACGGGAAGAGAGGGAACCAATGAGAGACTAGCTCTAGGTGTTGGGACAGGCACAGGTCACTCTATTTTCCCATCAGGAAGAAGAATGAACCACAGGCTCAGCCTGCCCCCCCGGAACCAGAATAGGGCCTGAAGCAATCCTGCGCTTTTGCGGCCAGCTCCCAAAAAAGCGAGTTGACAAATGGAGCTCAGGGGCACTGCAATTCACAAACCTGCAGAGTTAGAAATGATAACTCTCGTCCACAAATATATTGAGGGAAGGCAACGAACAGGATTGGAAAGCAAGGCAGAATTGCAGGAAACAGATTTCAGGAGGTAGATTCGACTCGCCTTTAAAGCACATGAAAAGCGGCAAAACGTCGACAATGATGCCCTTGGCCAAAAAGGGCGTATGCGTTTTTTCCTGAATATATTCAGGAAAAAACGCATACGCCCTTTTTGGCCAAACAAGCAAGCCGGAAAGGCAAATCAGCACTACAAGGAAGTCTCGCTTGCCATCGGTAAAAAGGGCCATGCTGAAAAAAGTGTAAAAACCAGAAATGCAGGACAGGCCATGGAGACATGGGAGCCTTGCTACGCTGATGGGCGGGATGTAAATTGCCAACAGTCACTCTGGAGAAGTGTACGGTGTGTCCTGAAACATGTAATAAACACAGCTTAGAGAGCATAGGGCACTTCCACTCATGGGCGTATACATTGGGAAAACTGAAAATCCACAAGACACAGGCACCCCAAAGTGTAGGGCTGCTCTGTTTACAAGAATCTCCAATTCGGTACATCTTAAATAGCCCAGGAAAGAGAAAAATGGATACAGAAGTTGTGGTACTTATGCACAATGGCATATCACTCACCCATGAAATCAATGTCATAAGGCTAGTAGCAGCGTGATGAGTGCATTTAGGTACAATGACCCTAAGTAAAATAAGTCACACAGAAAAAGACACTTATCCTAAGATATCACTTATAGAGGGAATGTCAAATTCGCTGCCGTTGAACTGAATTACAAAACAGAACAGAGTCACACGTTTAGAAAACACACTATGGCTGCCTAACGGGAAAGGTCAGGTGGGGTGATGCATAAAAAAATGGTTTGAAATTAGCTCAGATACCGTTCCATAAGCCAAATATGTAATAGACAAGACCTACTCCCTGCTCAGTGAACTGGACTCAACACCCCCTATTCACCGCACAAGAATATATCTGACTAGTAAGAATCTTAAAACCTATGTATTGCTATCTCTCGGGAAGTGAATCAAGAAGGTGTAAAGCGGCATAAACACAGCAGTGAAAAGCAGCTAAACCCCATTATAAAAATAAATTACTCAAAAAAAAAAACCCCAGAAAACAAAGACAGTGAAAGAGAGAGAAATTCTTACTAAATCCGTTCAGGGGCTCTGATGCCACCTGGATTGACCATATCTAGACCCACAGCTGGATGAGACATAAGGCTGGACACTCTTGGGGCTGAGAGGATTGGTGAGGTTGGGCGAGCAAACGCACACCCTTTAAAGTAATACTGCGTGGTACCCATCCCATGGGTCCCAAATCTCCAGGTTCAAGGGCATCTTCCTACATCGAAAACATGCCTGGGAAACCCAGAAGATGGTACACCGTGTGATCAGGAAAGGTTTCTAAAACACACCTCATTTCTGCTCTCCTTGTGCTCGGGTTCGCCATTCCAGCCGCTTGACTAACAATCTCCCTACTTGGAGAATCAGCACCGTTACCCTCCTGTTTCGTACAGGTTGCAATTTGTCCTGAGGATGAACGGGAAGAGGGGGAACCAATGAGAGACTAGCTCTAGGTGTTGGGACAGGCACAGGTCACTCTATTTTCCCATCAGGAAGAAGAATGAACCACAGGCTCAGCCTGCCCCCCCGGAACCAGAATAGGGCCTGAAGCAATCCTGCGCTTTTGCGGCCAGCTCCCAAAAAAGCGACTTGACAAATGGAGCTCAGGGGCACTGCAATTCACAAACCTGCAGAGTTAGAAATGATAACTCTCGTCCACAAATATATTGAGGGAAGGCAACGAAGAGGATTGGAAAGCAAGGTAGAATTGCACGAAACAGATTTCAGGAGGTAGATTCGACTCGCCTTTAAAGCACATGAAAAGCGGCAAAACGTCGACAATGATGCCCTTGGCCAAAAAGGGCGTATGCGTTTTTTCCTGAATATATTCAGGGAAAAACGCATACGCCCTTTTTGGCCAAACAAGCAAGCCGGAAAGGCAAATCAGCACTACAAGGAAGTCTCGCTTGCCATCGGTAAAAAGGGCCATGCTGAAAAAAGTGTAAAAACCAGAAATGCAGGACAGGCCATGGAAACATGGGAGCCTTGCTACGCTGATGGGCGGGATGTAAATTGCCAACAGCCACTCTGGAGAAGTGTACGGTGTGTCCTGAAACATGTAATAAACACAGCTTAGAGAGCATAGGGCACTTCCACTCATGGGCGTATACATTGGGAAAACTGAAAATCCACAAGACACAGGCACCCCAAAGTGTAGGGCTGCTCTGTTTACAAGAACCTCCAATTCGGTACATCTTAAATAGCCCAGGAAAGAGAAAAATGGATAAAGAAGTTGTGGTACTTATGCACAATGGCATATCACTCACCCATGAAATCAATGTCATAAGGCTAGTAGCAGCGTGATGAGTGCATTTAGGTACGATGACTCTAAGTGAAATAAGTCACACAGAAAAAGACACTTATCCTAAGATATCACTTATAGAGGGAATGTCAAATTCGCTACCGTTGAACTGAATTACAAAACAGAACAGAGTCACACGTTTCGAAAACACACTATGGCTGCCTAACGGGAAAGGTCAGGTGGGGTGATGCATAAAAAAATGGTTTGAAATTAGCTCAGATACCGTTCCATAAGCCAAATATGTAATAGACAAGACCTACTCCCTGCTCAGTGAACTGGACTCAACACCCCCTATTCACCGCACAAGAATATATCTGACTAGTAAGAATCTTAAAACCTATGTATTGCTATCTCTCGGGAAGTGAATCAAGAGGGTGTAAAGCGGCATAAACACAGCAGTGAAAAGCAGCTAAACCCCATTATAAAAATAAATTACTCAAAAAAAAAAAAACCCCAGAAAACAAAGACAGTGAAAGAGAGAGAAATTCTTACTAAATCCGTTCAGGGGCTCTGATGCCACCTGGATTGACCATATCTAGACCCACAGCTGGATGAGACATAAGGCTGGACACTCTTGGGGCTGAGAGGATTGGTGAGGTTGGGCGAGCAAACGCAGACCCTTTAAAGTAATACTGCGTGGTACCCATCCCATGGGTCCCAAATCTCCAGGTTCAAGGGCATCTTCTTACATCGAAAACATGCCTGGGAAACCCAGAAGATGGTACACCGTGTGATCGGGAAAGGTTTCTAAAACACACCTCATTTCTGCTCTCCTTGTGCTCGGGTTCGCCATTCCAGCCGCTTGACTAACAATCTCCCTACTTGGAGAATCAGCACCGTTACCCTCCTGTTTCGTACAGGTTGCAATTTGTCCTGAGGATGAACGGGAAGAGAGGGAACCAATGAGAGACTAGCTCTAGGTGTTGGGACAGGCACAGGTCACTCTATTTTCCCATCAGGAAGAAGAATGAACCACAGGCTCAGCCTGCCCCCCCGGAACCAGAATAGGGCCTGAAGCAATCCTGCGCTTTTGCGGCCAGCTCCCAAAAAAGCGAGTTGACAAATGGAGCTCAGGGGCACTGCAATTCACAAACCTGCAGAGTTAGAAATGATAACTCTCGTCCACAAATATACTGAGGGAAGGCAACGAACAGGATTGGAAAGCAAGGCAGAATTGCAGGAAACAGATTTCAGGAGGTAGATTCGACTCGCCTTTAAAGCACATGAAAAGCGGCAAAACGTCGACAATGATGCCCTTGGCCAAAAAGGGCGTATGCGTTTTTTCCTGAATATATTCAGGAAAAAACGCATACGCCCTTTTTGGCCAAACAAGCAAGCCGGAAAGGCAAATCAGCACTACAAGGAAGTCTCGCTTGCCATCGGTAAAAAGGGCCATGCTGAAAAAAGTGTAAAAACCAGAAATGCAGGACAGGCCATGGAGACATGGGAGCCTTGCTACGCTGATGGGCGGGATGTAAATTGCCAACAGCCACTCTGGAGAAGTGTACGATGTGTCCTGAAACATGTAATAAACACAGATTAGAGAGCATAGGGCACTTCCACTCATGGGCGTATACATTGGGAAAACTGAAAATCCACAAGACACAGGCACCCCAAAGTGTAGGGCTGCTCTGTTTACAAGAACCTCCAATTCGGTACATCTTAAATAGCCCAGGAAAGAGAAAAATGGATACAGAAGTTGTGGTACTTATGCACAATGGCATATCACTCACCCATGAAATCAATGTCATAAGGCTAGTAGCAGCGTGATGAGTGCATTTAGGTACGATGACCCTAAGTAAAATAAGTCACACAGAAAAAGACACTTATCCTAAGATATCACTTATAGAGGGAATGTCAAATTCGCTGCCGTTGAACTGAATTACAAAACAGAACAGAGTCACACGTTTAGAAAACACACTATGGCTGCCTAACGGGAAAGGTCAGGTGGGGTGATGCATAAAAAAATGGTTTGAAATTAGCTCAGATACCGTTCCATAAGCCAAATATGTAATAGACAAGACCTACTCCCTGCTCAGTGAACTGGACTCAACACCCCCTATTCACCGCACAAGAATATATCTGACTAGTAAGAATCTTAAAACCTATGTATTGCTATCTCTCGGGAAGTGAATCAAGAGGGTGTAAAACGGCATAAACACAGCAGTGAAAAGCAGCTAAACCCCATTATAAAAATAAATTACTCAAAAAAAAAAACCCCAGAAAACAAAGACAGTGAAAGAGAGAGAAATTCTTACTAAATCCGTTCAGGGGCTCTGATGCCACCTGGATTGACCATATCTAGACCCACAGCTGGATGAGACATAAGGCTGGACACTCTTGGGGCTGAGAGGATTGGTGAGGTTGGGCGAGCAAACGCAGACCCTTTAAAGTAATACTGCGTGGTATCCATCCCATGGGTCCCAAATCTCCAGGTTCAAGGGCATCTTCCTACATCGAAAACATGCCTGGGAAACCCAGAAGATGGTACACCGTGTGATCAGGAAAGGTTTCTAAAACACACCTCATTTCTGCTCTCCTTGTGCTCGGGTTCGCCATTCCAGCCGCTTGACTAACAATCTCCCTACTTGGAGAATCAGCACCGTTACCCTCCTGTTTCGTACAGGTTGCAATTTGTCCTGAGGATGAACGGGAAGAGGGGGAACCAATGAGAGACTAGCTCTAGGTGTTGGGACAGGCACAGGTCACTCTATTTTCCCATCAGGAAGAAGAATGAACCACAGGCTCAGCCTGCCCCCCCGGAACCAGAATAGGGCCTGAAGCAATCCTGCGCTTTTGCGGCCAGCTCCCAAAAAAGCGACTTGACAAATGGAGCTCAGGGGCACTGCAATTCACAAACCTGCAGAGTTAGAAATGATAACTCTCGTCCACAAATATATTGAGGGAAGGCAACGAAGAGGTTTGGAAAGCAAGGTAGAATTGCACGAAACAGATTTCAGGAGGTAGATTCGACTCGCCTTTAAAGCACATGAAAAGCGGCAAAACGTCGACAATGATGCCCTTGGCCAAAAAGGGCGTATGCGTTTTTTCCTGAATATATTCAGGGAAAAACGCATACGCCCTTTTTGGCCAAACAAGCAAGCCGGAAAGGCAAATCAGCACTACAAGGAAGTCTCGCTTGCCATCGGTAAAAAGGGCCATGCTGAAAAAAGTGTAAAAACCAGAAATGCAGGACAGGCCATGGAAACATGGGAGCCTTGCTACGCTGATGGGCGGGATGTAAATTGCCAACAGCCACTCTGGAGAAGTGTACGGTGTGTCCTGAAACATGTAATAAACACAGCTTAGAGAGCATAGGGCACTTCCACTCATGGGCGTATACATTGGGAAAACTGAAAATCCACAAGACACAGGCACCCCAAAGTGTAGGGCTGCTCTGTTTACAAGAACCTCCAATTCGGTACATCTTAAATAGCCCAGGAAAGAGAAAAATGGATAAAGAAGTTGTGGTACTTATGCACAATGGCATATCACTCACCCATGAAATCAATGTCATAAGGCTAGTAGCAGCGTGATGAGTGCATTTAGGTACGATGACTCTAAGTGAAATAAGTCACACAGAAAAAGACACTTATCCTAAGATATCACTTATAGAGGGAATGTCAAATTCGCTACCGTTGAACTGAATTACAAAACAGAACAGAGTCACACGTTTAGAAAACACACTATGGCTGCCTAACGGGAAAGGTCAGGTGGGGTGATGCATAAAAAAATGGTTTGAAATTAGCTCAGATACCGTTCCATAAGCCAAATATGTAATAGACAAGACCTACTCCCTGCTCAGTGAACTGGACTCAACACCCCCTATTCACCGCACAAGAATATATCTGACTAGTAAGAATCTTAAAACCTATGTATTGCTATCTCTCGGGAAGTGAATCAAGAGGGTGTAAAGCGGCATAAACACAGCAGTGAAAAGCAGCTAAACCCCATTATAAAAATAAATTACTCAAAAAAAAACCCCCATAAAACAAAGACAGTGAAAGAGAGAGAAATTCTTACAAAATCCGTTCAGGGGCTCTGATGCCACCTGGATTGACCATATCTAGACCCACAGCTGGATGAGACATAAGGCTGGACACTCTTGGGGCTGAGAGGATTGGTGAGGTTGGGCGAGCAAACGCAGACCCTTTAAAGTAATACTGCGTGGTACCCATCCCATGGGTCCCAAATCTCCAGGTTCAAGGGCATCTTCCTACATCGAAAACATGCCTGGGAAACCCAGAAGATGGTACACCGTGTGATCGGGAAAGGTTTCTAAAACACACCTCATTTCTCCTCTCCTTGTGCTCGGGTTCGCCATTCCAGCCGCTTGACTAACAATCTCTCTACTTGGAGAATCAGCACCGTTAACCTCCTGTTTCGTACAGGTTGCAATTTGTCCTGAGGATGAACGGGAAGAGGGGGAACCAATGAGAGACTAGCTCTAGGTGTTGGGACAGGCACAGGTCACTCTATTTTCCCATCAGGAAGAAGAATGAACCACAGGCTCAGCCTGCCCCCCCGGAACCAGAATAGGGCCTGAATCAATCCTGCGCTTTTGTGGCCAGCTCCCAAAAAAGCGACTTGACAAATGGAGCTCAGGGGCACTGCAATTCACAAACCTGCAGAGTTAGAAATGATAACTCTCGTCCACAAATATATTGAGGGAAGGCAACGAAGAGGATTAGAAAGCAAGGTAGAATTGCAGGAAACAGATTTCAGGAGGTAGATTCGACTCGCCTTTAAAGCACATGAAAAGCGGCAAAACGTCGACAATGATGCCCTTGGCCAAAAAGGGCGTATGCGTTTTTTCCTGAATATATTCTGGAAAAAACGCATACGCCCTTTTTGGCCAAACAAGCAAGCCGGAAAGGCAAATCAGCACTACAAGGAAGTCTCGCTTGCCATCGGTAAAAAGGGCCATGCTGAAAAAAGTGTAAAAACCAGAAATGCAGGACAGGCCATGGAGACATGGGAGCCTTGCTACGCTGATGGGCGGGATGTAAATTGCCAACAGCCACTCTGGAGAAGTGTACGGTGTGTCCTGAAACATGTAATAAACACAGCTTAGAGAGCATAGGGCACTTCCACTCATGGGCGTATACATTGGGAAAACTGAAAATCCACAAGACACAGGCACCCCAAAGTGTAGGGCTGCTCTGTTTACAAGAACCTCCAATTCGGTACATCTTAAATAGCCCAGGAAAGAGAAAAATGGATAAAGAAGTTGTGGTACTTATGCACAATGGCATATCACTCACCCATGAAATCAATGTCATAAGGCTAGTAGCAGCGTGATGAGTGCATTTAGGTACGATGACTCTAAGTGAAATAAGTCACACAGAAAAAGACACTTATCCTAAGATATCACTTATAGAGGGAATGTCAAAATCGCTACCGTTGAACTGCATTACAAAACAGAACAGAGTCACACGTTTAGAAAACACACTATGGCTGCCTAACGGGAAAGGTCAGGTGGGGTGATGCATAAAAAAATGGTTTGAAATTAGCTCAGATACCGTTCCATAAGCCAAATATGTAATAGACAAGACCTACTCCCTGCTCAGTGAACTGGACTCAACACCCCCTATTCACCGCACAAGAATATATCTGACTAGTAAGAATCTTAAAACCTATGTATTGCTATCTCTCGGGAAGTGAATCAAGAGGGTGTAAAGCGGCATAAACACAGCAGTGAAAAGCAGCTAAACCCCATTATAAAAATAAATTACTCAAAAAAAAAAACCCCAGAAAACAAACACAGTGAAAGAGAGAGAAATTCTTACTAAATCCGTTCAGGGGCTCTGATGCCACCTGGATTGACCATATCTAGTCCCACAGCTGGATGAGACATAAGGCTGGACACTCTTGGGGCTGAGAGGATTGGTGAGGTTGGGCGAGCAAACGCAGACCCTTTAAAGTAATACTGCGTGGTACCCATCCCATGGGTCCCAAATCTCCAGGTTCAAGGGCATCTTCCTACATCGAAAACATGCCTGGGAAACCCAGAAGATGGTACACCGTGTGATCGGGAAAGGTTTCTAAAACACACCTCATTTCTGCTCTCCTTGTGCTCGGGTTCGCCATTCCAGCCGCTTGACTAACAATCTCCCTACTTGGAGAATCAGCACCGTTACCCTCCTGTTTCGTACAGGTTGCAATTTGTCCTGAGGATGAACGGGAAGAGGGGGAACCAATGAGAGACTAGCTCTAGGTGTTGGGACAGGCACAGGTCACTCTATTTTCCCATCAGGAAGAAGAATGAACCACAGGCTCAGCCTGCCCCCCCGGAACCAGAATAGGGCCTGAAGCAATCCTGCGCTTTTGCGGCCAGCTCCCAAAAAAGCGACTTGACAAATGGAGCTCAGGGGCACTGCAATTCACAAACCTGCAGAGTTAGAAATGATAACTCTCGTCCACAAATATATTGAGGGAAGGCAACGAAGAGGATTGGAAAGCAAGGTAGAATTGCACGAAACAGATTTCAGGAGGTAGATTCGACTCGCCTTTAAAGCACATGAAAAGCGGCAAAACGTCGACAATGATGCCCTTGGCCAAAAAGGGCGTATGCGTTTTTTCCTGAATATATTCAGGAAAAAACGCATACGCCCTTTTTGGCCAAACAAGCAAGCCGGAAAGGCAAATCAGCACTACAAGGAAGTCTCGCTTGCCATCGGTAAAAAGGGCCATGCTGAAAAAAGTGTAAAAACCAGAAATGCAGGACAGGCCATGGAGACATGGGAGCCTTGCTACGCTGATGGGCGGGATGTAAATTGCCAACAGCCACTCTGGAGAAGTGTACGGTGTGTCCTGAAACATGTAATAAACACAGCTTAGAGAGCATAGGGCACTTCCACTCATGGGCGTATACATTGGGAAAACTGAAAATCCACAAGACACAGGCACCCCAAAGTGTAGGGCTGCTCTGTTTAAAGAACCTCCAATTCGGTATATCTTAAATAGCCCAGGAAAGAGAAAAATGGATAAAGAAGTTGTAGTACTTATGCACAATGGCATATCACTCAGCCATGAAATCAATGTCATAAGGCTAGTAGCAGCGTGATGAGTGCATTTAGGTACGATGATTCTAAGTGAAATAAGTCACACAGAAAAAGACACTTATCCTAAGATATCACTTATAGAGGGAATGTCAAATTCGCTACCCTTGAACTGAATTACAAAACAGAACAGAGTCACACGTTTAGAAAACACACTATGGCTGCCTAACGGGAAAGGTCAGGTGGGGTGATGCATAAAAAAATGGTTTGAAATTAGCTCAGATACCGTTCCATAAGCCAAATATGTAATAGACAAGACCTACTCCCTGTTCAGTGAACTGGACTCAACACCCCCTATTCACCGCACAAGAATATATCTGACTAGTAAGAATCTTAAAACCTATGTATTGCTATCTCTCGGGAAGTGAATCAAGAGGGTGTAAAACGGCATAAACACAGCAGTGAAAAGCAGCTAAACCCCATTATAAAAATAAATTACTCAAAAAAAAACCCCCATAAAACAAAGACAGTGAAAGAGAGAGAAATTCTTACAAAATCAGTTCAGGGGCTCTGATGCCACCTGGATTGACCATATCTAGACCCACAGCTGGATGAGACATAAGGCTGGACACTCTTGGGGCTGAGAGGATTGGTGAGGTTGGGCGAGCAAACGCAGACCCTTTAAAGTAATACTGCGTGGTACCCATCCCATGGGTCCCAAATCTCCAGGTTCAAGGGCATCTTCCTACATCGAAAACATGCCTGGGAAACCCAGAAGATGGTACACCGTGTGATCGGGAAAGGTTTGTAAAACGCACCTCATTTCTCCTCTCCTTGTGCTCGGGTTCGCCATTCCAGCCGCTTGACTAACTATCTCCCTACTTCGAGAATCAGCACCGTTAACCTCCTGTTTCATACAGGTTGCAATTTGTCCTGAGGATGAACGGGAAGAGGGGGAACCAATGAGAGACTAGCTCTAGGTGTTGGGACAGGCACAGGTCACTCTATTTTCCCATCAGGAAGAAGAATGAACCACAGGCTCAGCCTGCCCCCCCGGAACCAGAATAGGGCCTGAAGCAATCCTGCGCTTTTGCGGCCAGCTCCCAAAAAAGCGACTTGACAAATGGAGCTCAGGGGCACTGCAATTCACAAACCTGCAGAGTTAGAAATGATAACTCTCGTCCACAAATATATTGAGGGAAGGCAACGAAGAGGATTGGAAAGCAAGGCAGAATTGCAGGAAACAGATTTCAGGAGGTAGATTCGACTCGCCTTTAAAGCACATGAAAAGCGGCAAAACGTCGACCATGATGCCCTTGGCCAAAAAGGGCGTATGCGTTTTTTCCTGAATATATTCAGGAAAAAACGCATACGCCCTTTTTGGCCAAACAAGCAAGCCGGAAAGGCAAATCAGCACTACAAGGAAGTCTCGCTTGCCATCGGTAAAAAGGGCCATGCTGAAAAAAGTGTAAAAACCAGAAATGCAGGACAGGCCATGGAGACAAGGGAGCCTTGCTACGCTGATGGGCGGGATGTAAATTGCCAACAGCCACTCTGGAGAAGTGTACGGTGTGTCCTGAAACATGTAATAAACACAGCTTAGAGAGCATAGGGCACTTCCACTCATGTGCGTATACATTGGGAAAACTGAAAATCCACAAGACACAGGCACCCCAAAATGTACAGCTGCTCTGTTTACGAGAACCTCCACTTCGGTACAAATTAAATAGCCCAGGAAAGAGAAAAATGGATAAAGAGGTTGTGGTACTTATGCACAATGGCATATCACTCAGCCATGAAATCAATGTCATAAGGCTAGTAGCAGCATGATGAGTGGATTTAGGTACGATGACTCTAAGTGAAATAAGTCACACAGAAAAAGACACTTATCCTAAGATATCACTTATAGAGGGAATGTCAAAATCGCTACCCTTGAACTGAATTACAAAACAGAACAGAGTCACACGTTTAGAAAACACACTATGGCTGCTTAACGGGAAAGGTCAGGTGGGGTGATGCATAAAAGAAGGGTTTGAAATTAGCTCAGATACCGTTCCATAAGCCAAATATGTAATAGACAAGACCTACTCCCTGCTCAGTGAACTGGACTCAACACCCCCTATTCACCCCACAAGAATATATCTGACTAGTAAGAATCTTAAAACCTATGTATTGCTATCTCTCGGGAAGTGAATCAAGAGGGTGTAAAGTGGCATAAACACAGCAGTGAAAAGCAGCTAAACCCCATTATAAAAATAAATTACTCAAAAAAAAAAACCCCAGAAAACAAAGACAGTGAAAGAGAGAGAAATTCTTACTAAATCCGTTCAGGGGCTCTGATGCCACCTGGATTGACCATATCTAGACCCACAGCTGGATGAGACATAAGGCTGGACACTCTTGGGGCTGAGAGGATTGGTGAGGTTGGGCGAGCAAACGCAGACCCTTTAAAGTAATACTGCGTGGTACCCATCCCATGGGTCCCAAATCTCCAGGTTCAAGGGCATCTTCCTACATCGAAAACATGCCTGGGAAACCCAGAAGATGGTACACCGTGTGATCGGGAAAGGTTTCTAAAACACACCTCATTTCTGCTCTCCTTGGGCTCGGGTTCGCCATTCCAGCCGCTTGACTAACAATCTCCCTACTTGGAGAATCAGCACCGTTACCCTCCTGTTTCGTACAGGTTGCAATTTGTCCTGAGGATGAACGGGAAGAGGGGGAACCAATGAGAGACTAGCTCTAGGTGTTGGGACAGGCACAGGTCACTCTATTTTCCCATCAGGAAGAAGAATGAACCACAGGCTCAGCCTGCCCCCCCGGAACCAGAATAGGGCCTGAAGCAATCCTGCGCTTTTGCGGCCAGCTCCCAAAAAAGCGACTTGACAAATGGAGCTCAGGGGCACTGCAATTCACAAACCTGCAGAGTTAGAAATGATAACTCTCGTCCACAAATATATTGAGGGAAGGCAACGAAGAGGATTGGAAAGCAAGGTAGAATTGCACGAAACAGATTTCAGGAGGTAGATTCGACTCGCCTTTAAAGCACATGAAAAGCGGCAAAACGTCGACAATGATGCCCTTGGCCAAAAAGGGCGTATGCGTTTTTTCCTGAATATATTCAGGAAAAAACGCATACGCCCTTTTTGGCCAAACAAGCAAGCCGGAAAGGCAAATCAGCACTACAAGGAAGTCTCGCTTGCCATCGGTCAAAAGGGCCATGCTGAAAAAAGTGTAAAAACCAGAAATGCAGGACAGGCCATGGAGACATGGGAGCCTTGCTACGCTGATGGGCGGGATGTAAATTGCCAACAGCCACTCTGGAGAAGTGTACGGTGTGTCCTGAAACATGTAATAAACACAGCTTAGAGAGCATAGGGCACTTCCACTCATGGGCGTATACATTGGGAAAACTGAAAATCCACAAGACACAGGCACCCCAAAGTGTAGGGCTGCTCTGTTTAAAGAACCTCCAATTCGGTATATCTTAAATAGCCCAGGAAAGAGAAAAATGGATAAAGAAGTTGTGGTACTTATGCACAATGGCATATCACTCAGCCATGAAATCAATGTCATAAGGCTAGTAGCAGCGTGATGAGTGCATTTAGGTACGATGACTCTAAGTGAAATAAGTCACACAGAAAAAGACACTTATCCTAAGATATCACTTATAGAGGGAATGTCAAATTCGCTACCCTTGAACTGAATTACAAAACAGAACAGAGTCACACGTTTAGAAAACACACTATGGCTGCCTAACGGGAAAGGTCAGGTGGGGTGATGCATAAAAAAATGGTTTGAAATTAGCTCAGATACCGTTCCATAAGCCAAATATGTAATAGACAAGACCTACTCCCTGCTCAGTGAACTGGACTCAACACCCCCTATTCACCGCACAAGAATATATCTGACTAGTAAGAATCTTAAAACCTATGTATTGCTATCTCTCGGGAAGTGAATCAAGAGGGTGTAAAACGGCATAAACACAGCAGTGAAAAGCAGCTAAACCCCATTATAAAAATAAATTACTCAAAAAAAAACCCCCATAAAACAAAGACAGTGAAAGAGAGAGAAATTCTTACAAAATCAGTTCAGGGGCTCTGATGCCACCTGGATTGACCATATCTAGACCCACAGCTGGATGAGACATAAGGCTGGACACTCTTGGGGCTGAGAGGATTGGTGAGGTTGGGCGAGCAAACGCAGACCCTTTAAAGTAATACTGCGTGGTACCCATCCCATGGGTCCCAAATCTCCAGGTTCAAGGGCATCTTCCTACATCGAAAACATGCCTGGGAAACCCAGAAGATGCTACACCGTGTGATCGGGAAAGGTATGTAAAACGCACCTCATTTCTCCTCTCCTTGTGCTCGGGTTCGCCATTCCAGCCGCTTGACTAACAATCTCCCTACTTGGAGAATCAGCACCGTTAACCTCCTGTTTCATACAGGTTGCAATTTGTCCTGAGGATGAACGGGAAGAGGGGGAACCAATGAGAGACTAGCTCTAGGTGTTGGGACAGGCACAGGTCACTCTATTTTCCCATCAGGAAGAAGAATGAACCACAGGCTCAGCCTGCCCCCCCGGAACCAGAATAGGGCCTGAAGCAATCCTGCGCTTTTGCGGCCAGCTCCCAAAAAAGCGACTTGACAAATGGAGCTCAGGGGCACTGCAATTCACAAACCTGCAGAGTTAGAAATGATAACTCTCGTCCACAAATATATTGAGGGAAGGCAACGAAGAGGATTGGAAAGCAAGGTAGAATTGCACGAAACAGATTTCAGGAGGTAGATTCGACTCGCCTTTAAAGCACATGAAAAGCGGCAAAACGTCGACAATGATGCCCTTGGCCAAAAAGGGCGTATGCGTTTTTTCCTGAATATATTCAGGAAAAAACGCATACGCCCTTTTTGGCCAAACAAGCAAGCCAGAAAGGCAAATCAGCACTACAAGGAAGTCTCGCTTGCCATCGGTAAAAAGGGCCATGCTGAAAAAAGTGTAAAAACCAGAAGTGCAGGACAGGCCATGGAGACATGGGAGCCTTGCTACGCTGATGGGCGGGATGTAAATTGCCAACAGCCACTCTGGAGAAGTGTACGGTGTGTCCTGAAACATGTAATAAACACAGCTTAGAGAGCATAGGGCACTTCCACTCATGGGCGTATACATTGGGAAAACTGAAAATCCACAAGACACAGGCACCCCAAAATGTACAGCTGCTCTGTTTACGAGAACCTCCACTTCGGTACAAATTAAATAGCCCAGGAAAGAGAAAAATGGATAAAAAGGTTGTGGTACTTATGCACAATGGCATATCACTCAGCCATGAAATCAATGTCATAAGGCTAGTAGCAGCATGATGAGTGGATTTAGGTACGATGACTCTAAGTGAAATAAGTCACACAGAACAAGACACTTATCCTAAGATATCACTTATAGAGGGAATGTCAAAATCGCTACCCTTGAACTGAATTACAAAACAGAACAGAGTCACACTTTAGAAAACACACTATGGCTGCTTAACGGGAAAGGTCAGGTGGGGTGATGCATAAAAGAAGGGTTTGAAATTAGCTCAGATACCGTTCCATAAGCCAAATATGTAATAGACAAGACCTACTCCCTGCTCAGTGAACTGGACTCAACACCCCCTATTCACCCCACAAGAATATATCTGACTAGTAAGAATCTTAAAACCTATGTATTGCTATCTCTCGGGAAGTGAATCAAGAGGGTGTAAAGCGGCATAAACACAGCAGTGAAAAGCAGCTAAACCCCATTATAAAAATAAATTACTCAAATAAAAAAAACCCCAGAAAACAAAGACAGTGAAAGAGAGAGAAATTCTTACTAAATCCGTTCAGGGGCTCTGATGCCACCTGGATTGACCATATCTAGACCCACAGCTGGATGAGACATAAGGCTGGACACTCTTGGGGCTGAGAGGATTGGTGAGGTTGGGCGAGCAAACGCAGACCCTTTAAAGTAATACTGCGTGGTACCCATCCCAGGGGTCCCAAATCTCCAGGTTCAAGGGCATCTTCCTACATCGAAAACATGCCTGGGAAACCCAGAAGATGGTACACCGTGTGATCGGGAAAGGTTTCTAAAACACAATTCATTTCTGCTCTCCTTGTGCTCGGGTTCGCCATTCCAGCCTCTTGACTAACAATCTCCCTACTTGAAGAATCAGCACCGTTAACCTCCTGTTTCGTACAGGTTGCAATTTGTCCTGAGGATGAACGGGAAGAGGGGGAACCAATGAGAGACTAGCTCTAGGTGTTGGGACAGGCACAGGTCACTCTATTTTCCCATCAGGAAGAAGAATGAACCAAAGGCTCAGCCTGCCACCCCCCGGAACCAGAATAGGGCCTGAAGCAACACTGCGCTTTTGCGGCCAGCTCCCAAAAAAGCGACTTGACAAATGGAGCTCAGGGGCACTGCAATTCACAAACCTGCAGAGTTAGAAATGATAACTCTCGTCCACAAATATATTGAGGGAAGGCAAAGAAGAGGATTGGAAAGCAAGGCAGAATTGCAGGAAACAGTTTTCAGGAGGTAGATTCGACTCACCTTTAAAGCACATGAAAAGCGGCAAAACGTCGACAATTTTGCCCTTGGCCAAAAAGGGCGTATGCGTTTTTTCCTGAATATATTCAGGGAAAAACGCATACGCCCTTTTTGGCCAACCAAGGAAGCCGGAAGGGCAAAGCAGCACTAGAAAGTAGTCTCGCTTGCCATCGGTCAAAAGGGCCATGCTGAAAAAAGTGTAAAAATCAGAAATGCAGGACAGGCCATGGTGACAAGGGAGCCTTGCTACGCTGATGGGCGGGATGTAAATTGCCAACAGCCACTCTGGAGAACTGTACGGTGTGTCCTGAAACATGTAATAAACACAGCTTAGAGAGCATAGAGCACTTTCACTCATGGGCGTATACATTGGGAAAACTGAAAATCCACAAGACACAGGCACCCCAAAATGTACAGCTGCTCTCTTTACGAGAACCTCCACTTCGGTACAAATTAAATAGCCCAGGAAAGAGAAAAATGGATAAAGAGGTTGTGGTACTTATGCACAATGGCATATCACTCAGCCATGAAATCAATGTCATAAGGCTAGTAGCAGCGTGATGAGTGCATTTAGGTACGATGACTCTAAGTGAAATAAGTCACACAGAAAAAGACACTTATCCTAAGATATCACTTATAGAGGGAATGTCAAATTCGCTACCCTTGAACTGAATTACAAAACAGAACAGAGTCACACGTTTAGAAAACACACTATGGCTGCCTAACGGGAAAGGTCAGGTGGGGTGATGCATAAAAAAATGGTTTGAAATTAGCTCAGATACCGTTCCATAAGCCAAATATGTAATAGACAAGACCTACTCCCTGCTCAGTGAACTGGACTCAACACCCCCTATTCACCGCACAAGAATATATCTGACTAGTAAGAATCTTAAAACCTATGTATTGCTATCTCTCGGGAAGTGAATCAAGAGGGTGTAAAACGGCATAAACACAGCAGTGAAAAGCAGCTAAACCCCATTATAAAAATAAATTACTCAAAAAAAACCCCCATAAAACAAAGACAGTGAAAGAGAGAGAAATTCTTACAAAATCAGTTCAGGGGCTCTGATGCCACCTGGATTGACCATATCTAGACCCACAGCTGGATGAGACATAAGGCTGGACACTCTTGGGGCTGAGAGGATTGGTGAGGTTGGGCGAGCAAACGCAGACCCTTTAAAGTAATACTGCCTGGTACCCATCCCATGGGTCCCAAATCTCCAGGTTCAAGGGCATCTTCCTACATCGAAAACATGCCTGGGAAACCCAGAAGATGGTACAGCGTGTGATCGGGAAAGGTTTCTAAAACACACCTCATTTCTGCTCTCCTTGTGCTCGGGTTCGCCATTCCAGCCGCTTGACTAACAATCTCCCTACTTGGAGAATCAGCACCGTTACCCTCCTGTTTCGTACAGGTTGCAATTTGTCCTGAGGATGAACGGGAAGAGGGGGAACCAATGAGAGACTAGCTCTAGGTGTTGGGACAGGCACAGGTCACTCTATTTTCCCATCAGGAAGAAGAATGAACCACAGGCTCAGCCTGCCCCCCCCCCCCGAACCAGAATAGGGCCTGAAGCAATCCTGCGCTTTTGCGGCCAGCTCCCAAAAAAGCAACTTGACAAATGGAGCTCAGGGGCACTGCAATTCACAAAACTGCAGAGTTAGAAATGATAACTCTCGTCCACAAATATATTGAGGGAAGGCAAAGAAGAGGATTGGAAAGCAAGGCAGAATTGCAGGAAACAGATTTCAGGAGGTAGATTCGACTCGCCTTTAAAGCACATGAAAAGCGGTAAAACGTCGACAATGATGCCCTTGGCCAAAAAGGGCGTATGCATTTTTTCCTGAATATATTCAGGAAAAAACGCATACGCCCTTTTTGGCCAAACAAGCAAGCCGGAAACGCAAATCAGCACTACAAGGAAGTCTCGCTTGCCATCGGTCAAAAGGGCCATGCTGAAAAAAGTGTAAAAACCAGAAATGCAGGACAGGCCATGGAGACATGGGAGCGTTGCTACGCTGATGGTCGGGATGTAAATTGCCAACAACCACTCTGGAGAAGTGTACGGTGTGTCCTGAAACATGTAATAAACACAGCTTAGAGAGCATAGGGCACTTCCACTCATGGGCGTATACATTGGGAAAACTGAAAATCCACAAGACACAGGCACCCCAAAGTGTAGGGCTGCTCTGTTTACGAGAACCTCCACTTCGGTACACCTTAAATAGCCCAGGAAAGAGAAAAATGGATAAAGAAGTTGTGGTACTTATGCACAATGGAATATCATTCAGCCATGACATCAATGTCATAAGGCTAGTAGCACCATGATGAGTGGATTTAGGTACGATGACTCTAAGTGAAATAAGTCACACAGAAAAAGACACTTATCCTAAGATATCACTTATAGAGGGAATGTCAAAATCGCTACCCTTGAACTGAATTACAAAACAGAAGAGAGTCACACGTTTAGAAAACACACTATGGCTGCTTAACGGGAAAGGTCAGGTAGGGTGATGCATAAAACAAGGGTTTGAAATTAGCTCAGATACCGTTCCATAAGCCAAATATGTAATAGACAAGACCTAGTCCCTGCTAAGTGGACTGGACTCAACACCCCCTATTCACCGCACAAGAATATATCTGACTAGTAAGAATCTTAAAACCTATGTATTGCTATCTCTCGGGAAGTGAATCAAGAGGGTGTAAAGCGGCATAAACACAGCAGTGAAAAGCAGCTAAACCCCATTATAAAAATAAATTACTCAAAAAAAACCCCATAAAACAAAGACAGTGAAAGAGAGAGAAATTCTTACTAAATCCGTTCAGGGGCTCTGATGCCACCTGGATTGACCATATCTAGACCCACAGCTGGATGAGAGAGAAGGCTGGACACTCTTGGGGCTGAGAGGATTGGTGAGGTTGGGTGAGCAAACGCAGACCCTTTAAAGTAATACTGCCTGGTACCCATCCCATGGGTCCCAAATCTCCAGGTTCAAGGGCATCTTCCTACATCGAAAACATGCCTGGGAAACCCAGAAGATGGTACACCGTGTGATCGGGAAAGGTTTGTAAAACGCACCTCATTTCTCCTCTCCTTGTGCTCGGGTTCGCCATTCCAACCGCTTGACTAACAATCTCCCTACTTGGAGAATCAGCACCGTTACCCTCCTGTTTCGTACAGGTTGCAGTTTGTCCTGAGGATGAACGGGAAGAGGGGGAACCAATGAGAGACTAGCTCTAGGTGTTGGGACAGGCACAGGTCACTCTATTTTCCCATCAGGACGAAGAATGAACCACAGGCTCAGCCTGCCCCCCTGGAACCAGAATAGGGCCTGAAGCAATCCTGCGCTTTTGCGGCCAGCTCCCAAAAAAGCGACTTGACAAATGAGCTCAGGGGCACTGCAATTCACAAACCTGCAGAGTTAGAAATGATAACTCTCGTCCACAAATATATTGAGGGAAGGCAACGAAGAGGATTGGAAAGCAAGGTAGAATTGCAGGAAACAGATTTCAGGAGGTAGATTCGACTCGCCTTTAAAGCACATGAAAAGGGGCAAAACGTCGACAATGATGCCCTTGGCAAAAAGGGCGTATGCGTTTTTTCCTGAATATATTCAGGAAAAACGCATACGCCCTTTTTGGCCAAACAAGCAAGCCGGAAAGGCAAATCAGCACTACAAGGAAGTCTCGCTTGCCATCGGTAAAAAGGGCCATGCTGAAAAAAGTGTAAAACCCAGAAATGCAGGACAGGCCATGGAGACATGGAGCCTTGCTACGCTGATGGGCGGGATGTAAATTGCCAACAGCCACTCTGGAGAAGTGTACGGTGTGTCCTGAAACATGTAATAAACACAGCTTAGAGAGCATAGGGCACTTCCACTCATGGGCGTATACATTGGGAAAACTGAAAATCCACAAGACACAGGCACCCCAAAGTGTAGGGCTGCTCTGTTTACAAGAACCTCCACTTCGGTACACCTTAAATAGCCCAGGAAAGAGAAAAATGGATAAAGAAGTTGTGGTACTTATGCACAATGGAATATCACTCAGCCATGACATCAATGTCATAAGGCTAGTAGCAGCATGATGAGTGGATTTAGGTACGATGACTCTAAGTGAAATAAGGCACACAGAAAAGACACTTATCCTAAGATATCACTTATAGAGGGAATGTCAAAATCGCTACCCTTGAACTGAATTACAAAACAGAAGAGAGTCACACGTTTAGAAAACACACTATGGCTGCTTAACGGGAAAGGTCAGATGGGGTGATGCATAAAACAAGGGTTTGAAATTAGCTCAGACACCGTTCCATAAGCCAAATATGTAATAGACAAGACCTACTCCCTGCTCAGTGAACTGGACTCAACACCCACTATTCACCGCAGAAGAATATATCTGACTAGTAAGAATCTTAAAACCTATGTATTGCTATCTCTCGGGAAGTGAATCAAGAGGGTGTAAAGCGGCATAAACACAGCAGTGAAAAGCAGCTAAACCCCATTATAAAAATAAATTACTCAAAAAAAAAAAACCCAGAAAACAAAGACAGTGAAAGAGAGAGAAATTCTTACTAAATCCGTTCAGGGGCTCTGATGCCACCTGGATTGACCATATCTAGACCCACAGCTGGATGAGACATAAGGCTGGACACTCTTGGGGCTGAGAGGATTGGTGAGGTTGGGCGAGCAAACTCAGACCCTTTAAAGTAATACTGCCTGGTACCCATCCCATGGGTCCCAAATCTCCAGGTTCAAGGGCATCTTCCTACATCGAAAACATGCCTGGGAAACCCAGAAGATGGTACACCGTGTGAACGGGAAAGGTTTCTAAAACGCACCTCATTTCTCCTCTCCTTGTGCTCGGGTTCGCCATTCCAGCCGCTTTACTAACAATCTCCCTACTTGGAGAATCAGCACCGTTAACCTCCTGTTTCGTACAGGTTGCAATTTGTCCTGAGGATGAACGGGAAGAGGGGGAACCAATGAGAGACTAGCTCTAGGTGTTGGGACAGGCACAGGTCACTCTAGTTTCCCATCAGGAAGAAGAATGAACCACGGCTCAGCCTGCCCCCCCGGAACCAGAATAGGGCCTGAAGCAATCCTGCGCTTTTGCGGCCAGCTCCCAAAAAAGCGACTTGACAAATGGAGCTCAGGGGCACTGCAATTCACAAACCTGCAGAGTTAGAAATGATAACTCTCGTCCACAAATATATTGAGGGAAGGCAACGAAGAGGATTGGAAAGCAAGGTAGAATTGCAGGAAACAGATTTCAGGAGGTAGATTCGACTCGCCTTTAAAGCACATGAAAAGCGGCAAAACGTCGACAATGATGCCCTTGGCCAAAAAGGGCGTATGCGTTTTTTCCTGAATATATTCAGGAAAAAACGCATACGCCCTTTTTGGCCAAACAAGCAAGCCGGAAAGGCAAATCAGCACTACAAGGAAGTCTCGCTTGCCATCGGTCAAAAGGGCCATGCTGAAAAAAGTGTAAAAACCAGAAATGCAGGACAGGCCATGGAGACATGGGAGCCTTGCTACGCTGATGGGCGGGATGTAAATTGCCAACAGCCACTCTGGAGAAGTGTACCGTGTGTCCTGAAACATGTAATAAACACAGCTTAGAGAGCATAGGGCACTTCCACTCATGGGCATATACATTGGGAAAACTGAAAATTCACAAGACACAGGCACCCCAAAATGTATGGCTGCTCTGATTACAACAACCTCCACTGCGGTACACCTTAAATATCCCAGGAAATAGAAAAATGGATAAAGAAGTTGTGGTACTTATGCACAATGGCATATCACTCAGCCATGAAATCAATGTCATAAGGCTAGTAGCAGCATGATGAGTGGATTTAGGTACGATGACTCTAAGTGAAATAAGTCACACAGAAAAAGACACTTATCCTAAGATATCACTTATAGAGGGAATGTCAAAATCGCTACCCTTGAACTGAATTACAAAACAGAACAGAGTCACACGTTTAGAAAACACACTATGGCTGCATAACGAGAAAGGTCAGATGGGGTGATGCATAAAACAAGGGTTTGAAATTAGCTCAGATACCGTTCCATAAGCCAAATATGTAATAGACAAGACCTACTCCCTGCTCAGTGAACTGGACTCAACACCCCCTATTCACCGCACAAGAATGTATCTGACTAGTAAGAATCTTAAAACCTATGTATTGCTATCTCTCGGGAAGTGAATCAAGAGGGTGTAAAGCGGCATAAACACAGCAGTGAAAAGCAGCTAAACCCCATTATAAAAATAAATTACTCAAAAAAAAAACCCCATAAAACAAACACAGTGAAAGAGAGAGAAATTCTTACAAAATCCGTTCAGGGGCTCTGATGCCACCTGGATTGACCATATCTAGACCCACAGCTGGATGAGACAGAAGGCTGGACACTCTTGGGGCTGAGAGGATTGGTGAGGTTGGGCGAGCAAACGCAGACCCTTTAAAGTAATACTGCCTGGTACCCATCCCATGGGTCCCAAATCTCCAGGTTCAAGGGCATCTTCCTACATCGAAAACATGCCTGGGAAACCCAGAAGATGGTACACCGTGTGATCGGGAAAGGTTTGTAAAACGCACCTCATTTCTCCTCTCCTTGTGCTCGGGTTCGCCATTCCAGCCGCTTTACTAACAATCTCCCTACTTGGAGAATCAGCACCGCTACCCTCCTGTTTTGTACAGGTTGCAATTTGTCCTGAGGATGAACGGGAAGAGGGGGAACCAATGAGAGACTAGCTCTAGGTGTTGGGACAGGCACAGGTCACTCTATTTTCCCATCAGGAAGAAGAATGAACCACAGGCTCAGCCTGCCCCCCCCCCCGAACCAGAATAGGGCCTGAAGCAATCCTGCGCTTTTGCGGCCAGCTCCCAAAAAAGCGACTTGACAAATGGAGCTCAGGGGCACTGCAATTCACAAACCTGCAGAGTTAGAAATGATAACTCTCGTCCACAAATATATTGAGGGAAGGCAACGAAGAGGATTGGAAAGCAAGGCAGAATTGCAGGAAAGAGATTTCAGGAGGTAGATTCGACTCGCCTTTGAAGCACATGAAAAGCGGCAAAACGTCGAAAATGATGCCCTTGGCCAAAAAGGGCGTATGCGTTTTTTCCTGAATATATTCAGGAAAAAACGCATACGCCCTTTTTGGCCAACCAAGCAAGCCGGAAAGGCAAATCAGCACTACAAAGAAGTCTCGCTTGCCATCAGTCAAAAGGGCCATGCTGAAAAAAGTGTAAAACCCAGAAATGCAGGACAGGCCATGGAGACATGGGAGCCTTGCTACGCTGATGGGCGGGATGTAAATTGCCAACAGCCCCTCTGGAGAAGTGTACGGTGTGTCCTGAAACATGTAATAAACACAGCTTAGAGAGCATAGGGCACTTCCACTCATGGGCGTATACATTGGGAAAACTGAAAATCCACAAGACACAGGCACCCCAAAGTGTAGGGCTGCTCTGTTTACGAGAACCTCCACTTCGGTACACCTTAAATAGCCCAGGAAAGAGAAAAATGGATAAAGAAGTTGTGGTACTTATGCACAATGGAATATCACTCAGCCATGACATCAATGTCATAAGGCTAGTAGCAGCATGATGAGTGGATTTAGGTACGATGACTCTAAGTGAAATAAGGCACACAGAAAAAGACACTTATCCTAAGATATCACTTATAGAGGGAATGTCAAAATCGCTACCCTTGAACTGAATTACAAAACAGAAGAGAGTCACACGTTTAGAAAACACACTATGGCTGCTTAACGGGAAAGGTCAGATGGGGTGATGCATAAAACAAGGGTTTGAAATTAGCTCAGACACCGTTCCATAAGCCAAATATGTAATAGACAAGACCTACTCCCTGCTCAGTGAACTGGACTCAACACCCACTATTCACCGCAGAAGAATATATCTGACTAGTAAGAATCTTAAAACCTATGTATTGCTATCTCTCGGGAAGTGAATCAAGAGGGTGTAAAGCGGCATAAACACAGCAGTGAAAAGCAGCTAAACCCCATTATAAAAATAAATTACTCAAAAAAAAAACCCCAGAAAACAAAGACAGTGAAAGAGAGAGAAATTCTTACTAAATCCGTTCAGGGGCTCTGATGCCACCTGGATTGACCATATCTAGACCCACAGCTGGATGAGACATAAGGCTGGACACTCTTGGGGCTGAGGGGATTGGTGAGGTTGGGCGAGCAAACTCAGACCCTTTAAAGTAATACTGCCTGGTACCCATCCCATGGGTCCCAAATCTCCAGGTTCAAGGGCATCTTCCTACATCGAAAACATGCCTGGGAAACCCAGAAGATGGTACACCGTGTGATCGGGAAAGGTTTGTAAAACGCACCTCATTTCTCCTCTCCTTGTGCTCGGGTTCGCCATTCCAGCCGCTTTACTAACAATCTCCCTACTTGAAGAATCAGCACCGTTAACCTCCTGTTTCGTACAGGTTGCAATTTGTCCTGAGGATGAACGGGAAGAGGGGGAACCAATGAGAGACTAGCTCTAGGTGTTGGGACAGGCACAGGTCACTCTATTTTCCCATCAGGAAGAAGAATGAACCACAGACTCAGCCTGCCCCCCCCCCCGAACAAGAATAGGGCCTGAAGCAATCCTGCGCTTTTGCGGCCAGCTCCCAAAAAAGCGACTTGACAAATGGAGCTCAGGGGCACTGCAATTCACAAACCTGCAGAGTTAGAAATGATAACTCTCGTCCACAAATATATTGAGGGAAGGCAACGAAGAGGATTGGAAAGCAAGGTAGAATTGCAGGAAACAGATTTCAGGAGGTAGATTCGACTCGCCTTTAAAGCACATGAAAAGCGGCAAAACGTCGACAATGATGCCCTTGGCCAAAAAGGGCGTATGCGTTTTTTCCTGAATATATTCAGGAAAAAACGCATACGCCCTTTTTGGCCAAACAAGCAAGCCGGAAAGGCAAATCAGCACTACAAGGAAGTCTCGCTTGCCATCGGTCAAAAGGGCCATGCTGAAAAAAGTGTAAAAACCAGAAATGCAGGACAGGCCATGGAGACATGGGAGCCTTGCTACGCTGATGGGCGGGATGTAAATTGCCAACAGCCACTCTGGAGAAGTGTACGGTGTGTCCTGAAACATGTAATAAACACAGCTTAGAGAGCATAGGGCACTTCCACTCATGGGCGTATACATTGGGAAAACTGAAAATCCACAAGACACAGGCACCCCAAAGTGTAGGGCTGCTCTGTTTACGAGAACCTCCACTTCGGTACACCTTAAATAGCCCAGGAAAGAGAAAAATGGATAAAGAAGTTGTGGTACTTATGCACAATGGAATATCACTCAGCCATGACATCAATGTCATAAGGCTAGTAGCAGCATGATGAGTGGATTTAGGTACGATGACTCTAAGTGAAATAAGGCACACAGAAAAAGACACTTATCCTAAGATATCACTTATAGAGGGAATGTCAAAATCGCTACCCTTGAACTGAATTACAAAACAGAAGAGAGTCACACGTTTAGAAAACACACTATGGCTGCTTAACGGGAAAGGTCAGATGGGGTGATGCATAAAACAAGGGTTTGAAATTAGCTCAGACACCGTTCCATAAGCCAAATATGTAATAGACAAGACCTACTCCCTGCTCAGTGAACTGGACTCAACACCCACTATTCACCGCAGAAGAATATATCTGACTAGTAAGAATCTTAAAACCTATGTATTGCTATCTCTCGGGAAGTGAATCAAGAGGGTGTAAAGCGGCATAAACACAGCAGTGAAAAGCAGCTAAACCCCATTATAAAAATAAATTACTCAAAAAAAAAAACCCCAGAAAACAAAGACAGTGAAAGAGAGAGAAATTCTTACTAAATCCGTTCAGGGGCTCTGATGCCACCTGGATTGACCATATCTAGACCCACAGCTGGATGAGACATAAGGCTGGACACTCTTGGGGCTGAGAGGATTGGTGAGGTTGGGCGAGCAAACTCAGACCCTTTAAAGTAATACTGCCTGGTACCCATCCCATGGGTCCCAAATCTCCAGGTTCAAGGGCATCTTCCTACATCGAAAACATACCTGGGAAACCCAGAAGATGGTACACCGTGTGATCGGGAAAGGTTTGTAAAACGCACCTCATTTCTCCTCTCCTTGTGCTCGGGTTCGCCATTCCAGCCGCTTGACTAACAATCTCCCTACTTGGAGAATCAGCACCGTTAACCTCCTGTTTCGTACAGGTTGCAATTTGTCCTGAGGATGAACGGGAAGAGGGGGAACCAATGAGAGACTAGCTCTAGGTGTTGGGACAGGCACAGGTCACTCTAGTTTCCCATCAGGAAGAAGAATGAACCACAGGCTCAGCCTGCCCCCCCGGAACCAGAATAGGGCCTGAAGCAATCCTGCGCTTTTGCGGCCAGCTCCCAAAAAAGCGACTTGACAAATGGAGCTCAGGGGCACTGCAATTCACAAACCTGCAGAGTTAGAAATGATAACTCTCGTCCACAAATATATTGAGGGAAGGCAACGAAGAGGATTGGAAAGCAAGGTAGAATTGCAGGAAACAGATTTCAGGAGGTAGATTCGACTCGCCTTTAAAGCACATGAAAAGCGGCAAAACGTCGACAATGATGCCCTTGGCCAAAAAGGGCGTATGCGTTTTTTCCTGAATATATTCAGGAAAAAACGCATACGCCCTTTTTGGCCAAACAAGCAAGCCGGAAAGGCAAATCAGCACTACAAGGAAGTCTCGCTTGCCATCGGTCAAAAGGGCCATGCTGAAAAAAGTGTAAAAACCAGAAATGCAGGACAGGCCATGGAGACATGGGAGCCTTGCTACGCTGATGGGCGGGATGTAAATTGCCAACAGCCACTCTGGAGAAGTGTACGGTGTGTCCTGAAACATGTAATAAACACAGCTTAGAGAGCATAGGGCACTTCCACTCATGGGCGTATACATTGGGAAAACTGAAAATCCACAAGACACAGGCACCCCAAAGTGTAGGGCTGCTCTGTTTACGAGAACCTCCACTTCGGTACACCTTAAATAGCCCAGGAAAGAGAAAAATGGATAAAGAAGTTGTGGTACTTATGCACAATGGAATATCACTCAGCCATGACATCAATGTCATAAGGCTAGTAGCAGCATGATGAGTGGATTTAGGTACGATGACTCTAAGTGAAATAAGGCACACAGAAAAAGACACTTATCCTAAGATATCACTTATAGAGGGAATGTCAAAATCGCTACCCTTGAACTGAATTACAAAACAGAAGAGAGTCACACGTTTAGAAAACACACTATGGCTGCTTAACGGGAAAGGTCAGATGGGGTGATGCATAAAACAAGGGTTTGAAATTAGCTCAGACACCGTTCCATAAGCCAAATATGTAATAGACAAGACCTACTCCCTGCTCAGTGAACTGGACTCAACACCCCCTATTCACCGCACAAGAATATATCTGACTAGTAAGAATCTTAAAACCTATGTATTGCTATCTCTCGGGAAGTGAATCAAGAGGGTGTAAAGCGGCATAAACACAGCAGTGAAAAGCAGCTAAACCCCATTATAAAAATAAATTACTCAAAAAAAAAACCCCAGAAAACAAAGACAGTGAAAGAGAGAGAAATTCTTACTAAATCCGTTCAGGGGCTCTGATGCCACCTGGATTGACCATATCTAGACCCACAGCTGGATGAGACAGAAGGCTGGACACTCTTGGGGCTGAGAGGATTGGTGAGGTTGGGCGAGCAAACGCAGACCCTTTAAAGTAATACTGCGTGGTACCCATCCCATGGGTCCCAAATCTCCAGGTTCAAGGGCATCTTCCTACATCGAAAACATGCCTGGGAAACCCAGAAGATGGTACACCGTGTGATCGGGAAAGGTTTGTAAAACGCACCTCATTTCTCCTCTCCTTGTGCTCGGGTTCGCCATTCCAGCCGCTTTACTAACAATCTCCCTACTTGGAGAATCAGCACCGCTACCCTCCTGTTTTGTACAGGTTGCAATTTGTCCTGAGGATGAACGGGAAGAGGGGGAACCAATGAGAGACTAGCTCTAGGTGTTGGGACAGGCACAGGTCACTCTATTTTCCCATCAGGAAGAAGAATGAACCACAGGCTCAGCCTGCCCCCCCCCCGAACCAGAATAGGGCCTGAAGCAATCCTGCGCTTTTGCGGCCAGCTCCCAAAAAAGCGACTTGACAAATGGAGCTCAGGGGCACTGCAATTCACAAACCTGCAGAGTTAGAAATGATAACTCTCGTCCACAAATATATTGAGGGAAGGCAACGAAGAGGATTGGAAAGCAAGGTAGAATTGCAGGAAACAGATTTCAGGAGGTAGATTCGACTCGCCTTTAAAGCACATGAAAAGCGGCAAAACGTCGACAATGATGCCCTTGGCCAAAAAGGGCGTATGCGTTTTTTCCTGAATATATTCAGGAAAAAACGCATACGCCCTTTTTGGCCAAACAAGCAAGCCGGAAAGGCAAATCAGCACTACAAGGAAGTCTCGCTTGCCATCGGTCAAAAGGGCCATGCTGAAAAAAGTGTAAAAACCAGAAATGCAGGACAGGCCATGGAGACATGGGAGCCTTGCTACGCTGATGGGCGGGATGTAAATTGCCAACAGCCACTCTGGAGAAGTGTACGGTGTGTCCTGAAACATGTAATAAACACAGCTTAGAGAGCATAGGGCACTTCCACTCATGGGCGTATACATTGGGAAAACTGAAAATCCACAAGACACAGGCACCCCAAAGTGTAGGGCTGCTCTGTTTACGAGAACCTCCACTTCGGTACACCTTAAATAGCCCAGGAAAGAGAAAAATGGATAAAGAAGTTGTGGTACTTATGCACAATGGAATATCACTCAGCCATGACATCAATGTCATAAGGCTAGTAGCAGCATGATGAGTGGATTTAGGTACGATGACTCTAAGTGAAATAAGGCACACAGAAAAAGACACTTATCCTAAGATATCACTTATAGAGGGAATGTCAAAATCGCTACCCTTGAACTGAATTACAAAACAGAAGAGAGTCACACGTTTAGAAAACACACTATGGCTGCTTAACGGGAAAGGTCAGATGGGGTGATGCATAAAACAAGGGTTTGAAATTAGCTCAGACACCGTTCCATAAGCCAAATATGTAATAGACAAGACCTACTCCCTGCTCAGTGAACTGGACTCAACACCCCCTATTCACCGCACAAGAATATATCTGACTAGTAAGAATATTAAAACCTATGTATTGCTATCTCTCGGGAAGTGAATCAAGAGGGTGTAAAGCGGCATAAACACAGCAGTGAAAAGCAGCTAAACCCCATTATAAAAATAAATTACTCAAAAAAAAAAAACCCCAGAAAACAAAGACAGTGAAAGAGAGAGAAATTCTTACAAAATCCGTTCAGGGGCTCTGATGCCACCTGGATTGACCATATCTAGACCCACAGCTGGATGAGACAGAAGGCTGGACACTCTTGGGGCTGAGAGGATTGGTGAGGTTGGGCGAGCAAACGCAGACCCTTTAAAGTAATACTGCGTGGTACCCATCCCAGGGGTCCCAAATCTCCAGGTCCAAGGGCATCTTCCTACATCGAAAACATGCCTGGGAAACCCAGAAGATGGTACACCGTGTGATCGGGAAAGGTTTGTAAAACGCACCTCATTTCTCCTCTCCTTGTGCTCGGGTTCGCCATTCCAGCCGCTTTACTAACAATCTCCCTACTTGGAGAATCAGCACCGCTACCCTCCTGTTTTGTATAGGTTGCAATTTGTCCTGAGGATGAACGGGAAGAGGGGGAACCAATGAGAGACTAGCTCTAGGTGTTGGGACAGGCACAGGTCACTCTATTTTCCCATCAGGAAGAAGAATGAACCACAGGCTCAGCCTGCCCCCCCCCGAACCAGAATAGGGCCTGAAGCAATCCTGCGCTTTTGCGGCCAGCTCCCAAAAAAGCGACTTGACAAATGGAGCTCAGGGGCACTGCAATTCACAAACCTGCAGAGTTAGAAATGATAACTCTCGTCCACAAATATATTGAGGGAAGGCAACGAAGAGGATTGGAAAGCAAGGTAGAATTGCAGGAAACAGATTTCAGGAGGTAGATTCGACTCGCCTTTAAAGCACATGAAAAGCGGCAAAACGTCGACAATGATGCCCTTGGCCAAAAAGGGCGTATGCGTTTTTTCCTGAATATATTCAGGAAAAAACGCATACGCCCTTTTTGGCCAAACAAGCAAGCCGGAAAGGCAAATCAGCACTACAAGGAAGTCTCGCTTGCCATCGGTCAAAAGGGCCATGCTGAAAAAAGTGTAAAAACCAGAAATGCAGGACAGGCCATGGAGACATGGGAGCCTTGCTACGCTGATGGGCGGGATGTAAATTGCCAACAGCCACTCTGGAGAAGTGTACGGTGTGTCCTGAAACATGTAATAAACACAGCTTAGAGAGCATAGGGCACTTCCACTCATGGGCGTATACATTGGGAAAACTGAAAATCCACAAGACACAGGCACCCCAAAGTGTAGGGCTGCTCTGTTTACGAGAACCTCCACTTCGGTACACCTTAAATAGCCCAGGAAAGAGAAAAATGGATAAAGAAGTTGTGGTACTTATGCACAATGGAATATCACTCAGCCATGACATCAATGTCATAAGGCTAGTAGCAGCATGATGAGTGGATTTAGGTACGATGACTCTAAGTGAAATAAGGCACACAGAAAAAGACACTTATCCTAAGATATCACTTATAGAGGGAATGTCAAAATCGCTACCCTTGAACTGAATTACAAAACAGAAGAGAGTCACACGTTTAGAAAACACACTATGGCTGCTTAACGGGAAAGGTCAGATGGGGTGATGCATAAAACAAGGGTTTGAAATTAGCTCAGACACCGTTCCATAAGCCAAATATGTAATAGACAAGACCTACTCCCTGCTCAGTGAACTGGACTCAACACCCCCTATTCACCGCACAAGAATATATCTGACTAGTAAGAATCTTAAAACCTATGTATTGCTATCTCTCGGGAAGTGAATCAAGAGGGTGTAAAGCGGCATAAACACAGCAGTGAAAAGCAGCTAAACCCCATTATAATAATAAATTACTCAAAAAAAAAACCCCAGAAAACAAAGACAGTGAAAGAGAGAGAAATTCTTACTAAATCCGTTCAGGGGCTCTGATGCCACCTGGATTGACCATATCTAGACCCACAGCTGGATGAGACAGAAGGCTGGACACTCTTGGGGCTGAGAGGATTGGTGAGGTTGGGCGAGCAAACGCAGACCCTTTAAAGTAATACTGCGTGGTACCCATCCCATGGGTCCCAAATCTCCAGGTTCAAGGGCATCTTCCTACATCGAAAACATGCCTGGGAAACCCAGAAGATGGTACACCGTGTGATCGGGAAAGGTTTCTAAAACGCACCTCATTTCTCCTCTCCTTGTGCTCGGGTTCGCCATTCCAGCCGCTTTACTAACAATCTCCCTACTTGGAGAATCAGCACCGCTACCCTCCTGTTTTGTACAGGTTGCAATTTGTCCTGAGGATGAACGGGAAGAGGGGGAACCAATGAGAGACTAGCTCTAGGTGTTGGGACAGGCACAGGTCACTCTAGTTTCCCATCAGGAAGAAGAATGCACCACAGGCTCAGCCTGCGCCCCCCCCCGAACCAGAATAGGGCCTGAAGCAATCCTGCGCTTTTGCGGCCAGCTCCCAAAAAAGCGACTTGACAAATGGAGCTCAGGGGCACTGCAATTCACAAACCTGCAGAGTTAGAAATGATAACTCTCGTCCACAAATATATTGAGGGAAGGCAACGAAGAGGATTGGAAAGCAAGGTAGAATTGCACGAAACAGATTTCAGGAGGTAGATTCGACTCGCCTTTAAAGCACATGAAAAGCGGCAAAACGTCGACAATGATGCCCTTGGCCAAAAAGGGCGTATGCGTTTTTTCCTGAATATATTCAGGAAAGGCAAGCCAGAAAGGCAAATCAGCACTACAAGGAAGTCTCGCTTGCCATCGGTCAAAAGGGCCATGCTGAAAAAAGTGTAAAAACCAGAAATGCAGGACAGGCCATGGAGACATGGGAGCCTTGCTACGCTGATGGGCGGGATGTAAATTGCCAACAGCCACTCTGGAGAAGTGTACGGTGTGTCCTGAAACATGTAATAAACACAGCTTAGAGAGCATAGGGCACTTCCACTCATGGGCGTATACATTGGGAAAACTGAAAATCCACAAGACACAGGCACCCCAAAGTGTAGGGCTGCTCTGTTTACGAGAACCTCCACTTCGGTACACCTTAAATAGCCCAGGAAAGAGAAAAATGGATAAAGAAGTTGTGGTACTTATGCACAATGGAATATCACTCAGCCATGACATCAATGTCATAAGGCTAGTAGCAGCATGATGAGTGGATTTAGGTACGATGACTCTAAGTGAAATAAGGCACACAGAAAAAGACACTTATCCTAAGATATCCCTTATAGAGGGAATGTCAAAATCGCTACCCTTGAACTGAATTACAAAACAGAAGAGAGTCACACGTTTAGAAAACACACTATGGCTGCTTAACGGGAAAGGTCAGATGGGGTGATGCATAAAACAAGGGTTTGAAATTAGCTCAGACACCGTTCCATAAGCCAAATATGTAATAGACAAGACCTACTCCCTGCTCAGTGAACTGGACTCAACACCCCCTATTCACCGCACAAGAATATATCTGACTAGTAAGAATCTTAAAACCTATGTATTGCTATCTCTCGGGAAGTGAATCAAGAGGGTGTAAAGCGGCATAAACACAGCAGTGAAAAGCAGCTAAACCCCATTATAAAAATAAATTACTCAAAAAAAAAACCCCATAAAACAAAGACAGTGAAAGAGAGAGAAATTCTTACAAAATCCGTTCAGGGGCTCTGATGCCACCTGGATTGACCATATCTAGACCCACAGCTGGATGAGACAGAAGGCTGGACACTCTTGGGGCTGAGAGGATTGGTGAGGTTGGGCGAGCAAACGCAGACCCTTTAAAGTAATACTGCGTGGTACCCATCCCATGGGTCCCAAATCTCCAGGTTCAAGGGCATCTTCCTACATCGAAAACATGCCTGGGAAACCCAGAAGATGGTACACCGTGTGATCGGGAAAGGTTTCTAAAACGCACCTCATTTCTCCTCTCCTTGTGCTCGGGTTCGCCATTCCAGCCGCTTTACTAACAATCTCCCTACTTGGAGAATCAGCACCGCTACCCTCCTGTTTTGTACAGGTTGCAATTTGTCCTGAGGATGAACGGGAAGAGGGGGAACCAATGAGAGACTAGCTCTAGGTGTTGGGACAGGCACAGGTCACTCTAGTTTCCCATCAGGAAGAAGAATGCACCACAGGCTCAGCCTGCGCCCCCCCCCGAACCAGAATAGGGCCTGAAGCAATCCTGCGCTTTTGCGGCCAGCTCCCAAAAAAGCGACTTGACAAATGGAGCTCAGGGGCACTGCAATTCACAAACCTGCAGAGTTAGAAATGATAACTCTCGTCCACAAATATATTGAGGGAAGGCAACGAAGAGGATTGGAAAGCAAGGCAGAATTGCAGGAAACAGATTTCAGGAGGTAGATTCGACTCGCCTTTAAAGCACATGAAAAGCGGCAAAACGTCGACAATGATGCCCTTGGCCAAAAAGGGCGTATGCGTTTTTTCCTGAATATATTCAGGAAAAAACGCATACGCCCTTTTTGGCCAACCAAGCAAGCCGGAAAGGCAAATCAGCACTACAAAGAAGTCTCGCTTGCCATCAGTCAAAAGGGCCATGCTGAAAAAAGTGTAAAAACCAGAAATGCAGGACAGGCCATGGAGACATGGGAGCCTTGCTACGCTGATGGGCGGGATGTAAATTGCCAACAGCCACTCTGGAGAAGTGTACGGTGTGTCCTGAAACATGTAATAAACACAGCTTAGAGAGCATAGGGCACTTCCACTCATGGGCGTATACATTGGGAAAACTGAAAATCCACAAGACACAGGCACCCCAAAGTGTAGGGCTGCTCTGTTTACGAGAACCTCCACTTCGGTACACCTTAAATAGCCCAGGAAAGAGAAAAATGGATAAAGAAGTTGTGGTACTTATGCACAATGGAATATCACTCAGCCATGACATCAATGTCATAAGGCTAGTAGCAGCATGATGAGTGGATTTAGGTACGATGACTCTAAGTGAAATAAGGCACACAGAAAAAGACACTTATCCTAAGATATCACTTATAGAGGGAATGTCAAAATCGCTACCCTTGAACTGAATTACAAAACAGAAGAGAGTCACACGTTTAGAAAACACACTATGGCTGCTTAACGGGAAAGGTCAGATGGGGTGATGCATAAAACAAGGGTTTGAAATTAGCTCAGACACCGTTCCATAAGCCAAATATGTAATAGACAAGACCTACTCCCTGCTCAGTGAACTGGACTCAACACCCACTATTCACCGCAGAAGAATATATCTGACTAGTAAGAATCTTAAAACCTATGTATTGCTATCTCTCGGGAAGTGAATCAAGAGGGTGTAAAGCGGCATAAACACAGCAGTGAAAAGCAGCTAAACCCCATTATAAAAATAAATTACTCAAAAAAAAAAAACCCCAGAAAACAAAGACAGTGAAAGAGAGAGAAATTCTTACTAAATCCGTTCAGGGGCTCTGATGCCACCTGGATTGACCATATCTAGACCCACAGCTGGATGAGACATAAGGCTGGACACTCTTGGGGCTGAGAGGATTGGTGAGGTTGGGCGAGCAAACTCAGACCCTTTAAAGTAATACTGCCTGGTACCCATCCCATGGGTCCCAAATCTCCAGGTTCAAGGGCATCTTCCTACATCGAAAACATGCCTGGGAAACCCAGAAGATGGTACACCGTGTGATCGGGAAAGGTTTGTAAAACGCACCTCATTTCTCCTCTCCTTGTGCTCGGGTTCGCCATTCCAGCCGCTTTACTAACAATCTCCCTACTTGGAGAATCAGCACCGTTAACCTCCTGTTTCGTACAGGTTGCAATTTGTCCTGAGGATGAACGGGAAGAGGGGGAACCAATGAGAGACTAGCTCTAGGTGTTGGGACAGGCACAGGTCACTCTAGTTTCCCATCAGGAAGAAGAATGAACCACAGGCTCAGCCTGCCCCCCCGGAACCAGAATAGGGCCTGAAGCAATCCTGCGCTTTTGCGGCCAGCTCCCAAAAAAGCGACTTGACAAATGGAGCTCAGGGGCACTGCAATTCACAAACCTGCAGAGTTAGAAATGATAACTCTCGTCCACAAATATATTGAGGGAAGGCAACGAAGAGGATTGGAAAGCAAGGTAGAATTGCAGGAAACAGATTTCAGGAGGTAGATTCGACTCGCCTTTAAAGCACATGAAAAGCGGCAAAACGTCGACAATGATGCCCTTGGCCAAAAAGGGCGTATGCGTTTTTTCCTGAATATATTCAGGAAAAAACGCATACGCCCTTTTTGGCCAAACAAGCAAGCCGGAAAGGCAAATCAGCACTACAAGGAAGTCTCGCTTGCCATCGGTCAAAAGGGCCATGCTGAAAAAAGTGTAAAAACCAGAAATGCAGGACAGGCCATGGAGACATGGGAGCCTTGCTACGCTGATGGGCGGGATGTAAATTGCCAACAGCCACTCTGGAGAAGTGTACGGTGTGTCCTGAAACATGTAATAAACACAGCTTAGAGAGCATAGGGCACTTCCACTCATGGGCGTATACATTGGGAAAACTGAAAATCCACAAGACACAGGCACCCCAAAGTGTAGGGCTGCTCTGTTTACGAGAACCTCCACTTCGGTACACCTTAAATAGCCCAGGAAAGAGAAAAATGGATAAAGAAGTTGTGGTACTTATGCACAATGGAATATCACTCAGCCATGACATCAATGTCATAAGGCTAGTAGCAGCATGATGAGTGGATTTAGGTACGATGACTCTAAGTGAAATAAGGCACACAGAAAAAGACACTTATCCTAAGATATCACTTATAGAGGGAATGTCAAAATCGCTACCCTTGAACTGAATTACAAAACAGAAGAGAGTCACACGTTTAGAAAACACACTATGGCTGCTTAACGGGAAAGGTCAGATGGGGTGATGCATAAAACAAGGGTTTGAAATTAGCTCAGACACCGTTCCATAAGCCAAATATGTAATAGACAAGACCTACTCCCTGCTCAGTGAACTGGACTCAACACCCCCTATTCACCGCACAAGAATATATCTGACTAGTAAGAATCTTAAAACCTATGTATTGCTATCTCTCGGGAAGTGAATCAAGAGGGTGTAAAGCGGCATAAACACAGCAGTGAAAAGCAGCTAAACCCCATTATAAAATTAAATTACTCAAAAAAAAAACCCCAGAAAACAAAGACAGTGAAAGAGAGAGAAATTCTTACAAAATCCGTTCAGGGGCTCTGATGCCACCTGGATTGACCATATCTAGACCCACAGCTGGATGAGACAGAAGGCTGGACACTCTTGGGGCTGAGAGGATTGGTGAGGTTGGGCGAGCAAACGCAGACCCTTTAAAGTAATACTGCGTGGTACCCATCCCATGGGTCCCAAATCTCCAGGTTCAAGGGCATCTTCCTACATCGAAAACATGCCTGGGAAACCCAGAAGATGGTACACCGTGTGATCGGGAAAGGTTTGTAAAACGCACCTCATTTCTCCTCTCCTTGTGCTCGGGTTCGCCATTCCAGCCGCTTTACTAACAATCTCCCTACTTGGAGAATCAGCACCGCTACCCTCCTGTTTTGTACAGGTTGCAATTTGTCCTGAGGATGAACGGAAAGAGGGGGAACCAATGAGAGACTAGCTCTAGGTGTTGGGACAGGCACAGGTCACTCTATTTTCCCATCAGGAAGAAGAATGAACCACAGGCTCAGCCTGCGCCCCCCCCCCCGAACCAGAATAGGGCCTGAAGCAATCCTGCGCTTTTGCGGCCAGCTCCCAAAAAAGCGACTTGACAAATGGAGCTCAGGGGCACTGCAATTCACAAACCTGCAGAGTTAGAAATGATAACTCTCGTCCACAAATATATTGAGGGAAGGCAACGAAGAGGATTGGAAAGCAAGGTAGAATTGCAGGAAACAAATTTCAGGAGGTAGATTCGACTCGCCTTTAAAGCACATGAAAAGCGGCAAAACGTCGACAATGATGCCCTTGGCCAAAAAGGGCGTATGCGTTTTTTCCTGAATATATTCAGGGAAAAACGCATACGCCCTTTTTGGCCAAACAAGCAAGCCGGAAAGGCAAATCAGCACTACAAGGAAGTCTCGCTTGCCATCGGTCAAAAGGGCCATGCTGAAAAAAGTGTAAAAACCAGAAATGCAGGACAGGCCATGGAGACATGGGAGCCTTGCTACGCTGATGGGCGGGATGTAAATTGCCAACAGCCACTCTGGAGAAGTGTACGGTGTGTCCTGAAACATGTAATAAACACAGCTTAGAGAGCATAGGGCACTTCCACTCATGGGCGTATACATTGGGAAAACTGAAAATCCACAAGACACAGGCACCCCAAAGTGTAGGGCTGCTCTGTTTACGAGAACCTCCACTTCGGTACACCTTAAATAGCCCAGGAAAGAGAAAAATGGATAAAGAAGTTGTGGTACTTATGCACAATGGAATATCACTCAGCCATGACATCAATGTCATAAGGCTAGTAGCAGCATGATGAGTGGATTTAGGTACGATGACTCTAAGTGAAATAAGGCACACAGAAAAAGACACTTATCCTAAGATATCACTTATAGAGGGAATGTCAAAATCGCTACCCTTGAACTGAATTACAAAACAGAAGAGAGTCACACGTTTAGAAAACACACTATGGCTGCTTAACGGGAAAGGTCAGATGGGGTGATGCATAAAACAAGGGTTTGAAATTAGCTCAGACACCGTTCCATAAGCCAAATATGTAATAGACAAGACCTACTCCCTGCTCAGTGAACTGGACTCAACACCCCCTATTCACCGCACAAGAATATATCTGCCTAGTAAGAATCTTAAAACCTATGTATTGCTATCTCTCGGGAAGTGAATCAAGAGGGTGTAAAGCGGCATAAACACAGCAGTGAAAAGCAGCTAAACCCCATTATAAAATTAAATTACTCAAAAAAAAAACCCCAGAAAACAAAGACAGTGAAAGAGAGAGAAATTCTTACAAAATCCGTTCAGGGGCTCTGATGCCACCTGGATTGACCATATCTAGACCCACAGCTGGATGAGACAGAAGGCTGGACACTCTTGGGGCTGAGAGGATTGGTGAGGTTGGGCGAGCAAACGCAGACCCTTTAAAGTAATACTGCGTGGTACCCATCCCATGGGTCCCAAATCTCCAGGTTCAAGGGCATCTTCCTACATCGAAAACATGCCTGGGAAACCCAGAAGATGGTACACCGTGTGATCGGGAAAGGTTTGTAAAACGCACCTCATTTCTCCTCTCCTTGTGCCCGGGTTCGCCATTCCAGCCGCTTTACTAACAATCTCCCTACTTGGAAAATCAGCACCATTAACCTCCTGATTCGTACAGGTTGCAATTTGTCCTGAGGATGAACGGAAAGAGGGGGAACCAATGAGAGACTAGCTCTAGGTGTTGGGACAGGCACAGGTCACTCTATTTTCCCATCAGGAAGAAGAATGAACCACAGGCTCAGCCTGCGCCCCCCCCCCGAACCAGAATAGGGCCTGAAGCAATCCTGCGCTTTTGCGGCCAGCTCCCAAAACAGCGACTTGACAAACGGAGCTCAGGGGCACTGCAATTCACAAACCTGCAGAGTTAGAAATGATAACTCTCGTCCACAAATATATTGAGGGAAGGCAACGAAGAGGATTGGAAAGCAAGGTAGAATTGCAGGAAACAGATTTCAGGAGGTAGATTCGACTCGCCTTTAAAGCACATGAAAAGCGGCAAAACGTCGACAATGATGCCCTTGGCCAAAAAGGGCGTATGCGTTTTTTCCTGAATATATTCAGGAAAAAACGCATACGCCCTTTTTGGCCAAACAAGCAAGCCGGAAAGGCAAATCAGCACTACAAGGAAGTCTCGCTTGCCATCGGTCAAAAGGGCCATGCTGAAAAAAGTGTAAAAACCAGAAATGCAGGACAGGCCATGGAGACATGGGAGCCTTGCTACGCTGATGGGCGGGATGTAAATTGCCAACAGCCACTCTGGAGAAGTGTACGGTGTGTCCTGAAACATGTAATAAACACAGCTTAGAGAGCATAGGGCACTTCCACTCATGGGCGTATACATTGGGAAAACTGAAAATCCACAAGACACAGGCACCCCAAAGTGTAGGGCTGCTCTGTTTACGAGAACCTCCACTTCGGTACACCTTAAATAGCCCAGGAAAGAGAAAAATGGATAAAGAAGTTGTGGTACTTATGCACAATGGAATATCACTCAGCCATGACATCAATGTCATAAGGCTAGTAGCAGCATGATGAGTGGATTTAGGTACGATGGCTCTAAGTGAAATAAGTCACACAGAAAAAGACACTTATCCTAAGATATCACTTATAGAGGGAATGTCAAAATCGCTACCCTTGAACTGAATTACAAAACAGAACAGAGTCACACGTTTAGAAAACACACTATGGCTGCATAACGAGAAAGGTCAGGTGGGGTGATGCATAAAACAAGGGTTTGAAATTAGCTCAGATACCGTTCCATAAGCCAAATATGTAATAGACAAGACCTACTCCCTGCTCAGTGAACTGGACTCAACACCCCCTATTCACCGCACAAGAATATATCTGACTAGTAAGAATCTTAAAACCTATGTATTGCTATCTCTCGGGAAGTGAATCAAGAGGGTGTAAAGCGGCATAAACACAGCAGTGAAAAGCAGCTAAACCCCATTATAAAAATAAATTACTCAAAAAAAAACCCCAGAAAACAAAGACAGTGAAAGAGAGAGAAATTCTTACAAAATCCGTTCAGGGGCTCTGATGCCACCTGGATTGACCATATCTAGACCCACAGCTGGATGAGACAGAAGGCTGGACACTCTTGGGGCTGAGAGGATTGGTGAGGTTGGGCGAGCAAACGCAGACCCTTTAAAGTAATACTGCATGGTACCCATCCCATGGGTCCCAAATCTCCAGGTTCAAGGGCATCTTCCTACATCGAAAACATGCCTGGGAAACACAGAAGATGGTACACCGTGTGATCGGGAAAGGTTTCTAAAACGCACCTCATTTCTCCTCTCCTTGTGCTCGGGTTCGCCATTCCAGCCGCTTTACTAACAATCTCCCTACTTGGAGAATCAGCACCGCTACCCTCCTGTTTTGTACAGGTTGCAATTTGTCCTGAGGATGAACGGGAAGAGGGGGAACCAATGAGAGACTAGCTCTAGGTGTTGGGACAGGCACAGGTCACTCTATTTTCCCATCAGGAAGAAGAATGAACCACAGGCTCAGCCTGCCCCCCCCCCCCGAACCAGAATAGGGCCTGAAGCAATCCTGCGCTTTTGCGGCCAGCTCCCAAAAAAGCGACTTGACAAATGGAGCTCAGGGGCACTGCAATTCACAAACCTGCAGAGTTAGAAATGATAACTCTCGTCCACAAATATATTGAGGGAAGGCAACGAAGAGGATTGGAAAGCAAGGTAGAATTGCAGGAAACAGATTTCAGGAGGTAGATTCGACTCGCCTTTAAAGCACATGAAAAGCGGCAAAACGTCGACAATGATGCCCTTGGCCAAAAAGGGCGTATGCGTTTTTTCCTGAATATATTCAGGAAAAAACGCATACGCCCTTTTTGGCCAACCAAGCAAGCCAGAAAGGCAAATCAGCACTACAAAGAAGTCTCGCTTGCCATCAGTCAAAAGGGCCATGCTGAAAAAAGTGTAAAACCCAGAAATGCAGGACAGGCCATGGAGACATGGGAGCCTTGCTACGCTGATGGGCGGGATGTAAATTGCCAACAGCCACTCTGGAGAAGTGTACGGTGTGTCCTGAAACATGTAATAAACACAGCTTAGAGAGCATAGGGCACTTCCACTCATGGGCGTATACATTGGGAAAACTGAAAATCCACAAGACACAGGCACCCCAAAGTGTAGGGCTGCTCTGTTTACGAGAACCTCCACTTCGGTACACCTTAAATAGCCCAGGAAAGAGAAAAATGGATAAAGAAGTTTTGGTACTTATGCACAATGGAATATCACTCAGCCATGACATCAATGTCATAAGGCTAGTAGCAGCATGATGAGTGGATTTAGGTACGATGACTCTAAGTGAAATAAGGCACACAGAAAAAGACACTTATCTTAAGATATCACTTATAGAGGGAATGTCAAAATCGCTACCCTTGAACTGAATTACAAAACAGAAGAGAGTCACACGTTTAGAAAACACACTATGGCTGCTTAACGGGAAAGGTCAGATGGGGTGATGCATAAAACAAGGGTTTGAAATTAGCTCAGACACCGTTCCATAAGCCAAATATGTAATAGACAAGACCTACTCCCTGCTCAGTGAACTGGACTCAACACCCACTATTCACCGCAGAAGAATATATCTGACTAGTAAGAATCTTAAAACCTATGTATTGCTATCTCTCGGGAAGTGAATCAAGAGGGTGTAAAGCGGCATAAACACAGCAGTGAAAAGCAGCTAAACCCCATTATAAAAATAAATTACTCAAAAAAAAAAAACCACAGAAAACAAAGACAGTGAAAGAGAGAGAAATTCTTACTAAATCCGTTCAGGGGCTCTGATGCCACCTGGATTGACCATATCTAGACCCACAGCTGGATGAGACATAAGGCTGGACACTCTTGGGGCTGAGAGGATTGGTGAGGTTGGGCGAGCAAACTCAGACCCTTTAAAGTAATACTGCCTGGTACCCATCCCATGGGTCCCAAATCTCCAGGTTCAAGGGCATCTTCCTACATCGAAAACATGCCTGGGAAACCCAGAAGATGGTACACCGTGTGATCGGGAAAGGTTTGTAAAACGCACCTCATTTCTCCTCTCCTTGTGCTCGGGTTCGCCATTCCAGCCGCTTTACTAACAATCTCCCTACTTGGAGAATCAGCACCGTTAACCTCCTGTTTCGTACAGGTTGCAATTTGTCCTGAGGATGAACGGGAAGAGGGGGAACCAATGAGAGACTAGCTCTAGGTGTTGGGACAGGCACAGGTCACTCTAGTTTCCCATCAGGAAGAAGAATGAACCACAGGCTCAGCCTGCCCCCCCGAACCAGAATAGGGCCTGAAGCAATCCTGCGCTTTTGCGGCCAGCTCCCAAAAAAGCGACTTGACAAATGGAGCTCAGGGGCACTGCAATTCACAAACCTGCAGAGTTAGAAATGATAACTCTCGTCCACAAATATATTGAGGGAAGGCAACGAAGAGGATTGGAAAGCAAGGTAGAATTGCAGGAAACAGATTTCAGGAGGTAGATTCGACTCGCCTTTAAAGGACATGAAAAGCGGCAAAACGTCGACAATGATGTCCTTGGCCAAAAAGGGCGTATGCGTTTTTTCCTGAATATATTCAGGAAAAAACGCATACGCCCTTTTTGGCCAAACAAGCAAGCCGGAAAGGCAAATCAGCACTACAAGGAAGTCTCGCTTGCCATCGGTCAAAAGGGCCATGCTGAAAAAAGTGTAAAAACCAGAAATGCAGGACAGGCCATGGAGACATGGGAGCCTTGCTACGCTGATGGGCGGGATGTAAATTGCCAACAGCCACTCTGGAGAAGTGTACCGTGTGTCCTGAAACATGTAATAAACACAGCTTAGAGAGCATAGGGCACTTCCACTCATGGGCATATACATTGGGAAAACTGAAAATTCACAAGACACAGGCACCCCAAAATGTATGGCTGCTCTGATTACAACAACCTCCACTGCGGTACACCTTAAATATCCCAGGAAATAGAAAAATGGATAAAGAAGTTGTGGTACTTATGCACAATGGCATATCACTCAGCCATCACATCAATGTCATAAGGCTAGTAGCAGCATGATGAGTGGATTTAGGTACGATGACTCTAAGTGAAATAAGTCACACAGAAAAAGACACTTATCCTAAGATATCACTTATAGAGGGAATGTCAAAATCGCTACCCTTGAACTGAATTACAAAACAGAACAGAGTCACACGTTTAGAAAACACACTATGGCTGCATAACGAGAAAGGTCAGGTGGGGTGATGCATAAAACAAGGGTTTGAAATTAGCTCAGACACCGTTCCATAAGCCAAATATGTAATAGACAAGACCTACTCCCTGCTCAGTGAACTGGACTCAACACCCCCTATTCACCGCACAAGAATATATCTGACTAGTAAGAATCTTAAAACCTATGTATTGCTATCTCTCGGGAAGTGAATCAAGAGGGTGTAAAGCGGCATAAACACAGCAGTGAAAAGCAGCTAAACCCCATTATAAAAATAAATTACTCAAAAAAAAAACCCCATAAAACAAAGACAGTGAAAGAGAGAGAAATTCTTACTAAATCCGTTCAGGGGCTCTGATGCCACCTGGATTGACCATATCTAGACCCACAGCTGGATGAGACAGAAGGCTGGACACTCTTGGGGCTGAGAGGATTGGTGAGGTTGGGCGAGCAAACGCAGACCCTTTAAAGTAATACTGCGTGGTACCCATCCCATGGGTCCCAAATCTCCAGGTTCAAGGGCATCTTCCTACATCGAAAACATGCCTGGGAAACCCAGAAGATGGTACACCGTGTGATCGGGAAAGGTTTCTAAAACGCACCTCATTTCTCCTCTCCTTGTGCTCGGGTTCGCCATTCCAGCCGCTTTACTAACAATCTCCCTACTTGGAGAATCAGCACCGCTACCCTCCTGTTTTGTACAGGTTGCAATTTGTCCTGAGGATGAACGGGAAGAGGGGGAACCAATGAGAGACTAGCTCTAGGTGTTGGGACAGGCACAGGTCACTCTAGTTTCCCATCAGGAAGAAGAATGCACCACAGGCTCAGCCTGCGCCCCCCCCCGAACCAGAATAGGGCCTGAAGCAATCCTGCGCTTTTGCGGCCAGCTCCCAAAAAAGCGACTTGACAAATGGAGCTCAGGGGCACTGCAATTCACAAACCTGCAGAGTTAGAAATGATAACTCTCGTCCACAAATATATTGAGGGAAGGCAACGAAGAGGATTGGAAAGCAAGGCAGAATTGCAGGAAACAGATTTCAGGAGGTAGATTCGACTCGCCTTTAAAGCACATGAAAAGCGGCAAAACGTCGACAATGATGCCCTTGGCCAAAAAGGGCGTATGCGTTTTTTCCTGAATATATTCAGGAAAAAACGCATACGCCCTTTTTGGCCAACCAAGCAAGCCAGAAAGGCAAATCAGCACTACAAAGAAGTCTCGCTTGCCATCAGTCAAAAGGGCCATGCTGAAAAAAGTGTAAAAACCAGAAATGCAGGACAGGCCATGGAGACATGGGAGCCTTGCTACGCTGATGGGCGGGATGTAAATTGCCAACAGCCACTCTGGAGAAGTGTACGGTGTGTCCTGAAACATGTAATAAACACAGCTTAGAGAGCATAGGGCACTTCCACTCATGGGCGTATACATTGGGAAAACTGAAAATCCACAAGACACAGGCACCCCAAAGTGTAGGGCTGCTCTGTTTACGAGAACCTCCACTTCGGTACACCTTAAATAGCCCAGGAAAGAGAAAAATGGATAAAGAAGTTGTGGTACTTATGCACAATGGAATATCACTCAGCCATGACATCAATGTCATAAGGCTAGTAGCAGCATGATGAGTGGATTTAGGTACGATGACTCTAAGTGAAATAAGGCACACAGAAAAAGACACTTATCCTAAGATATCACTTATAGAGGGAATGTCAAAATCGCTACCCTTGAACTGAATTACAAAACAGAAGAGAGTCACACGTTTAGAAAACACACTATGGCTGCTTAACGGGAAAGGTCAGATGGGGTGATGCATAAAACAAGGGTTTGAAATTAGCTCAGACACCGTTCCATAAGCCAAATATGTAATAGACAAGACCTACTCCCTGCTCAGTGAACTGGACTCAACACCCACTATTCACCGCAGAAGAATATATCTGACTAGTAAGAATCTTAAAACCTATGTATTGCTATCTCTCGGGAAGTGAATCAAGAGGGTGTAAAGCGGCATAAACACAGCAGTGAAAAGCAGCTAAACCCCATTATAAAAATAAATTACTCAAAAAAAAAAAACCCCAGAAAACAAAGACAGTGAAAGAGAGAGAAATTCTTACTAAATCCGTTCAGGGGCTCTGATGCCACCTGGATTGACCATATCTAGACCCACAGCTGGATGAGACATAAGGCTGGACACTCTTGGGGCTGAGAGGATTGGTGAGGTTGGGCGAGCAAACTCAGACCCTTTAAAGTAATACTGCCTGGTACCCATCCCATGGGTCCCAAATCTCCAGGTTCAAGGGCATCTTCCTACATCGAAAACATGCCTGGGAAACCCAGAAGATGGTACACCGTGTGATCGGGAAAGGTTTGTAAAACGCACCTCATTTCTCCTCTCCTTGTGCTCGGGTTCGCCATTCCAGCCGCTTTACTAACAATCTCCCTACTTGGAGAATCAGCACCGTTAACCTCCTGTTTCGTACAGGTTGCAATTTGTCCTGAGGATGAACGGGAAGAGGGGGAACCAATGAGAGACTAGCTCTAGGTGTTGGGACAGGCACAGGTCACTCTAGTTTCCCATCAGGAAGAAGAATGAACCACAGGCTCAGCCTGCCCCCCCGGAACCAGAATAGGGCCTGAAGCAATCCTGCGCTTTTGCGGCCAGCTTCCAAAAAAGCGACTTGACAAATGGAGCTCAGGGGCACTGCAATTCACAAACCTGCAGAGTTAGAAATGATAACTCTCGTCCACAAATATATTGAGGGAAGGCAACGAAGAGGATTGGAAAGCAAGGTAGAATTGCAGGAAACAGATTTCAGGAGGTAGATTCGACTCGCCTTTAAAGCACATGAAAAGCGGCAAAACGTCGACAATGATGCCCTTGGCCAAAAAGGGCGTATGCGTTTTTTCCTGAATATATTCAGGAAAAAACGCATACGCCCTTTTTGGCCAAACAAGCAAGCCGGAAAGGCAAATCAGCACTACAAGGAAGTCTCGCTTGCCATCGGTCAAAAGGGCCATGCTGAAAAAAGTGTAAAAACCAGAAATGCAGGACAGGCCATGGAGACATGGGAGCCTTGCTACGCTGATGGGCGGGATGTAAATTGCCAACAGCCACTCTGGAGAAGTGTACGGTGTGTCCTGAAACATGTAATAAACACAGCTTAGAGAGCATAGGGCACTTCCACTCATGGGCGTATACATTGGGAAAACTGAAAATCCACAAGACACAGGCACCCCAAAGTGTAGGGCTGCTCTGTTTACGAGAACCTCCACTTCGGTACACCTTAAATAGCCCAGGAAAGAGAAAAATGGATAAAGAAGTTGTGGTACTTATGCACAATGGAATATCACTCAGCCATGACATCAATGTCATAAGGCTAGTAGCAGCATGATGAGTGGATTTAGGTACGATGACTCTAAGTGAAATAAGGCACACAGAAAAAGACACTTATCCTAAGATATCACTTATAGAGGGAATGTCAAAATCGCTACCCTTGAACTGAATTACAAAACAGAAGAGAGTCACACGTTTAGAAAACACACTATGGCTGCTTAACGGGAAAGGTCAGATGGGGTGATGCATAAAACAAGGGTTTGAAATTAGCTCAGACACCGTTCCATAAGCCAAATATGTAATAGACAAGACCTACTCCCTGCTCAGTGAACTGGACTCAACACCCCCTATTCACCGCACAAGAATATATCTGACTAGTAAGAATCTTAAAACCTATGTATTGCTATCTCTCGGGAAGTGAATCAAGAGGGTGTAAAGCGGCATAAACACAGCAGTGAAAAGCAGCTAAACCCCATTATAAAATTAAATTACTCAAAAAAAAACCCCCATAAAACAAAGACAGTGAAAGAGAGAGAAATTCTTACAAAATCCGTTCAGGGGCTCTGATGCCACCTGGATTGACCATATCTAGACCCACAGCTGGATGAGACAGAAGGCTGGACACTCTTGGGGCTGAGAGGATTGGTGAGGTTGGGCGAGCAAACGCAGACCCTTTAAAGTAATACTGCGTGGTACCCATCCCATGGGTCCCAAATCTCCAGGTTCAAGGGCATCTTCCTACATCGAAAACATGCCTGGGAAACCCAGAAGATGGTACACCGTGTGATCGGGAAAGGTTTGTAAAACGCACCTCATTTCTCCTCTCCTTGTGCTCGGGTTCGCCATTCCAGCCGCTTTACTAACAATCTCCCTACTTGGAGAATCAGCACCGCTACCCTCCTGTTTTGTACAGGTTGCAATTTGTCCTGAGGATGAACGGGAAGAGGGGGAACCAATGAGAGACTAGCTCTAGGTGTTGGGACAGGCACAGGTCACTCTATTTTCCCATCAGGAAGAAGAATGAACCACAGGCTCAGCCTGCGCCCCCCCCCCCGAACCAGAATAGGGCCTGAAGCAATCCTGCGCTTTTGCGGCCAGCTCCCAAAAAAGCGACTTGACAAATGGAGCTCAGGGGCACTGCAATTCACAAACCTGCAGAGTTAGAAATGATAACTCTCGTCCACAAATATATTGAGGGAAGGCAACGAAGAGGATTGGAAAGCAAGGTAGAATTGCAGGAAACAAATTTCAGGAGGTAGATTCGACTCGCCTTTAAAGCACATGAAAAGCGGCAAAACGTCGACAATGATGCCCTTGGCCAAAAAGGGCGTATGCGTTTTTTCCTGAATATATTCAGGAAAAAACGCATACGCCCTTTTTGGCCAAACAAGCAAGCCGGAAAGGCAAATCAGCACTACAAGGAAGTCTCGCTTGCCATCGGTCAAAAGGGCCATGCTGAAAAAAGTGTAAAAACCAGAAATGCAGGACAGGCCATGGAGACATGGGAGCCTTGCTACGCTGATGGGCGGGATGTAAATTGCCAACAGCCACTCTGGAGAAGTGTACGGTGTGTCCTGAAACATGTAATAAACACAGCTTAGAGAGCATAGGGCACTTCCACTCATGGGCGTATACATTGGGAAAACTGAAAATCCACAAGACACAGGCACCCCAAAGTGTAGGGCTGCTCTGTTTACGAGAACCTCCACTTCGGTACACCTTAAATAGCCCAGGAAAGAGAAAAATGGATAAAGAAGTTGTGGTACTTATGCACAATGGAATATCACTCAGCCATGACATCAATGTCATAAGGCTAGTAGCAGCATGATGAGTGGATTTAGGTACGATGACTCTAAGTGAAATAAGGCACACAGAAAAAGACACTTATCCTAAGATATCACTTATAGAGGGAATGTCAAAATCGCTACCCTTGAACTGAATTACAAAACAGAAGAGAGTCACACGTTTAGAAAACACACTATGGCTGCTTAACGGGAAAGGTCAGATGGGGTGATGCATAAAACAAGGGTTTGAAATTAGCTCAGACACCGTTCCATAAGCCAAATATGTAATAGACAAGACCTACTCCCTGCTCAGTGAACTGGACTCAACACCCCCTATTCACCGCACAAGAATATATCTGACTAGTAAGAATCTTAAAACCTATGTATTGCTATCTCTCGGGAAGTGAATCAAGAGGGTGTAAAGCGGCATAAACACAGCAGTGAAAAGCAGCTAAACCCCATTATAAAATTAAATTACTCAAAAAAAAAACCCCAGAAAACAAAGACAGTGAAAGAGAGAGAAATTCTTACAAAATCCGTTCAGGGGCTCTGATGCCACCTGGATTGACCATATCTAGACCCACAGCTGGATGAGACAGAAGGCTGGACACTCTTGGGGCTGAGAGGATTGGTGAGGTTGGGCGAGCAAACGCAGACCCTTTAAAGTAATACTGCGTGGTACCCATCCCATGGGTCCCAAATCTCCAGGTTCAAGGGCATCTTCCTACATCGAAAACATGCCTGGGAAACCCAGAAGATGGTACACCGTGTGATCGGGAAAGGTTTGTAAAACGCACCTCATTTCTCCTCTCCTTGTGCCCGGGTTCGCCATTCCAGCCGCTTTACTAACAATCTCCCTACTTGGAAAATCAGCACCATTAACCTCCTGTTTCGTACAGGTTGCAATTTGTCCTGAGGATGAACGGAAAGAGGGGGAACCAATGAGAGACTAGCTCTAGGTGTTGGGACAGGCACAGGTCACTCTATTTTCCCATCAGGAAGAAGAATGAACCACAGGCTCAGCCTGCGCCCCCCCCCCCGAACCAGAATAGGGCCTGAAGCAATCCTGCGCTTTTGCGGCCAGCTCCCAAAACAGCGACTTGACAAACGGAGCTCAGGGGCACTGCAATTCACAAACCTGCAGAGTTAGAAATGATAACTCTCGTCCACAAATATATTGAGGGAAGGCAACGAAGAGGATTGGAAAGCAAGGTAGAATTGCAGGAAACAGATTTCAGGAGGTAGATTCGACTCGCCTTTAAAGCACATGAAAAGCGGCAAAACGTCGACAATGATGCCCTTGGCCAAAAAGGGCGTATGCGTTTTTTCCTGAATATATTCAGGAAAAAACGCATACGCCCTTTTTGGCCAACCAAGCAAGCCAGAAAGGCAAATCAGCACTACAAAGAAGTCTCGCTTGCCATCAGTCAAAAGGGCCATGCTGAAAAAAGTGTAAAACCCAGAAATGCAGGACAGGCCATGGAGACATGGGAGCCTTGCTACGCTGATGGGCGGGATGTAAATTGCCAACAGCCACTCTGGAGAAGTGTACGGTGTGTCCTGAAACATGTAATAAACACAGCTTAGAGAGCATAGGGCACTTCCACTCATGGGCGTATACATTGGGAAAACTGAAAATCCACAAGACACAGGCACCCCAAAGTGTAGGGCTGCTCTGTTTACGAGAACCTCCACTTCGGTACACCTTAAATAGCCCAGGAAAGAGAAAAATGGATAAAGAAGTTTTGGTACTTATGCACAATGGAATATCACTCAGCCATGACATCAATGTCATAAGGCTAGTAGCAGCATGATGAGTGGATTTAGGTACGATGACTCTAAGTGAAATAAGGCACACAGAAAAAGACACTTATCTTAAGATATCACTTATAGAGGGAATGTCAAAATCGCTACCCTTGAACTGAATTACAAAACAGAAGAGAGTCACACGTTTAGAAAACACACTATGGCTGCTTAACGGGAAAGGTCAGATGGGGTGATGCATAAAACAAGGGTTTGAAATTAGCTCAGACACCGTTCCATAAGCCAAATATGTAATAGACAAGACCTACTCCCTGCTCAGTGAACTGGACTCAACACCCACTATTCACCGCAGAAGAATATATCTGACTAGTAAGAATCTTAAAACCTATGTATTGCTATCTCTCGGGAAGTGAATCAAGAGGGTGTAAAGCGGCATAAACACAGCAGTGAAAAGCAGCTAAACCCCATTATAAAAATAAATTACTCAAAAAAAAAAAAACCCCAGAAAACAAAGACAGTGAAAGAGAGAGAAATTCTTACTAAATCCGTTCAGGGGCTCTGATGCCACCTGGATTGACCATATCTAGACCCACAGCTGGATGAGACATAAGGCTGGACACTCTTGGGGCTGAGAGGATTGGTGAGGTTGGGCGAGCAAACTCAGACCCTTTAAAGTAATACTGCCTGGTACCCATCCCATGGGTCCCAAATCTCCAGGTTCAAGGGCATCTTCCTACATCGAAAACATGCCTGGGAAACCCAGAAGATGGTACACCGTGTGATCGGGAAAGGTTTGTAAAACGCACCTCATTTCTCCTCTCCTTGTGCTCGGGTTCGCCATTCCAGCCGCTTTACTAACAATCTCCCTACTTGGAGAATCAGCACCGTTAACCTCCTGTTTCGTACAGGTTGCAATTTGTCCTGAGGATGAACGGGAAGAGGGGGAACCAATGAGAGACTAGCTCTAGGTGTTGGGACAGGCACAGGTCACTCTAGTTTCCCATCAGGAAGAAGAATGAACCACAGGCTCAGCCTGCCCCCCCGAACCAGAATAGGGCCTGAAGCAATCCTGCGCTTTTGCGGCCAGCTCCCAAAAAAGCGACTTGACAAATGGAGCTCAGGGGCACTGCAATTCACAAACCTGCAGAGTTAGAAATGATAACTCTCGTCCACAAATATATTGAGGGAAGGCAACGAAGAGGATTGGAAAGCAAGGTAGAATTGCAGGAAACAGATTTCAGGAGGTAGATTCGACTCGCCTTTAAAGGACATGAAAAGCGGCAAAACGTCGACAATGATGTCCTTGGCCAAAAAGGGCGTATGCGTTTTTTCCTGAATATATTCAGGAAAAAACGCATACGCCCTTTTTGGCCAAACAAGCAAGCCGGAAAGGCAAATCAGCACTACAAGGAAGTCTCGCTTGCCATCGGTCAAAAGGGCCATGCTGAAAAAAGTGTAAAAACCAGAAATGCAGGACAGGCCATGGAGACATGGGAGCCTTGCTACGCTGATGGGCGGGATGTAAATTGCCAACAGCCACTCTGGAGAAGTGTACCGTGTGTCCTGAAACATGTAATAAACACAGCTTAGAGAGCATAGGGCACTTCCACTCATGGGCATATACATTGGGAAAACTGAAAATTCACAAGACACAGGCACCCCAAAATGTATGGCTGCTCTGATTACAACAACCTCCACTGCGGTACACCTTAAATATCCCAGGAAATAGAAAAATGGATAAAGAAGTTGTGGTACTTATGCACAATGGCATATCACTCAGCCATGAAATCAATGTCATAAGGCTAGTAGCAGCATGATGAGTGGATTTAGGTACGATGACTCTAAGTGAAATAAGTCACACAGAAAAAGACACTTATCCTAAGATATCACTTATAGAGGGAATGTCAAAATCGCTACCCTTGAACTGAATTACAAAACAGAACAGAGTCACACGTTTAGAAAACACACTATGGCTGCATAACGAGAAAGGTCAGGTGGGGTGATGCATAAAACAAGGGTTTGAAATTAGCTCAGATACCGTTCCATAAGCCAAATATGTAATAGACAAGACCTACTCCCTGCTCAGTGAACTGGACTCAACACCCCCTATTCACCGCACAAGAATGTATCTGACTAGTAAGAATCTTAAAACCTATGTATTGCTATCTCTCGGGAAGTGAATCAAGAGGGTGTAAAGCGGCATAAACACAGCAGTGAAAAGCAGCTAAACCCCATTATAAAAATAAATTACTCAAAAAAAAAAACCCCATAAAACAAAGACAGTGAAAGAGAGAGAAATTCTTACAAAATCCGTTCAGGGGCTCTGATGCCACCTGGATTGACCATATCTAGACCCACAGCTGGATGAGACAGAAGGCTGGACACTCTTGGGGCTGAGAGGATTGGTGAGGTTGGGCGAGCAAACGCAGACCCTTTAAAGTAATACTGCGTGGTACCCATCCCATGGGTCCCAAATCTCCAGGTTCAAGGGCATCTTCCTACATCGAAAACATGCCTGGGAAACACAGAAGATGGTACACCGTGTGATCGGGAAAGGTTTCTAAAACGCACCTCATTTCTCCTCTCCTTGTGCTCGGGTTCGCCATTCCAGCCGCTTTACTAACAATCTCCCTACTTGGAGAATCAGCACCGCTACCCTCCTGTTTTGTACAGGTTGCAATTTGTCCTGTGGATGAACGGGAAGAGGGGGAACCAATGAGAGACTAGCTCTAGGTGTTGGGACAGGCACAGGTCACTCTATTTTCCCATCAGGAAGAAGAATGAACCACAGGCTCAGCCTGCCCCCGCGGAACCAGAATAGGGCCTGAAGCAAACCTGCGCTTTTGCGGCCAGCTCCCAAAAAAGCGACTTGACAAATGGAGCTCAGGGGCACTGCAATTCACAAACCTGCAGAGTTAGAAATGATAACTCTCGTCCACAAATATATTGAGGGAAGGCAACGAAGAGGATTGGAAAGCAAGGTAGAATTGCAGGAAACAGATTTCAGGAGGTAGATTCGACTCGCCTTTAAAGCACATGAAAAGCGGCAGAACTTCGACAATGATGCACTTGGCCAAAAAGGGCGTCTTTGTTTTTTTCTGAATATATTTAGGAAAAAACGCAGACGACCTTTTTGGCCAACTAAACAGGCGGGCAATGCAAATCAGCAGTACAAAAATGTCTGACTTCCCATAGATCAAAAGGCCTTTCCTGAAAAAGTGTAAAAACCAGAAATGCAGGACTGGCCATGGAGAAAAGGGAGCCTTGTTACGCTGATAGGTGGGATGTAAATTGACAATGGCCACTCTGGAGTAGTGTATGGTGTTTCCTAAAACATCTAAAAACAGAGCTACAGAGCATACTGCACTTCCACTCATGGACGCATATCTTGGGAAAACTAAAAATCGATAGGAAAGCGGCACCCCAACGTTTAGGGCTGCTCTGTTTACAAGAATCTCGACTTAGGGACACCTTAAATATCCCAGGAAAGAGAAAAATGGATAAGGAATTTGTGGTATTATGTACAATGGAATATCACTCAGCCATGAATTCAATGTCATAAGGCTTGTAGCAGCATAATGAGTGGATTTAGGTATGATGATTCTAAGTGAAATGAGTCACACAGAAAAAGAAACTTATAAGATACGACTTTTAGAGGGAATGTAAAAATCGTTACACATGAACTTAATTACATAAGAGAACATAGTCACACATTTAGAAAACACACTTACGGTTGCTTAAGGGGAAAGGTGTGGTGGGATGATGCATAAAACACGTGTTTGAAATTAGCACAGATATCGTTCCGTAAACCAAATATATAATAGTCAAGACCTACTCATTGCTCAATGAACTGGACTCAGCACACCGTATTCACCGGAGAAGAATATATCTGAGTAGTTATAATCTTAACAAGTATTTATTGATATCTCTCTGTAATTGAATCAAGTGGGTGTAAAGCGGCATAAACACAGCAGTGAAAATCAGCTAAACCCCATTATAAAAATAAATATATTCAGAAAAAAAGCATACGCCCTTTTTCGCCAATCAAACAAGCGGGCAATGCAAGTCAGTACTACAAAGAAGTCTCACTTCGCATTCATCAAAAGGCCATCCTGGAAAAGTGTAGAAACCAAAAATGCAGGCCAGGCCATGGAGAAAAAGGAGCGTTGTTTCGCTGATGACGGGGATATAAATAACCAACGGCCACTCTGGAGAAGTGTATGGTGTTTCCTAAAACCTCTAAAATACAGAGCTACAGAGCATACATCACTTCCACTCTTCGGCGCATATATTGGGAAAACCAAAAATCGACAGGACACAGGCACCCCATACGTTTAGTGCTGCTCTGTTTAGAAATGCCTCGATTTGGGTACAACTTACATGTCCTTGGAAGCAAAAAATGGATAATGAAGATGTGGTACTTCTGTACAATGGAACATTACTTTGCAATTAAATCAGTGAAATAAGGCCAATTGCAGCAACTCGTGGAGACTGAGGTACGATCATTCTAAGTGACCTAAGTCAGACATAAAAAGAGACTTATCATAAGGTATCACTTATAGATAGTATCTAAAAATGGCTACACATGAACTAAATTACAAAACAGAAACAGTCACACATTTAGAAAACACACTTATGGCTGCCAAAGAAGAAAGGTGGGGTGGGGTGATGCATAAACCAGGAGGTTGAAATTAGCATAGATACATTTCCATAATCAAAATAGGTATTCGACAGGACCTACTGTATAGCTCAACGAGCTGGACTCAGCACACTGTTGTCACCGGAAAAGGATATATAAGACTGGTAAGAATCTGTAAAACAATTTATTGATGTCTCTCTTTAAGTGAATCAAGTGGATAGATGCAGAGCAGGAAGAAACACAGTATTGAAAATCAGCTATACCCCATTATAAAATTAAATAACAAGAACAAAAAAAAAGACAGTGAGAGGGAGAGAAATTCTTACAAAATTTGTTCAAGGGCTGTGATGCAACCTGGACTGACCACATCTAGACACAGAGCTGGATGGGACCTAAGGCTCTACACTCGTTGGTCTGAGAGGCTTCGTGAGGATGGGACAGCAAATGCAGCACTTTTAGAGTAATACTGCCTGGCCCCCATTCCATGGGTCCCATATCTCCAGGTGCAGGGGACCCTTCCTGCAGCTAAAACATTCATGGGACATCCAGAGGATGGTACACCGTCTGATCGGGAAGAGTTTGGAAAAGTCACCCCATCTCCACTTCTCCTGGTATTCGGGTTCCCCAGCTCCTTTCTTAGAGTCTCCCCACTTTGGGAAGGCAGCACACTCAACAGCCAGTTTTTCACGGCTTGGAATTTTCCGGTGAAGAAGGGGAATGGGGGGATGGAATGAGACACAAGCCTTAGATGTTTGGACAGGCATATGCCACTCTAGTTTCCTAATCTGGAAGAAGAATTTCCCTATCCTTCAGGTGCGCCAGTAACCGGAATGGGTCTGTAGAAATCCTGCCCCTTTGTGTCTGCTTCCCTAAACAACAAGTTGAAAACCGGTGCTCAGGGGCACTGCAATTCACAAACATGCAGGGTTGTAATTGACACCTCTAATGGAGTCATTTCTTCAGCCAAGTATTCCTAAAGGTCTTGTAAGCAAGGCAGAAGTGCAGGAAAGGAATTTCAAGAGGTAGTTTGCACTCGCCATTAAAGCACATGCAAAGCTGCTGAACATCGCCAATGATGCAGTTTGCCAAAAAGGCCGTATGCGTTATTCCTTAATATATTCAGGAAAAACCCTTACTCCATTTTTGGCCAACAAAACAAGTGGGCAATGTAAATTAATACTACAAAGAGATATCACTTCGCACCAGTCAGAATGGCCAACCTCACAAAGTGTAAAACCTGAAATGCAGGACAGGGCGTGGAGAAAAGGGAACCCTGACAAGCTGATGGTGGGAATGTAAATTGCTAACAGCCACTCTGGAGAAGTGGGTAGTGATTCCTTAAAAATCTAAAAACCAGAGCTTCAGAGCATATGGTGCTTCCACTCCTGGGCCTGTATCTTGGAAAAAACGTAAATTGACAGGACCCAGGCACTCCAAAATTTATGCAGCCCTGTTTACAAGAGCCTCTACTTAGAAGCTACCTAAAAGTCCTTGGAAGGAAGAATGGATAAAGAAATTATGGTAGATATGTACAATGGAATATTACTCAGCCATGAAGTGAATGAAATAAGACCATTTGCAGCCACTCGGAAGGACCTAGATACATTCACACTAAGTGTCATAAATCAGACAATGAAAAATATCATATGATATTACTTATCGGTGGAATCTAAAAATTGATAGAAAGGTACTATCTTACAACACAGAAACAGAGTCCCAGACTTAGAACACAAACTTATGGTTACCAAACTGGAAAGGTGTGTTGGAGACATAAATCATGAGGTTGGAGTTAGTATATACATATTTACAGAGAGAAAACTTGTAATCAACATGGACCTGCTGTAGAGCACTTGGAACTCTTCTCAACACGCTTTAGTAACCTCAATGGGAAAATAATTCTAAAAAGAATATATAGTCATCTCTGTATAAATGCATCATGTTGGTGTATGTCAAAAACGAACACAACATGGTAAATCAACTATACTCCATTATAAATTTAAAATTAAATTACAGAAAAGAAAAATGATCACTAAATTCGTTTAGTCACGGTGAACGTGCTAGTGTCACATCCCTGGACACAGACCCAATTTGGTCCCAAGACTGGACTGTTGTGGGCCTGAGGACCTCGGGAGGATATGCCAGCTAATTCACCCCCCTTGAACATGTAGTACCTGGTCCCCTCTGCATGGGATCACAATCTCCAGATCTAAGTGTGCCCTCATACTACTAAATCAACCCTCTGACACCCAAAGGATGGTGGACTCTCTGGGCTGGATGACACTTGGAAAATCACCTGGTCTCAACATATCCTGGGGTTTGGGTTCCGACCTCCAGCCTTCTTCATTAGGGTCATCCCACTCTGCAAGACAGCACCCTCAACAGGTGATTTTGCAGGGGTTTGTATTTGTTCGGGGGATGAAGGGTAAGGGGGAAGAAGGAATGGGACAGAAGCCCTTACATGTTTGGTCAGGCACATTCCACTCTAATTTAAAACCCAGGAACAGGACTTTCCCTACATCTAAGGTTGTGTCAGTAACCAGACAGGGACAGTAGAAATCCTGCCGCCTTCTGTTTCCCATAACAACAACTCTAAAAACTGGACCTTATAGGCACTTCATATTCACAATGCCTGGGGAGCTGTAAATGACAACAGCCCTCAAAAAATGTCTTAGGGTAGGTAATCGAAATAGACTTCAAAACAAGGCAACCTTTCAATAACCCTTTTTCAAGGGGTAAATTTTACTCACACTGTTCAAAAGAAAGCACATATGAAGATGCTCACCATTGCTTTATGTTAGACAAATGCAAATCAGATGTACAAAGAAGTATCACCTGGAACCACTCAGAACAGCCATCATCACAAGGTCTACAAACACGAAATGCTTCAGATGGTGTGGGAAAAAGAGAAACCTACTACTTATTATTATTGTTTTTAATCTGCCTTGGGTCTTCATTGCTGCACGCGGCTTTTCTCTAGCTGCAGCAAGCGGGGTCTACTCATCGTTGTGGTACGAAGCCTTCTCTTTGCGGTGGCTTCTCTTGTTGTGGAGCACAGGCTCTAGGCACACAGGCTTCAGTAGTTGTGGCTCGTGGGCTCTAGAGTGCAGACTCAGTAGTTGTGGTGCATGGCCTTACTTGTTCTGTGGCATGTGAGATCTTCCCGGGCCAGGGCTCGAACCTGTGACCCCTGAACTGGCAGGCAGATTCTTAACCACTGCGCCACCAATACTATGCTATCGGTGGCAATGCCAATTGGTAACAGCCACTATGGAGCACAGAATGGAGGTTACCAGAGTAAGGGGCGGCGGCAGGGATAAATTGGAAATTGGGATTGACATATACACACCACTATATATAAAAGAGATAACAAATAAGGGCTCACTGTATAGCACAGGGAACTCTACTCAATACTCTGTAATGACCTGTATGGGAAAGGAATCCAAAAAGGATTGGATATATGTATAACTGCTTCACTGTGCTGTGCAGCAGAAAGTAACACAACATTGTAAATCAACTCTTCTCCAAAAAAATTGAAATTGAAATGAAATGAAATAAAATAAAATAAAATAGAGCTACCAGATGATCCAGCAAGTTCACTCCTGTGCGCATATCTGGAGGAAAGCATAAATCGAAAAGACACATCTTCCCCAATGTTCACTGCAACACTCTTTACAATAGCGAAGACATGGAAGCAACCAAAATGTCCATCAACATATGAATATAGGTAAAGAATATGTGATACATATATATAATGGAATATGACTCAGCCATAAAATAGAAGAAAATAATGCCAATTGCAGTAACATGGATGGACCTAGAGATGATTGTACTAAGTGAAGTAAGTCAGACAGAGTAAGACAAATATTGTATGATATCACTTCTAGGTGGAACCTAAAAATTGATACAAATGAACTAACTGACAAAACAGAGGCAGACTCACAGACTTGGAAAACAAACTTATGGTTACCAAAGGGGAAAGGTGGGGGGTAGGGATAAATCAGGAACTTGGGGTAAACATACGAATACTACTATATATAACATAGATAAGCAACAAGGACCTACTGTATAGCACAGGGAACTCTACTCAATATTCTGAGAATACCTTTATCAGAAAAGAATCTGAAAAAGAATGAATATATGCATATGTGTAACTGAATCACTTGCTGTGCAGCTGAAATGAACACAACATTGTAAATCAACTATACTCCAATAACATTTAAATTACAAAATAAAGAAAATCACCTATATTTCAAAAGAAAATAAGAATCCCCATCTATTTTTATGGCTTGATAGCTTACTTTTTTAGTGCTCAATATTATCCCATTCCCAGAATATATTAATACTATATCATTTCATTCACCTATTGGAGGACACCTTAGTTTCATTCACATTTTGGCAATATTGAATTAGGTGCTATAAATATCCATATGCAGGTTTTCGTCTGGAAGTATGTTTTAAACTACTTTCAGTAAATATCCATGAGAACACTTGCCGGATTGTACAGTAAGGGAATGTTCAATATTATAGCAAGTGTCAATCAGACTACCAAAGTAGCTGTATTATTTTTCATTTCCACCAATAACAAATGACATTTCCTATTGTTCCACATCTCCTACAGAATTTGTTCTTGTCATTGTTCACATTTTAGCCATTCTAAGTGTTACATAGTGGTATGTAATTGTATTTTTAATTTGCTTTTGCATGGCAGCATGTAATCTGGATTATTCTTCTGTATACTTATATGCATAGTGTCTATTTTCTTTGGTGAGGTGTCCATAAAGTATATTGGTCCACATTTTATTTAGGTTGCTTTCATTTTTTTCTACCCAATCTGTATTTGTTTTATTTATTTTCGTGCCTTATTGCATTAGCAAGGACTTGAAGTAAAATATGGAAAAGGATTCATGAAAGAGGACATCCTTGCTTTTACCTGAACTTAGTGGAAAAGCTTCATGTTTTTGACCATTAATCATGATGTAAGATAAAAGTTTCCTGTAAATCTTTGTTATCAACTTGAGAAAGCTCCAGTCTATTTCTTTAACTGAGAGTTTTTATGAAGAATGGGTGTTAGACTTTTTCAAAGGGCTTCTGAATCTATTGATATGCTAATGATTGTCTTTAGGGTGTTGATATGATGGACATAATTATTTGATTTTAGAATGTTGAACCAGCCTTGCATACCCGGGATTATTCCTTCTCATTCATGATATAAAATTCTCTCAGAATATTGTTGGATTCGATTTGGTAATATTTTGTTGAGGATTTTTGCATTGATGTTCCTGAGAGATATTGGTCAGTTTTCTTTACTATTCGCATGTTCCTCTAAGTTTGGATGTTGTGGATTTAGTGTCAGACATTCATTTGGGGAGATTCTCAGTCATTTTTAAAAAATATTTTCTGTTCTTTGTTATCTTTATTCTCCTCCTGCTATACCCATTATGTATAGGTCACAGCATTTTTCATTGTTCCACAATTATTGATTACTCTGTTCTGTTGATTTCTTTCCTGCCCATTTTCTCTTTTCTCTTGAGATTTAAAGGTTTCTCTTGATATGTCTTCAAGCTCACAGATATTTCTCCTCAGCCAGCTCTTTGACTGCTAAAACAAAATATGAGAGACTTGGTATTTTATAAACAACAGAATATTTTTGTTTTCTCATAATTGCTGAGGCTGAAAAGTTCAAGAACAAATTACCAGGGGCTTCCCTGGTGGTGCAGTGGTTAAGAATCTGCCTACCAATAAAGGCGACAAGGATTCGAGCCCTGGTCCGGGAAGATCCCACATGCCATGGAACAACTAAGCCCGTGCACCACAAATACTGAGCCTGTGCTCTAGAGCCCAAAGGCCACAACTACTGAGCCCGTGAGCCACAACTACTGAAACCCATACGCCTAGAGCCTGTGCTCCGCAACAAGAGAAGCCACCCAGTGAGAAGCCCGCACACTGCAACAAAGACCCAACACAACCAAAAAATTAATTAATTAATTATCTAATTAATTTTAAAAAAAAGAACAAGTTGCCAGCTGACTTAGTGTCTGGCGAGGGACCAATTTCTGGTTCATAATGTGGATCTTCTCGCTCGGCAATGAAATCATGGAATGGGCATAAGATCTTCTGTGTGTTACATTTATTAGGTCACTAAGCCCATGTTTGAGGTCTCTGGCCTCATGACCTAATCACCTCCCCAAAATTCCACCTCCTAATACCATCAACATGGGAGCTGGGTTTCAAAATTTTAAAATTAGAGGTACAAATTGTTTACACCATAACAGGGACCACAGAGTTAACTGATTTTTCCTTTCATGTTAAAGGTTTGCACATTTATACTTATTATATAATCCCAAAACCCTTGTTTTTTTTTTAAGATTCTTTTTCCGTATACGCCAGTACAGACCATTGAGTAGAGTTCCCTGTGCTATAAAGCAGGTCTTTATCAATACTTATCTATTTTATGTATAGTAGTGTGTATATGTCAGTCCCAATCTCCCAATTTATCCCTTCCCCACTTATCCCCTGGTAACCATAAGTTTGTTTTCTATATCCATGACTCTATTTCTGTTGTGTAAATAAGTTCATTTGTACCTTTTTTTTCTTTTTTAGATTACTCATATAAGCAATATCATATGATATCTGTCTTTTTGTGTCTGAGTTGCTTCACTCAGTATAACAATCTCTAGGTCCATCCATGTTGCTACAAAACCCTTAATTGTTAAGGATAACTCTCAATTTTTTCCAGTATCATCAGCAATTCTTTCTGGCAGACACGTGATAACACTTTAAACAGGGATATTGAGACCAAGGCTCCTGACCTGCAAACAAACAAAACATCATTCATATAGTGAAAACTTTGCACATTAAAGGATGAAAGCACTTGGTCTAAATCCCTTTGCACCCACTGCTGACAGAAGGCAGAGGAGTTTGACTCACTAATCTTCCTTACGTGCACTTCTTCCTAATGGGGTATTCCATCTAAAACTTATAAGAAGCGGGAATGCATCATGGAACACACCAATCTCTACTACAGATTCTGAAGCAGCAAAAAAAAAAAAAAAACATGATGAATCCATCCAAAGGGTTCTGTCCACATTGTTACAATAGCTTCCCTCACACTGTGAACCCTTTTCAAACCCTATCACTTGAACCTATTTTTATTTTTTTCAACAAAAATAATGTTAATCTGCAGTCAGACACTCCAGTAATATTACACTATCCCTTGTGCAAGTATGTAGGGATTTGAGGAGCTATGGGAGGCCATCATGAGAGGTTGCCTAGAGTAATTAGGACATTTCATTTAATGTTGGCTCTTCTCCCTAAGGTGTCTGCTGTCCTCTTCTTTTTGTAGCTACTAGCATTGAGAAAGTGACCAAGATAAGGCCCTTCTCTTTTACTGCCCATGAACGCAGCTGTGATTAACCCCACAGAACTTGGTGCTTCCAGAATCCCCTGAACCTACTGACCCTCCATGCATGGCATGACATAGATAAGAATGGTGACGTGTATCCTTGTATAGAGCATGCTATAAAAATTTCGACTCTTCCCTTCCTCATAATTCCAAAGAATAGATTTCTTTGGATTTCTGCTTAATGCTGCTGGAGTTGGTACATAAGTTGAGGGAGGTATCAGGGCACACCAAAAGAGAGGGTAACTGCACAGAAAATACAAGCAGGTACATTTCTGTGTAGTTTCAAGCAGCTTATTTGCTATATCAACCATGGTGACATGTTGACCCTTCCTCTTTCTACTAGTAGTACAACAAACATAAAGGATATTTAGGCTGCTTGTTTTATCCCCACCTCTCACAATTGATCTGCATTAACATATAGGACAATGAAGGGTCCTTTCTACCATCTTAACCAATATTTGAGAACTAGAAAATGTCCAGATTTTTCTGGGGATTATTTTCATGTTCCCCAATCAGGCCTATGAAGGAATCTTACCTATTGTGTTTAATGAAGTCATATCTCTGACAGCACTCCATCATCAACAAAACTGGAAAGAAATTTGAAGGGTCTTCGATTTTACCATATTTGAAATAACAATATTTTAGCTTGACACGTTTTTGGATTTTAGAAAAAAATATTTTAAATGAGACAAAAAATCATTTTTATGGCACAAAAAAACAGCAATAGTTTTATATTTTTATCTGTTCCACTTGCACACAAGTGTCTCATGGGGTTATGTAAAACACTCCTGTTGGGTGCTGTGCATGGTGCAAGTATGGATTAAAGCTTAGGAATCTTAAGCTTCAGTCACCTGAAACATTTAAATTAGGATGCAAGCAATCCTGTCCAACATTTGAACAGAGCAAGACACTCTCTTTATTTTATTTGTCAGGTAATTAATCTGTCTTTTCCCCAAGGAGAGAAACAACTGGCATCTTCCATCAATGTGTTGTACAAAAATCTTTGAACAGAGAGTGCAAGCAGAGGCTGATACAAGATATGAAAAAAAAATGAGAGACCCTTGTGGCATTTTCTCCTAACTTATTGCAATCTCCCATTTAAAATGTGGGAATAATCAATCTTCTGAGGAAAAAGGCCCAAGGAAGATTTTTGCTTCTGTGGAATAATGGGATTGCTAAAGACTTCAGGAGGCAAGACGAATTAGTGAGAATGACCATGAGAAATCAGAGAAAAGTCAGATCCATGGATGAAGTGATGTTTACCACTGTGAATCAATGAGAAGTAGGAGCAAATGAAAAGAAAACTGAATACAACATTTTCTGAATAAATGTAACCTTTCAGCTGTCATAGAAAAATTAGTACTCACTATGATACAACAGATTTAGTTTAGAAAGTTAACTTAATTTTAAAGCTTAATAATTAGATTTATGAAAGAAATGAAAACATATTTGTGGTTTAGAATAAATAATGTGTTCTGCTACAGATAAGAAGACTATATAAATAAATAAAAATAAGACTAAATAAATAAATAAAGAAAGAAGAAAATAACAAATTAGATGTTATTAACATTAAAAACTGACACTCATCTAAAGAAAGAGAAGGAGAGACAGAAAGAGAGAAGAACTCATATCAAGCATATATTAAAAACTCCTAAATAAGAAGTCTTCAGATGTTAAAAAAAAAAGAAGTCTTCAATAAGAAGATAATGGAATAGCAAAATGGGGAAAATATACCAAAAGACATTTCAAAAAAGAGAGTACAGAATGTTAAGTAAACATATCAAAAGATGCTTGGCTTCTTAGTAGTCAATTAAATGCAAAAACGTGATACCTGGAATTATCACTCACCAACCAGAAAGTTCAAATGAAAATGACAGGTATTATCAAGTTTGACAAGAATGTGTATAATCCTTGAATCTCATTCATTGCTGCTGAGGATGAAAAATCATACAAATGTTTTGAAAATATTTAGAAATATCTAAAAAGATAAACACAAGAAAGCTATGACTCGAAAATTTTACTACTACATGTATACTGAACAATAATTTATACACACACCAGCAAAGCTCAAGTTCTAGAATTTATATACCAGTGCTGTTCTCAATAGACACAAACTGAAAATCACTCATATTGTAATACACATTGGAATAAATTAATTAATAGTTAAATATTTACACTATGGAAGCCTATGCATCAGTGGCAATGCATGATCACAACAACAGGCAACCATATAGGCATATTCACAAACAACATAAAATACAAAAAGCCCAATCCAAAAGTGATTTTACTGTGCCATAACATTTATATAAAATACAAAATACAGATAAAGTTATCTTTTTGTTAGATACCAGAACAATATTAAACCTTAAGGGGAGTCACTAGAATGGGACCAGGGGGCCTCTGAGTATCTGGCAATTTTCTGTGTCTTTATCTAGAAGCTATGTATAGAGTGTATTCAGATGCTGAATTTTCTGAAATTTGTCATTTCCTTACAAACCATGCATGTTTTTAGTTGTTTTTTATACATAAGAAAAAGTAAAAAAGATAGACTAGGGAAGGTAATTATATTAGCACTTTAATATCCATGCTTTTCAAGGTGGAAGTGAAAGGTATTAAATACTTGACATTGTGATTACTTCTTAAATGTAAGATGAAAATTTGAGGTTAATAAGTAAGACATACTTCTTCATATATAATCCTCAAAGAGGAGGGGTAGAAAGGAGTATTTTTTTTTCTTTAATAAAGAATCATTAAGATAGAAAATAATGAAAACAGACTAGGTTTAAAAAAGAGCACACTGGACTTCCCTGGTGGCACAGTGGGTAAGAATTTGCCTGCCAATGCAGGGAACAGGGGTTCAATCCCTGGTCTGGGAAGATCTCACATGCCACAGAGCAACTAAGCCTGTGTGCCACAACTACTGAGCCTGTGCTCTAGAGCCTGCAAGCAACAACTATTGAGACTGCATGACACAACTACTGAAGCCCATGCACCCAGAGCCCATACTCCACAACAAGAGAAACCACCGCAAGGAGAAGCCCGTGCACCACAACGATGAGTAACCCCTGCTTGACACAACTAGAGAAACCCTGTGCAGCAACGAAGACCCAACGCAAACAAAAATAAATAAAATTAAATCTTTTGACTTCTGAGATGACTCACTCACGTGGCTGTAGGTAAGAGGCCTCAGTTCCTTGCCACATGGATCTCTCCTTAGGGCTGCTTGAGTGTCCTCATGACATGGCAGCTGGCTTACCCCAGGATGAGTGATCTAGCAGAAACCAAAGCAGAAGCTGCAATGTCTTTTATAACTTTGGAAGCTGCAATTTGTCATTTCTGCAGTTTCTTATTAGGTAAACAGTCAACCCTTTTCTAGTGTGAGGAGCCACACAGGTACATGAAGACTGGGAGATAATTAGGAGATAATTAGGGCCATATTGGAGGTTGGCTACCAAAGTGGCTGACAAGCCAAAGTCTGAATTTTGTTTTCTTCACTTCTGGAGAGAAAATGGTCAGTGAATCTCATTGATGGTCTTTGAGATGTACCAAAGCTACCTCTTGCTCTCACCCCCAGCCGTGTGGCTGACAGGGTCTTGGTGCTTCAGCCGGGTGTCAAGCCTGTGCCTCTGAGGTGGGAGAGCCGAGTTCAGGATATTGGTCTACCAGAGACCTCCGGCACCTTGTAATATCAAACGGTGAAAGCTCTCCCAGAGATGTCTGTCTCAACGCTAAGACCCAGCTCCACTCAGAGACCAGCAAGATCCAGTGCTGGACATCCCATGCCAAACAACTAGCAAGACAGGAATGCAGGCCCACCCATTAGCAGAGAGGCTGCCTAAAATCATAATAAGGTCACAGACACCCCAAAACACACCACCAGATGCTGACCTGTCCACCAGAAAGATAAGATCCAGACACACCCACCAGAACACAGGCACCAGTCCCCTCCATCAGAAAGCCTAAACAACCCACTGAACCAATCTTAGCCACTGGGGTCAGACACCAAAAACAGCGGGAACTATGAATCTGCAGCCTCCGAAAAGGAGACCCCAAACACAGTCCCCAAAGCCAATTGAGAAGACACAGAAACACACAGCAGATGAAGGAGCAAGGTAAAAACCCACCAGATCAAACAAATGTGGAGGAAATAGGCAGTCTACCTGAAAAAGAATTCAGAGTAATGATAATAAAGATGATCCCAAATCTTGGAACTGGAATGGAGAATAGAGAAGAAACGTTTAACAAGGACCTAGAAGAACTAAAGAGCAAACAAACAATGATGAACAACACAATAAATGGAATTAAAAATTATCTAGAAGGAAACAATAGCAGAATAACTGAGGCAGAAGAATGGATAAATGACCTGGAAGATAAAATAGTGGAAATAACTACTGCAGAGCAGAAAAAAGAAAAAAGAATGAAAAGAATTGAGGACAATCTGAGACACCTCTGGGACAACATTAAACGCACCAACATTCGAATATAGGGGTCCCAGAAGTGGAAGAGAAAAAGAAAGACACTGAGAAAATATTTAAAGAGATTATAGTTGAAAACTTCCCTAATATGGGAAAGGAAATCATTAATCAAGTCCAGGAAGTGCAGAGAGTCCCATACAAGATAAACCCAAGGAGAAACATGCCAAAACTTATATTAATCAAACTATCAAAAATTAAATACAAAGAAAAATTATTAAAAGCAGCAAGGGAAAAACAACAAATAACATACAAGGGAATCCCCATAAGGTTAACAGCTGATCTTTCAGCAGAAACTCTGCAAGCCAGAAGGGACTGGCAGGACATATTTAAAGTGATGAAAGGGGAAAAGCTACAACCAAGATTACTCGACCCACCAAGGATCTCGTTCAGATTCGACAGAGAAATTAAAACCTTTACAGACAAGCAAAAGCTAAGAGAATTCAGCACCACCAAACCCGCTTTACAACAAATGCTAAAGGAACTTCTCTAGGCAGGAAACACAAGAGAAGGAAAAGACCTACAATAACAAACCCAAAACAATTAAGAAAATGGTAATAAGAACATACATATCAATAATTACCTTAAATGTAAATGGATTAAATGCTCCAACCAAAAGACATAGACTGGCTGAATGGATCCGAAAACACGACCGGTATATATGTGGTCTACAAGAGACCCACTTCAGACCTAGGGACACATACAGACGGAAAGTGAGGGGATGGAATAAGATATTCCATGCAAATGGAAATCAAAAGAAAGCTAGAGTAGCAATTCTCATATCAGACAAAAAAGACTTTAAAATAAAGACTATTACAGGACACAAAGAAGGACACTACATAATGATCAAGGGATCAATCCAAGAAGAAGATATAACAATTGTACATATTTATGCACCCAACATAAGAGCACCTCAATACATAAGGCAAATGCTAACAGCCATAAAAGGGGAAATCGACAGTAACACAATCATAGTAGGGGACTTTAGCACCCCTCTTTCACCAATGAACAGATCATCCAAAATGAAAATAAATAAGGAAACACAAGCTTTAAATGATACATTAAACAAGATGGACTTAATTGACATTTATAGGACATTCCATCCAAAAGCAACAGAATACACTTTTTCTCAAGTGCTCGTGGAATATTCTCCAGGATAGATCATATCTTGGGTCACAAATCAAGCCTTGGTAAATTTAAGAAAATTGAAATCGTATCAAGTATCTTTTCCGACCACAACACTATCAGACTAGATATCAATTACAGGAAAAAATCTGTAAAAAAATACAAACACATGGACGTTAAACAATACACTACTTAATAACCAAGACATCACTGAAGAAATCAAAGAGGAAATAAAAAAATACCTACAAACAAATGACAATGAAAACATGAAGACCCAAAACCTATGGGATGCAGCACAAGCAGTTCTAAGAGGGAAGTTTATAGCAATACAATCCTACCTCAGGAAACAAGAAACATCTCAAATAAACAAGTTAACCTTACACATAAAGCAATTAGAGAAAGAAAGAAAAAACAAAGTCAGCAGAGGAAAGAAATCATAAAGATCAGATCAGAAATAAATGAAAAAGAAATGAAGGAAACAACAGCAAAGATCAAAAAAACTAAAAGCTGGTTCTTTGAGAAGATAAACAAAATTGATAAACCATTAGCCAGACTCATCAAGAAAAAAAGGGAGAAGACTCAAATCAATAGAATTACAAATGAAAAAGGAGAAGTAACAACTGACACTGCAGAAATACAAAGGATCATGAGAGATTACTGCAAGCAACTATATGCCAATAAAATGGACAACCTGGAAGAAATGGACAAATTCTTAGAAAAGCACAACCTTCCAAGACTGAACCAGGAAGAAATAGAAACTATAAACAAACCAAGCCCAAGCACTGAAATTGAGACTGTGATTAAAAATCTTCCAACAAACAAAAGCCCAGGACCAGATGGCTTCACAGGCAAATTCTATCAAACATTTAGAGAAGAGTTAACACCTATCCTTCTCAAATTCTTCCAAAATATAGCAGAGGGAGGAACTCTCCCAAACTTATTCTATGAGACCACCATCTCCCTGACTCCAAAACCAGACAAAGATGTCACAAAGAAAGAAAACTACAGGCCAATATCACTGATGAACATAGCTGCAAAAATCCACGGCACAATACTAGCAAACAGAATCCAACAGCGCCTTAAAAGGATCATACACCATGATTAAGTGGGGTTTATCCCAGGGATGCAAGGATTCTTCAATACATGCAAACCAATGTGATACACTATATTAAAAAGCTGAAGGATAAAAACCATATGGTCATCTCAATAGATGCAGAAAATGCTTCCGACAATATTAAACACCCATTTATGATAAAAACCCTCCAGAAAGTAGGCATAGAGGGAACTTTCCTCAACATAATAAAGGCCATATATGACAAACCCACAGCCAGCATCGTTCTCAATGGTGAAAAAGTGAAACCATTTCCACCAAGATCAGGAACAAGACAAGATTGCCCACTCTCACCACTATTATTCCACACACTTTTGGAATTTTTAGCTACAGCAATCAGAGAAGAAAAAGAAATGAAAGGAATCCAAATTGGAAAAGAAGAAGTTAAGCTCTCACTGTTTGCAGATGACATGATACTATATATAGAGAATCCTAAAGATGCTACCAGAAACCTACTAGAGTTAATCAATGAATCTGGTAAGGTTGCAGGATACAAAATTAATGTACAGATATCTCTTTCATTCCTATACATTAAAGATGAAAAATCTGAAAGAGAAATTCAGGAAACACTCCCATTTACCACTGCAACAAAAAGAATAAAATACCTAGGAATAAACCTACCTAAGGAGACAAAAGACGTTTACTCAACAAACTATAAGACACTGATGAAAGAAATCAAAGATGACACAAACAGATACAGAGATATACCATGTTCTTGGATTGGAAAAATCAACATTGTGAAAATGACTCTACTGCCCAAAGCAATCTACAGATTCCATGCAATCCCTATCAAACTACCAATGGAATTTTTCAGAGAACTAGAACAAAAAAAATTCACAATTTGTATGGAAACACAAAAGACCCCGAACAGCCAAAGCAATCTTGAGAAGAAAAACAGAGCTGGAGGTATCAGGCTCCCTGACTTCAGACAATACTACAAAGCTACAGTAGCCAAGACAGTATGGTACTGGCACAAAAACAGAAATATAGATCAATGGAACAGGAGAGAAAGCTCAGACATAAACCCATACACGTATGGTCACCTTATTTTTGATAAAGGAGGCAAGAATATACAATGGAGAAATCACAGCCTCTTCAATAAGTGGTGCTGGGAAAACTGGACAGCTACAGGTAAAAGAATGAAATTAGAAGACTCCCTAACACCATACACAAAAATAAACTCAAAATGGATTAAAGACCTAAATGTAAGGCCAGACACTATAAAACTCTTAGAGGAAAACATAGGCAGAACACTCTATGACATCAATCACAGCAAGATCCTTTTTGACCCACCTCCTAGAGAAATGGAAATTAAAAAAAAAAATAAACAAATGAGACCTAAGGAGACTTAAAAGCTTTTGCACAGCAAAGGAAAATGTAAACAAGACGAAAAGGCAATCCTCAGAATGGGAGAAAATATTTGCCAATGAAGCAACTGACAAAGGATTACTCTCCAAACTTTACAAGCAGCCCATGCAGCTCAATATCAAAAAAACAAACAACCCAATCCATAAATGGGCAGAAGACCTAAATAGACATTTCTCCAAAGAAGATATACAGATTGCCAACAAACACATGAAAGAATGCTCAACATCACTGATCATTAGAGAAATGCAAATCGAAATTACAATGAGGTATCACCACACACAGGTAAGAATGGCCATCATCAAAAAAATCTACAAACAATAAATGCTGCAGAAGTGTGGAAAAAAGAGAACCCTCTTGCACCGTTGGTGGGAGTGTAAATTGATACAGCCACTATCGAGAACAGTATGGAGGTTCCTTAAAAAACTAAAAATAGAACTACCATATGACACAGCAATCCCACTACTGGGCATATACCTGGAGAAAACCATAATTCAAAAAGAGTCGTGTTCCACAATGTTCATTGCAGCTCTATTTGCAATAGCCAGGACATGGAAGCAACCTAAGTGTCCATCAACTGAAGAATGGGTAAAAAAGATGTTGCACATCTTCAATATAAAATGGAGTATTACTCAGCCATAAAAAGAAATGAAATTGAGTTATTTGTAGTGAGATGGATGGACCTAGAGTCTGTCATACAGAGTGAAGTAAGTCAGAAAGAGAAAAACAAATACTGTATGCTAACACATATATGTGGAATCTAAAAAAAAAAGGAAGAAAAAATGGTTGGGAAGAACCTAGGGACAGGACAGGAATAAAGATGCAGACATAGAGAATGGACTTGAGGACATGGGGAGGGGGAAGGGTAAGCTGGGACGAAGTGAGAGAGTGGCATGGACTTATATATACTACCAAATGTAAAATAGCTAGCTAGTAGGAAACAGCTGCATAGCACAGGGAGATCAGCTCAGTGCTTTGTGACCACTTAGAGGGGTGGGATAGGGAGGGTGGGAGGGAGACGCAACAGGGAGGAGATATGGGGATATATGGATATGTATAGCTGATTCACTTTGCTATACAGCAGAGACTAACACACCATTGTAAAGCAATTATAGTCCAATAAAGATGTTAAAAATAAATAAATAAATAATTTGTGCCCCCCCCAAATTAAATCTTTTTTAAAAATAAATAAATAAAAAAGAGCACTCAATGACATGGAACTCTAAACATAAGTATTTTCAGTACTATAGTAAATGTAAATGGATTAATATCTCCTATTAAAGTGTAATTTTTTATATTATGTGCAACTAAATTTTCTTCACAATATACAGGTAAAATAAAAGAATTACATTAGAAAGGAGAAAACATTCCATGTATTTAAAAATAATAAAACAATAAGCATATAATATGCATCTTAGATATAAGTAGTCTTTAAGTTAAGAACAATTTGTCATTATTGTAATTAGTATTATTATACCAATTTCTTAAAAACATTTCAATACTTTTTGTATTTGAAAAAATATTTTAATATTTTTTTCTTCACTCTTTTGTGGTCTAATACATGGTAAGTATTTAGGTGCTAACATAACCTAAAAATATATTTTGTTTTTTTACAGCTGAACAAAACTGAATCAAGAAGAAATAGATAACTTGAACATACTGATCACTAAAAGCAAAATAGAGGGTTTCCCTGGTGGCACAGTGGTTGAGAATCTGCCTGCCAATGCAGGGCACATGGGTTCGAGCCCTGGTCTGGGAAGATCCCACATGCCGCGGAGCAACTGGGTCCGTGAGCCACAACTACTGAGTCTGCGCGTCTGGAGCCCGTGCTCCGCAACAAGAGAGGTCACGATAGTGAGAGGCCCATGCACCGCGATTAAGAGTGGCCCCCGCTCGCTGCAGCTAGAGAAAGCCCTCGCACAGAAACGAAGACCCAACACAGCCAAAAAATAAATAAATAAATAAATAAAATTTAAAAAAAATAGTATCTGTAATTTTAAAAAACTCCCTACCAACAGAAGTCCAGGATCAGATGGTTTCACAGGCAAATTCTACCAAATATACAAAGCAGAACTTACACTGATTCTTCTCAAACTCTTCGAAAAGATTGAAGAGTAAAGAATACTTCCAAAGACATTGTATGAAGCCACTATCATGCTGATATCAAAAACAGATGAGGGGGGGACTTCCCTGGTGGCACAGTGGTTAAGAATCAGTCTGCCAATGCAGGGGACATAGGTTCGAGACCTGGTCTGGAAAGATCCCACATGCCACGGAGCAACTAAGCCTGTGTGCCACAACTACTGAGCCTGCACTCTACAGCCCACGAGCCACAACTACTGAGCCTGATAGCCACAACTGCTGAAGCCCGCGCACCTAGAGCCCATGATCTGCAACAAAAGAAGCCACCACAATGAACAGCCTGCACACCACAATGAAGAGTAGCCCCCGCTCACCACAACTAGAGAGAACCCGAGCACAGCAACGAACGCCCAATGCATCCAAAAATAAAGAAAGAAAGAAATTTACTTAGAAAGAAAAAAAAAACAGATGGGGACTTTTCTGGTGGTCCAGCAGTTAAGATTTCTCCTTCCAGTGCAGGGGGTGCAGGTTCGATCCCTGGTTTTGGAGCTAAGATCCCACATGCCTCACAAACAAGAAACCAAAACATAAAACAGAAACAATATTGGAACAAATTCAATAAAGACTTTAAAAAAAACACAGAGAAAGACACTACCAAAAAAGAAAACTGCAGGCCAATATCTTTGATAAATATAGATGCAAAAATTCTCAACTGAATATTAAAAAACCGAATCCGACAACACATAAGAGGATCATACACCATGACCAAATTTGATTCATCCCAGTGTCACAAAGTTGTTTCAACATATGCAAATCAATCAACATGATACACCCCGTCAACAAAGGAAAAACACAAAACAAACGATCATCTCAATAGATGGCGAAAAAACATTTGAAAAACTTCAACATCCATTCATGATAAAAACACTTACCAAAGTGGGTATAGAGGAAACATATCTCAACATAATAAAAGCTATTTATGACAAACCCACAGCCAATATAATACTCAATGTTCATAAGCTGAAAGCCTTCCCACTAAAATCTGGAACAAGACAAGGATGCCCACTCTCACCTCTTCTCTTCAACATAGTATTGGAAGTCCTAGCCACAACAATCAGACAAGAAAAAGAAATAAAATCTAACCAAATTGGAAGGGAAGAGGTAAAGTTGTCATTATATGTGATGACATGATAATATATATAAAGGAAACCCTAAAAATTCCACACAAACACTACTAGAACTGATAAACAAATTCAGCAAAGTAGCAGGATACAAGATTAACATACATAAATTGGTTGCATTTCTTGGTTTTTCTTTCTTTTTTTTAAAATTTATTTTGGCTGCATTGGGTCTTCATTGCTGTGCACGGGCTTTCTCTAGTTGTGGCCAGTGGGGACTAGTCTTTCTTGTGGTGCGCAGGCTTCTTATTGCAGTGGCTTCTCTTGTTGTGGAGCATGGGCTCTAGGCACGCAGGCTTAAGTAGTTGTGGCACACGGGCTCAGTAGTTGTGGCTCTCTGGCTCTAGAGTGCAGGCTAAGTAGTTGTGGCACACAGGTTTAGTTGCTCCACGGCATGTGAGATCTTCCTGCATCAGGGCTCAAACCCATGTCCCCTGTATTGGCAGGCAGATTCTCAACCACAGAGCCACCAGGGAAGTCCCTGGTTGCATTTCTTTATACTAACAATGAAATATCAGAAAGGAAATGTAAACAAGCAATCCTTTTTTAAATGGCATCAAAAAAATAAAATTCTTAGGAATAAACCTCACCAAGGAGGTGAAAGACTTATATGCTGAGAACTACAAAACACTAGTAAAGGAAACTGAAGATGATTCAAAGAAATGGAAAGACATCCCACGCTCTTGGATGGGAAGAATTAATACTGTTAAAATGGCTATACTACCCAAAGCAATCTACAGATTTAATGTCATCCCTATCAAATTACCCATGACATTTTCCCCAGAACTAGAACAAATGATCCTAAAATGTATCTGGAACCATAAAAAGTCAGAAATGTCAACACAATCCCCAGGAAAAAGAACAAAGCAGGAGGCATAACCCTCCTAAACTTCAGACAATACTACAAAGTTACAGTAATCAAAGCCACATGGTATTGGCACAGAAAGAGACACATGGATCAATGGAATGGAATAGAGAGCTAAGAAATAAACCCACACACCTATGGTCAATTAACCTTTGACAAAGGAGGCAAGAATATACAATGGGGAAAAGATAGTCTCTTCAGCAAGTGGTGTTTTGAAAGTTGGAGAGCCGTATGCAAATCAGTGAAGTCAGAACATACCCTCACACCATACATAAAAATAAACTCAAAACAGCTTATATGCTTAAATATAAGATAGGACACCTTATAACTCCTAGAAGAGAACATAAGCAAAACATTCTCTGACATAAGTCATACCAAAGTTTTCCTAGGTAGTTCTCCTTAGGCAGTACAAATACAGTAAGTCACCTACATACGAACCTTCAAGTTGCAAACCTTCAAAGATGTAAACGTCCATTTGCATGTCAAATCATGTAAGTTAGTTCACGTGTCTGGCACACATTGTCACGTGCGTGCTTCCTCTATATGTGGTTGTGCTTTTGTGTACTTTACAGTACTGTATAGAGTACAGTAGTACAGTATCTTTATTTCAAGCCCAAGATGTCTGGAAGCAAGCGTAAAAGCAGAGGTGATGTAGCTGGTACTGTTAAGAAGCACCAAGCGATAATGATGGAAACAAAAGTGAAAGTAATTGAGAGAGTGGAGCGAGGCAAAAAGATGTTAGACATCGCTCATTCTTATAACATGAATCATTCAATCATTGGCAGGAATCTAAAGAACAGGGACAAGATCATGGAACATGTGAAGTCTGCTGTGCCGACGATGTTGACAAAATATCGAAGAAGCATGGAAAAGTGATGGAGGAGATGGAGAAACTTCTCAGTGTGCGGATGCAGGATCAACATCAGCGCTGAGTCCTGTTCAACTTAACTCTGATTCAAGAGAAAGCTAAAAGCCTTTATGAAGACTTGAAGAAGAAACACGGCAAAGAATCAGAGCGCACATCTTTTAATGCCAGCCATGGCTGGTTTCGTCGGTTCAAGGCTAGAGCCAACCTTCACAATGTAAAAGTAAGTGGAGAGGCAGCAAGTGCAGATAGGGTAGCTGTCCAGGAACTTCCAGAAACACTTTGAGAAATTATTGATGATGGTGTGTATTTACCCAACCAGGTTTTTAATGTGGATGAGACACAACTATACTGGAAGAGGATGCCAGACCGAAGTTACATCAGTAAGGAGGAAAAGTTGATGCCGGGCTGTAAAGCAGCAAAGGATAGGCTAACTGTTGTTTGGTGGCAAAGCTTCCGGTGAATTGCAGCTGAAACCTCTCTTAGTTTATCATTCAGAGAACCCAAGAACCCTTAAAAACCTAGCTAAGGGCTCTCTTCCTGTTGTGTGGAAGCATAACCCCAAATCCTGGATTACACAGGCCACGTTCCAGGACTGGTTTTACCACCACTTTATCCCAGATGTAGAGAAATATTGCTTGGAGAAGGACGTTCCAGCAAAACATTCTGTTGCTGCTCGACTATGCTCTGGGCCACCCCCCATTCATGGATGACTTTCATCCCAACGTCAAAGTACTGCATCTGTCACCAAATACTACGTTGCTCATCCAACCTATGGACCAGGGAGTTATAACGACTTTCAAGAAATATTATTTATGTCACACTTTTTGTCAGGCAGTAAAGGTAAGTAACAAATCAGGAACAACCTAGGGTCAACTTTGGAAGGACTATAACATCTACAAGACCATAAAAAACATTGACTTTGCATGGTGTGAGGGTATGGCGGTCACCATGAATGGGGTTTGGAAGAACCTTTGCCCACAGTTTGTTCATGATTTTTGTGGATTTGAGAAGGTAGATCAGAAGTCCGAAGAGGTCTTCAGCAACGTAGTGACCCTCAGCGAGAAGCTGGAGCTAGATCTGCAAGAGGACGATTTCATTGAACTCCTTGCTGTGCAACATGAGGAGCTTACTGATGGAATTGGAGGCCCAGAGAAAGGACGAAGAGGGACAGGAAGAAGAAGAAGTAACTGAAGAACTGAAGAGATTCACGACACAGAAAATGGCAAGGGAATCTTCGTTATTTGAGGAAGCAATGTTAGTTTTTGAGGCACAGGACCCGAACGTAGAATGGGACCCAAAGGTGGCAGCAGCCATTCAGAATGCAATCCAGTGCTACCTTGTCATCAATGATGAGAAAAAAAGAGCTACTACCCAGACATCAATGGATCATTCTTTCAAGAGGGTAGATGGAATTAAATACAACAAGGAACCAGAACATTTGCCATCAACGTCAGGTATGAGTGAAATTGCAGCTTGCCCTCTGTCTCCTACTACTGATAATCCTTCACCTCTACCATCTCCCACCTCCTCTCCCTCCTCCAATCAGTAACTCTTCTCGCCTATTCCCTCGATGCCAGCCCGAGTATCCCAGCTGTTGTACTGTATTACTGTACTTTTCAAGTTACTGTACTGTAATATTAAAAATGTTTTCTTTGTTTTTGTGCTTGTTTTTTATGTATTGTTTGCGTGAAAAGTATTATAAACCTATTACGGTACCACACCATATAGCCGACTGTGTAAGTTGGGTACCTAGGCGAACTTTGTTGGACTTACAAACAAATTGGACTTACAAACGCACTCTTGGAACAGAACTTGTTCATATGTAGGGGACTTACTGTAAAAGCATAAAAGAAACAGGAACTAATCAAACTTATAAGCTTCTGCACAGCAAAGGAAACCATAATCAAAATGAAAATACAACCTATGGACTGGGAGAAAATATTAGCAAATGATGAGACTGACAAGGGTTTAATTTCCAAACTATACAAACAGCTCATACAACTCAATAACAAAATAAATAACTCAATGGAAAAATGGGTAGAAGATCTAAATAAACATTTCTCCAAAGAAGACATACAGATAGCCAATAGGCACATGAAAAGATGCTCATCATCACTAATTATTAGAGAAATGCAAATCCAAATTACAATGAGGTATCACTTCACACTGATCAGAATGGCCATCATTAAAAAAAAATCTACAATTAACAAATGCTGGAGGGGGTATGGAGAAGAGGGAACCCTTCTACACTGTCGGTGGCCATGTAAGTTGGTGCAGCCACTATGGAAAACAGTATGGATGTTCCTCAAAAAAACTATAAAGAGAGTTGCCATATGATCTAGCAATTCCACTTGTGGACATATATCTAGACAAAACTATAATTCAAAAAGATACATGAAACCCTATGTTCATAGCAGCACTATTTATAATAGACAAGACATGGAAACAACTTAAATGTTCATTGAAAAATGAATGTATAAAGAAGGTGTGATATACGTATACAGTAGATATTACTCAGACATAAAAAAGAATGAAATAATGCCATTTGCAGCAACATGGATGGACCTAGAGATAATGATACTAAGTGAAGTAAGTCAGAGAGAGAAAGACAAATACCATATAATATCACTTATATGTGGAATCGAAAACAGGACACAAATGAACATGTCAGCGAAACAGAAACAAAAACACAGATATAGAAAACAGAGTTGTGGTTGCCAAGGAGAGAGTGAAGGAAAGATTGGGAGTTTTGGAATAGCAGAAGCAAACTATTCTACATAGGATGGACAATCCACAAAGACCTACTGTATAGCACAGGAAACTATATTCAATATCCTGTGATAAACCATAATGGAAAAGAATATATATAGATATATAGATATACATATATAGAGAGAGAGATAGAGAGAGAGATAGATAGATATAGATATATATCTATATATCTATATATATATAAAACTGAATCACTTTGTTGCACAGCAGAAATTAATACAACAATGTATAAAGGCTGCAGAGGGTGTGGAGAAAAGGGAACCCTCCTGAACTGTTGGTGGGAATGTAAACTGATACAGCCACTATGGAGAACAGTATGGAGATTCCTTAAAAGTTAAAAATACAACTACCATATGACCCAGCAATCCCACTACTGGGCATATACCTGGAGAAAACTATAATTCAAAAAGATACATGTACCACAATGTTCACTGTAGCACTATTTACAATACCAGGACATAGAAGCAACCTAAATGTCCAACGACAGATGAATATATAAAGAAGACGTGGCACATCTATACAATGGAGTATTACTCAGCCATAAAAAGGAACAAAATTAAGTTATTTGTAGTGAGGTGGTTGGACCTAGAGTCTGTCATACAGAGTGAAGTAAGTCAGAAAGAGAAAAAGAAACACCGTATGCTAACACATATATATGGAATCTAGAAAATTGGTACTGACGAACCTAGTGACAGGGCAGGAATAAAGACACAGACATAGAGAACGGACTTAAGGACACAGGGGGGAAGGGGAGACAAGGACGTAGTGAGAGAGTAGCACTGACATATATACACTACCAAATGTAAAATAGCTAGTGGTAAGCTGCCTCATAGCACAGGGAGATCAGCTCGGTGCTTTATGTCCCCCAGAGGGGTGGGATAGGGAGTGTGGGAGGGACGCTCAAGAGGGGGGGATATGGGGAATATATGTATACATATAGCTGATTCACTTTGTTGTAAAGCAGAAACTAATACAGTATTATAAAGCAATTATACTCCAATAAGCATGTATTTTAAAAACCCACAACATTGTAAATCAACTACACTTGAAAATATTTCTTAAGTGCAAAAAATTTTCTGAATATAAGTTTTATTGTGTGTGTGTACCACAGGTTCAATATATATGAATTATGTCAAATTGATTATATTGCTTTTCAAAATAAAGAATTTTTGATATTTTACATCAGCTTCATATTATAAATGCAGAAAAACTATATTATTTGTTTCTAAAGTTCAGAAATAGCCATTTTGCTCATTCGGTATACTATAAACCAGTAACTATTAAAAAGGGATTCGTGACCTCTTCCTTCCAAAGAAATATTTCTCCACTCACACAAGTTTAATAGAATGTTCCGCCATGAACTGACTTCCCACCTTAGAGACACGAGATTTGCATCCTGAAATCTCTTTCTTGCAAAAATGTCCAATTAGCATCCTAGCATTACAGAAAAGAAATGCTTTTTCCAGATCTCAAATTCCATACAACTTTAGTCAAGACATCATGTATGTTTTTTACACACACACACACTGTATTTTATTTTTACAAGAGATAAATCAACTGACACCAAGCATTGTAAATGGATGACCACAACAAAAGCAACAATGATTGCAATTACCAAACACGAAACACACTCATACTATGTCATAATATTGACATTCAGTCCAGTAATCCTCCACTGTAACAGCTCTTTTACTTTGCAGTGAAAGACATCATGTATTTTTAAATTATCAGCACTCACCTGAGGTCTTTAAAAATCAACAAAAACATAATTTTGTCTTCTCTTTCATTTATTCTGGTTCTAAGTGGTCATTTCTAAATGAAAGTGTTTAAGTATGTTAACGTCATCTTATAACATCATATTTCCAATGACTACCGTGTCTCCAAAGATGAAATATGAGGAACTCACAATTAGGCTCTACAAAGTTTTACTCTCTGAATCTGTATGACCCTTCTGCTGAACTCCACACTATTCATTATTCTCTGAGAATATTGTTTTTCTTGTATGGCCATCTCACATGCTCTTTCATTTCATGAAGTTTTTTCCTACAATTTTATGCCTAGTTTACTTCTGAGAAAATGCATTATTTCAGGGTGATATTTATACACACAAAGACTTCTCTATAATTCCCTCAGAGTTTCAAAAACTCCTTCTTCTTTTTTTTTTAATACCTAGATTCTGAAGCTCTCCACAAAGCATTACTAAACTTGTATTTACATAAGTATCTACATATTAATCACACATTAATGCATTTACAATTGTATTATGATTTATTGCTAATTTTGGAGCATAAATGTAGATGTCTTATTTACCACCCTCTTGGAAATCACTTTAATATTTGCACTTAGGACTTGAAAGAGAATGGATAAATAAAAACCTGAAGAATATGCAAATACAATTTATATATTTCTCATAAAATTAGGTGATTATCTAACCTTTATCCAGAAAAAAAGAAGAACCCAGATACTCTGCAGGCATGATACTCGAGAATGTGTGGTCTTCCAGCAGGAAAACATGCAGTAATCCATGTGGCAGAGTTTACCTGTAACCAGCTGGGATTAGTGACCTATGCATTCTTTACATGCAACATATCAGGAGTGGAAAAAGGGAATTTGTCAGTTGTGGCAATAAGTATAATGAAGATTTGTAGCAGGTCATGCTCATATATTCAACACAGGTACAATCAAAAGTGTGCTCAATTCTGGTAGATCTAAGTCTGTATCTGTTACCTTGTCTTTAACGAGGAAATGTCAGAACTGACTTACAAAAAAAAAGTATTTTGTTTGTTTGTTTGTTTTAATTAGAGTCACGGTGAGTAAGACATAGCTCAGAACAGCTAATGTGACTTAGTGATTCTCTCATCAGGAAATACAGTTCCTACTTCCTTGTTTATTCTCCACATCCTGTAGTAAGTAAAGTTTCAATGAAAGATAAATCTACAGGGTGAAAAGATAAGAAAACTTACATGTGTGGATAAGATCATTTTGACAGGTTTTAACACGTATGTCAGTGTTTCTGGGGATGGACACAAGCCAGAGCTCCCTACTCTGACATTTTCACTGATGTCATTCCCCTTGATCCTCAATTTGAAAGTGGATAAAAATGTTTTCTATGTTTTCTTCTTTAAGAAATTAAATAAGGAATGCTTTCTAGACATGATCCTCTAATGATTTTCAGTCAGTGGTCATCAACAGAGGAAAAGCACAGAATCTCATCCCCACAGAAGGGTGACATTCAGTCAGGTAAGAAAATACTCCCGGAAATCAGAGCTTCATCTTTAACATGCAATCAAAGGCTTTCACAGGTTCTTCATCACTCTGCACTCAGCCCTACCATATGGGATTGGCTCTGAGAATCTCACATCAGATGACTGACAAACATGTCATAGTACACTGATCTGGTACCAGATCCTGCCTCTCCTAATGATCTCCCGCAAGGACATTGGAATATTCTAGGATATTTCCTGTAGCCCTCTATTCTACACAGGTACACTTCCAAGTAGAAACAGAAGCTTTGATTCTCACTGGGACCCCTGTTCTGTCCAACCAACCTCTCTAGAAATATGATGTTCTAATCTCTCCTGATTAGAACATTTCAAGGTCTCTCCCTGTGCTAATTTAGTAAAGATAAAAGAGAAACAAGAAAGAGCAAACTATGCAGGGAGCAATATATAAGATTCCTTTACTTAATGTATTTATCTGATATACCCAAACGTTGAGAAATATAGATTCATTTCATAATGTTCAAGAAAAGAGGAGGAGGAACCTCCATGCCAACAGTATACATAAAATGGAATCAATATTGCATAAGCTCCAGCTTAAGCTTAGCTACGAGGTACTAACTCTTCTCATAAAGAAGCAATAGTTCTCCATCATTTGAAGCACACTTAGGACTCAGACAGCTGGACACTGAGGGTGTAGTCTCCTCAGTCGAATTCTGTACCTGCATCACAGAGCCATGAAATATTCCCAAAGAATTATTAAGGATGAGGGGGGAGCCGAAATAAAAAAGATGAACTCATAGTCTGTCCTACCATCTGTTCTGCTGGATATTACCACCATCTTGGCCCAATATGACCTTCCCACTTCTCTCTGGGTCTCCCTACTTTCCACCTCCATCCTCTCATTATATCTTACCTACACTTGGGAACGATTCTAGTTGTTCCACTTATCTTTATCAACAAGTAATCCAAATAGCAACTGTGTATATAACTCCTTAGAAACCTCAGGTCTGACTCAGTAATAATACATGACCTTCGAAGTCCAAAGTTTTCCTAATTCCCTTTATTATTTTTTTTCTAATGTCCATGTACTTACACTCTTAAGACCTCCACTGTTCTCAGGTTCGTCTTCCCTGCAAAATCTGTCAACCTAGACATAGACTTAAGTACCACCCTCTAATTATTTCCTACGGAATCCAGTTTTTTAAAAAGCCACAGCAAGCCTTATGGACTTTATTAAAGACTCTTTAAGATAACCCATGGGAGATAGCAGTGCACCCATAGATATCTATTTAATACACCCTCAGAGTAATTTTTTTTTATAAAGACTCTTCTGGCCAATGAAGACTCTCAGCTCTTCTTCTTCAACATATGCAGTGTCTCACCCTTCTGATTACTCTCTGCTCTATCCCAGGTCCACTCCCTTTCCTGATATTACATTCTTTCCCAATTGTGTATGTTGGTAAAATCAAATAACATAAAATATAACATCTTAATTATTATAAAGTGCACCGTTCAGTGATATTAAATACATTCATATTATTGGGCGATCAACATCACCATTTATCTTTCTAATTCTTTTCTACGTTTTAAAACTGTAACTCTGTATCCTTTAAACATAACTTTCCTTTTTGTTCCATAACCACCTGAAAAGCATCATTACCCTCCCAATTTCTATGGTTTTGACTACACTAAGTACCCCATATAATTGAAATAAGTAGTTGTATTGTTATGACTCACTAAAAGTCACAAAAATGGCATTTTTGGTAGCTAAATTTCCTCAAAATTCATCCATGTTGTAGCATATTCCTAGATCTTTTCCTTCTTAAGGCTGAATAATATTGTATTATATGGGTATACCACACTTTGCTTATCCAGGAACTAGTGGATGAACACTTAGGTTGCTTTCATATTTAACTACTCTGATTATTACTGCTCTAAACACTGGAGTACAAATATTTCTTTAAGACTCTGATTTCAATTCCTTTGGGTATACCTCATAGTAAAATTCCTGGATCATGTAGTAATTCTATTTTTCAATATCTGAAAAATTGCCATACTCTTTTGCAAAGCAGCTGTATCATTCTACATTCCCACTGACATAGCACAATGGTTCCAACTCCCTCACATCCTCACCAATACTTGTTTTCTGCTTGTGTATGCGTGTGTGTGCTTGTGTGTGTATTCATGCACACAAATATATAAACATGCATTTAGTGATATGGAGCATCTATTCAAGTGCTTAGTCATTTGTACATCTTTTTGAAGAACCATCTATTCAAGTCTTTTATCCATATTTGAATCAGGGTGTTTGCTTTTTGTTGAGGTATAGGAGTTCTCTGTATATTCTGAATAGAAATCTCTTGTCAGATACATGGCTTTCAAATATTTTCTCCCATCTTGTGGGTTGCCATTTTATTCTGTTTACATTTCTTTGATACACATTTCTTTTTAAATTATGTACTGCAAATTGTTAATTTTTTTGTTAGCTGTAGCTTTGTTGTTCCTTCATTTCATAAGGAGGAAAACACTGCCAAATCCAATGTCATGAAGCCCTTGTCTTGTGTCTTCTTCTAAGACTTTTTATTTTATTAGGTCTTATATTTAGTTTCTTGATACGTTTTCATTAATTTTTGCATATGATGTTAGGTAAGGTCCATCTTCCTACTTTTGCATGTCGACAACATGACTTCTCAGCACCATTTGTTGAAAATACTATCCTTTCTACTTTGAAAAGTCTTGGCATATTGTCAAAAATCATTTGGCCATATATCAGAGTTTATTTCTGGGTGTTCTATTCTATTCTATTGGTCTTGAATAAGGGAGAAAATAGTATAACCTATCCAGGTTGATGAAGAACATAAAGAAAGACCAGGACTGAGAATTAGGAGGGCAATATAAAACAGCAGGGAGTAAAAGACAGTTTGAGAGAAGATCTTGTATTTGCGAGTTCATGGAAATAGGATCATGCTAAAACCACTAAACGCCTGACTTTGAACAATACGGTAAATATGCTAGCAAGAAACATAACACTTACCCATCTCTGGGAAATATAGTATGGGCATAAAGATAAACTACACACAAATATATTAAACAGGGAAGGGTTTTCATGGTGTGAAAATATTGTGGGATTTGAAATACAATTTACTTCTGTTCTACCATTGTCTCTAAAATTTATCAAAGTGTATATACAAGCAATTCCAATTCTGGTAATGTGCTTGACAGGTTTACATATGAACTTCAGCAGACCAATAAATGTACATTCATAGTAGGACTGTTCCCTAAACCAAAAAACAAAACTCAAAAACTGGAAAGACTAGAGTTCACTTTGTCAACACACATAAAGATGCAATGATGCTTAACGGTCCGAAAACAGAAGGTGAGCATGGGTGCAAGAGGTTAATTGCCAGGCTGGGGTGGGCTGCAGAGTTTGAGGATAACACAGGTAGAAAAGGCTTTTGTCCTATCCTTGATTTTTGAGGTATGGAAATTCACAGGTCACTACCTTCATTTCAAAATGAATGAATGCACTATTCAATTTTTTTAAACAGGCGAAGTAAACATGAGTGATAATAAATTTCAAACTGTCGCTAATCAAATAAGATACTAAGAAAACTTAAATAATATGATTTAAGAATGAAGTGGACAGATTGTCCAAGATGGTAGCATTCAAAGACCCGGAGCCTGATGCCTCTCATGGGCACACCAAAGTCACAACTGTTTACAGAACAGCAATTGATGAAACAGGCCGGGACCTACCATAAAAGATGTTTTACAGCTAAAGATATAAGGAAGGCACCTCGACAAGACAGGAAGGAAGGGCAAAATCTCAATAGAGTCAAGACCCATACCACCAGGTGGGTGGCCCACAAATGGGAGAATAATTACAATTTCAGAGGTGCTCCCAGGTAGCAAGGGGTATGAACCCAACATCAGGCTCCCAAGCCCAGGGATCCTGTTCTGGAAAGAAGAGTTCCTAGAAAGTTGGGCTTTGAAGACCAGTAGTGCTTATTTTCCAGAGAGCCAGAGGGTTGTGGGAAATAGAGATTCCACTCTTAAAAGATGCTCACAAAATCCCACATGATCCGAGAATCAGAACAGAAGCAGTCATTTGAAAGGATCCCGGGTCACACCGACCTCCTGATCTTGGAGAGTCTCCCAGACAGGCAAGAGGCAACTACAGCACAGCCTCAGGGACAGAGACACTGGCAGCAGCCATTCGGGGGAGCTCCTTCTACCTCGTGGACACTGGTACCAGCAAGCATAATTTCAGAATCCTCCCTCTATCTTTTTAGCCTCAGGACCTAGCCCTACCCATTTCCACCAGACTAGAGACACAAGTACTAGGATGCTGCAGGCCAAGCAACTAACTGAGCAGGGGCATAGCCCCACCCACCAGCAAACAGGCTGCCTTCAGACCCTCTCAATGCACAGCTGCCCCTGGGTATGGGCCCAGCCACCAAAAGCCCCAGGACCAGCCTCCACACCTCAGTGGACAGGCACCAGCCCCAGAGTCCCTGGTCCCTCTGACAAGTGGGCCTACTCTGGCCTTGGAGTCAGCCTCACCATCGGCAGGTGATAACTGCACAGGGACTGGATGGAGCTTGGACCTACCCAACAGCAAACCTGCTCTAGCATTGGGATCAGCCTCATACACCAACAGGCACACACCAGCTCCAGGAATACCACAGCCCAGCAGCCTGTGTGACCAGAACACTCACTTGCAGGCCAGAAGCAGCCATGGACTCAGCTGGGTCCTGACCCTGACCATCAGAATGTCAACACAAGATTAGGGATACCCCAGACCCTGCAGATAGCTGTGTCAGGAACAGTGATCCAACACCAACTCTGCGACTCCTGGGCCCTGCAGCCAGAACTCAGGACCTGTCTCTTCCTCCCAGTAGCCAGCATAGCCCCAGGACCAGTGACTGGGCACTAGCCCTGATATCACCTGGACTGCAGTTCTACCCATAAGTGAACCAGCACTAGATTTGGTGTCCCCCAGAGTTGTGCAGCCAGCTGCCTTATGATTTAGTCTCACCAAGCAGCACAGACAGCCTCCATACAAGGCAGAGCCTGGCAAGCAATCAGTCTGGGGACAGCCAAGCCTACCAGACCACCCACAGTAGTCAGCTCACCACAACAGAAGATCCCAAGCAGCCCACATAGGGGGTACACCTAGAACATATAATTCTAGTGACCAGGGGACAGTGGGCTGCTGGGACACATAGGACCTCTCCTACAAAAGGCAATTTCTCCAAGGTCAGGAAATGTAACGAACCTACTACATACATAGCAATAAAAACAGCAAGTTAAGAAAAATGAGGTGACACAGAAACACGATCCAAATGAAGGACCAAGATAAGAATTCAGAAGAAGTTCTAAGTGAAGTGGAAATAGCCAATCTCCTCAACAAATGGTTCAAGGTAATGACTGTAAAGATGATCAAAGAACTTAGGAGAAGAATGGACGACCAGAGCAAGAAGTTAGAATTTTTTAAAAAAGAGTTAGACCATTAAAGAACAACAAAACAGAGATGAGGAATACAATAACTGAAATGAAAAATACATTAAAGGAAACTACTGTAGACTAAATGATACAGAGGAATGAATCAGAAAACTGAAGGACAGAGTACTGGCAATCACTGAAGATGGACGGTAAAATAATAGATTAAAATGACATGAGGAAAGTTGAACAGACTTTTGAAACAACATCAAGTGTACTAATATTTGCATTATACTGGTCCCAGAAGCAAAAAGGAAAGAGAAAGCAGTGTAGAACAAACCTGAAGACATATGAGCTGAAAACTTCCCTAACCTGGGAAAGAAAACAGACATCCAAGTCCAGTAAACACAGTAAGGCCAAAACAGGATCAACCCAAAGAGTACCACACTAAGACTCATTGTAATTAAAATGGAAAAAAAAATAAAGATAAAAATAAACTATTAAAAGGAGCAAAGGAAAAGCAACAAGTTACAAACATGGGAAATTGCATAAAGTTATCTGCTGACTTTTCAGGATAACCTCTGCATGCCAGAAGGGAGTGGCATGGTATATTTAAAGTCATGAAAGGGAAAAGCCCATAACCAAAAATACTGTACCTAGCGAGGATCTCCTTCAGATTTGATGGTGATGTCTAAAGTTTTACAGAGAAGCAAAACTAAAAGAGCTCAGCATCGCCAAACCAGCTTTATGAGAAATCTTAAAGGGGCTTTTCTAAGTGAAAAAGAAAAGGCCACTACTGAAACATAAAAATTAGGAAAGGAAACTTACTAAAGGAAAAAGCTCATTGGTTAAGGCAAATATTCAACAAAGGTAGTAAATCAACCATGTACACAGCTAATAGGAAGGATGAAAGAAAACAGTAATAAAATCATCTATATTCACAATAAGAAGTTAAGGAAAACACAAACAAGTAGATGTAAAATATAAGGTCAAATTCCATAACTGTGGGGGAGCAGAGTAACAATGCAGGGTTGGTAGTGTCCATGTGAAATTAAGAGCTCAGCAACTTAAATAATCACAAACATACACACTCACACAAAACTGAAAGAAATCCAAACATAATATTAAAGATAGTCCTCACGTCACAGATGAAGGGAATAAAAGGGGAAGAAAGGAACATTGAAGAAATTAAAGAGGGAATCCAAAACTACCCAAGACAAATGAAAATGAACACACAATGATCCAAAATTTATGGGACACAGTCAACACAGTTCACGGGGGAAGTTATAGTGACACAAGCTTATTCTTAGGAAACAAGAAAAATATCAAATAAACAACCTAACATTACACCTGAAGGAATTAGAAAAAGAAGAAAAAAAAAACTCAAAGCTGTCAGAAAGAAAAATTAAGAAAACTAAACCATATGCAATCACATCATAAAGAATAAGATACCTAGGAATAAACACACCTAAGCAGGTAAAAGACATGTGCTCAGAAATCTATCAGCCATTGGTGAAAGAAGTTGAAGGCAACACAAAAAGATGGAAAAATATAGCATGTGCATGGACTGGAAGAATTAATACTCTTAAAATAACCATACTACCAAAGACAATCTACAGATTTAATGCAATCGCTATCAGAATACCAAAGCATTTTCACAGAACTTGAAAAAGTAATTTTAAAATTTGTATAAAACACAAAGATCCCAAATAGCCAAACAATCTTGAGAAAGAACACAGCTGGAGGCATCACGCACCTTGGCTTCAGACTATACTGCAAAGTGACAGTAATCAAAGAGAAAGGTACTGGAGCAAAAACAGACACAAAGATCACTGGAATAGAATAGAGATCCCAGAAATAAGCCCACACACTTATATTTAATTGATCTATGACAAAGTAGGCAATATGGAGAAAAAACTGTCTCTTCAATAAGTGGTACTGGGAAAACTGGACAGCTCCATGGAAAAGAATAAAATTAGATTATTTTAGCACACCATATATAAAATAAATGCAAAACTGAATAAACACCTAAATGTAGGACCAGAAAACATAAAACCCCTAGAGGAAAATATACAACATTCTTCAACATAAATGATAGCAACAGTTTTAGGTTCAGTCTACTAAGGCAAATGAAACAAAAGCAAAAATAAACAAATGGGACTTCACTAAACTTAAAAGATTTTGCACAGCAAAGGAAACCAAAGACAAAATGAAAAGACAACCTGCTGAAGGAGAGAAAATATTTGCACATCATAAGAGGTTAACACAAAAAAGATGACCAAGCAAGGGTTCATATCTAAACTACAGAAACAGCACATACAACTCAATATCAAAAAAACACCCAAAATCTTTTTTAAAAAAATGAGAAGACCTAAATAGACATTTTTCCAAGGAAAAAATACAGATAGACAGCCAGAACTCACAAAGATGTTAAACATAGCTAATCGGCAGTAAAATGCAAATCAAAACTATGAGATATATCACCTCAGTCTTGTCAGAATGGCTGTCATCAAAAAGATCACAAATAACAAAGGTTAGTGAGGATGTGGAGAAAGGGAAACTCTTGTACACTCTTGATGTGAATGTGAAGTAGTGCAGCTACTGTGGAAGGCAGAATGGAGGTTCCACAAAAAACTAAAAATAGAACTACCATAATATCCAGCAATTTCACTGTTGGGTATATCAGAAGAAAACAAAAACACTATTTCAAAAAAACTAACTGCACCCCAATGTTCATAACAGTGTTATTTGCCATAGCCAAGATACAGAGTCAAACTAAGTGTTCATCAATAGCTTAATGGATAAAAAAGATTTTTTATGATGACTTCAGCAAAAAATGAAATTTTGCCATTTGCAAGAACATGGATGGACTTGGAGGGTATTATGCTTAGTAAAATAAGCCGCAGAGAAAACAAGCATGGTATGTTATGAGAAAAAAAGCATGGTATGTTATGAGAAAACAAGCATGGTATGTTATCACTTACACGTGGCATCTAAAAAATTGAATACAACAAAAACAACAACAACAAAAACACAGACTCACAGATTAAAGAACAGACTAGTGGTTTCCAGCAGGGAGAGATAGGGTGGAGGAGCAAACTAGTGGTAGGAGATTTTGAGGTACAATCCACTATGTATAAAATCAATAATCTACAGTGATTTACTGTACAGCATGTGGAATATAGCCACACTTTTATAATAACTATAAATGGAGAAGAACCTAAACATTTATGAATCACTATGTTGTACCTCTGAAATAAATATAATAATGTAAATTAACTATAGATCAATAAAATATAAAGTAAGAAACAATAAAAGGGAGACAGATTATTAGATAGAAATCAATTAAATAAACACAAGTTTTGGAAATCAAGGAATTGAAAAACAACACGTAAGACACAACATTGGCATTTAAAGTGTACAAATCTATTCATTTAAAAGAAATCATTTAAGTGGTAAAAAATGGTACCCATTCTCACAATTTTGTATATCTAGGATAAATTATTATCTACAAAAATATGTTACAAATATTCACTCAAAAAGAAAGAGAAAATTTGGATAAACCTATTTTAGTATACAAATTTAATATCAAAGTCTCTATGTAAAATTGATTTGAATAAGTTCTGTTAGCCACTTCTAGTTTCTTTGTGATGTAAAATCTTTTAAAGCATAAAAATCAGCCTTTCCACATTATTCCATTAGACATTCATAGAAGTTAAAAGAAATGAGAAGACAGAACAATCAACCAGGAAGGTGAATTTACTGAGAAACAGTCATTCGTTCTCCCTCCTCCTTTTCTTTTCCTCCTTTTCCAGGTCTCTTTCGGTTCCAATCAAGAGAAGTCTTGAGAGTTCTGAGAATATTTCTTTGAGGGCTTCAAATCACCATACCTACATCCTCTGACACAACTACACACACGGGAACAAAAATAAACCTCTGCTATCTACTCATGTAGGAGGGATTCATGCAAAATTAACTCCTACATGGAGACCAACAGGTGAGCTTTCTACCTGTTCTTTATAATGTCCTTCCATTATAGTAAATCCCACACATTATGAGGCAGAAGTGGTTGTGTGAGCTTTTCCTTGAAGTCAAAAATCTTGCATTCATTTCAAGCACCTGGTGATCATAGGGTACAGCCAGGGAAGGTGCCATCCCCCCTGGGGGTGGGGGGTGGCGGTGAATGGGCTCCCACACCCATGCACCGCCTGATGTACAGATTCTGGAGAAACGAAGGGCGATCACACCGCAGTCAGTCTGTCAGGCTGTCAGGCCACTGGGCAACCCGACCAGCCTGGAAGTGTCCCATCAGTTGCTGAAAGCAAAACTCTGTCCCCCCTGTGACGTCAGGCAATTTGGGCCAGAGAGTCAGAGGGTAATCAAATCAGAGAGTCAGAGGATAATCAGAGGTAATCAACTCCTCCTCTCTGCTCACCTCCTTGAGGTTACAGCAACCCCATCTCCAAACCCAAATCTGACTCTGGAGTGCCAAACTGGGAGTGGCAGGTGGGCTCTGCCGGTGCTTCAGCGCCCTCTGGAGGTTGTCTGCTCTAAAGCCAACTCTCAGCCCTTCCTCCTCCTCCTTCCCTAATCCTGGGGGCTGCCTTGGCCTCCTGCAGCTGCTGGCCTGAATTCATTCTTCTTTTTTCTCCAATTACAATGAAGTGTCTTACAGAGGTTTGGAATCTCTTGAAGAAGGAAGATCTTTTAGCCAATACACCTTAACCGTGAGAAGTTGGTTTCAAGAATGAACCTGAAATACTGTATTTTTCTCCTGATGATTCCAAGGAGAGACAGCTCAAGTTTTCTAAATCATAAGAAAAACCAAGGTAAATATGATATTCTGAGCCAGAGATGAAAAAGCATTTTTCAGCACCCCATTCTCATGTCATATGACCGGGATTTAAATCAATCAACTGCCACTGGTTTTTAAATCACATGACCCAACTTTAAATCAATCAGCTGCTTCCCTGTAACTCACGTGACTTGGCTTTGAATAGTAAGAAATGCAGAGGTATAAAAAGGATATTCTGAACAATAAATGGAAAAACAGCATTTTAGAAAGTTTTTTTCTTTTCGAATGGACCATTCATTGCCTACAGAATAAAGGATTCTCTTGTGGATTTCTTGAACTGTAAACACATACATTGTCTCCATTGGCTTGATTGACTTAGATTTTGGGGTTTTTTTGTTGTTGTTGTTAACATCTTTATTGGAGTATAATTGCTTTACCTTGTTGTGTTAGCTTCTGCTGTATAACAAAGTGAATCAAATATTCGTATACATATATTCCCATATCCTCTCCCTCTTGTGTCTCCCTCCCACCTTCCCTATCCCACCCCTCTAGGTGGTCACAAAGCACTGAGCTGATCTCCCTGTGCTATATGCAGCTGCTTCCCAATAGCTATCTATTTCACCTTTGGTAGTGTATATATGTCCATGCCACTCTCTCACTTCATCCCAGCTTACCCTTCCCCCTCCCTGTGTCCTCAAGTCCGTTCTCTACATCTACGTCTTTATTCCTCTGCAGCAACTCCTGCTAGGGATGGATACTTCCTTTTATGCTCAGGGAAATCCCCTAGTTTGAATATGATTTGAGTTTGATCCTGTGAAACCATCAGAACTTCCCACCAGAGATAAATGAGGAGATTCTGGCCTTTATTAGTATGCACGATGAACACGGGTGTCCTGGCTGTACTTGCCAACCCTCCTATTTTACCCACCTATTTTTATCCACCTTCCTCCCTGTGAGTACCTTTGACCAGCCCTGAGCTCAGACTCCTGACCTATTCCAGTGACTCTGTCAGTCTTTCTTTAAAAATGGACAGGTAATAAAATGAATTTAACCTAGAAGCAGCAGCTCAGTAAGGGAAATAAAATCATCAGAAGTTATCTAATCACAGCCACAGCCATCCAGGGCTCTGTCTTATCTGCTGGGTCATAAGAATGGTACCTTCCTAAACTTGAAGGGCATCCAATCAAATAAGTAAAGGTGTTGCTCACCTCTGGCTCTTGGAGGGATTGCTAGGCAGTCTACCCAGTGTATACTAACTGCAAAACACTGTCATGGTTGTGAAACAACTATGATCCAGGAAAGCTTTTTAGGGTGCATGGGGAAGGTTTCTGTTTGACATCAAGCAAAAAATAAATCACCAAGCTCTTTGAGCACAGGGGTTCTTAAGAGGGCAGTAGAAGGAAGGAATGGGCAGAAAAGACGATCTCCAATGAAGTGAAGGCCGTTTTCCCAAAAGAGTGGGATTTAGTCTCAGTTTAAGGAGAACACTTTTAAATAGCTGCGACAGCTCCAAACTGCAGTTTAGGGAACGAGTGCTTCCAAAGAACAGTGCTTTAAAAGTCCTGGCATGGCAGCAAGAGGATGAAGAGTTGGTTTTGCATAGTTTTGAACACAGGAGTAAAGAAGCAGAGGCATCTCTGACTAAAAGGCCCTGAGATCCTATGACATCAATGGGTCAGTTGCAGGGGCAGGGGCTGTGGGGGGCGATATCTCTCTCTCAACGTCTCCCAGGGCAGCCACCCCTTAGTACCCAACACCTCCACTCCCTTCACCCTTCCTCCCTCCACTGTTGGGTCCCCGGGGACAGCACTTCTTAAGCTGGAGTGCTCAGGCACCATCTCTGCAGTCTGGAATCTTCCTGGAGCCTGGCAAGTTCTGGGACAGGAAGGCAGGTCTGCAAGGCCGCTGCGGTGCAGTCGGACCTGGAGGCCTGGAGAGGAACTGGAGCCCTGAAGCCCACCCACGTCCTTGAAGCCGAGGGAGGAACACATCCTCCTAACAGTACTTCTCAGGGGTCAGGCTGCTCCCCACCCGACGGTGATCCATACTCACTTGAGGCAGCAAACACTGCCTCTAGCTGGCCCCCTCGATCCCGCCTTAAGGGTCCTCGCACATGTGTGATAGCGCAGGCCCCGGATCTCTTTAGTCAGCTGAGGCCAGTGCTGCCGGTATCCCTCCAGTCTCATCCCCCAGCCCCTCCCTCTGGGACTGTATCTAATAGAAGAAAGAGCACAGAGGAATTGGCTGAATCAAGGAACCTGGGAGCCTGGGTATGAGTTTGAAGACCGAGAACCTAAGGCGCAATTACATATTATTGGAAACTCTTGTGGGGTGTGTGGGGGGGTGGTTAGGAGGCTGAGAGGCTGAGTCGACCTGGTGAGTCCAGCCCCAGGACACCACACAGCCCCGCCCCCCTTTCCCTGCCATCAGACAAGGGTGCCACAACGCCAGCCGAGTCTCTGCACTTTCCCCCCCACCCCCGATTCTCCAGAAGAGAAGGTGGCCCCCCTCTGTGGGCAGGGGCAAACCAGGTACCAAATCCCCCTGCACTAAGGTGATACTGGAAGCTCTTCCTGAACAGCAGTGCTGGCTTGGAGTGAACCCGTGCACCGCCAAAGCTGGTCTCGTCCTGCAGCTGAGGGACACAGGCTTTAAGTCAGCTGCCTTGGCTTTAAATCAGTCAGTCCCCCCTTTAAGTCAGGTGACCTGATTTTAAATCACTGTGTGCCCCTCAAGCCTGCAACTTCAAAAGTTGGGAACTTCACTTTGATCCCAGCACCTCACACAGCTGAATGCACACTGTAGTCACCCCCAACCCTGGCTTAGAGGCAGGATATAAGTTAAGGGGATGGGCGTGCACACATGGTGATGAGGGTGTACTTCATGTACCAGAAGGGTCCAGGTACTCTGGGTACAGCAAGCAGTGCACGATACAGCAGCTCCCTGGCAAAGCTGGTGATGCACAGGGGGACCAGGCACACCCAGGCATGCAGAGGCTCCAGGGCGGGAGCTGGGGCACAGCCAGCCAGGAGGGTGTGAAAGCGGAGGATCTGAGCCTTCTTGAGAAAGGCAGACACAGAGGATGGATGAGAAACAAAGACCAGATGAAACATGGATTTGAAAAACACACCCTGCTCTTGAAATTGGGGTGAGGGGCACCCCAGATTTGAGTCTTTTTACTCCCCAGTAGCTAGTGCTTTGGCATTTGCCCAATTACTTATAAAATGTGACTGATAATATCTAACCCATAGAATACTGCATTTGGAGTGGTTTTGCGTGTTTATGTTTCTATAGTGGAATAATCTTTTCTACAAGAAAAATGTACACAATCTGAAATAAATTAAAACCCCTCTTTAAAAAGTACTATATCGGACTTCGCTGGTGGTGCATTGGTTAAGAATCTGCCTGCCAAGGCAGGGGACATGGGTTCGAGCCCTGGTCAGGGAAGATCCCACATGCCGCAGAGCAGCTAAGCCCATGCGCCACAACTACTGAGGCTGCAGGCCACAACTACTAAAGCCCGTGCTCCTAGAGCCGGTGCTCCACAACAAGCGCAGCAAGAGAAGTCACGGCAATGAGAAGCCGGCACACCACAACAAAGAGTAGCCCCCGCTTGCCGCAACTAGAGAAAGCCTGTGCATAACAACGAAGACTCAATGCAGCCAAAAACAAATTAATTAGTTAACTATTTTAAAAAAGTACTATATTCTTCTGTACAACTTCTCTGGGAAGAACAGAGAGATGGTGTAGGAGAGTGAGAAAGACCAATATTTAGTGCACATCTCTCATGGAGGTGCTCTGCTGGCTCAGATAGATTTATCCCCACTTTACAAAGGAGGAAATATTCTCAGAGAGGTTTAGTAATTTTCCCAAAGCCAAACAGCTATTGAGTGGCAGAACCAAGATCTGAACCAAGTCTGTTAACTTCAAAGCCTAAGTCCTCATGACAACAAAACTCAATTAATATTTACATTTATCGAATTACATCGCAACCTGGGGAGTTCTTGGCACAATCCTGAATAAGAGTGAGAAAGAAAGAAATAGCATTTTTCCTACAGTCAACCAAAATTTTTGGAGCAGCTGCTAGATGCCTGGCCCTTTTCGGGGTTCAGCAGTGATCAAGACAGGAAGAGTCCTGCTTTCATGAACCATGTAGTGGGGAGGAGAGACGGGTGCAACTTGGGTGAGGGATTTCACCTTGCTGGGCCTCTGTTTTCTCATCTGGAAAATGGGATGGGTGTTCCTCATTTTCTGGGATTGTCCAGCCCTCACATTCTCTGATTCCATAAGAAGCATTTGTTTTCCTGTTTCTTTAAAATTCATTCAGGCCGTGAGCTGTGATGAATGTTGTTAGCTGCTCCCCCAAATCACTCTATTCCCACCCTTTTCCTGTGATCAGGTCTTTCCCCCAACATGACTCACAATCAATCAAGTCACAGAACCTAAGGGGCACCCACCAAAAAAATTCCAACCCTTGCTTCCCAGGAGCTCTGTGGTCTACCTGCCAGGTAAACTTAACTCACCTGGCACAAGGTGGCCATCCCTGGTTTCACATCAACATGATCTCAGGCACAAACCTCCTTGTTTTTCCATTTTGTCTTTAAGTTACTTGCTGAAACAACTGCACAAATATGACAAAGATATAAAATCAGGCATCCTCTGCCCCCAGTGCCTACTAATAAATGATTTTCTGCCACTTTAATGATAAAGATAGAACATTTGAACATTCTGCTGCCCTTATTATTTGTCATTTTTGTTGATATTTCTATTGAATACATCTTTCAATATTTTAACAATGGAACATTTATTTAGGTTGTTCCAGACCCAGCCTTTATTGGTAAAGGTTTTGTTGTTATATTTCTATTATGTTTCCTTTAAAAATCATTATCCTATTTAAATGGATTAAGTGAATTCTATAAGCATTTATCTTATGATATTTATGAAATTGATACATAGAGGGCAGTAGTACAAGTTGATTGGACTTGAGAACCTCTATTAGCACAGTTAAATATAAATATTATCTATATGTAAACCAAAGTACATGCCGAGTGAGATTCTTCTACTCTTTTTCACTGTCTGCCCCTCAAACCTGTGAGAAATGGAATATTTCTTGCCATATCAGTAAACAAAGGATGTCACAGACATCAGCACTTGCAGCCCTCCAATGTGAGCTGGCAGGCCTTGAGGAACTCAAGATATGCAAATACAGAATGCAGGCCCCAGAGAGCTGAGGTGCATATCAAAGGAAGGATTTCAGTGAGCCCAGACTCTTGCATCTTCCCATACAAAGAAAAGCACTCCATTCCTCACCTTGGGAGAGCTGGTTTTCCTTAGTTTACAATCATTTTTGATGTTCCCCATTACCTGCGCCATTCCCCTCCCCTGTCCCCCCCCCCCCCCCGGTACTTTAGCTCAGGGAGGAAGGAGCGCAGAGAGACTCGGCTGAACAAGGGGCCTGTGAGCCTGGGAATGCGTTTTCAGCCGCTTTCCCCGCAGTCAGGAGGAGGGGCGCTGACGCTCCAACCGGGCCCTGCACCTCCCTTTCCCCGTTTCCCCTCAGGACGCTCAGGCCGACCCATTCCCCACGCCCACCAGGCCCCGCGAGCCAGGCCGAGGGCAGAGGCGAGAGGAAGGACCGAAGTTCCCCGGGACCAGACGCTGGGGGCCACTCTTTCTACACAGCAGCGGCGGGTGGCAGCGAACCCCTGCCCCTCAGAAGCTGGTCTTGCACTGACGCCCGGGCACCGGACCAGGAGGAGGATCGGTGCCCACTTACCCGGCCCGCCGTCCCAACGACTGTCGTGGCTTCAGCCGCCGGGGCCCCTCCAGAGCCGGCAGCCTCAGTGAGGCCGCCCTTCCCTCGGGCTCCACGGCAGTTCCGTGACGGCGGAGGGAAGAGACCCCGAGCCGGGAGTTCCAGCTCTGCGGAAACGCGGGCTCCGTTCTGGGCGCAGGGGGTGGGACGACTCTGCCCCGAGGCCTTCCGGGAGTGAGGGGGGCGCTGGGGGAGGGAGCCGCCAGGAGCGTAAGGCCTCAATGGGGGTCCTGGAGGGGCGGCCCGGCCCGGGGTCCACGCCCACTGTGGCCGCAGCCCAGGCCTTTTTCCTGGAATCCTACACACAAAAGTTAGAAAGATACACGGTCTATAGTAAATATTCACAAATGATTGTTGCTGCTGTGTTTACTATTCTATTAAAGGTGTAAAATCCATAAAACACTTTAAGTTCAAAGTTAAATATGAATTTTTACCTTTCTAATTATGTCTCTTCTATTCACAATTGTGGTTAATGAATCAGAGACTGTGGCATCACTAGTTAAAAATGAGCTTGTTAAAAAAATAGAACTCAGGCCCACCGGACCTACTGAATCACAATCTGCACTTTTACAATCTCCCCAGTGTACTTGTGTACCCATGAATAGTTGAAAGGTACATTTCTACCTCGACATGTCTTTTCTGACTGAGAAATACACACATTTTATCCAGTTTGATATAAATAAAACACTCAAAAATGCATATGCCTGTGTTGAAACCATCATTTTATCATTTCTTTTCCAGACGAGTATAGTCTCTATACTGGTTTTGTGGATCACATGCAATACTCTTTTCTTGTAGTTAGAAATAAGGTAGAGAAAGTTACTTTGTAAAAAAATAAAAAATAAATGTGTGTGTATATATATATATATATATATATATATTAGTGGATAATTGAAGACAGTCTTCTAAATTAAAACAGTTCTCTTAACTTGCTGTTTTCTTCTTGGGTCACATTATGAACTCTTCCTGTGACCACATGGCATGTGTACTTTTGATTTCAGGGACTGCTGACATTCCAGGATGTGGCCATAGATTTCTCTCAAGAGGAGTGAGAATGCCTGGACCAAGATCAATGGGAATTGTACAGGGATGTGATGTTAGAGAAGTATAGGAACCTGCTCTCCTTGGGTGAGGATACCTTCCTTCCAGAATTCCTTATCCAACCACAGGGTTTAGAGTCCTTCATTTGTAGAATGTCTCCTGGAATCTTCTGCTTCCTACAATAGGGTTTCAGATTGCAACGTTTCAGGAAAGATTGGGAGTTTGTGGGTATAATTTATCTTATTCTTTTAAAATTGCAGCCTCCCTTTTAATATACTTTGTAACTGCTTGGGATGTGTCTATATGAACTGTGTACTATATGCTTCTGTTATAGTCCTTACAATATTTTTTTGTCTTATTTTCTGTAACAATTTTCCATGGATTCTTTGGGCTTAAGGTATATTAAAAGGGAGACTGCGATTCTGGGACTTCCCTGGTGATGCAGTGGTTAAGAATTCACCTGCCAATGCAGGGGACAGGGGTTCGATCCCTGGTCCGAGAAGATCCCACGTGCCACGGAGCAACTAAGCCAGTGGGCCACAACTACTGAGCCTGTGCACCACAACTACTGAAGCCGGTGCGCCTTGAGCCCGTGCGCCATTTATTTTTTGGAGAATAAAACCGCCTCTGAGTGATTAAAATTTAGACCAGCTAGTCAAAATGCTTTATCACCTGTTCTTCTAAAACACTGATCAATGGAACAAGTTTTACTAGGGATAACAGTGTGATTGTATTCTGGAGTTCATATGGGCAATATGGTTTATGACCTTGATGCTGGATCACGACATTTCAATGGTATAACTGCTATTAATTGTCTGTTTGTTCAACGATTAAAGTCTCACGTGATCTGAGTTCAGACTGGAGTCATCCTGGTTGGTTTCTGTCTATTGCAGATTTCTTCCAGTATGAAAGGACAAGAGCAATACGGCTTACTTTACAAAATATCTTCAAACTAAATGATGATATAATCTACATTCAATTAATTTATACATACCCTACTGTAGAACAGGGTTTGTTACGGTGGCAGAGTCCGGTAATTATGTAAAACTGAAACCTTTATCTGCACCGGTTCAAGTCCTCTTCCTAAGAATATGTTTATAATCAACATTCTTTCACAAATTACCCAATTTAATTCACCATAGCATTCCTCATATTAACTAAATGGAGAATCCTAGGCTATATACAAATCCAGAAAGGGCCAAAAATCATCAGCCCCCATGGATTATTACAACCCATTGCTGAGGCATTCAAATTACTTATTAAAGAACCACTATGTCCATCAACATCATCAATTTATATATTATTGCCCCAATGCTAGCCTTAACCCTGGCTCTCACAACATGAATTCCTCTTCCCATATCTTATCCACTAATTAATATAAATGTAGGCATATTATTTATATTAGCCATATCACACCTAGCCATTTATTCCATCCTCAGATCTGGATGAGCTTCACGTTCAAAATACTCACTCACTGGAGCTCTAGGGACAGTAGCACAGACAATCTCATATGAAGTAATGTAACCGTTATTCTATTCTCAGTCTTACTGATAAATGGATCATTTACACTTTCAACAGTATTTATTACACAAGAACACCTATGACTCATTTTCTCCTGACCCCTACCCAGAATTTGATTATCTCCGCAGTAGCAGAAATCCAATGAAGCCCCACTTGATTTAACAGAAGTAGAATCAAAACCTGTATATGTCTTCAATGTAGAAAATGTAGCAGACCCATTCACCCCGTCCTTCCTAGAGAATATGTCAATTTCCCTATAATAAACATTTCCACAACAATCTATTTTTAGGAGCATTCAACAATCCCTAGGTGCCAGAATTATATACAGCCCAAGTCATTATTAAAACACATCTAAAAATCTCCTTTCTATGAATTTGAGCATCCTACCCACAATTTTGATATGATCAACATATACATCTCTTATAAAAAGTTTTTTTACTACTAACATTAGCCCTATGTATATGAGAGCTTTCTCTACCTGTCATCATACCAGGCAACCCACAGCAAACTTAAGAAATATGTCTGACAAAACAGTTACTTTGATAGAGTAAATGATAGAGGTTTCAATGCTCTTATTCCTTGAATTGAATTCTTCCAAAGAATTTTATATTCTCCATGCTACCACATTACACCACATGCTATATAGTAAGGCTCTCTAAGTAAGCTTCAGGCACATACCCCCAAAATGTTTTTGTATATCCTTCCTGTGCTAATAAACTCTCATTGTTTTTACTATCATTCTACTGACCATTATCTCAGGAAATATAATTGTATAACAAACTCACACTGGTTAATTGTATCCCCATTTTAATAAAAAACATGAACCCATAAGCTACAGAAGCATCCAACAAATAATTCCTAAAACAATCCACCACATCAATACTACTTATAATGGCTATTATCACTAATCTAATATACTCTGGTCAAAGAACACAATGAATAACAAAAATCTTTAATCCAGCAGCATCCACCCTCATGACAATCGCCCCTTGTCACAAAAATAGGACTTTCCCCATTTCACTTCTGAGTGCCTGAAGTCACACAAGGCATCCCATGAACAGCAGACCTGATGCTATCAACATCACAAAATTGCACCCCTATCAGTTTTATACCACATGTCACCATCCATCAACCTAAATATACTGTTAATCATAGTGATATTATAAATCATAGCTGGAGGCTGAGGCAGACTTCGCCATACTCACCTGGAAAAAATTACTCCCTCCTCATCAATTGCCCATATAGGATGAATAACAGCTATTATAATGTATATTCAGATTATAACAATCCTAAACATACTAATTTATATCATACCAACACTGTCTTCTTCTTATTTATGCCCAGATCATGTACTACAAGAGTATAATTATCACACACATGTGATAAAACACCTCCCATCCCAATCCTTTTCCTCACCATTATAGTATCATTAGGACATCGCCCATCACTATCAAGGTTTTTAACCAAATGAATAATTATCCAAGAGATAACAAAAATGACAACATCATTCTCCCAACACTAATAGCCATCATAGCAGTCCTCAGCATGTATTTCTACTTGCAGCTAACATACTCCACATCAATAACTATATTCCCTTCATTAAACAACACAAAGACAAAACAATTTGAACATACAAAGAAATAACCTTCCTATCATTACCAATCCTAATACCCACACGATTACTACACACAACACCCATTCTATTGGTGCTGGACTAGGAATTTAGGTTAGTTCAGACCAAGAGCTTTCAAAACCCTAAACAAGTAAAATTTACTTAATTCCCAAAAATAAGGATTGCAAGACTTTATTCTACATTAATTGAATGTAAAGCAAACATTGTATTTAAGCCAAATCTTTACGAGATTGATGAGTTTTAACTCCAGGAAACTTCAGTTAACAGGCAAATCCTCTAGTCAACTGGCTTCAGTCTACTTCTCCTTCATTTGAGAAAGAAAAAGAGAAAAAAAGTCAGGAAAATCACCGGCAGAATTGAAGCTGCTTCTCTCAAGTTACAGTTCAATTTGTTGATTCACCACAGGGTTTGCCAGAAAGAGGGCTCAATCTCTGTCTTTAGATTTAGAGTCTAATGCTAACTCAGTCATTTTACCTCTGTTCATACACTGCTGATTATTTTCAACAAATCACAAAGATATTGGCATTTTATCTTTACTATTTGGTGCTTGAGCTGGAGTAGCAGGCAGCATCTTAAGTATATTAATCCAGGCTGAGCTATGCTGACCTGGAGCGCTACTTGGAGATGCCCAAACCTGTAAGGTAGTCATAACAGTCCCTGCACTTGTAATAATTTTCTTGATAGTTGTACCCATTATGATTGCAGGCTTTGAAAACTGACTTGGGCCACTAATAACTCGGACACCTGAAGTAGCATTTCCCCAAATAAATCATATAAACTTTTGACTACTTCCCCCATCATTCTTACTCCTACTCATATCACCAGTAGTAGAAGCTGGTTCTGGTACCAGTGGAGCCGTGTATTCAGCTCTAGCCTGCAATCTGGCCCATGCAGGAGCCTCTGTCGACCTAACTGTTTTCTCCTTACATTTAGCAGGTGTCTCTTCAATTCTTCGTATTGTTACTTTTATTACTATAGTCTTTAATACAAAACCAGCAGTCATATCCCAATACCAAACACCATTATTTGTTTAATCTTCCCCAACTATAGCCATATTATTATAATTACCAATCTCAGTCCGAGCAGCCAGAATTGTCATACTGTTAAGAGATAGAAATCTAAACACTACTTTCTTTGACCCTGCAGGAGGGTCATTATTAAAACACACCTAAATAGGAGACCGAATCCTATACCAACACCTATTTTGACTCTTTGGTCACCCTGAAGTCTGTATTCATGGCCTACCAGGGTTTGTTATAAACTCACATATCATTACATACTATTTAGGACAAAAAGTGCCTTTCAGCTATTTGGGAATAGTATGAGTCATGTTCACTGGCTTTTTAGGATTTCTCTTGTGGGCCCATCATATGTTTACCATAGGGATAGCTGTCGACTCAGGAGCATACTTTGCATCAGCTACCGTAATTACTTCTATCCCTACAGGACTAAAAGTATCTAGCTGATTAGCAACTCTTTATTTAATTTTTCTTTTTCTTTTCTTTTTTTTTTTGGCTGCGTTGGGTCTTGTTTGCTGCACTTGGGCTTTCTCTGGTTGCGGTGAGCGGCAGCTACTCTTCGTGTGGTGTGCGGCCTTTTCATTGCAGTGGCTTCTCTTGCTGCAGAGCACAGCCTCTAGGCGCGTGGGCTTCAGTAGTTGTGGCTTGTGGGCGCACGGGCTTTTTGCTCCGCGGCATGTGGAATCTTCCCAGATGAGGGCTCGAACCCGTGTCCCCTGCATTGGCAGGCGAATTCTTAACCACTGCGTCACCAGGGAAGTCCCTGGTTAGCAACTGTTCACGGAGGTAATATTATATGACCTCCCACTGTATTATGAGTTTTAGGCTTTAGTTTTTCTTTTTACAGTAGGTGGTTTGACAGGAATCATCTTAGTCAACTCATCCCCAGACATTGTCCTCCAGGATACATACTATGTAGTAGCACACTTCCATGACCTAATGTCCATGGGAGCAGTTTTCACTATTGTAGGAGGCTTCCTACACTGATTCCCACTATTCTCAGGTTATACAGTTAACTCAGCATGAGCAAAAATTCACTTCACAAGTATATTTGTAGTAGTAAATATGACTTCCTGCAGCACTTTCTTGGCCTCTCAGGGATGTCACTACGTTAGTCTGAGTACCCTGAGGCACACACCACATGAAATATTTTGTCTTTAGGCTCATTCATCTCAGTAGCAGCAGTAATGCTAATAATCTTCATACTTTGAAAAGCATTTGCGTCTAAACAAGAAGTCATAGCAGTGGAAATTGCTACTCCTAACCTAGAAAGGTTACACGAATGCCCTCCACCATATCCTATGTTTCAAGATCCTACCTATGTAAATGTAAAATAAGGAAGGACTCAAGTCCTTTTCAACTAGTTTCAAGCCAACACCATAACAATTATGTCTTTCTCAATAAATGAGATAAAAGTAAAAAGTGATGTAGCTTTGTCAAAGTTAAATCATAGGCTAAAATCCTGTATATCACTAAGGCATATCAATTTCATCTAGGCTCTCAAGAAACAACATCACCGATTATGGAAGAACTTTTACATTTTCATCATCACACATGAATAGTGATTTTTAAAATAAGTTCTCTAGTCCTCTATATCATTTCACTAATATTGACATCTAAACTAACTCACATGCATACAATAGATGCACAGTTAGAGAAAATGTGAACAATTTACTAGCCACTATTGTAATCTTAATTACCCTATCATCATTGTGAATCCTTTACATGATACATGAAATCAATAACTCTTCCCAAACCATAAAAACTATGGGTCAGTAATGATACTGAAGCTACAAATACACAGATTATGAAGATTTAAATGTTGACTCCTCTGTAATTCCCACATCAGAGTTAAAACCAGGAGAATAATGACTAATAGAAGTCAACAACCGAGTAGTTAGAGATAGTCATTGAATATTAGTTTCATCTGAAATTGTTGTACACTCCTGAGTTGTTCCTTCTCAGACCTAAAAAGAGCTGCTATCCCAGGACGCCTAACTTAAAGAATCCTAATACCAACAGGACCAGGCCTATGTTGTGGACAAGAGAGCTCGTTTTCCTGAGTTCAAAGACAGGACAGAGGGATATGGCTGAGATATGGGGTGAATCTGGAGCCCATGGGGATGCACTCTCCAAGCTCCAGGATAGGAATGGGGCCTCTAGGGTCCCAGGCCACCCACCACACCCTCCCGAGCAGGATCTGGGCAACATTCCCTGTCAGTGATGAGGCAGCCCTAGCACTTGTCACGCCCCGATGTTGTGTCCTATGTGGGACCCATGCTCTTGGGACCACACCCCACACTCTGCAGGTCCATGCTACAGGGTCCTTCATGCCTCAGGAATAGAGCCCACACAGCAAGTAGTTCCGTCCCCAACCAGCAGGAGGAGGGGAGGAGAGCAGGGGCACCAGGGGAGTCTCACTCAGACAACAACACCCCAGGGGTGCCAGCGGTGACAGTGATGATGCAGATGAGGCACAGACCAAGAGATGGGACCAGAGGACCCAAAAGGCAGCTGGTCAGGTCCTGGCTCATCTGCACCCCGGACACCTTTGTCCCTCATACACCCCCTTCCTCATACACCCTCTCCTTAAATGCAGAATCTTCAGATGCAAACAGACAGAGCTTCAGACTGAAAGTCAGCTCTTCCAAAATGACCCGTCAGCAAACACTGCAGGATTCCACTCCAGTGGGTGCCCTGGAGTCGACAACTCAGTGACTGAAGTGGATATCGGTGCCAGGGGCAGTGGGAGGGAATGGGGAGTGAGACTTTCATGGTTGTGGAATTTTGGTTTTGCAAGATGAAAAGTTCTAGGGATGCTGGTGATGGCTCCACGAGAAAGTGAATATATCTGATGCCTCAGAAACGTGCACTTAAAATGGTGATGATGGTAAAGGGTATGTGATGTGTGTTTTATTTCACTTAAAATAAATTCTTAAAATAATGTCTTGTTAATTGAGATTCCATTTCGACTCCCCTTCATCACAAATGTCAGAGGCCCAGACACAGTCCCCTACCTTAGGGGCCATCACGGTACCCTCACAGAGCACGTGGGAGACCATTCTTAGGGGGGGCTAGTCTGTGCTCACCTGACCTCTGTCCAGGGGGACCCAGGCAGTGGTGACCCCCATAGATTAGACATATGATATGCTATGATATTAATATGATACCACCAAGTGTTGTCACTCACCAGAGCACAGAGTAGCAACCCACTCAAACATGTCTGACCTCATATGATTGTGACAAGATTAAGAGAAGAAAAGGAACCACAGGTTAATCAGGGCAACACCCTTAATGCAGAGGTTGGAAATCTCAAAGGGGACAGGACACACTGCAGGCAAAGAGCGCATATGCGGTCTCCCCGTACATGTGATCCTGACCCATGCAGGTGTGGTGAGACCCACACAGTCCCCGCACCCTATACCTGGGGTCACACATCCACACTCACCAGGGTGACCCACCTCCCCAGACCCTGCACCTAAAGTCACACGTTCTCTCTCACCAGGTGACCCCTCCTCCCCAGACCCCTCCACCTGGGTCACATGGCCACAGTCCCAGGGTGACCTCACCTCCCCAGACCCTGCACCTGGGGTCACACGTCCCCTTGGTCAGGACACCATGGCTCTGCAGCCTGCTCCCCCAATGTGGAAACAAGCTGGGTCCCTGGGACCTCCTGGGATGGGAAAAAGTGTCAGGTGGGTCTCCTTTCCCCACACTTGTCCCACAGGAGTCCTCCTCTTCTCACTTTGGTTCTGTGTGATTTTAACTGTTTTTAAAGCTTTCAGGCTAGAGTTGAACACACGACCTTGGCGCTGGCAGGCTCAGTCCTTTCTCGTCTCACTTACATGTTGAGAAAACTCACAGGACAGCAGGGCTGAAAGCCGAGGGGCAGCTCTGGACTCTGCTGAGTAGGGACGGTAGACTGGAAGGAGTGCTCAGCAGCAGCCTCAGCTGTTACCCATCGGCCTTTTGCCCAATCTGCGTGCCCTGCAATCAATTCACCAGCTAAACCTGCCTCCCTATGCACCATGCACGTGCTGGTAAATTGGAATTATTGCCAGGTAGCCTCCCTGAGGATTCTCCACGAGCCCCAGGGAAGGTGAACCTTGCAGGGATTAAGACTAAGGCCCCAACCATAGCACTGACCCTTGGGAGGACCAGGTCACCACACTCAGAAGAGAGGCTGTTACATAGACAAACCCACCTCAGCTCCAGACCCCAGACATCTAAGCACTGACATTCAGATGCAGGCACGGAGCTTCCCAGTACTGAGGCCAGGCCGGGTCTCTACCCAGGTGCCCATAGTCCTAGCGTACACAGAACATGGTCAGGTCTAAATCTTCTTATTATAGACAACACATGGTCAGCTCTAAACATAATCAGTAGACAGGACATGCAGAGGTCTAAATCTACCGTGTAGACAGAACTTGATCATGTTTAAACTAGCTTAGGGCTGATCTCATAGGAGGTACAGATCACACACATGGGTCTCTCATCTTTGGACACCCACATCAGGAAACTGAACAAAATCTTTGTCATTAAACATTTCAACAGGCAAAACAGAAATGTTCCCAATTTCTCTGGCCACCTGATGGTCAGGATCCACGGGTGAGCCACGAACTTCTTAGAGTGCAACCCAGTCTGCTGCCAAGACAGACAAGAAGTGGCCTGATTCCAGCCTCCCAGGCTTCCAGAAGGAGGCGACCACACTGGAAGCCCAGGCAGGAGAGTCCTGCATGGTCCGGGCCGGGAGATCCGGTCTGTCCATTCGGCTGGCCGATTCCAGGCGGGGCGCTCAGGGCCGCTGAGAGCCCTACACTCAGGTCCTGCTTCCCTGCAGCGTGTGCGTGTGCGTGTGCACGTGTGTGTGTGTGTGTGTAGAGGGGGCTGTGGCTGACGGCTCCCATGGCTCCCGTCCCAGGCACCATGCTGTCTTCGAGGGGAGGCACGGGGAGAGGTAGGGACACAGAAGCCGTTGGAGAGAAGAACCTACCGCAGAACTCCTTGCACACTGGCTCGCCCCACCCGGGGACCCGCCTGCCCATCGTGGGCCGCGTGTCACCCCCCAACCCCCCACCCCCGAGGGCAGGGTGCCTGATCTTTCAACAGCACAGGATCTCACATGAAGGAGACCCAGTGGGGACTGTCACCCCCCGACTCCTGATGCTGAGTTAGGGGAGAATGAACACCCTTGACTGGGCGATGGGACCCTGTGAGAAAAGAGGTGGCAGCCCCATCCAAGTCGGGGCCTGGCTGAGAGATGGGAACACAGGAGCCAAGTGCAGGGCCTGGAGGCCAGGCCAACAGGAGGGGCACCCCCATCCTTGGCCGGGCTCCCCAACTGTGACATTGTTGCTTTAGGGGACCTGGCGCAGGTGACTGAATGTAATGGAGGTCTAAACTGGACCCTGAATGGGGTTTAAAGAAGGTGTGAAGGATGTTACTGAGACAGTGACAGTCATTGGAGGACAGACTCTGTGTCAGGACATCCTGCTCCATCCATTTAAATCCCTGAGATCTGTGACCTTTACGTGGCTATGCAGGATTGTTGGAGCAGCTGCGAGCGGATATATCTGGGGCACAATTCAGTCTGCAACCAACTTGCAAGTGGTTCCAGCAAACACACAGGTGTGTGCACAGGCAGGCACAGCACACACACAAACATATGCACGTGCACAGCACAAATATATTCACACACTAGCATATGAACACACATGCACGCATATGCCCATGGACACACTAACGTGTGCAAGTGCACATACCTATGCACATTCACAGCATATGTATGCAAACAGGCACATGCACAAGCATAGCACACACACAGGGAATAAAGTGAATCCGTAAAGTATTAATTCCTGAACACAAGTGAAGCTGACATGTATTTTTCCCTTTTCTTAGCTTTGATGTTTTTCACAATAAAAAGTTTAAGAAAAAAGTTAATGGCAAATGACTTTTGATTCATAGGACTTTCTGACATTATTCCACAAATATTAAGACAGGAGAAATGAATGTAGATATTACATGTGTCCACTAATGGACGAATGGAGAAGAAAAACACGGTCCATCAATACAAGGGAATGTTATTCAGCCTAAAAAGGAAGGCAGTTCTGACACGGGCTGCAGCAGGGATGAACCTTGAGGGCATTATGCTCAGTGATGTAAGCTAGACACAAAAAAACAAACAGTGCTTGATCCACTCATACAAGACCCCTAGAGCAGTCGGAAACATAGAGACATAAAGTAGGATGTTGAGTGCCAGAGGCTGAGGGAGGGACAATGGGGAGTGAGTGTTTAATGGGGACTGTTTCAATTTTGCAAGATGAAAAAGTTCTGGAGGACGATGGCGGTCAGGTTTGCACAACAGTGCGAATTACTTCTTGACCCTGAAATGTGCACTTAAAAATGGTTAAGATAGTAAATTTTATGTTATGTGTATTTGACCACAATTTTTAAAACTTTTTTAAAAACAACAGAAAATAGTCCATGAATACCACAAGATGCACAACTTCACTAACAACCGAGGGATTAAAGCCATAAGAAAAATACTGTGCATACACCTACCAGAATGGCAGACATGAAAGACATAGTATCAAATATCAGCAGGATGTGGAGCAATGGAAAGCCTGGTACGCAGCGGGGGGGGGGGGGATGCAACCACTTCTGAAACAATCGGGCCTCAGATAGCGAAGTCCGTGCACACAGACCCACAGTGCTCCTCCCACTTGAACACAAACCCACCAGCCCTGCACCAGGACACACGGATATGGACTCTGCAGCCACAGGAGCCAAACCTGAAAGAACTTGAAGGCCATCACAAACGGATGCAGAAATGAACCATGCACGCTCCTATGAAGGAATATTCCACAGCAATGGAGTACATTTTGTTTAATGGTAGTAAAACTATAAAAATTATTTTAAAAAAACTATATTCACAAGATGACAGAATCTATAATTCTGGCACCTAGGGATTGTCAAATGCTCCTAAAAATAGATTGTTGTGGAAATGTTTATTATAGGGAAATTGACATATTCTCTAGGAAGGACGGGGTGAATGGGCCTGCTACATTTTCTACATTGAAGACATATACAGGTTTTGATTCTACTTCTGTTAAATCAAGTGGGGCTTCATTGGATTTCTGCTACTGCGGAGATAATCAAATTCTGGGTAGGGGTCAGGAGAAAATGAGTCATAGGTGTTCTTGTGTAATAAATACTGTTGAAAGTGTAAATGATCCATTTATCAGTAAGACTGAGAATAGAATAACGGTTACATTACTTCATATGAGATTGTCTGTGCTACTGTCCCTAGAGCTCCAGTGAGTGAGTATTTTGAACGTGAAGCTCATCCAGATCTGAGGATGGAATAAATGGCTAGGTGTGATATGGCTAATATAAATAATATGCCTACATTTATATTAATTAGTGGATAAGATATGGGAAGAGGAATTCATGTTGTGAGAGCCAGGGTTAAGGCTAGCATTGGGGCAATAATATATAAATTGATGATGTTGATGGACATAGTGGTTCTTTAATAAGTAATTTGAATGCCTCAGCAATGGGTTGTAATAATCCATGGGGGCTGATGATTTTTGGCCCTTTCTGGATTTGTATATAGCCTAGGATTCTCCATTTAGTTAATATGAGGAATGCTATGGTGAATTAAATTGGGTAATTTGTGAAAGAATGTTGATTATAAACATATTCTTAGGAAGAGGACTTGAACCGGTGCAGATAAAGGTTTCAGTTTTACATAATTACCGGACTCTGCCACCGTAACAAACCCTGTTCTACAGTAGGGTATGTATAAATTAATTGAATGTAGATTATATCATCATTTAGTTTGAAGACATTTTGTAAAGTAAGCCGAGTTGCTCTTGTCCTTTCATACTGGAAGAAATCTGCAATAGACAGAAACCAACCAGGATGACTCCAGTCTGAACTCAGATCACGTGAGACTTTAATCGTTGAACAAACAGACAATTAATAGCAGTTATACCATTGAAATGTCGTGATCCAGCATCAAGGTCATAAACCACATTGCCCATATGAACTCCAGAATACAATCACACTGTTATCCCTAGTAAAACTTGTTCCGTTGATCAGTGTTTTAGAAGAACAGGTGATAAAGCATTTTGACTAGCTGGTCTAAATTTTAATCACTCAGAGGCGGTTTTATTCTCCAAAAAATAAATGGCGCACGGGCTCAAGGCGCACCGGCTTCAGTAGTTGTGGTGCACAGGCTCAGTAGTTGTGGCCCACTGGCTTAGTTGCTCCGTGGCACGTGGGATCTTCTCAGACCAGGGATCGAACCCCTGTCCCCTGCATTGGCAGGTGAATTCTTAACCACTGCATCACCAGGGAAGTCCCAGAATCGCAGTCTCCCTTTTAATATACCTTAAGCCCAAAGAATCCATGGAAAATTGTTACAGAAAATAAGACAAAAAAATATTGTAAGGACTATAACAGAAGCATATAGTACACAGTTCATATAGACACATCCCAAGCAGTTACAAAGTATATTAAAAGGGAGGCTGCAATTTTAAAAGAATAAGATAAATTATACCCACAAACTCCCAATCTTTCCTGAAACGTTGCAATCTGAAACCCTATTGTAGGAAGCAGAAGATTCCAGGAGACATTCTACAAATGAAGGACTCTAAACCCTGTGGTTGGATAAGGAATTCTGGAAGGAAGGTATCCTCACCCAAGGAGAGCAGGTTCCTATACTTCTCTAACATCACATCCCTGTACAATTCCCATTGATCTTGGTCCAGTCATTCTCACTCCTCTTGAGAGAAATCTATGGCCACATCCTGGAATGTCAGCAGTCCCTGAAATCAAAAGTATACATGCCATGTGGTCACGGGAAGAGTTCATAATGTGACCCAAGAAGAAAACAGCAAGTTAAGAGAACTGTTTTAATTTAGAAGACTGTCTTCAATTATCCACTAATATATATATATATATATATATATATATATATATATATATATATTTACAAAGTAACTTTCTCTACCTTATTTCTAACTACAAGAAAAGAATATGGCATGTGATCCACAAAACCAGTGTAGAGACTATACTCGTCTGGAAAAGAAATGATAAAATGATGGTTTCAACACAGGCATATGCATTTTTGAGTGTTTTATTTATATCAAACTGGATAAAATGTGTGTATTTCTCAGTCAGAAAAGACATGTCGAGGTAGAAATGTACCTTTCAACTATTCATGGGTACACAAGTACACTGGGGAGATTGTAAAAGTGCAGATCGTGATTCAGTAGGTCTGGTGGGCCTGAGTTCTATTTTTTTCTCAAGCTCATTTTTAACTAGTGATGCCACAGTCTCTGATTCATTAACCACAGTTGGGACTAGCAGAGAGATAATTAGAAAGGTAAAAATTCATATTTAACTTTGAACTTAAAGTGTTTTATGGATTTTACACCTTTAATAGAATAGTAAGCACAGCAGCAACAATCATTAGTGAATATTTACTATAGACTGTGTATCTTTCTTTTTTGTGTAGGATTCCAGGGAAAAGGCCTGGGCTGTGGCCACAGTGGGCGGGGCCCCCAGGCCGGGCCGCCCCTCCAGAACCCCCGGAAGGGCTCCTGGCAGCTCCAGGCAGCTCCTCCCCCGGCGCCGCCCTCCCTCCCGGAAGGACTCGGGGCAGAGCGGTCCCACCTCCTCGCCCAGAACGGATCCCGCATTTCCGCAGAGCTGGAACTCCCGGCTCGGGGTCTCTTCCCTCCGCCGTCACTGAAGTGCCCCGGAGCCCGAGGGAAGGGCGGCCTCACTGAGGCTGCCGGCTCTGGAGGGGCCTCAGCGGCCGAAGCCGTGACAGTCCTGGGGACCGCGGGCCGGGTAAGTGGGCGCCGACCCTCCTCCTGGTCCGGTGCCCGGGCGTCAGTGCAAGACCAGCTTCTGAGGGGCAGGGGTTCGCTGCCACCCGCCGCTGCTGTGCAGAGAAAGCGGCCCCCAGCGTTCTGGTCCCGGGGAACTTTGGTCCCTCCTCTCGCCCCTGCCCTCAGCCTGGCTCGCGGGGCCTGGTGGGCGTGGGGAATGGGTCGGCCTGAGCCTCCTGAGGGGAAACGGGGAAAGGGAGGCGCAGGGTCTGGTTGGAGCGTCAGCGCCCCTTCTCCTGACTGTGGGGAAAGTGGCTGAAAACGCATCCCCAGGCTCGCAGGCCCCTTGTTCAGCCGAGTCTCTCTGCGCTCCTTCCTCGCTGAGCTAAAGTACCGGGGGGAGGGGACAGGGGAGGGTAATGGCGCAGGTAATGGGGAACATCAAAAGATGATTGTTAACTAAGGAAAACCAGCTCTCCCAAGGTGAGGAATGTAGCGCTTTTCTTTGTATGGGTATATGCAAGAGTCTGGGCTCACTGAAATCCTTCCTTTGATATGCACCTCAGCTCTCTGGGGCCAGCATTCTGTATTTGCATATCCTGAGTTCCTCAGGGCCCACCGGCTCACATTGGAGGTCTGCAAGTGCTGATGATTGTGACATCCTTTTTTTTACTGATATGGCAAGAAATATTCCATTTCTCACAGGCTTGAGGGGCAGAGAGTGAAAAAGAGTAGGAGAATCTCATTCAGCATATAATTTGGCTTATATATATATATATATATATATAATATTTATATTTATCTGTGCTAATGGAGGCTCTCAATTCCAATCAATTTGTACTACTGCCCTCTATGTATTAATTTCATCAATATCATATCATGATATGATATTTATCATGATAAATGCCTATAAAATTGATGTAATCCATTTAAACAGGATAATGATTTTTAAAGGAAACATAATAGAAATATAACAACAAAACCCTTAACCACCAAAGGCTGTGTGTGGAACAACCTAAATACATGTTCCATTGTTAAAATATTGAAAGGTGTATTCAGTAGAAATATCAACGAAATAAAAAATAATAAGGGCAGCGGAATGCTGAAATGTTGTATCTTCATCATTAAAGTGGCAGAAAATCATTTATTAGTAGGCACTGAGGGCAGAGGATGCCTGATTTTATATCTTTGTCATATCTGTGCAGTTGTTTCAGCAAGTAACTTAAAGACAAAATGGAAAAACAAGGAGGTTTGTGCCTGAGATCATGTTGATGTGAAACCAGGGATGGCCACCTTGTGCCAGGTGAGTGAAGTTTACCTGGCCAGGTAGACCACAGAGCTCCTGAGAAGCCAGGGTTGGAATTCTTCTGCTGGGTGCCCCTTAGCTTCTGTGACTTGATTGATTGTGAGTCATGTTGGGGGAAAGACCTGATCACAGGAAATGGGTGGAAATAGAGTGATTTGGGGAGCAGCTAACGACATTCATCACAGCTCATGGCCTGATTGAATTTTAAAGAAACAGGAAAACATGCTTCTTATGGAATCAGAGAATATGAGGGCTGGACAATCCCAGAAAATGAGAAACACCCATCCCATTTTCCAGATGAGAAAACAGAAGCCCAGCAAGGTGAAATCCCTCACCCAAGTTGCACCTGTCTCTCTTCCCCACTACATGGTTCATGAAAGCAGGACTCTTCCTGTCTTGATCACTGCTGAACTCCAAACAGGGCCAGGCATCTAGCAGCTGCTTCAAAAATTTTGGTTGACTGGATGAACAATGATATTTCTTTCTTTCTCACTCTTATTCAGGACTGTGCCAAGAACTCCCCAGGTTGCGATGTAATTCGATAAATGTAAATATTAATTGAGTTTTGTTGTGATGAGGACTTAGGCTTTGAAAGTAACAGACTTGGTTCAGATCCTGGTTCTGCCACTCAATAGCTGTTTGGTTTTGGGAAAATTACTAAACCTCTCTGAGCTTACTTCCTTCTTTGTAAAGTGGGGATAAAACTATCTGAGCCAGTAGAGCACCTGCATCAGGGATGTGCACTAAGTATTGGTCTTTCTCACTCTCCCACTCCTTCTCTCTGTTCTTCCCAGATAAGATGTATAGAAGGATATAGTAGTTTTTTTTAAAAAAAATAATTAATTTAATTATTTTTGGCTGCTTTGGGTCTTCGTTGCTGCGTGTGGGCTTTCCCTAGTTGCAGTGAGCGGGTGTTACTCTTTGTTGCGGTGCGCAGGCTTCTCATTGCGGTGGATTCTTTTGTTGTGCTTGTTGTGGAGCACCGGCTTTAGGCGCGCGGGCTTCAGTAGTTGTGGCCTCCAGGCTCAGTAGTTGTGGTGCATGGGCTTAGCTGCTCCGCGGCATTTGGGATCTTCCCTGACCAGGACTCGAGCCCATGTCCTCTGCCTTGGCAGGCAGATTCTTAACCACTGCGCCACCAGGGAAGTCTGATATAGTACTTTTTAAAAAGGGGTTTTAATTTATTTCAGAAAATAGACATTTTTCTTGTAGAAAAGTTTATTCCCCTATAGAAACATAAACACGCAAACCACTCCAAATGCTGTATTCTATGGGTTAGATATTATCAGTCACATTTTATAAGTAATTGGGCAAATGCCAAAGCACTAGCTACTGGGGAGTAAGAAGACTCAAATCTGGGGTGCTCCTCACCCCAATTTCAAGAGCAGGGTGTGTTTTTCAAATCCATGTTTCATCTGGTCTTTGTTTCTCATCCATATTCTGTGTCTGCCTTTCTCAAGAAGGCTCAGATCCTACGCTTTCACACCCTCCTGGCTGGCTGTGTCCCAGCTCCCGCCCTGGAGCCTCTGCATGCCTGGGTGTGCCTGGTCCCCCTGTGCAACACCAGCTTTGCCAGGGAGCTGCTGTATCGTGCACTGCTTGCTGTACCCAGAGTACCCGGACCCTTCTGGTACATGAAGTACACCCTCATCACCATGTGTGCACGCCCATCCCCTTACCTTATATCCTGCCTCTAAGCAAGGGTTGGGGGTGACTACAGTGTGCATTCAGCTGTGTGAGGTGCTGGGATCAAAGTGAAGTTCCCAGCTTTTGAAGTTGCAGGCTTGAGGGGCATACAGTGATTTAAAGTTGGGTCACCTGACTTAAAAGGGGGACTGATTGATTTAAAGCCAAGGCAGCTGACTTAAAGCCTGCATCCCTCAGCTGCAGGACGAGACCAGCTTTGGCGGTGCACGGGTTCGCTCCAAGCCAGCACTGCTGTTCAGGAAGAGCTTCCAGTAGCGCCATAGTGCAGGGGGACTTGGTCCGTTGTCTTGCCCCTGCCCTCAGAGGGGGGCCACCTGCTCTTCTGGAGAATCAGGGAGGGGGAAGTGCAGAGTCCCAGCTGGAGTTGCGGCACCTCTTGTCTGATGGCAGGGAAAGCGGGGCGGGGCTGTGTGGTGTCCTGGGGCTGGACTCACCAGGTCGACTCAGCCTCTCAGTCTCCTAACCTCCCCCCCCACACCCCACAAGAGTTTCCAATAATATGTAATTGCGCCTTAGGTTCTCGGTCTTCAAACTCATACCCAGGCTCCCAGGTTCCTTGATTCAGCCAATTCCCCTGTGCTCTTTCTTCTATTAGATACAGTCCCAGAGGGAGGGGCTGGGGGATGAGACTGGAGGGATACCGGCAGCACTGGCCTCAGCTGACTAAAGAGATCCGGGGCCTGCGCTATCACACATGTGCGAGGACCCTTAAGGCGGGATCGAGGGGGCCAGCTAGAGGCAGTGTTTGCTGCCTCAAGTGAGTATGGATCACCGTCGGGTGGGGAGCAGCCTGACCCCTGAGAAGTACTGTTAGGAGGATGTGTTCCTCCCTCGGCTTCAAGGACGTGGGTGGGCTTCAGGGCTCCAGTTCCACTCCAGGCCTCCAGGTCCGACTGCACCGCAGCGGCCTTGCAGACCTGCCTTCCTGTCCCAGAACTTGCCAGGCTCCAGGAAGAATCCAGACTGCAGAGATGGTGCCTGAGCACTCCAGCTTAAGAAGTGCTGTCCCCGGGGACCCAACAGTGGAGGGAGGAAGGGTGAAGGGAGTGGGGGTGTTGGGTACTGAGGGGTGGCTGCCCTGGGAGACGTTGAGAGAGAGATATCGCCCCCCACACCCCCTGCCCCTGCAACTGACCCATTGATGTCATAGGATCTCAGGGCCTTTTAGTCAGAGATGCCTCTGCTTCTTTACTCCTGTGTTCAAAACTATGCAAAACCAACTCTTCATCCTCTTGCTGCCATGCCAGGACTTTTAAAGCACTGTTCTTTGGAAGCACTCGTTCCCTAAACTGCAGTTTGGAGCTGTCGCAGCTATTTAAAAGTGTTCTCCTTAAACTGAGACTAAATCCCACTCTTTTGGGAAAACGGCCTTCACTTCATTGGAGATCGTCTTTTCTGCCCATTCCTTCCTTCTACTGCCCTCTTAAGAACCCCTGTGCTCAAAGAGCTTGGTGATTTATTTTTTGCTTGATGTCAAACAGAAACCTTCCCCATGCACCCTAAAAAGCTTTCCTGGATCATAGTTGTTTCACAACCATGACAGTGTTTTGCAGTTAGTATACACTGGGTAGACTGCCTAGCAATCCCTCCAAGAGCCAGAGGTGAGCAACACCTTTACTTATTTGATTGGATGCCCTTCAAGTTTAAGAAGGTACCATTCTTATGACCCAGCAGATAAGACAGAGCCCTGGATGGCTGTGGCTGTGATTAGATAACTTCTGATGATTTTATTTCCCTTACTGAGCTGCTGCTTCTAGGTTAAATTCATTTTATTACCTGTCCAGGTTTAAAGAAAGACTGACAGAGTCACTGGAATAGGTCAGGAGTCCGAGCTCAGGGTTGGTCAAAGGTACTCACAGGGAGGAAGGTGGATAAAAATAGGTGGGTAAAATAGGAGGGTTGGCAAGTACAGCCAGGACACCCGTGTTCATCGTGCATACTAATAAAGGCCAGAATCTCCTCATTTATCTCTGGTGGGAAGTTCTGATGGTTTCACAGGATCAAACTCAAATCATATTCAAACTAGGGGATTTCCCTGAGCATAAAAGGAAGTATCCATCCCTAGCAGGAGTCGCTAAAGAAGAATAAAGACGTAGATGTAGAGAACGGACTTGAGGACACAGGGAGGGGGAAGGGTAAGCTGGGATGAAGTGAGAGAGTGGCATGGACATATATACACTACCAAAGGTGAAATAGATAGCTATTGGGAAGCAGCTGCATATAGCACAGGGAGATCAGCTCAGTGCTTTGTGACCAGCTAGAGGGGTGGGTTAGGGAAGGTGGGAGGGAGACACAAGAGGGAGAGGATATGGGAATATATGTATACGAATATTTGATTCACTTTGTTATACAGCAGAAGCTAACACAACAAGGTAAAGTAATTATACTCCAAGAAATATGTTAACAAGAACAACAAAAAAAACCCCCAAAATCTAAGTCAATCAAGCCAACGGAGACATTGTATGTGTTTACAGTTCAAGAAATCCACAAGAGAATCCTTTATTCTGTAGGCAATGAATGGTCCATTCGAAAAGAAAAAAACTTTCTAAAATGTTGTTTTTCCATTTATTGTTCAGAACATCCTTTTTATACCTCTGCATTTCTTACTATACAAAGCCAAGTCACGTGAGTTACAGGGAAGCAGCTGATTGATTTAAAGTTGAGTCATGTGATTTAAAAACCAGTGGCAGTTGATTGATTTAAATCCCGGTCATATGACATGAGAAGGGGGTGCTAAAAACTGCTTTTTCATCTCTGGCTCAGAATATCATATTTACCTTGGTTTTTCTTATGATTTAGAAAACTTGAGCTGTCTCTCCTTGGAATCATCAGGAGAAAAATACAGTATTTCAGGTTCATTCTTGAAACCAACTTCTCACGGTTAAGGTGTATTGGCTAAAAGATCTTCCTTCTTCAAGAGATTCCAAACCTCTGTAAGACACTTCATTGTAATTGGAGAAAAAAGAAGAATGAATTCAGGCCAGCAGTTGCAGGAGGCCAAGGCAGCCCCCAGGATTAGGGAAGGAGGAGGAGGAAGGGCTGAGAGTTGGCTTTAGAGCAGACAACCTCCAGAGGGCGCTGAAGCACCGGCAGAGCCCACCTGCCACTCCCAGTTTGGCACTCCAGAGTCAGATTTGGGTTTGGAGATGGGGTTGCTGTAACCCCAAGGAGGTGAGCAGAGAGGAGGAGTTGATTACCTCTGATTATCCTCTGACTCTCTGATTTGATTACCCTCTGACTCTCTGGCCCAAATTGCCTGACGTCACAGGGGGGACAGAGTTTTGCTTTCAGCAACTGATGGGACACTTCCAGGCTGGTCGGGTTGCCCAGTGGCCTGACAGCCTGACAGACTGACTGCGGTGTGATCGCCCTTCGTTTCTCCAGAATCTGTACATCAGGCGGTGCATGGGTGTGGGAGCCCATTCACCGCCACCCCCCACCCCCAGGGGGGATGGCACCTTCCCTGGCTGTACCCTATGATCACCAGGTGCTTGAAATGAATGCAAGATTTTTGACTTCAAGGAAAAGCTCACACAACCACTTCTGCCTCATAATGTGTGGGATTTACTATAATGGAAGGACATTATAAAGAACAGGTAGAAAGCTCACCTGTTGGTCTCCATGTAGGAGTTAATTTTGCATGAATCCCTCCTACATGAGTAGATAGCAGAGGTTTATTTTTGTTCCCGTGTGTGTAGTTGTGTCAGAGGATGTAGGTATGGTGATTTGAAGCCCTCAAAGAAATATTCTCAGAACTCTCAAGACTTCTCTTGATTGGAACCGAAAGAGACCTGGAAAAGGAGGAAAAGAAAAGGAGGAGGGAGAAAGAATGACTGTTTCTCAGTAAATTCACCTTCCTGGTTGATTGTTCTCTCTTCTCATTTCTTTTAACTTCCATGTATGTCTAATGGAATAATGTAGAAAGGCTGATTTTTATGCTTTAAAAGATTTTACATCACAAAGAAACTAGAAGTGGCTAACAGAACTTATTCAAATCAATTTTACATAGAGACTTTGATATTAAATTTGTATACTAAAATGGGTTTATCCAAATTTTCTCTTTCTTTTTGAGTGAATATTTGTAACATATTTTTGTAGATAATAATTTATCCTAGATGTACAAAATTGTGAGAATGGGTACCATTTTATACCACTTAAATGATTTCTTTTAAATGAATAGATTGTACACTTTAAATGCCAATGTTGTGTCTTACATGTTGTGTTTTAATTCCTTGATTTCCAAAACTTGTGTTTATTTAATTGATTTCAATCTAATAATCTGTGTCTCCCCTTTATTGTTTCTTACTTTATATTTTATTGATCTATAGTTAATTTACATTATTATATTAGTTTCAGAGGTACAACAGTGATTCATAAATGTTTAGGTTCTTCTCCATTTATAGTTATTATAAAAGAGTGGCTATATTCCCCATGCTATACAGTACACCACTGTAGATTATTGATTTTATACATAGTGGATTGTACCTCAAAATCTCCTACTACTATTTTGCTCCTCCACCCTATCTCTCCCTGCTGGTAACCACTAGTCTGTTTTTTAATCTGTGAGTCTGTTTTTTTTTGTTGTTGTTGTACTCAATTTTTCAGATGCCACGTGTAAGTGATAACATACCATGCTTGTTTTCTCATAACATACCATGCTTGTTTTCTCTGTGGCTTATTTTACTAAGCATAATACCCTCCAAGTCCATCCATGTTCTTGCAAATGGCAAAATTTCATTTTTTGCTGAAGTCATCATAAAAAAATCTTTTTTATCCACTAAGCTATTGATGAACACTTAGTTTGACTCTATATCTTGGCTATGGCAAATAACACTGTTATGAACATTGGGGTGCAGTTAGTTTTTTGAAATAGTGTTTTTGTTTTCTTCTGATATACCCAAGAGTGAAACTGCTGGATATTATGGTAGTTCTATTTTTAGTTTTTTGTGGAACCTCCATTCTGCTTTCCACAGTAGCTGCACTAATTCACATTCACATCAAGAGTGTACAAGAGTTTCCCTTTCTCCACATCCTCACTAACCTTTGTCATTTGTGATCTTTTTGATGACAGCCATTCTGACAAGACTGAGGTGATATATCTCATAGTTTTGATTTGCATTTTACTGCCGATTAGCTATGTTTAGCATCTTTGTGAGTTCTGGCTGTCTATCTGTACTTTTTCCTTGGAAAAATGTCTATTTAGGTCTTCTCATTTTTTTAAAAAAAAGATTTTGGGTGTTTTTCTGATATTGAGTTGTATGTGCTGTTTCTGTAGTTTAGATATGAACCCTTGCTTAGTCATCTTTTTGGTGTTAACCTCTTATCATGTGCAAATATTGTCTCTCCTTCAGCAGGTTGTCTTTTCATTTTGTCTTTGGTTTCCTTTGCTGTGCAAAATCTTTTAAGTTTAGTGAAGTCCCATTTGTTTATTTTTGCTTTTGTTTCATTTGCCTTAGTAGACTGAACCTAAAACTGTTGCTATCATTTATGTTGAAGAATGTTGTATATTTTCCTCTAGGGATTTTATGGTTTCTGGTCCTACATTTAGGTGTTTATTCAGTTTTGCATTTATTTTATATATGGTGTGCTAAAATAATCTAATTTTATTCTTTTCCATGGAGCTGACCAGTTTTCCTAGTACCACTTATTGAAGAGACAGTTTTTTCTCCATATTGCCTGCTTTGTCATAAGTCAATTAAATATAAGTGTGTGGGCTTATTTCTGGGATCTCTGTTCTCTTCCAGTGATCTTTGTGTCTGTTTTTGCTCTGGTACGATTCTCTCTGATTACTGTCACTTTGCAGTATAGTCTGAAGTCAAGGTGCGTGATGCCTCCAGCTGTGTTCTTTCTCAAGATTGTTTGGCTATTTGGGGTCTTTGTGTTTCTATACAAATTTTAAAATTACTTTTTCAAGTTCTGTGCAAATGCTTTGGTATTCTGATAGGGATTGCATTAAATCTGTAGATTGTCTTTGGTAGTATGGTTATTTTAAGAGTATTAATTCTTCCAGTCTATGCACATGCTATGTTTTTCCATCTTTTTGTGTTGCCTTCAACTTCTTTCACCAATGGCTGATAGATTTCTGAGCACATGTCTTTTACCTGCTTAGGTGTGTTTATTCCTAAGTATCTTATTCTTTTTGATGTGATTGCATATGGTATAGTTTTCTTAATTTTTCTTTCTGACAGCTTTGGGTTTTGCTTTTTCTTCTTTCTCTAATTCCTTCAGGTGTAATGTTAGGTTGTTTATTTGATATTTTTCTTGTTTCCTAAGAATAAGCTTGTGTTACTATAACTTCCCTCGTGAACTGCGTTGGCTGTGTCCCATAGATTTTGGATCATTGTGTGTTCATTTTCATTTGTCTTGGGTATTTTTGGAATCCCTCTTTAATTTCTTCAGTGTTCCTTTCTTCCCCTTTTATTCCCTTCATCTGTGACGTGAGGACTATCTTTAATATTATGTTTGGATTTCTTTCAGTTTTGTGTGAGTGTGTATGTGTGTGATTATTTAAGTTGCTGAGCTCTTAATTTCACATGGACACTACCAACCCTGCATTGTTACTCTGCTCCCCCACAGTTATGGAATTTGACCTTATATTTTACATCTACTTGTTTTGTGTGTCCCTTAACTTCTTATTGTGAATATAGATGATTTTATTACTGTTTTCTTTCATCCTTCCTATTAGCTGTGTACATGGTTGATTTAGTACCTTTGTTGAATATTTGCCTTAACCAATGAGCTTTTTCCTTTAGTAAGTTTCCTTGCCTAATTTTTATGTTTCAGTCGTGGCCTTTTCTTTTTCACTTAGAAAAGCCCCTTTAAGATTTCTCATAAAGCTGGTTTGGCGATGCTGAGCTCTTTTAGTTTTGCTTCTCTGTAAAACTTTATATCTCTCCATCAAATCTGAAGGAGAGCCTTGCTGGGTAGAGTATTTTTGGTTATCGGCTTTTCCCTTTCATGACTTTAAATATACCATGCCACTCCCTTCTGGCATGCAGAGGTTATCCTGAAAAGTCAGCTGGTAACTTTACGCAACTTCCCATGTTTGTAACTTGTTGCTTTTCCTTTGCTCCTTTTAATAGTGTCTTTTTATCTTTATTTTTTTGCCATTTTAATTACAGTGAGTCTTGGTGTGGTCCTCTTTGGGTTGATCGTGTTTTGGCCTTACTGTGTTTACTGGACTTGGATGTCTGTTTTCTTTCCCAGGTTAGGGAAGTTTTCAGCTCGTATGTCTTCAGGTATGTTCTACACTGCTTTCTCTTCCCTTTTTGCTTCTGGGACCAGTATAATGCAAATATTAGTACACTTGATGTTGTTTCACAAGTCTGTTCAACTTTCCTCATGTCATTTTAATCTATTGTTTTACCGTCCATCTTCAGTGATTGCCAGTACTCTGTCCTTCAGTTTTCTGATTCATTCCTCTGTATCATTTAGTCTACAGTGGTTTCCTTTTAGTGAATTTTTCATTTCAGTTATTGCATTCCTCATCTCTGTTTTGTTGTTCTTTAATGGTGTAACTCTTTTTGAAAAAATTCTAACTTCTTGCTCTGGTCGTCCATTCTTCTCCTGAGTTCTTTGATCAATTTTACCATCATTACCTTGAACTCTTTCTTGAGTAGATTGGCTATCTCCACTTCACTTAGATCTTCTTCTGAGTTCTTATCTTGTTCCTTCATTTGGATCGTGTTTCTGTGTCACCTCATTTTTCTTAACTTGCTGTTTTTATTGCTATGTATGTAGTAGGTTCGTTACATTTCCTGACCTTGAGGAAGTGGCCTTTTGTAGGAGAGGTCTTATGTGTCCCAGCAGCCCAGTGTCCCCTGGTCACTAGAACTATATGTTCTAGGTGTACCCCCTATGTGGGCTGCTTGGGCTCTTCTGTTGTGGTGGGCTGACTACTTTGGGTGGTCTGGTAGGCTTGGCTGTCCCCAGACTGCTTGTTTGCCAGGCTCTGCCTTGTATGGAGGCTGTCTGTGCTGCTTGGTGAGACTAAATCATAAGGCAGCTGGCTGCACAACTCTGGGGGACACCAAATCTAGTTCACTTATGGGTAGAACTGCAGTCCAGGTGATATCAGGGCTAGTGCCCAGTCACTGGTCCTGGGGCTATGCTGGCTCCTGGGAGGAAGAGACAGGTCCTGAGTTCTGGCTGCAGGGCCCAGGAGTCACAGAGTTGGTGTTGGATCACTGTTCCTGACACAGCTATCTGCACGGTCTGGGGTATCCCTAATCTTGTGTTGGCATTCTGATGGGCAGGGTCAGGACCCAGCTGAGTCCATGGCTGCTTCTGGCCTGCAAGTGAGTGTTCTGGTCACACAGGCTGCTGGGCTGTGGTATTCCTGGAGCTGGTGTGTGCCTGTTGGTGTATGAGGCTGATCCCAATGCTAGAGCAGGTTTGCTGTTGGGTAGGTCCAAGCTCCATCCAGTCCCTGTGCAGTTATCACCTGCCGATGGTGAGGCTGACTCCAAGGCCAGAGTAGGCCCACTTGTCAGAGGGGCCAGGGACTCTGGGGCTGGTGCCTGTCCACTGAGGTGTGGAGGCTGGTCCTGGGGCTTTTGGTGGCTGGGCCCATACCCAGGGGCAGCTGTGCATTGAGAGGGTCTGAAGGTAGCCTGTTTGCTGGTGGGTGGGGCTATGCCCCTGCTCAGTTAGTTGCTTGGCCTGCAGCATCCTAGTACTTGTGTCTCTAGTCTGGTGGAAATGGGTAGGGCTAGGTCCTGAGGCTAAAAAGATAGAGGGAGGATTCTGAAATTATGCTTGCTGGTACCAGTGTCCACGAGGTAGAAGGAGCTCCCCCGAATGGCTGCTGCCAGTGTCTCTGTCCCTGAGGCTGTGCTGTAGTTGCCTCTTGCCTGTCTGGGAGACTCTCCAAGATCAGGAGGTCGGTGTGACCCGGGATCCTTTCAAATGACTGCTTCTGTTCTGATTCTCGGATCATGTGGGATTTTGTGAGCATCTTTTAAGAGTGGAATCTCTATTTCCCACAACCCTCTGGCTCTCTGGAAAATAAGCACTACTGGTCTTCAAAGCCCAACTTTCTAGGAACTCTTCTTTCCAGAACAGGATCCCTGGGCTTGGGAGCCTGATGTTGGGTTCATACCCCTTGCTACCTGGGAGCACCTCTGAAATTGTAATTATTCTCCCATTTGTGGGCCACCCACCTGGTGGTATGGGTCTTGACTCTATTGAGATTTTGCCCTTCCTTCCTGTCTTGTCGAGGTGACTTCCTTATGTCTTTAAATGTAAAACATCTTTTACGGTAGGTCCCGGACTTTTTCATCAATTGCTGTTCTGTAAACTCTTGTGACTTTGGTGTGCCCATGAGAGGCATCAAGCTCTGGGACTTTGAATGCTATCATCTTGGACAATCTGTCCACTTCATTCTTAAATCATATTATTTAAGTTTTCTTAGTATCTTATTTGATTAGCGACAGTTTGAAATTTATTATCACTCATGTTTACTTCGCCTGTTTAAAAAAATTGAATAGTGCATTCATTCATTTTGAAATGAAGGTAGTGACCTGTGAATTTCCATACCTCAAAAATCAAGGATAGGACAAAAGTCTTTTCTACCTGTGTTACACTCAAACTCTGCACCCCACCCCAGCCTAGGGATTAACCTCTTGTACCCATGTTCACTTTCTGTTTTTGGACCGTTAACCATCATTGCATCTGTATGTGTGTTGATAAAGTGAACTCTAGTCTTTCCAGTTTTTGAGTTTTGTTTTTCGGTTTAGGGAACAGTCCTACTATGAATGTACATTTACTGGTCTGCTGAAGTTCATATATAAACCTGTCAAGCACATTACCAGAATTGGAATTGCTTGTATATACACTTTGATAAATTTTAGAGACAATGGTAGAACAGAAGTAAATTGTATTTCAAATCCCACAATATTTTCACACCATGAAAACCCTTCCCTGTTTACTATATTTGTGTGTAGTTTATCTTTATGCCCATACTATATTTCCCAGAGATGGGTAAGTGTTATGTTTCTTGCTAGCATATTTACCGTATTGTTCAAAGTCAGGCGTTTAGTGGTTTTAGCATGATCCTATTTTCATGAACTCGCAAATACAAGATCTTCTCTCACACTGTCTTTTACTCCCTGCTGTTTTATATTGCCCTCCTAATTCTCAGTCCTGGTCTTTCTTTATGTTCTTCATCAACCTGGATAGGTTATACTATTTTCTCCCTTATTCAAGACCAATAGAATAGAATAGAACACCCAGAAATAAACCCTGATATATGGCCAAATGATTTTTGACAATATGCCAAGACTTTTCAAAGTAGAAAGGATAGTATTTTCAACAAATGGTGCTGAGAAGTCATGTTGTCAACATGCAAAAGTAGGAAGATAGACCCTTACCTAATATCATATGCAAAAATTAATGAAAACGTATCAAGAAACTAAATATAAGACCTAACAAAATAAAAAGTCTTAGAAGAAGACACAAGACAAGGGCTTCATGACATTGGATTTGGCAGTGTTTTCCTCCATATGAAACGAAGGAACAACAAAGGTACAGCTAACAAAAAAATTAACAATTTGCAGTACATAATTAAAAAAAATGTGTATCAAAGAAATGTAAACAGAATAAAATGGCAACCCACAAGATGGGAGAAAATATTTGAAAGCCATGTATCTGACAAGAGATTTCTATTCAGAATATACAGAGAACTCCTACACCTCAACAAAAAGCAAACACCCTGATTCAAAAATGGATAAAAGACTTGAATAGATGGTTCTTCAAAAAGATGTACAAATGACTAAGCACTTGAATAGATGCTCCATATCACTAAATGCATGTTTATATATTTGTGTGCATGAATACACACACAAGCACACACACGCATACACAAGCAGAAATCAAGTATTGGTGAGGATGTGAGGGAGTTGGAACCATTGTGCTATGTCAGTGGGAATGTAGAATGATACAGCTGCTTTGCAAAAGAGTATGGCAATTTTTCAGATATTGAAAAATAGAATTACTACATGATCCAGGAATTTTACTATGAGGTATACCCAAAGGAATTGAAATGAGGGTCTTAAAGAAATATTTGTACTCCAGTGTTTAGAGCAGTAATAATCAGAGTAGCTAAAATATGAAAGCAACCTAAGTGTTCATCCACTAGTTCCTGGATAAGCAAAGTGTGGTATACCCATATAATACAATATTATTCAGCCTTAAGAAGGAAAAGATCTAGGAATATGCTACTACATGGATGAATCTTGAGGAAATTTAGCTACCAAAAATGCCATTTTTGTGACTTAGTGAGTCATAACAATACAACTACTTATTTCAATTATATGGGGTACTTAGTGTAGTCAAAACCATAGAAATTGGGAGGGTAATGATGATTTTCAGGTGGTTATAGAACAAAAAGGAAAGTTATGTTTAAAGGATACAGAGTTACAGTTTTAAAACGTAGAAAAGAATTAGAAAGATAAATGGTGATGTTGATCGCCCAATAATATGAATGTATTTAATATCACTGAACGGTGCACTTTATAATAATTAAGATGTTATATTTTATGTTATTTGATTTTACCAACATACACAATTGGGAAAGAATGTAATATCAGGAAAGGGAGTGGACCTGGGATAGAGCAGAGAGTAATCAGAAGGGTGAGACACTGCATATGTTGAAGAAGAAGAGCTGAGAGTCTCACTGGCCAGAAGAGTCTTTATAAAAAAAAATTACTCTGAGGGTGTATTAAATAGCTATCTATGGGTGCACTGCTATCTCCCATGGATTGTCTTAACGAGTCTTTAATAAAGTCCATAAGGCTTGCTGAGGTTTTTTTTAAAAACTGGATTCCCTAGGAGATAATTAGAGGGTGGTACTTAAGTCTATGTCTAGGTTGACAGATTTTGCAGGGAAGACGAACTTGAGAACAGTGAAGGTCCTGAGAGTGTAAGTACATGGAAATTAGAAAAAAAATAATAAAGTGAATTAGGAAAACTTTGGACTTCGAAGGTCATGTATTAGTGAGTCAGATCTGAGGTTTCTAAGGAGTTATATACACAGTTGCTATTTGGATTACTTGTTGATAAAGATAAGTGGAAAAACTAGAGTCGTTTCCAAGTGCAGGTAAGATATAATGAGAAGATGGAGGTGAAAAGTAGGGAGGCCCAGAGAGAAGTGGGAAGGTCATATTGGGCCAAGATGGTGGTAATATCCTGCAGAACAGATGGTAGGGCAGACTATGGATTCATCTTTTTTATTTCAGCTCCCCACCACATCCTTAATCATTCTTTGGGAATATTTCATGGCTCTGTGATGCAGGTACAGAATTCGAGTGAGGAGACTACACCCTCAGTGTCCAGCTGTCTGAGTCCTCAGTGTGCTTCAAATGATGGAGAACTATTGCTTCTTTATGAGAAGAGTTAGTACCTCGTAGCTAAGCTTAAGCTGGAGCTTATGCAATATTGATTCAATTTTATGTATACTGTTGGAATGGAGGTTCCTCCTCCTCTTTTCTTGACCATTATGAAATGAATCTATATTTCTCAGTATTTGGATATATCAGGCAAATACATTAAGTAAAGGAATCTTATACAGTGCTCCCTGCATAGTTTGCTCTTTCTTGTTTCTCTTTTACCTTTACTAAATTAGCACAGGGAGAGACCTTGAAATGTTCTAATCAGGAGAGATTAGAACATCATATTTCTAGAGAGGTTGGTTGGACAGAGCAGGGGTCCCAGTGAGAATCAAAGCTTCTGTTTCTACTTGGAAGTGTACCTGTATAGAGTAGAGAGCTCCAGGAAATATCCTAGAATATCCCAATGTCCCTGCAGGAGATCATTAAGAGAGGTAGGATCTGGTACCAGATCAGTGTACTATGACATGTTTGTCAGTCATCTGATGTGAGATTCTCAGAGCCAATCCCATATGGTAGGGCTGAGTGCAGAGTGATGAAGAACCTGTGAAAGCCTTTGATTGCATGTTAAAGATGAAGCTCTGATTTCCGGGAGAATTTTCTTACCTGACTGAATGTCACCCTTCTGTGGGGATGAGATTCTGTGCTTTTCCTCCGTTGATGACCATTGACTGAAAATCATTAGAGGATCATGTCTAGAAAGCATTCTTTATTTAATTTCTTAAAGAAGAAAACATAGAAAACATTTTTATCCACTTTCAAATTGAGGATCAAGGGGAATGACATCAGTGAAAATGTCAGAGTAGGGAGCTCTGGCTTGTGTCCATCCCCAGAAACACTGACATACGTGTTAAAACCTGTCAAAATGATCTCATCCACACATGTAAGTTTTCTTTTCTTTTCGCCCTGTAGATTTATCTTTCATTGAAACTTTACTTACTACAGGATGTGGAGAATAAACAGGGAAGTAGAAACTGTATTTCCTGATGAGAGAATCACTAAGTCACATTAGCTGTTCTGAGCTATGTCTTACTCACCGTGACTGTAATTAAAACAAACAAACAAACAAAACACTTTTTTTTTTAGTAAGTCAGTTCTGACATTTCCTCGTTAAAGACATGGTAACAGATACAGACTTAGATTTATCAGAATTGAGCAAAATGTTGATTGTACCTGTGTTGAACATATGAGCACGACCTGCTACAAAACTTCATTATACTTATTGCCACAACTGACAAATTCCCTTTTTCCACTCCTGATATGTTGCATGTAAGGAATGCATAGGTCACTAACCCCAGCTGGTCACAGGTGAACTCTGCCACATGGATTACTGCATGTTTTCCTGCTAGAAGACCATACATTCTCGAGTATCATGCCTGCAGAGTATCTGGGCTCTTCTTTTTTCTGGATAAAGTTTAGATAATCACCTAATTTTATGAGAAATATATAAATCGTATCTGCATATTCTTCAGGTTTTTATTTATTCATTCTCTTTCAAGTCCTAAGTGCAATTATTAAAGTGATTTCCAAGAGGGTGGTAAATAAGACAGCTACGTTTATGCTCCAAAATTAACAATAAATCATAATACAATTGTAAATGCATTAATGTGTGATTAATATGTAGATACTTATGTAAATGCAATTTTAGTAATGCTTTGTGGAGAGCTTCAGAATCTAGGTATTAAAAAAAGAAGAAGAAGAAGGAGTTCTTGAAACTCTGAGGGAATTATAGAGAAGTCTTTTTGTCTATAAATGTCACTCTGAAATAATGAATTTTCTCAGAAATAAACTAGGCATAAAATTGTAGGAAAAAACTTCATGAAATGAAAGAGCATGTGAGATGGCCATACAAGAAAAAGAATATTCTCAGAGAATAATGAACAGTGTGGAGTTCAGCAGAAGGGTCATACAGATTCAGAGAGTAAAACTTTGTAGAGCCTAATTGTGAGTTCCTCATATTTCATCTTTAGAGACACGGTAGTCATTGGAAATATGATGTTATAAGATGATGTTAACATACTTAAACACTTTCATTTAGAAATGACCACTTAGAACCAAAATAAATGAAAGAGAAGACAAAATTATGTTTTTGTTGATTTTTAAAGACCTCAGGTGAGTGCTGATAATTTAAAAATACATGATGTCTTTCACTGCAAAGTAAAGGAGCAGTTACAGTGGAGGATTACTGGATTGAATGTCAATATTATGACATAGTATGAGTGTGTTTCGTGTTTGGTAATTGCAATCATTGTTGCTTTTGTTGTGGTCATCCATTTACAATGCTTGGTGTCAGTTGATTTATCTCTGTAAAAATAAAATACTGTGTGTGTGTGTGAAAAAAATACATGATGTCTTGACTAAAGTTGTATGGACTTTGAGATCTGGAAAAAAACATTTCTTTTCTGTAATGCTAGGATGCTAATTGGACATTTTTGCAAGAAAGAGATTTCAGGATGCAAATCTCGTGTCTCTAAGGTGGGAAGTCAGTTCATGGTGGAACATTCTATTAAACTTGTGTGAGTGGAGAAATATTTCTTTGGAAGGAAGAGGTCGGTCACGAATCCCTTTTTAATAAAGTTAGTGGTTTATAGTATACCGAATGAGCAAAATGGCTATTTCTGAACTTTAGAAAGAATTAATATAGTTTTTCTGCATTTATATTATGAAGCTGATGTAAAGTATCAAAAATTCTTTATTCTGAAAAATAATGTAATCAATTTGACATAATTCATATATATTGAACCTGTGGTACACACACACAATAAAACTTACATTCCCAAATTTTTTTGCACTAAAGAAATATCTTCAAGTGTAGTTGATTTACAATGCTGTGGGTTTTTCAAATACATGTTTATTGGAGTATAATTGCTTTATAACATTGTATTAGTTTCTGCTTTACAACAAAGTGGATCAGCTATATGTATACATATACTCCCCATATCCCCCCCTCTTGAGCCTCCCTCCCACACTCCCTATCCCACCCCTCTGGGGGACATAAAGCACCGAGTTGATCTCCCTGTACTATGCGGCAGCTTACCACTAGCTATTTTACATTTGGTAGTGTATATATGTCAGTGCTACTCTCTCACTACGTCCCTGTCTCCCCTTCCCCCCTGTGTCCTTAAGTCCGTTCTCTACATCTGTGTCTTTATTCCTGCCCTGTCACTAGGTTCGTCAGTACCATTTTTCTAGATTCCATATATATGTGTTAGCGTACGGTATTTGTTTTTCTCTTTCTGACTTACTTCACTCTGTATGACAGACTCTAGGTCCAACCACCTCACTACAAATAACTCAATTTTGTTCGTTTTTATGGCTGAGTAATACTCCATTGTGTATATGTGCCATGTCTTCTTTATATAGTCATCTGTCGATGGACATTTAGGTTGCGTCTATGTCCTGACTATTGTAAATAGTGCTACAGTGAACATTGTGGTACATGTATCTTTTTGAATTATAGTTTTCTCCAGGTATATGCCCAGTAGTGGAATTGCTGGGTCATATGGTAGTTCTATTTTTAGCTTTTAAGGAACCTCCATACTGTTCTCCATAATGGCTGTATCCGTTTACATTCCCACCAACAGTGCAGGAGGGTTTCCTTTTCTCCACACCCTATCCAGCCTTTACGCATTGTTTTATTAATTTCTTTTCTTTAACTTCTTTTTTAATTTTTATATTTATTTTTGGCTGTGTTGGGTCTTCGTTTCTGTGCGAGGGCTTTCTCTAGATGCGGCAAGCGGGGGCCACTCTTCATCGCGGTGCGTGGGCCTCTTCACTATCGTGGCCTCTCTTGTTGTGGAGCACAGGCTCCAGACGCGCAGGCTCAGTAGTTGTGGCTCACAGGCCTAGCTGCTCCGCAACATGTGGGATCTTCCCAGACCAGGGCTTGAACCCATGTCCCCTGTATTGGCAGGCAGATTCTCAACCACTGCGCCACTAGGGAAGCCCTCCTTCATTTCTTTTTCATGTATTTTTGATTTCATCTTTATGATTTCTTTCCTTCTGCTTACTTTGGGGTTTTCTTTATTATTCTTTCTTTAATTGCTTTAGGTGTAAGTTTAGGTCGTTTATTTGAGATTTTTCTTTTTTCTTGAGGTAGGATTGTATTGCTATAAACTTCCCTCTTAGAACTGCTTTTGCTGCATCCCTTAGATTTTGGGTCATTGTGTTTTCATTGTCAGTTGTTTCTAGGTATTTTTTTATTTCCTCTTTGATTTCTTCAGTGATCTCCTTGTTATTAAGTAGTGTATTGTTTAGCGTCCATGTGTTTGTATTTTTTTTACAGATTTTTTCCTGTAATTCATATCTAGTCTGATAGCGTTGTGGTCAGAAAAGATACATGATACGATTTCAATTTTCTTAAATTTACCAAGGCTTGATTTGTGACCCAAGATAAGATCTATCCTGGAGGATGTTCCATGTGCACTTGAGAAGAAAGTGTATTCTGTTGTTTTTGGATGGAATGTCCTATAAATATCAATTAAGTCCATCTTGTTTAATGTATCATTTAAAGCTTGTGTTTCCTTATTTATTTTCCTTTTGGATGAATTGTCCATTGGTGAAAGGGGGTGTTAAAGTCCCCCACTATGATTGTGTTACTGTCAATTTCCCCTTTTGTGGCTGTTAGCATTTGCCTTATGTATTGAGGTGCTTCTATGTTGGGTGCATAAATATTTACAATTGTTATATCTTCTTTGTGGATTGATCCCTTCATCATTATGTAGTGTTCTTCTTTGTTTCTTGTAATAGTCTTTGTTTTAAAGTCTATTTTGTCTGATATGAGAATTGCTACTCCAACTTTCTTTTGATTTCCATTTGCATGGAATATGTTTTTCCATCAACACACTTTCAGTCTGTATGTGTCCCTAGGTCTGAAGTGGGTCTCTTGTAGACAGCATATATACAGGTCTTGTTTTTGTGTCCAGTCAGCCAGTCTATGTCTTTTGGTTGGAGTATTTAATCCATTTCATTTAAGGTAATTATCGATATGTATGTTCCTATTCCCATTTTCTTAAATGTTTTGGGTTTGTTATTGTAGGTGTTTTCCTTCTCTTGTGTTTCTTGCCTAGAGAAGTTCCTTTAGCGTTTGTTGTAAAGCTGGTTTGGTGGTGCTGAACTCTCTCAGCTTTTGCTTGTCTGTAAAGGTTTTAATTTCTCCGTCAAATCTGAATGAGATCGTTGCTGGGTAGAGTAATCTTGGTTGTAGGTTTTTTCCCTTTCATCACTTTAAATATGCACAAAGATGCACAAAGTGTATGCTCAGCAGTCCCTCAGAGTCGACAGCCTTTCTATTGTGATCTATTTATGATTTATTTCTTAAATGACTAATGAGGCTTAGTCAGATTTTTCTGACAGCTTTGGGTCTTCAGCTTTCTGCTTTCATCATTTGTCCTTAATAGCAAAATCTAGATTTAAAGTGTTCTAGTTTTCTATTCACTTATACACAGTTATATAGATAAAAGATGTCAATATCCCATACAAATGCACCCTTCCCTACTTCTACCTCTCAATATTTTGTGGAGACTTCTGTCTTTATGCAGAGAGTGTATTTGGAGGGGGTGGGGGGGAGGGGGTTCCCATGTTTAAAGAAAATTGCATTTAATATAAACCCAAATCAATACTTTATACCATTAGTACCACCAATATGCCACTCAGGCTGTCCTAAAAGCATCCCCAAAGCAGTTCCTGTGGGAAACAGAAAACAGGCTGCTTGCAGTTCATGAAGAACACCCCAATACTATTCCATTGTATTTTTTTTCTTTTTTTGTAAATACAGAAACCTTTTAATTCTTTGCAAGGAAAATTTCCTGGATAATTCCATGAGTTTTTATAATCATAGAGACAATTTTATCCTTACTTATTCATTACCAAAAATAAAGACTATGGTTACAATGTATTCTCCATAGATGCAAACAATCTCATCTATTTTGACACCAAAAAAAGGCAGAAAGACAAAATACAAATTCCAAGGACAAAGATGAAAACAATATGATTTTCAAAGGTTTTTTTTTTTGGTTTAATTTATTGTTTGTTTTTGTTTGTCTCACTCTTTGTATGTTTATCTTGCAAGAGCCTATAGAGGTGAGGGAAAATAATCTGCAGGCTAATTTTAAACAACATGAGAGAGGTATTAAGTACTAAATACAACAAAATAAAAATGTATTTTTTTATTTTAAAAAATAAAACTTTTAGTTTACTTATTAAACTAGGAAGAATATTCCTGAAACATGTGAGTTAAATTGGTCTGCAAAGCATTCATAAACGGAGAACATGTATCTCCTCTAACAAATACTTTAAACATTGTGTTCGCTACCAAAAGAGCTAATCAGGGTAGGGAAATTTTCAAGTCACAATCCCCTGCACAGACTAAATACAAGTTACTTTTTAACTTGAAGTCAGAAAAGTAAAATCTGTAAAAGTAAAAATATTGCCATTGTTCTCAGCAGTCTACTGATAAATCCGACAAGCTCTGAAAGTCTTTTCAATAAAATGAACCCTGATTTCATGGCAAGCTCCTTGCTTAGGTGGCAATTAACTTTTGAAACTGGGCTGCTCAATCTGTGGATAGAAGCAAACTGCGTTGACAGAATTGCTCCTCTTCGAAAATCATCATCTTCAGGATGGAAGAAAGTCCAGCAATGACCTTCTTCAATGCAACACTGCCTGCAGAGTTGCTACTGCTGCTGCTGGTGGCTCGCGGGGCTCAGCCCCAGGCTGGCAGGGTGAGCACTGACCCCAGTGCACTGTGACCACGGGCTCTCCGTGCCCACTCTGGGTCCTGGAGCTGAGGCCACGCTGCATGAGAGGTCCCTGGGCAGTTGCAACTCTCAGTCAATAAGCCGGAAACAGGTTAAAGAGAAGACAAGACAGTAAAGGTCAAATAGATGCTATCCCAGATAAAATATCAAGGGCTTGTGGACTTGAGCTGGACACTATGTAAAAATGAGGTAACCAGATATCAATAACATTGAGAATTCAAGATGCTTGTAGCACAGCTGAAGACACAGCTTTTCACGTGTAGCTGCAGGAAGTTCTGCTTGGGAGCATTCTATTTAGGATTCACTTCTGAGCAGCACTCCTAGATAGTTCTCTTATTTGGTACATCTAAACTTCTGAATAATCTCAAAATGATGCCTCAAACACCTCCAAGGTTCTGTAGGTGCTTCCAAATCAAAGAAAGGTCTTGTCATGCCTGGTATTATTTTGGTGTTAGCCTATATTATATAACAATTATTTAAAAATTGGTAATCCATATTTGGGTTCAATGATAGCTCTATTAATCTTATTTTATTAACTAGAACATCTTATTCTCCCAATAGGATTAGTGGCTAGAGCTTATTGTACAACCAAAACCAAAATGGGGGCAATGGGTTCTTGGAATCTAATCACCCATGATGAAATATCCCACTGGCCAACTCTCTGATGCAAGATCACCAGGGCGTTTCAACGCAGCCTCAACTTTCATATGGTCAAGTCCTCATGATGGCCAGATATCCAAACGCCTAGATTTTTGTAGGACTCAGAATCCTTTTTCTCTTAGCTAGCCCTCTTCTTGCTCATTCTCTTTTACACGCATCTGTCCAACTTTGGTAGGCTGTTGAGTTCCAGTGGAAGAAATCCCATTCTGCCTCGTAGCCTCTCCCTTAGGGACTCAGAAAGGGAAGGTAGTGCAGTTCTTTCTGGCCATCTGCCTGGCATGGGACCCCAGGCTTCTTGGGGTAAGTTTGACTGGCAATTTTAAAGAATTCTTCCACAGCATCGAGTGTAATGAGACGGTCCACAACAAAGAGATATCTCTCCGAAAGCTCCCAACTGGTTGGGAAAATATTGGTCTCTTCAGCCAGTCTCAACAATATCTCCCGAGCTCTCCTTGTGTTTTTAGAATCACTGATGGTGCTGAGTTTTGTCACTGACAACAAAGAGTCTGCTTCCTTTTGAAAACCTAAATCTTCTAAAATGCGTTTCCATCTATTTCTCACTTCCCTTCGAATCTGTCGCAGGGTGTAGATATCATAGTTGAGTTTTTGCCACTCCTCTGAATCTTTGGCCTGTTGATTACGAACAACGATCAAATTGTAGAGGATCCTGTCATCGTCTGCCTCTGTGTGGGACACATCGCGAGGCACGCTCCACAGATTCTTTTCATCTTCCCTCACCAGCGTGGCTCTGAAGGAAGAATATGGATTGTTATCAAGGGGCAACACAATCGATCCTTATTCCACTGCTGGCATGTTCCACAGCTAAGGATTTGGTGAGGTTGTAAACACCTTCTCTGGCAGCTCCACTATGCCTAAAGATTCTATTCCCCAGTATCCCTTATAGATAGGTATGACCGTTTAACTGAGTTCTAGCTGATGACGAATGTCAGTGAATGTAATGGCGCCACTTTCAGATGGTGCTAGATGCAGGAGCTCGGTCGCGATGGCCTTTCCGATGCCCGTACCCCCGCCGGTGACGATGGCCACTTGGTGATGCATCAAGCCTGCTGCCAGGCAGCTTTTGCCCTTGACCTAAGAACTCACGGCCACGGGACATTTGAGTGATGAAGTGTAGGCCAGGTTAAGTCACTGGGTCCACGCCGCCTTTTAAATATGCCGGAGAGAGGGCTCACGTCCACGTGACCGCCCCCCATTGTATTTTATGTCAAAAAAAAGCATGATCTCTATCAATTTGAGACATCATGTTTTAGAAAATTTGGATATAAGATGCATTTTTTCCCTTTCCTAGCTAACCTAAATTAATAGCAAAAGTAATCATTTATTGAGCACCTACTGTGTTACACAAATTATTTTTAATCTTTATAACACACCTACAATGTAGGCATTATAATTGCCATTTTTAAAATACGGAAATTGAAACTCAGAAATACAATATAATCTGAGCAGAGTTACACAGCTATTGAATGGCAGAGCTAGTATTTAAACCTGTCTCATCATGTTCCAAAGTCTATGTCTGTATTAAGATAGGAAGACTATAACTTTCTGATACTCAATACACCTAAAAAAGTGAAATTTAGAGAATGTGAAAATTCTCCCCATATCAGAAAACTAGTGTAATTTTTAAAAGAAGTATCATGAGCAGAATCAGGCAATTAAGTAAAAGTACTATTCAAGTACACAAATCACTGTGATCATTGGAGAACATGTTACTGTCACATGAAAGGCAATGAGAGAAGAATAGTATTTACAGCGGTGGGAGAAAATTTCTATGTCTTTATGCTTCTTTGCCTTTTAAAATGTTAATCTCATAATGATAAAACTAAAGGAACAATAGGTTTTGTTTCCAAAAGCTGCTGCTAATAATGATATGTTCACTATACTATAGGCTGTCTAGGCCAGTGTGTTTGTGCATTACTTGTTTATTTATGTATATACTTAATTTTTAAAATAAGTCTTTTATTATAAATATGATATACCTTCGTTGCTACATATTCAAGCCATAGAGAAAGGCATAGAATCGTTTTTCGTTATATTCTTCCAGATTTTATTATTTTTTCACTTCCTTTTCCTTTCCTCCCTTTATTTGAGGTTGTTATTTATGGAAATGCTGGCCCAAAGCTTGAAGTTTCTAATGACTCTATTAAGCTTCTACCATCCCACTTCCTGCTTCCAAGTGGCAACCACTTTGAATTTTTCAACTTGATCTTTTGGTGTTTACCTCTGTATCTCCATGTAACATGTTTATACATGTTTCTACTTCCTGTATTTTCTCATTGAAATTACCTTTTGACTTCCCATTTTTGGAAGATGAGGATTTATATCTTTTCACAATCCCTTCTCAACCCCCACTACACACACACACACACACACACACACACACACAAACACACACACACACACCCTTTCAACTTGGTAAGAGTGAAATTTTGGTTTTGTTTTTTTAAGACTGAATCCAGTATACTATGATCACTTTTTCTTGTACATTTTGTTTAACTTTGAGCTAATATTTTCTCTCTTTCATATTCTATCAACTTTATATGTACTCTTCACTAATTCAACTCCAAAGCCTCCTTCTGTTGTATAATAAACTTCTTATTATATCCAAACACATTAGGTCTTCTCCGAATTTTCTCTTCTTACTAAAAAATAACTTTCCTGGAAACTTCTAAGCTGCTACAACCTGGACTCGTTCCTCTCTGTGCCCACCTTTGGTCCTGGACACACTTCACTATCATTTTAATTCCCTTCACCTGTCTCTTTTGTAGGATCTCCTATTTCCTGGGTTCCATCTCCTGTTGGGAAAGAAGGGAGTGTTTGTTTGTTTGTTTACTTCCTGTTTGGGTGGAGTATATCTTCCAGCGTATTCCTAATAAAGAGATGCATGTGAAACATTTTTTGAGAATTTACATATGTGAATATTACCTTATTCTGTCATCTTTCTACTTAATAGTTTGGCAAAGTATAGAACACTAGATTGGAAAGTGGCGTCTCACAAAATTTTGAAGGCATTTCTCCACTGTCTTCTAGGCCCAAATGTGACTGAAATCATTCAAATTATTTTCTTTGAAACCTGGTTGTCTCTCTCTCTCTTTCTCTCTCACCTTGTCAATATTCCTCTATTTCGCAGGTAGATACTTTGATGGGCTCTGTTTCCTTCCATTATGTTAGGCACTCTGTGTGTAAATCCCTTTTGAGTGCAAACTTATATTCTCCAGATCTGCTAATCTTTTGAAAATTATTTTATTCATGACTTTATCCTTTCTATGGACTTTTTTCTCTTTTTGGAAATTTCTATCAGATCTCTTGGACTGTTTCCTTTCTTTTTCCCCCTCACTGTTTCCTATTTATTTGCTTCTTTACCCTAGTTTATGCGAGAATTGTTGACTTCATATTCTAAATCTTGTGAATTTTTCTTTTCTGCTCTAATAGTTTCAATTTTCAAAATATCTCTACTAGTTCTTTGAATGTTACTTTTTCAAAGCATCCATTTTAGTTTATGAATGCAATATCTTATGGCTCTGAGGATACTTATGCTATTTTAATAATGTTTTTCTTCTCTCCACTTAATTCATATTTTCTTTTTCTTTTTTTTCTACCTGTTTTGTTGCTTGCCTGTTTGCTCATAGTTAAGAGTGGTACATTAGAAACCCAAACGGAAACTCTGAGAGCAGATGAATTTCTTAAACTGTGGTCTTTATGTAGAGTGATCTGGCGGGGACATTTCCTTGTGGAAATCCTGATGTTGGCGTATTTAGAGCTTTCCTCTGGGGCTGCTCAAATTCCCAAGCAAAGTCTTCCTCTGTCCTGCTTGGAGGGAATCCTCCTGGTTGCTACTTCGGGAATTTGTTTTTTCCCCAGCTTGCTAACACACATCCAATTTTGTGATTTATTATTAAAATTACATTCTCTTGGGACTTCCCTGGTGGTCCAGTGGCTAAGACTCTGTGCTCTCAATGCAGGGGGCCCAGGTTCGATCCCTAGTCAGGGAATTAGATACCACATGCCAAAACTAAGAGTTCACATGCCGCAACTAAAAGATCCCTCATGCCACAACTAAGACCTGCCACAGCCCAATAAATAAATAAATATTTTTTAAAATAATAAATAAAATTACATTCTCTCACTTGAACACAATTTATGTGAAGGAACTAGGATGACTAGGAGGCAGAGGTGTCATGCACTTAAAAATTATCTCAACGGAATTTTTCTTTTCAGTGATGTCCTTAATACTTTACTGTTTGTGAGGGCCTGTTACAAAAGTAAACTCTTGGAGTTAACAAAACTGTGTATAAGGTATGGGATTATGAAGTTGAGGTCAGCTGATAGAGAAAATTGAACCAGGTGGCATTGGCACCACAATTCAGGGTTATATTTTTTTCTGTAAACTACAGCACCAAAAACTTAATTGGCTAAATCAAGTTGTCCTTCCTCATAGAGTTCACAGTCTATAATGTTGAAAGCTATTTTGGTGAGTGTTATGTTGCAATTTACAATAAAAAGTATATATTCAGTGTTCAAACCCTGCTCCTGCCACAAATCTCCTAAAAGTCTTGGAATTTCCTAAGTAATAAGGACAACAAAGGTGTGTTTTTACGTGAATGAGGTGACTTTTGGAAAGAACCTAAGGATGGGGGCTGGTTGCTAGCTGAGTCAAAGATTTGATTAGAATGTTGGAACTTTCACTTTCCTCCCCACCCCTGAACTTCCAGCCTCAGGGGAGGGGACAGGGCTGGAGACTGAGTTCAGCCAGCAGTGTTGTAATCAGTCATGCCTTTCAGGAAGCCTCCATAAAAACTCAAAAAGAGGGGTTCCAAGAGCTTCCGAGTTGGTGAACACGTGGAGATTTGGGGAGTCACACCCAAAGAGGGCAAGGAAGCTCCATGCCCTTTCTCATACCTTACCCTAGGCATCTCTTTTATCTGGCTACTTCTGAGTCATATTCTTTTATAATAAACCAGCAATCAGTTAAGTAAATGTTTCTCTGAGCTCTGTGAGCCACTGAAGCAAATTAACCCCAAACCAAGGAGGGTCGCTGGAATTGCTGATCTACAGTCAATCAGTCAGAAGCACAGGTGATAACCTGGACTTGTGATTCACGTCTGAAGTGTGTGTGTGTATGTGTGTGTGTGTGTGTGTGTGTGTTTGTAAGGAGGTGGGTGGCAGTGGAGGGCCATGTGGTCTGGTAGGACTGAGCCCATAACCTGTGGAATCTGATGCTGTTTCCAAGTATATAGTGTTAGAATTGAGTTGAACTGTAGGACACTCAGTTGGCGTCCAGAAAACTTCTTGGTGGTGGGAAACACCCCCCCCTCCACACATTAGAAATGGGGTGTTCAGAGGACCAAAGAGTGAGTTTCCAAAATAATTGAGATCGGTTCAAAAGTGACACTGAGATGCATGTGCACAGACACACACAAATCCTTCACTGTGTTCATGAAATTCACTTTTATTTAATAGAGTAAGAAGTTTGTCAGTGTGTGGGGGGAAGAAAAAAAAATACAAACCTCATTAAGTAGAAGTAAATAAACTCATATTGAACATTTTTGCCATTTTAGAATCAGACAACAATCTGTGACTTCAGATATTGAATAAAAATGTAGCACATGTGCTGGTAAATTTAAGAGGCCCCCTACAGATGACTTTAAAATTATAAAATTACCTAATTTTATTTCCAAGTCAAAATCTAGAATAACTTTATGAATATCACCAACTAATTCATGGCTTCTTAGGATAGATCCTCAACCACATGACAGCTTCTGATAACTGGAATATTACTTTTATGTATTAGTTCAAATACCTGGGAAAGTGGATCGGTTTGGTCTAGCTAATCTTAATGAGCCTGTCCACCGAGTTCACTGGTTACCTGCCACCTTTGGATCTGCTGCCCATTACTCACATGCCCATACCTGAGCAATGAACTCTGGAGGAAGGACAACTGGAGATGGGTTGCACGTAATGGTCACTAGGCAAGAAGGAATTGTCTGATATATATATATATATCTGCTCTTTTTTAGATCCTTTTCCCATATAGGTCATTACAGAGTACTGAGTAGAGTTTCCTGTGCTATACAGTAGGTCCTTATTAGCTATCTATTTTATATATAGTAGTGTGTATATGTCAATCCCAATCTCCCAATTTATCCCTCCCTCCCATCCTCCCTGGTAACCATAAGATCGTTTTCTACATCTGTGACTCTCTTTCTGTTTTGTACCATGATTTTAGATTCCACATATAAGCAATATCATATAATATTTGTCTTTCTCTGACTTACTTCACTCAGTATGACAATCTCTAGGTCCATCATGTTGCAAATGTTACTATTTTTTGTCATTCTTTTTTATGCCTGAGTAATATTCCATTATATATATATGTATACACACACACACACACACACACACACACACACACACACACATATCATGTCTTTTTTATCCATTCATCTGTTGACGGACATTTAGGTTGCTTCCATTTCCTGGCTATGGTAAATAGTGCTGCAATGAACATTCGGGTGCGTGTATCTTTTTCAAATTATGGTCGTCTCTGGATATATGCCTGGGAGTAGGATTGCTAGAACTTATGGTAGCTCTAAAAACAATTAATGCTGGAGAGGGTGTGGAGAAAAGGGAACCCTTGTACACTGTTGGTGGGCATGTAAGTTGGTACAGCCACTATGGAGAACAATATGGAGGTTCTTAAAAACAAACAAAACCTACGGGGCGGTGGTGGTGGTGGTGTGATGAATTGGGCGATTGGGATTGACATGTATACACTGATGTGTATAAAATTGATGACTAATTAAAACAACAACAACAAAAAAAACTACTAAAAATAGAGCTTCCATTGCTTTTAGGATCGATCCTACAAAGGCTGGTGTGACTGGGCCCCTGCCTCGCCTCTTCTCTCATTACTCTCCGCTCTTTCTCTCTGCTGCAGCCATGCTGACTTTGCAGTTTCTCAAATCACCCTTGTTTCCATGTTGCCCCACAACATTTGCCTAGGCTTTTCCCTTTACCCACCTAATAATCATCCTTTAGATCTCATTTCAAATTACATTCTCAGTGTCTTTGAAGAAGTCTACAGAACAACTTACTTCTGGAACTTAGAGCTGCCAATTCAATTCCATTTTGTTATGAAACTAATTGTGTGAATCTGTTGATCGGGGTTCAGGACACACTAACCCAAAATATGACACCGTGGCATACTGAATATTTTAAGCTGAAGGAATTTGAGAAAGAGCATATGTAGAAAGGACTCTCTGACCTTCCCCTGCAGGAGATCATAAGACCCTTATGTGAGGGGTGCCTTTTCTATACCCAGAGAAAATGTTCATCCTCATCTCCAAGACGTCAAGAGGAATTAGACTGAAAAGGCTTTGCTATTTCCCCTAATTTACCGCATTAAACTCATACCCCTTTTTGTCCTATCATATTTTCCATGACTTTCTACTCTTCTTCCAACCAAACAGAAACACTCTCAGGTTTAACCACTTCTTCAGGTCTTCCTTTTCTAATGAAGTTTCCGGTGTCACATGAAACTTACAATAAACGAATTTGTATGCTTTTCTCTTGTCAATCTGTCTTTTGTTAGAGGGGTCTCTGTCAAGAACTTAGAAGGGTAGAGGAAATAGCTCTTTTTCTTCCCTACTTCAGTAACCAGTTAAGAGGCTGTCAAGGTAGTCAAAAAAGAGGAAGTTTCTAGGCGGTGAGAAGGGTCACACTGTGTTGAGTAGTGATTAGCAAGGAGAGAAGAGTTAGTAGCAGGGGAGTAGTACTACTCTCAGAAGTCACCTCTCTCATCTCTGAAGTCTCCTCACATTTGCTACTTAGGCAGTGAATTGTTCCCATAGTATTTTTTTTCTACTCCTTATCTGAGATGCTCATTGAAGACCACATTTATAAGGTACAACTTGATCACTATATGTGGATGGCTTGGTGCATTATATTTGGAAAGTTTTTAATTATTATTGGGTAATAAGTAAGCTTTGTTGAAGCCTTGTCTTTCTTTTTTTTAGTGTTTGTAATATACTTTGATTTGATTGGATTTTTTACTGACGTATAGTTAATTAACAATGTTGTGCTAGTTTCAGGTATACAGGAGAGTGATTCATTTTTATATATACATATATTAAGATTAAGTTTTATATATATTATATAATATATATATATTCTTTTTCAGATTCTTTTCCATTATAGGTTATTACAAGATGTTGAGTATAGTTCTCTGTGCTATACAGTAGTTGCTTTTTCATATTCTTATTAGGTTTCATCTTCCCGCATTTTACTTTTTAAGATGCATTTTTTTTAAACGGGAAACTTTTTTCTGATTATGTTAGTCTATGGACTATCATGGGTCTCTAAATTCAGAAATATATATTAGTAAATGTTCCCTTCCTCATCCCTACATTCATGGGTAATCTCCTGCTAATTATTAGCATGGTGAAGTAAATTAAGGAAGCTATTATTGGGTGTATATGTTAATAGAGTGATAATTGGGTACCAGTGGGTAAGAATTAAGTAGGAAATGTCAAGGTGAGTTCAGAGACGTTTCATTAAAGAAAAAAATAGGAAAATGCTGAGGAGCTTACAATCAATTGCTTATTTTACACCAAATGGCTTTTTAAAATTATGGTCACAAAAAGTGGATCAGCAGTAAAATGTACATTTGAGCTGATACAAATTGCCAGAAGAGAAATAAATATCGACACGTTTCACATTTGAGGTAGATTAGATAAATGTTTGATTTTTGAACATTCATTTCAAACAACAAAATTGAAATAACCTAAAATTTTCATGAAAGCTGTGCTGACATTCTAAATCAGTTATGCCATCATTTTGAAAATGGTCAAGATGGGAAGGGGAGGTAGGAAGATGGGATTCCACGTAAAATTCATCCGAAATATTTTTCTAAGAGGATTTGAACAACACACTTAGGATTTCAGGGATGCCCATTCTGCGTATAACGTATCTATCTGCAAACGTGTTACGGCAAGCATCACTTGGCTGACACACCTGCCCACTGTCCTACCTACAGTGAGCTGTCTGAGATGTCGTGGGAGTTGCCTCTAACCAGGACCTGATACCCAATGCCCTGACAACGCTGCCTTTTCAAAGCTTGAACTGCGACTCTTCACTTGGCTCCGCAGGCCCAGGGCAACTTGAACACCTGGCAAGACAGTAAGTTGGCAGATTCCTGCCTCTGAAAGATATGCAATTTTCAAGTGAGAGTTGCATTTCTCAGTTTTACTTTTCTATTTAGGGATTAGTTTGCTAATTTGTTCACTTATTCATTCACACATTTACATTTATCGACCAATATTTGTACAATTACGTTTTGTTTCCTCACTTGAATAAATAATTTTTTTCTCCGTGATGACTAAGGAACAAGCTGGTAAATGGTTGTTTGCTCTACAGTCATTTTGCCACAAGGTGGTGGTATAACTCTTTGAAGTTAAAAAAAAACTTGCAAAAAGTGTAATTTCAAGATTTATAAAAACAAATAAAACTCATGAGAATGGCTTATTTTTGTTTCATAGTTTAATTTCTCTACAGCTTTAATAACTGTAGAAATTAGATTTCTATTGCAAATGAATTTTTCTTAAATGATATATAAATTATAAGAATTGAAATCACTCTGATAATGATGATGATATGCAGTTATCACAGCTAACATTATCTAAGGCCTTATTTTGTGCCAGGCACTGTGCGAGGTGTTTTATGTACAGTGAGTCAGCGCTCGCTGTCCTATCATTACTTAAATACAATCACTGCTACCCTCTTTGCAGATAAGAAGACCAACACTTATATTAACAGGGATTCTTATTTATCTGGTCTTTTAATACTGTGTCTTATGTTAGGTTTTATAGTTGAATTAGAGCTATGTTTCCTGAGTTAGCAGGACAGTAATCTCCAGGGGGTACATTTTTCCATAAGTAATTTTTGCAGAGTCCTAACCTGAAGATTCTAATTCCGAGTGTCTGGAATAGGGACCTAGTAAACTGTACTTTGAACAAATGTCCCTTATGATTCTTACTGTTAAACAAGTTTAAAAACTATTGATTGATTGTTGTCTTTGAGTTTCACTGCTCTGCTTAAAAGATGCTTAAAATCACCTATTCCCAGCACTGCATCCTTTACCTCAAGATTTTAAAATCAAGATTATAAAATTACAATAATGTTTCATTCAGGCTCTTCAATACTATTTTCACCCTAATTTTGAGGATTTGGGCAAGTGATGTATTATAAAGAGGTGAATGCTTTTGTATTTTATTGTAAAAAAAAAAAGTGATATGTAAAGAAAGTATTTTGTGCTCTGTTACAGAAATATCCCAGTGAAATTCATACTACACAATGTAGTAAAAACAGATATAAAATGCTTTATCAGTTTAAAAGTACTGAAAATTCTAATTGGTATTTTAAGGATGCATATAAACTATTAACAATTCAAATATGATATGGCAATATTGAGTTAGTAAAATCTCTTATAACATAACTGATCCCAACTTTTTTAAAAGCATGTAATATTTTGCCTCACCAGCTTTACACTGCTGAAGTTTAAAAATGAACAAAGTACTGAAATCCAGTGATAACAGCTAGCAGAACATTTTCCTTTAAATCCAAAGTATTTATAGTGCTCTGTGTATTTAGATCTCTCTTCTCCTAGATATTAGGTATCCGTATTAGGTATGAGTATTTTCATTTTTGCATTTTTTCAGAACAATTTAATTGTTTGCTCTACAGTCATTTTACCACAAGGTGGTGGTATAAGCTTCTGTCTTAGATTCCTTGACACTCCCCAAACCTTCTAACTGGATTAAAATTGCTTAGAGAAAAATATCCCATTACCTTTGTAACTATTTTAACAAACTTTAAGAGGTTTAATTAATTATTATGTGTTGCCAATGCACCTATAATTTATACCAATTTGACAAGTGATATTTTCTTAAAATGATAAAGAAAACCTAATGTTTTAAAACTCTTGTGTGCTATGCCAAGAGATGACACTAATCACCAGAAAAACTTCATCTAATTCTGGAACTAGCCAACATTAATGGAGATACTAAAATGGGAGTAGTAGGATGAAGTCTCTGAATGTTTTTCATTGCCTTGAACTTTACTTTTAGAACTTGGTAGTTTATCTATTTCATGTTTATTCTAAAATTGGATTTTTCAAAATTAATTTTTTCTTTTTTTTTTTTGTATTACTGGTAGCAGCCTTAATCCTAAGTGCCCCGTACTGAAACATTTATATAAGTTACTGTGGTAGATATTTGAGTGTACCTTTCAGATGTGGTCTGCAGACAGCCTCTAGCTATCAGCTCCTTCTGTCTCAGCTGCAGAGAACCACCTATGTGGAGGTTAGGCCCTTCCCAGGGCAGCCCACTTCTACTGACTGAGCAAAGTGGCAGTATAAAGACCTGGCCATTTGGGCTCTATGCAGAATTTTTTTTATTGAGATATAAATGACATATAACATTGTATTAGTTTTAGTCATACAGTATAATTATCTGATACATGTTTATATTGCAAAATGATTACCATGAGTTTAGTTAACATCCATTACAGCACATAATAACAATTTTTTTCCTTGTGACGAGAACTTTTAAGATCTACTCTCTTAGCAACTTTTAAATATACAACACTGTATTGTTAACTGTACTCACCATGCTGTATATTACATTCCCAGGACTTATTTATCTTACAACTGGAAGTTTGTACCTTTGCACCACCTTGACTCATTTCTCCCATTTTCCCACACACCCCCCTACCCCACACACACACCTGCTTCTGGTAATCACAAATCTATTCTCTGTATCCATGAGTTTGTTTTTTTAAATTTTAACTTAGTTTTTAAGATTCCACATATAAGTGACATTATAAGTATTTGTCTTTCTCTGACTGTCTTATTTCACTTACCCTCCATATCCATCCATGTTGCCACAGATGGCAGGATTTCCTTCATTTTTATGGCTGAATAATATCTCGTTGTGTATATACACTATATTTTCTTTATCCATTCATTCATCCATGGACACTTAGTTTGTTTCCATGTCTTGGCTATTGGAAATAATGCTGCAATCTATATGGGGATGCAGGTATCTTTTGGAGACAGTGATTCTGTTTCTGTTAGATAAGTACCCAGAAATGGAATTGCTAGACCATATGGCAGTTCTAATTTTTATTTTTTGAGGAGCCTCCATACTGTTTTCCACAGTGGCTGCACCAATTTACATTCCCACCAACAGTGTACAAGGTTTCCCTTTGCTCTACATCCTTGCCAACATTTGTTATTTCTTGTCTTTTTGATAATAGCCATTCTAACATGCATGAAGCGATACCTAATTATGGTTTTGATTTGCATTTCCCTGATGATTAGTGATGTTGAGCATCTTTTCATGTGCCTGTTGGCTTTCCGTATGTCTTCTTTGGAAAAATCTCTATTCAGATATTCTGCCCATTTTTAAACTAGATTGTTTCTTGCTTCTTTTTTCTTCTGAGTTGTATGAGTTTAAATACTTTTTAGATATTTACCCCTTATCGGATACATAATTTGCAAATATTTTCTCCCATTCCATAGGTTGCCTTTTCATTTTGTTGATGGTTTCCTTTGCTGTGCAGAAGTCTTTTAGTTTGATATAGTCCTACTTGTTTATTTTTGCTTTTTTGCCTTTCTGTTTAGTGTCAAATCCAAAAAGTCATTGCCACAACTGATGTCAAGGAGCTTACCTCCTATGTTTTCTTCTAGGAGTTTTAAGGTTTCAGGTCTTCTGTTCAAGTCTTTAATCTATTTTGGGTTAATTTTTGTGTATGGTGTAAGATAGGGCTTTATTCTCTTGCATGTGGCTGTCTAGTTTTACCAACACAATTTATTGAAGAGATTATCCATTCTCCATTGTATATTCTTGTCTCCTTTGTTGTAAAATAATTGACCATACATAGGAGAGGTTACTTTTGGGCTTTTGATTCTGTTCCATTGACCTACGTTTCCATTTTTGTGCCAGTACCATACTGTTTCTATTACTGTAGCTTTGTAATACGGTTTGAAAACAAGAAGCATGTTGCCTCCAGCTTTGTTCTTCTTTCTTAAGATTGCTTTGGCTATTCCAGGTCTTTTGTGGTTTTATATAAATTTTAGGATTATTTATTCTAGTTCTGTGAAAAATGCCATTGGTATTTTGATAGGAATTGCATTGAATCTGTAGATTGATTTGGATAGTATGGACATTTTAATATCAATTCTTCCAATCCATGAACCTGGAATATTTTTCCATTTGTTTGTGTCTTCTATTTCTTTCATCAGTGTTTTATAGGTTTCAGTGTACAGATCTTTCACCTCATTGATTAAGTTTATTCCTAGCTATTTTATTCATTTTGATGTAATTGTCAATGGATTGTTTTCTTAATTTCTCTTCATAACTTGTTATTAGCATATAAAAATGCAACTGATTTTTATGTATTGATTTGGTATCCTGCAACTTACTGAATTCATTGATTAGTTCTAACTTTTTTTGGTGGAATCTTTAAGGTTTTCTATATATAATGGCATGTCATCTGCAAATAGAACCAGTTTTACTTCTTCATTCCTTCCTTCCAAGCTTATACTGAATAAATGTGACAAGAGTGGGCATCCTTGTCTTATTCCTGATCTTAGAGAAAAAACTTTATGTTTTTCGCTGTTGGATATGATATTAGCTGCAGGCTTGTCACATATGGCCTTCACTACGTTAACGTATGTTCCCTCTATACCCACCTTTTTGAGAGTTTTTTCATAAATAAATGTTGAATTTTGTCAAATACTTTTTCTGCGTCTATTAAAATGATCATATGATTCTTATCCTTCATTTTGTTAATGTGGTTTATAACATTAATTTGCAGATAGTGAACCATCCTTGAATCCCTGGAATAAATCCCACTTGATCATGGTGTATGGTCTTTTTAATGTATTGTTGACTTAGTTTGCTAATATTTTGTTCAGAATTTTTGCATCCATCTTCATCAGGGATATTGGCCTGTAAATTTCTTTCCTTGTAGTGTCCTTGTCTGGTTTTGGTATCAGGGTAATGGTGGTATCATAGAATGAGTTTGGAAGTGTTGCCTCCTGTTCTCTTTTTTGGAAGAGTTTGAAAAAGATTGGTATTAATTTTTCTTTAAATGTTTGGTAGAATTCACCAGTGAAGCCACCTGGGTGAGGACTTCTGTTTATTGGTAAGTTTGATTATTATTATTATTTTTTAATGTTGTGGCTGACTTGGTTTTTTCCCCTACCTGTTTTTTTTGGGTTTTTTGTTTTAATTTATTTATTTTTTATTTTTGGCTGTGTTGGGTCTTCATTTCTGTGCGAGGGCTTTCTCCAGTTGTGGCAAGCAGGGGCCACTCTTCATCGCGGTGCATGGGCCTTTCACTGTCGCGGCCTCTCTTGTTGCGGGGCACAGGCTCCAGACGCGCAGGCTCAGTAGTTGTGGCTCACGGGCTTAGTTGCTCCGCGGCATGTGGGATCTTCCCAGACCAGGGCTCGAACCCGTGTCCCCTGCATTGGCAGGCAGATTCTCAACCACTGCACCACCAGGGAAGCCCAGGTTTGATTATTGATTCAATCTCCTTACTAATAATTGGTCTGTTCAGATTTTCTGTTAATTCATGATTCAGTCTTTGTACGTTCTATGTTTCTAGGAATTTATCCATTTCTTGTAGATAGTCCAATTTGTTAGCATATAATTTTCATAGTAGTCTCTTATGATCCTTTGTATTTCTGAGGTATCAATTGTCACATCTCCTCTTTCATTTCTGATTTTACTTATTTGAGTCCTCTCTCTTCTTTTCTTAATGAGTCTGGCTAATGATCTATTTTGTTTATCTTATCAAAGAACCAGCTCTCAGTTTCACTGATCTTTTCTGTTGTCTTTTTAGTCTCGATTTCATTTATTTCTACTCTGACCTTCATTACTTTCTTCCTTCTACTAACTTTTGTCTTAGTTTCTCCTTTTTCTAGTTCCTTGAGATACAAAGTTAGGTTGTTTGATATTTTCTTTTTTCTTCATGTAGGGGTTTATCCTTATGAATTTCCCTCTTAAAACTGCTACTACTGTATCCAATATGTTTTGGTATATTGTATTTCCATTTTCATTTGTCTCAAGAGTTTTTAAAATTTCTTTTCAACACACTGGTTGTTCAGTAGCATGATATTTAATCTCCACATATTTGTGAATTTTCCAGTTTTCTTCTTGTAATTGATTACTAGTTTCACACCACTGTTGTTGGAAAAGATACTTGATATGATTTCAATCGTCTTAAATTTAAGATGTGTTTTATGGCCCAATACATGATCTATACTGGAGAATGTTCCATGTGTAAATGAGAAGTATGTGTATTCTATTGCTTTTGAATGGAATGTTGTGTAAATGTATGTTAAGTCCATCTGGTCCAACATATTATTTAAGTCTAATGTTTCCTTGTTGATTTTCTGTTTGATATTCTATATCTATCCATTGACGAAAGTGGGGTGTTGAAGTCCCTTACTATTACTGTTATTGCTGTCTTTTTTTTCCCTTTTGTGTCATTAATATTATATATTTAGGTGCTCCTTTTTGGGGTGCATAAATATTTACAAATGTTACATTCTCTTGTTGGATTGACTGCTTTATAATTATATAATGACCTTCTTTGTCTCTTATTACAATCTTTGTCTTAAAGTCTATCTTGTATTATATATTACCTCAGCTTTCTTTTGGTTTCCATTTGCATGGAATGCCTTTTTCCATCCCTTCACTTTCAGTCTGTGTGTGTCCTTAAAACTGAAGTGACTCTCTCACTTAAGGCAGAATATATAAATTGGGTCCTGTCCATAGACCTTTTATAACTCCCAATGAGGTCCATTTATCATGGAATAATATATTTAATAATATAAATGCAATTCACCATTAGCATTATAATGAAGAATAAGAAATATCAAAACAATTCCTATATTTATTTGGCTATTGTTATTCAAGGAAGTGATTTTTTAAAAAGAAAAGTCTGATCAAATAACTTATTGTTAAACTCTAGAAGGAAATAAGTGAAGAAATCACTTCTCCATTCACTGTTCTCTCCTTTGCTCACTGTGCTCCGGCCACACTGCCTTTCTTGCAAGCTTTCTAACACACTGGAGACACTATCCTTGAACCTTTGTTCTGGAGGTTTCTTCTGTGGGTCTAGATGTGGTCAATCCAGGTTGCATCACAGCCCCTGAATGAATTTTGTAAGAATTTCTATCCCTCTCACTGTCTTTGTATCTCTCTTTTATCTTCTAATTTATTTTTATAATGGGGTATAGCTGATTTTCAATGCTGTGTTTCTTCCTCCTGTACATCCACTTGATTCACTTACAGAGAGACATTAATCAGTTCCTATTCAGATTCTTACCAGTCTTCTATATTCTCTTCCGGTGACGAGAGTGTGCTGACTAAAGTGCTTTGAGCTGTAGAGTAGGTCTTGTCAATTACCTATTTGGTCTATGGAACGGTATCTATGCTAATTTCAACCTCCTGTTTTATGCCTCACACCACCCCAGCTTTCCCGTTTAGCAGCCATAAGTGTGTTTTCTAAATGTGTGACGCTGTTTCTGTTTTGTCATTTAGTTCATGTGTAGCCATTTTTAGATTTCACCTATAAGTGAAATCTTATGATAAGTCTCTTTTACTGTCTGACTTATGTCACTGAGAATGATCATACCTAAGTCCACCCGAGTTGCTGCAACTGGCTTTCTTTAATTCATGTCATGGCTGAGTAATATTCCATTTTACCTAAGTACCAAATCTTCTTAATCCATTTTTTCCTTCCAAGGTCATTTACATTGTATGCCAGTCGAGGCTCTTGTAAACAGAGCAGCCCTTAACTTTGGGGTGCCTGTGTCTTGTTGATTTGTAGTTTTCTCAATTTATACGCCCATGAGTGGAAGTGCCCTATGCTCTCTAGCTGTGTTTTTTAGATGTTTTGGGAAACACCATACACTTCTCCAGAGTGGCCATTGGCAATTTCAATCCCGCCCATCAGCGTAACAAGGCACCCACTTCTCCCTGGCCTGTCCTGCATTTTTGGTTTTTACGCTTTTTTAGGATGGCCCTTTTGACCGCGGGGAAGTGAGACTTCTTTGTAGTGCTGATTTGCATTTCCCACTTGCTTGGTTGGCCAAAAAGGGCGTATTCGTTTTTTCCTGAATATATTCAGGAAAAAACGAATACGCCCTTTTTGGCCAAGTGCATCATTGTCGACGTTTGGCCGCTTTTCATGTGCTTTAAAGGCGAGTCGAATCTACATCCTGAAATCTGTTTCCTGCAATTCTGCCTTACTTTCAAATCCTCTTCGTTGCCTTCCCTCAATATATTTTTGGACGAGAGTTATCATTTATAACTCGGCAGGTTTGTGAATTTCAGGGCCCCTGAGCTCCATTTGTCAAGTCGCTTTTTTGGGAGCTGGCCGCAAAACCGCAGGATTGCTTCAGGCCCTTATCTGGTTCCGGGGGGCAGGCTGAGCCTGTGGTTAATTCTTCTTCCTGATGGGAAATTAGAGTGACCTGTGCCTGTTCCAACACCTAGAGCTAGGCTCTCATTGTTTCCCCCTCTTCCCGTTCATCCTCAGGACAAATTGCAACATGTACGAAAGAGGAGGTTAAAGGTGCTGATTCTCCAAGTGGTGAGATTGTTACTAAAGCGGCTGGAATGGCGAACCCGAGCACCAGGAGAGGAGAAATGAGGTGCGTTTTAGAAACCTTTCCCGATCACACGGTGTACCATCCTCTGGGTTTCCCATGCATATTTTCGCTGTAGGAAGATTCCCTTGAACCTGGAGATTTGGGACCCATGGAATGGGTACCACGTAGTACTACTTTAAAGTGTCTGCATTTGCTCACCCAACCTCACCAATCCTCTCAGCCCCTAGAGTGTCCACCCTTATGTCACATCCAGCTGTGGGTCTACATATTGTCAGTCCAGGTTGCATCACAGCCCCTCAACGAATTTTGTAAGAATTTCTCTCTCTTTCACTATCTTTGTTTTTTTTTTTTGTAATTTATTTTTATAAAGGAGTTTAGCTGATTTTCACTACTGTGTTTATGCCGCTTTACACCCACTTGATTCACTTACAGGGAGATATCAATACATAGGTTTTAAGATTCTTACTTGTCAGATATATTCTTGTGCGGCAAATATGGGGTGTTGAGTCTAGTTCACTGTGCAAGGAGTAGGTCTTGTCTGTTACATATTTGGTTAATGGAACGGTATCTGTGCTAATTTCAAACCCTTGTTTTATGCATCACCCCACCTGACCTTTCCCGTTAAGCAGCAATAGTGTGTTTTCTAAACGTGTGACTCTGTTCTGTTTTGTAATTCAGTTCATGTGTAGCGATTTTTACATTGCCTCTATAAGTGATATCTTATGATAAGTGTCTTTTTCTGTGTGACTTATTTCACTTAGCGTCATCGTACCTAAATCCACTCATCATGCTGCTACTAGCCTTATGACATTGATTTCATGGCTGAGTGATATTCCATTGTACATAAGTACCACAACTTCTTTATCAATTTTTTTCTTTCCTGGGATATTTAAGGTGTACCAAAATGGAGGTTCTTGTAAACAGAGCAGCCCTAAACTTTGGGTTGCCTGTGTCTTGTTGATTTGTAGTTTTCCCAATTTATATGCCCGTGAGTGGTAGTGTCCTATGCTCTCTAACTGTGTTTTTTAGATGTTTTGGGAAACACCATACACTTCTCCAGAGTGGCCGTTGGCAATTTACATCCCGCCCATCAGCGTAACAAGGTTCCCATTTCTCCCTGGCCTGTCCTGCCTTTCTGGTTTTTACACTTTTTTAGGATGGCCCTTTTGACCGATGGGAAGTGAGAATTCTTAGTAGTGCTGATTTGCATTTCCCACTTCTGCAGCATGTGGGATGTTCCCGGACCAGGGATCGAACCTGTGTCCCCTGCATTGGCAGGCGGATTCTTAACCACAGTGCCACCAGGCAAGCCCCCGTGTAAATTATTACAGAATGTTCAGTAGACCTCCCTTGTTGTATGGTTGGTCTTTTTGACACATGTGTTTAATATGTATTTGTATACGTATGGTAACCCTAATCTTAATGTATCCATTCCTCCCACCTTTCCTTTTAGATAACCGTGGTTTGTTTTCTAAGTCTGTGAGAGTCTTTCTCTGTGGAAATATGTTCATATGTGTCAGTTGTTAGGTAACACCTAGAAGTGATATCACAGGATATTTGTCATCTGCTTTCCGACTTACCTCATGTTCTGTGATTATCTCTAGGCTCATCTATGGTGCTGCAAACAGCAGTGTTTCATTCTTTTCCATGGCGAATATTCCACTGTGTCCATGGACCACTTCTTCTTTTTACATTCACCTGTGGATGGGTATTTTGGTTACTTCTAAGTCTTGGCTATGCTAAATGTTGATGCAGTGCAAGGTTGCCAGCCTGTGTCTTTTGGATTCTGGTCTTCTCAGGGGTTCGGCCCAGCAGTGGGCCTACTACATCATATGGTAGTTCAATTTTTACCTTTCAACGCACCTCCATTCTCTTCTCACTACTGGCTGTTAGCAGTTTATATCCACCAGCAACTAGAGGGTATACAGATCTCTAAAACCCCTTCAGCATTTATTGTTTGTAGACTTTTTACTGATGGCATTTTGAGTGTTGGGTGGTGATACCTTTTTGTAGTTGCGATTTGTATGCGTCTAATAATTCCCAATGTTGAGCTTTTATCTACGTCCATTTTCTTTTTTTTTTCTTTTATGTGAAACACAGAAACTTACTTCTTCAAATTGTTTCCTTGAAAAATGTGCCATGTTCTGAATTCCTGTGGCCATTACCTGCACCAGGACATTTTTTGAGGGCAGGTGTCATTTACAGCCCAGTAGTAATTGTGAATATTACATGACAATTAGCTCTGGATTTAAAGCTGCTGTTGCAGGAAACGGCCACAAGGAGGCAGCATTTCTATATTCCCAACTCTGGTTTCTAGAGCAACATAGCCTTCCTGGAAGTCCTGTTTGTAGGTTGTAAAGTAGAGTGGAATGTGCCAGGACAAACCCCCAAAAACTATGTCTACTTATTTGTTGTTGGTATTCTTAGTTTAATTTTGATTTTTCTCAGAGCAAATTTGATTGCAATGTTGTGTTTATTCTAGGTGTACAGAATCTCTTTCATTGATACATATATCTTTTCATGTTTGGATCCTGTCCCATATAGGTTATTACAGAATGTTGTGTAGACCTCTCTCGGTATTAGGTATGTCTTTCATGATTATATATTTTATAAGTATTAGCATATGTCTGTTGAACCCAATATCCTCCGTTATACATTCCTCACACCTTTCCATTTGGTTAACCACAAGCTTGCTTTCTGAACACATGAGTGTCCTTCTCTGTGGAAATAGGTTGATTCCTATCAATTTTTAGATAACACCTATACGTGATATCATAGGATATGTGTCTCCCGCTTTCTGACTTACTTCAAGATGTGTGATTATCTGTAGACTCATCTATGGTGCTGCAAATGGCCTTGTTTCATTATTTTCTGTGTCTAATATTGCATTGTGTACAAGGACCAATTTTTCATCCATTCATCTGATGATGGACATTTTTGTTGCTTCCATGTCTTGGCTATTGTAAATACTGCTGCAATACACGATTTTCCATCCAGTGTCCTTTTGATTCTGGCTTTCACAGGTGACAGGCCCAATAGTGGGCTTTCCGGATCATATGGTGATTCAATTTTTACCTTTAAACGCACTGCCATTCTGTTCCTATTATTGGCTGTTACCAGTTTGCATCCCACATAGACCGAGAGGTTATACTATTCTCCACAAATTCTTCAACATGTATTGTTTGTTGACTTTTTGCTGATGGTCATTCTGCCTGGTGTGAGGTGATACCTTTGTGTAGATTGGATTTGCCTGCGTCTAGTAATTCCCGATGTTTTGCGTTTATCAATGTCCTTTTCATGTTTTCTTAAGATTGAGCTAAACTCCCAACTTCAAATTGGCTTCTTGAAAAATTTGCCCCGTTTGGATTTTTATGGCCATTCCCTACCCCAGGATAGTTTTTGAGGGCATGAGTCATTTACAGCCCTGCAGTCCTTGTGAATATTATTGACCATTAGCAGTAGATTTAAAGCTGTTGTTTGAGGAAACGGCCTTAGGGTGGCAGCATTTCTACGTTGCCAACTCTGCTTGCTAGGGAAACAGAACCTTGCTGCAAGTTGTGCTTTGAGGTTGCAGATTAGAGTGGAATGTGCCAGGACAAACCCCCATAAGTTTTAGCCTCCTTAATTCTTGTTTGTGTCTTTAAGTTGTAGTTTTTATCAAGCAAATTTGATTGAAAAAGGTCTTTTGTTCTAGGTGTACAGAACCTTGTTCATTTACACATATACATACATCTATTGATCTTTGGGTCCTTTTCCATGTCGGTTATTACAGAGTGTTGAGTAGACCACACTTGCTATTCCATAGGTCTTTGGGGATTATATATTTTATATGTATTAGTATATGTGTGTTAACCCCAGTATCCTAATTTATCCATTCCTCACACCTTTTCATTGGCTTAACCATAAGTTTGTCTTAATCTCAATCTGAGATTGTCTTTCTCTATGGAAATATGTTCATTTTTATGAATTTTCAGATAACGTAAGTGATATCATAGGACATTTGTCTTTCGCATTCTGACTTACTTCACGTTGCGTGATTATCTCTAGGCTCATCTGTGGTGCTGCCTATGCCGTTCTTTTATTGTTTTTCGTGACTGATATTCCATTCTGTCCATATACCACGTCTTCTCTGTCCATTCATCTGTTTATGGACCTTATTTTTGCTTCCATGTCTTGGCTATTTCAATATTGCTGCAGTGCACATTTGCCTGCCTCTGTCTTTCCGATTCTGGTGGTCTTCGGTTATAGGCCCAAAAGGTGCCCTGCCGCATCATGTGGTAGCTCAATTTTTACCTTTTAAAGCAGCTCCATTCAGTGTTCGTTAGCGCTGTTACCAATTACATCCCACCAGCAGCTAGAAGGTACAGAGTTCTCTAAAACCCCTTCAGCATTTATAGTTTGTAGACTTTCAGCTGATGGACATTTCACTGGTGTGAGCTGAAATCTTTTTGGAGGTTGGATTTGCATGTGGCTAATAATTCCGTATACTGAGCTTTAGGCATGCCCTTTTTTTTTCTTTTCCTTTTTTTTAAAGAGTGAGTACAACTTCCCTCTTCATATTGCCTTCTTCAAAAATTTGTCATGTGTTGAATTTCCTTGCCTATTCCCTACCCCAGGGCATTTTTTGTGGGCAGGTGTCATTTACAGCCCTGCAGTCCTTGTGACTCTTAAGCAACCATTAGCACTGGGTTTAAAGCTGCTGTTGTGGGAAACAGCCACAAGGCGGCAGCATTATTACGTTCTCACCTCTTGTTACTAGGGTAACAGAGTCTTCCTGGAGGTAGTGTTCCGAGGTTGTAAATTAGAGGGGAATGTGCTGGGACAAGCCCCCAGAAGTTTATGTCTCCTTAGTAATGTTTGTTTTTTTAAATTTATTTTATATTTCTTATCGGAGTAATTTTGATTAGAGTGTTGTGATTGCCTGGCTGTACAGAATCTGCTCAATGATTCATACATATGTCTGTTCATCTTCGGATCCTGTTACCATGTATGTCACACAGAATGTTGAGTAGACCTCCCTTGGTATTTGGTAGGTGTTTTCTCATTATATATTTTATATGTATTGGTGATTATATAGTTTATATATTATATGTTTATATACATTGAACATACATTAGTATATGTATGTTAGCCCCATAATCCTAATTTATCCATCCTCCCACCTTTCATTTTGGTGAACCATTAGTTTGTTTTATAAGTGTGTGTTGTCTTTCTTGGTGGAAATATGTTCATTGGTAGCAGTCTTAGGATAACATGTATAAATGATATCATAGGATATTTGTCATTCCCTTTTGACTTACTTAACCTAATATGATTATTGGTAGGCTCATCTGTATTCCTCAAAATGGCATTGTTCATTTTTTTACCGAGGTTACTATTCCATTCTGTCCGTATACCACTTTTTCTTTGTCCATTCATTTGTTTTTGGACCCTTTTTTTGCTTCCATATCTTGGCTATTTCAATATTGCTGCCGTGCACATTTGCCTGCCTCTGTCTTTCCGATTCTGGTGGTCTTAGGTTATAGGCCCAAAAGGTGCCCTGCCGCATCATATGGTAGCTCAGTTTTTACCTTTTAAAGCAGCTCCATTCAGTTTTCGTTAGTGCTCTTACCAGTTACATCCCACCAGCAGCTAGATGGTCCACAGTTCTCTAAATCCCCTTCAGCATGTATAGTCTGTAGACTTTCTGCTGATGGTCATTTGACTGGTGTGAGCTGAAACCTTTTTGGAGGTTGGGTTTGCATGTGGCTAATAATTCCTTATACTGAGCTTTATTCATGTCCATTTTTTTCTTTTCCTTTTTTTAAAGAGTGAGTACAACTTCCCTCTTCATATTGACTTCTTGAAAAATGTGTCATGTGTTGAATTTTCTTGCCTATTCCCTCCACCAGGACATTTTTTGAGGGCAGGTGTCATTTTCAGCCCTGCAATCCTTGTGACTATTAAGCAACCATTAGCACTGGGTTTAAAGCTCCTGTTGTGGGAAACAGCCACAAGGCGCAGCATTATTACGTTCTCAACTCTTGTTTTTTGGGCCACAAAGTCTTCCTGGACGTAGTATTCCGAGGTTGTAAATTAGAGGGGAATGTGCTGGGACAAGCCCCCAAAAGTTTATGTCTCCTTACTTTTGTTTGTTTTTTAAATTTAATTTCTATTTCTTATTGGAGTAAATTTGATTAGAGTGTTGTGATTGTCTGGCTGTCCAGAATCTGCTCAATAATTCCTACATATGTCTGTTCATCTTCGGATCCTGTTACCATGTATGTTTTACAGAATGTTGAGTAGACCTCCCTTGGTATTTGGTAGGTGTTTTGTCTTTATATATTTTATATGTATTGGTGATTCTATAATTCATATAGTTTATATGTTTTATGTTTATATACATTTAACGTACATCAGTATATGTATGTTAGCCCCATAGTCCTAATTTATCCATCCTCCCAACTTTCATTTTGGCTAACCAGTCGTTTGTTTTATAAGTCTGTGGGTGTCTTTTTCTGTGGAAATATGTTCATTGGTAGCAATCTTAGGATAACAGGTATAAATGATATCATAGGATATTTGTCATTCCCTTTTGACTTACTTAACCTAATATGATTATTTCTAGGCTCATCTGTAGTCCTGAAAACGGCACTGTTCATTTTTTTCCTGAGTCTAGTATTCCATTCGGTACGTATACCACTTCTTCTTTGTCCATTTATCTGTTGATGGACATTTTGTTTGCTTCCATGTTTTGGCTATTGTAAATACTGCTGCAGTACACGATTCTCCATCCCGTGTCGTTTTGATTCGGGCTTTTACAGGTGACAGGCCCAAGAGTGGGCCTTCCGGATCATATGGTGACTCAATTTTTACCTTTAAACGCGCTGCCATTCTGTTCCTATTATTGGCTGTTACCAGTTTACATCCCACTTAGACCGAGAGGTTACGCTATTCTCCACAACTTCTTCAACATCTATCGTTTGTTGACTTTTTGCTGATGGTCACTGTGACTGGTGTGAGGTGATACCTTTGTGTAGATTGGATTTGCCTGCGTCTAGTAATTCCCGATGTTTTGCGTTTATCAATGTCCTTTTCATGTTTTCTTAAGATTGAGCTAAACTCCCAACTTCAAATTGGCTTCTTGAAAAATTTGCCCCGTTTGGATTTTTATGGCCATTCCCTACCCCAGGATAGTTTTTGAGGGCATGAGTCATTTACAGCCCTGCAGTCCTTGTGAATATTATTGACCATTAGCAGTAGATTTAAAGCTGTTGTTTGAGGAAACGGCCTTAGGGTGGCAGCATTTCTACGTTGCCAACTCTGCTTGCTAGGGAAACAGAACCTTGCTGCAAGTTGTGCTTTGAGGTTGCAGATTAGAGTGGAATGTGCCAGGACAAACCCCCATAAGTTTTAGCCTCCTTAATTCTTGTTTGTGTCTTTAAGTTGTAGTTTTTATCAAGCAAATTTGATTGAAAAAGGTCTTTTGTTCTAGGTGTACAGAACCTTGTTCATTTACACATATACATACATCTATTGATCTTTGGGTCCTTTTCCATGTCGGTTATTACAGAGTGTTGAGTAGACCACACTTGCTATTCCATAGGTCTTTGGGGATTATATATTTTATATGTATTAGTATATGTGTGTTAACCCCAGTATCCTAATTTATCCATTCCTCACACCTTTTCATTGGCTTAACCATAAGTTTGTCTTAATCTCAATCTGAGATTGTCTTTCTCTATGGAAATATGTTCATTTTTATGAATTTTCAGATAACGTAAGTGATATCATAGGACATTTGTCTTTCGCATTCTGACTTACTTCACGTTGCGTGATTATCTCTAGGCTCATCTGTGGTGCTGCCTATGCCGTTCTTTTATTGTTTTTCGTGACTGATATTCCATTCTGTCCATATACCACGTCTTCTCTGTCCATTCATCTGTTTATGGACCTTATTTTTGCTTCCATGTCTTGGCTATTTCAATATTGCTGCAGTGCACATTTGCCTGCCTCTGTCTTTCCGATTCTGGTGGTCTTCGGTTATAGGCCCAAAAGGTGCCCTGCCGCATCATGTGGTAGCTCAATTTTTACCTTTTAAAGCAGCTCCATTCAGTGTTCGTTAGCGCTGTTACCAATTACATCCCACCAGCAGCTAGAAGGTACAGAGTTCTCTAAAACCCCTTCAGCATTTATAGTTTGTAGACTTTCAGCTGATGGACATTTCACCGGTGTGAGCTGAAATCTTTTTGGAGGTTGGATTTGCATGTGGCTAATAATTCCGTATACTGAGCTTTAGGCATGCCCTTTTCTTTTCTTTTCCTTTTTTTTAAAGAGTGAGTACAACTTCCCTCTTCATATTGCCTTCTTCAAAAATTTGTCATGTGTTGAATTTCCTTGCCTATTCCCTACCCCAGGGCATTTTTTGTGGGCAGGTGTCATTTACAGCCCTGCAGTCCTTGTGACTCTTAAGCAACCACTAGCACTGGGTTTAAAGCTGCTGTTGTGGGAAACAGCCACAAGGCGGCAGCATTATTACGTTCTCACCTCTTGTTACTAGGGTAACAGAGTCTTCCTGGAGGTAGTGTTCCGAGGTTGTAAATTAGAGGGGAATGTGCTGGGACAAGCCCCCAGAAGTTTATGTCTCCTTAGTAATGTTTGTTTTTTTAAATTTATTTTATATTTCTTATCGGAGTAATTTTGATTAGAGTGTTGTGATTGCCTGGCTGTACAGAATCTGCTCAATGATTCATACATATGTCTGTTCATCTTCGGATCCTGTTACCATGTATGTCACACAGAATGTTGAGTAGACCTCCCTTGGTATTTGGTAGGTGTTTTCTCATTATATATTTTATATGTATTGGTGATTATATAGTTTATATATTATATGTTTATATACATTGAACATACATTAGTATATGTATGTTAGCCCCATAATCCTAATTTATCCATCCTCCCACCTTTCATTTTGGTGAACCATTAGTTTGTTTTATAAGTGTGTGTTGTCTTTCTTGGTGGAAATATGTTCATTGGTAGCAGTCTTAGGATAACATGTATAAATGATATCATAGGATATTTGTCATTCCCTTTTGACTTACTTAACCTAATATGATTATTGGTAGGCTCATCTGTATTCCTCAAAATGGCATTGTTCATTTTTTTACCGAGGTTACTATTCCATTCTGTCCGTATACCACTTTTTCTTTGTCCATTCATTTGTTTTTGGACCCTTTTTTTGCTTCCATATCTTGGCTATTTCAATATTGCTGCCGTGCACATTTGCCTGCCTCTGTCTTTCCGATTCTGGTGGTCTTAGGTTATAGGCCCAAAAGGTGCCCTGCCGCATCATATGGTAGCTCAGTTTTTACCTTTTAAAGCAGCTCCATTCAGTTTTCGTTAGTGCTCTTACCAGTTACATCCCACCAGCAGCTAGATGGTCCACAGTTCTCTAAATCCCCTTCAGCATGTATAGTCTGTAGACTTTCTGCTGATGGTCATTTGACTGGTGTGAGCTGAAACCTTTTTGGAGGTTGGGTTTGCATGTGGCTAATAATTCCTTATACTGAGCTTTATTCATGTCCATTTTTTTCTTTTCCTTTTTTTAAAGAGTGAGTACAACTTCCCTCTTCATATTGACTTCTTGAAAAATGTGTCATGTGTTGAATTTTCTTGCCTATTCCCTCCACCAGGGCATTTTTTGAGGGCAGGTGTCATTTTCAGCCCTGCAATCCTTGTGACTATTAAGCAACCATTAGCACTGGGTTTAAAGCTCCTGTTGTGGGAAACAGCCACAAGGCGCAGCATTATTACGTTCTCAACTCTTGTTTTTTGGGCCACAAAGTCTTCCTGGACGTAGTATTCCGAGGTTGTAAATTAGAGGGGAATGTGCTGGGACAAGCCCCCAAAAGTTTATGTCTCCTTACTTTTGTTTGTTTTTTAAATTTAATTTCTATTTCTTATTGGAGTAAATTTGATTAGAGTGTTGTGATTGTCTGGCTGTCCAGAATCTGCTCAATAATTCCTACATATGTCTGTTCATCTTCGGATCCTGTTACCATGTATGTTTTACAGAATGTTGAGTAGACCTCCCTTGGTATTTGGTAGGTGTTTTGTCTTTATATATTTTATATGTATTGGTGATTCTATAATTCATATAGTTTATATGTTTTATGTTTATATACATTTAACGTACATCAGTATATGTATGTTAGCCCCATAGTCCTAATTTATCCATCCTCCCAACTTTCATTTTGGCTAACCAGTCGTTTGTTTTATAAGTCTGTGGGTGTCTTTTTCTGTGGAAATATGTTCATTGGTAGCAATCTTAGGATAACAGGTATAAATGATATCATAGGATATTTGTCATTCCCTTTTGACTTACTTAACCTAATATGATTATTTCTAGGCTCATCTGTAGTCCTGAAAACGGCACTGTTCATTTTTTTCCTGAGTCTAGTATTCCATTCGGTACGTATACCACTTCTTCTTTGTCCATTTATCTGTTGATGGACATTTTGTTTGCTTCCATGTTTTGGCTATTGTAAATACTGCTGCAGTACACGATTCTCCATCCCGTGTCGTTTTGATTCGGGCTTTTACAGGTGACAGGCCCAAGAGTGGGCCTTCCGGATCATATGGTGACTCAATTTTTACCTTTAAACGCGCTGCCATTCTGTTCCTATTATTGGCTGTTACCAGTTTACATCCCACTTAGACCGAGAGGTTACGCTATTCTCCACAACTTCTTCAACATCTATCGTTTGTTGACTTTTTGCTGATGGTCACTGTGACTGGTGTGAGGTGATACCTTTGTGTAGATTGGATTTGCCTGCGTCTAGTAATTCCCGATGTTTTGCGTTTATCAATGTCCTTTTCATGTTTTCTTAAGATTGAGCTAAACTCCCAACTTCAAATTGGCTTCTTGAAAAATTTGCCCCGTTTGGATTTTTATGGCCATTCCCTACCCCAGGATAGTTTTTGAGGGCATGAGTCATTTACAGCCCTGCAGTCCTTGTGAATATTATTGACCATTAGCAGTAGATTTAAAGCTGTTGTTTGAGGAAACGGCCTTAGGGTGGCAGCATTTCTACGTTGCCAACTCTGCTTGCTAGGGAAACAGAACCTTGCTGCAAGTTGTGCTTTGAGGTTGCAGATTAGAGTGGAATGTGCCAGGACAAACCCCCATAAGTTTTAGCCTCCTTAATTCTTGTTTGTGTCTTTAAGTTGTAGTTTTTATCAAGCAAATTTGATTGAAAAAGGTCTTTTGTTCTAGGTGTACAGAACCTTGTTCATTTACACATATACATACATCTATTGATCTTTGGGTCCTTTTCCATGTCGGTTATTACAGAGTGTTGAGTAGACCACACTTGCTATTCCATAGGTCTTTGGGGATTATATATTTTATATGTATTAGTATATGTGTGTTAACCCCAGTATCCTAATTTATCCATTCCTCACACCTTTTCATTGGCTTAACCATAAGTTTGTCTTAATCTCAATCTGAGATTGTCTTTCTCTATGGAAATATGTTCATTTTTATGAATTTTCAGATAACGTAAGTGATATCATAGGACATTTGTCTTTCGCATTCTGACTTACTTCACGTTGCGTGATTATCTCTAGGCTCATCTGTGGTGCTGCCTATGCCGTTCTTTTATTGTTTTTCGTGACTGATATTCCATTCTGTCCATATACCACGTCTTCTCTGTCCATTCATCTGTTTATGGACCTTATTTTTGCTTCCATGTCTTGGCTATTTCAATATTGCTGCAGTGCACATTTGCCTGCCTCTGTCTTTCCGATTCTGGTGGTCTTCGGTTATAGGCCCAAAAGGTGCCCTGCCGCATCATGTGGTAGCTCAATTTTTACCTTTTAAAGCAGCTCCATTCAGTGTTCGTTAGCGCTGTTACCAATTACATCCCACCAGCAGCTAGAAGGTACAGAGTTCTCTAAAACCCCTTCAGCATTTATAGTTTGTAGACTTTCAGCTGATGGACATTTCACCGGTGTGAGCTGAAATCTTTTTGGAGGTTGGATTTGCATGTGGCTAATAATTCCGTATACTGAGCTTTAGGCATGCCCTTTTCTTTTCTTTTCCTTTTTTTTAAAGAGTGAGTACAACTTCCCTCTTCATATTGCCTTCTTCAAAAATTTGTCATGTGTTGAATTTCCTTGCCTATTCCCTACCCCAGGGCATTTTTTGTGGGCAGGTGTCATTTACAGCCCTGCAGTCCTTGTGACTCTTAAGCAACCACTAGCACTGGGTTTAAAGCTGCTGTTGTGGGAAACAGCCACAAGGCGGCAGCATTATTACGTTCTCACCTCTTGTTACTAGGGTAACAGAGTCTTCCTGGAGGTAGTGTTCCGAGGTTGTAAATTAGAGGGGAATGTGCTGGGACAAGCCCCCAGAAGTTTATGTCTCCTTAGTAATGTTTGTTTTTTTAAATTTATTTTATATTTCTTATCGGAGTAATTTTGATTAGAGTGTTGTGATTGCCTGGCTGTACAGAATCTGCTCAATGATTCATACATATGTCTGTTCATCTTCGGATCCTGTTACCATGTATGTCACACAGAATGTTGAGTAGACCTCCCTTGGTATTTGGTAGGTGTTTTCTCATTATATATTTTATATGTATTGGTGATTATATAGTTTATATATTATATGTTTATATACATTGAACATACATTAGTATATGTATGTTAGCCCCATAATCCTAATTTATCCATCCTCCCACCTTTCATTTTGGTGAACCATTAGTTTGTTTTATAAGTGTGTGTTGTCTTTCTTGGTGGAAATATGTTCATTGGTAGCAGTCTTAGGATAACATGTATAAATGATATCATAGGATATTTGTCATTCCCTTTTGACTTACTTAACCTAATATGATTATTGGTAGGCTCATCTGTATTCCTCAAAATGGCATTGTTCATTTTTTTACCGAGGTTACTATTCCATTCTGTCCGTATACCACTTTTTCTTTGTCCATTCATTTGTTTTTGGACCCTTTTTTTGCTTCCATATCTTGGCTATTTCAATATTGCTGCCGTGCACATTTGCCTGCCTCTGTCTTTCCGATTCTGGTGGTCTTAGGTTATAGGCCCAAAAGGTGCCCTGCCGCATCATATGGTAGCTCAGTTTTTACCTTTTAAAGCAGCTCCATTCAGTTTTCGTTAGTGCTCTTACCAGTTACATCCCACCAGCAGCTAGATGGTCCACAGTTCTCTAAATCCCCTTCAGCATGTATAGTCTGTAGACTTTCTGCTGATGGTCATTTGACTGGTGTGAGCTGAAACCTTTTTGGAGGTTGGGTTTGCATGTGGCTAATAATTCCTTATACTGAGCTTTATTCATGTCCATTTTTTTCTTTTCCTTTTTTTAAAGAGTGAGTACAACTTCCCTCTTCATATTGACTTCTTGAAAAATGTGTCATGTGTTGAATTTTCTTGCCTATTCCCTCCACCAGGGCATTTTTTGAGGGCAGGTGTCATTTTCAGCCCTGCAATCCTTGTGACTATTAAGCAACCATTAGCACTGGGTTTAAAGCTCCTGTTGTGGGAAACAGCCACAAGGCGCAGCATTATTACGTTCTCAACTCTTGTTTTTTGGGCCACAAAGTCTTCCTGGACGTAGTATTCCGAGGTTGTAAATTAGAGGGGAATGTGCTGGGACAAGCCCCCAAAAGTTTATGTCTCCTTACTTTTGTTTGTTTTTTAAATTTAATTTCTATTTCTTATTGGAGTAAATTTGATTAGAGTGTTGTGATTGTCTGGCTGTCCAGAATCTGCTCAATAATTCCTACATATGTCTGTTCATCTTCGGATCCTGTTACCATGTATGTTTTACAGAATGTTGAGTAGACCTCCCTTGGTATTTGGTAGGTGTTTTGTCTTTATATATTTTATATGTATTGGTGATTCTATAATTCATATAGTTTATATGTTTTATGTTTATATACATTTAACGTACATCAGTATATGTATGTTAGCCCCATAGTCCTAATTTATCCATCCTCCCAACTTTCATTTTGGCTAACCAGTCGTTTGTTTTATAAGTCTGTGGGTGTCTTTTTCTGTGGAAATATGTTCATTGGTAGCAATCTTAGGATAACAGGTATAAATGATATCATAGGATATTTGTCATTCCCTTTTGACTTACTTAACCTAATATGATTATTTCTAGGCTCATCTGTAGTCCTGAAAACGGCACTGTTCATTTTTTTCCTGAGTCTAGTATTCCATTCGGTACGTATACCACTTCTTCTTTGTCCATTTATCTGTTGATGGACATTTTGTTTGCTTCCATGTTTTGGCTATTGTAAATACTGCTGCAGTACACGATTCTCCATCCCGTGTCGTTTTGATTCGGGCTTTTACAGGTGACAGGCCCAAGAGTGGGCCTTCCAGATCATATGGTGACTCAATTTTTACCTTTAAACGCGCTGCCATTCTGTTCCTATTATTGGCTGTTACCAGTTTACATCCCACTTAGACCGAGAGGTTACGCTATTCTCCACAACTTCTTCAACATCTATCGTTTGTTGACTTTTTGCTGATGGTCACTGTGACTGGTGTGAGGTGATACCTTTGTGTAGATTGGATTTGCCTGCGTCTAGTAATTCCCGATGTTTTGCGTTTATCAATGTCCTTTTCATGTTTTCTTAAGATTGAGCTAAACTCCCAACTTCAAATTGGCTTCTTGAAAAATTTGCCCCGTTTGGATTTTTATGGCCATTCCCTACCCCAGGATAGTTTTTGAGGGCATGAGTCATTTACAGCCCTGCAGTCCTTGTGAATATTATTGACCATTAGCAGTAGATTTAAAGCTGTTGTTTGAGGAAACGGCCTTAGGGTGGCAGCATTTCTACGTTGCCAACTCTGCTTGCTAGGGAAACAGAACCTTGCTGCAAGTTGTGCTTTGAGGTTGCAGATTAGAGTGGAATGTGCCAGGACAAACCCCCATAAGTTTTAGCCTCCTTAATTCTTGTTTGTGTCTTTAAGTTGTAGTTTTTATCAAGCAAATTTGATTGAAAAAGGTCTTTTGTTCTAGGTGTACAGAACCTTGTTCATTTACACATATACATACATCTATTGATCTTTGGGTCCTTTTCCATGTCGGTTATTACAGAGTGTTGAGTAGACCACACTTGCTATTCCATAGGTCTTTGGGGATTATATATTTTATATGTATTAGTATATGTGTGTTAACCCCAGTATCCTAATTTATCCATTCCTCACACCTTTTCATTGGCTTAACCATAAGTTTGTCTTAATCTCAATCTGAGATTGTCTTTCTCTATGGAAATATGTTCATTTTTATGAATTTTCAGATAACGTAAGTGATATCATAGGACATTTGTCTTTCGCATTCTGACTTACTTCACGTTGCGTGATTATCTCTAGGCTCATCTGTGGTGCTGCCTATGCCGTTCTTTTATTGTTTTTCGTGACTGATATTCCATTCTGTCCATATACCACGTCTTCTCTGTCCATTCATCTGTTTATGGACCTTATTTTTGCTTCCATGTCTTGGCTATTTCAATATTGCTGCAGTGCACATTTGCCTGCCTCTGTCTTTCCGATTCTGGTGGTCTTCGGTTATAGGCCCAAAAGGTGCCCTGCCGCATCATGTGGTAGCTCAATTTTTACCTTTTAAAGCAGCTCCATTCAGTGTTCGTTAGCGCTGTTACCAATTACATCCCACCAGCAGCTAGAAGGTACAGAGTTCTCTAAAACCCCTTCAGCATTTATAGTTTGTAGACTTTCAGCTGATGGACATTTCACCGGTGTGAGCTGAAATCTTTTTGGAGGTTGGATTTGCATGTGGCTAATAATTCCGTATACTGAGCTTTAGGCATGCCCTTTTCTTTTCTTTTCCTTTTTTTTAAAGAGTGAGTACAACTTCCCTCTTCATATTGCCTTCTTCAAAAATTTGTCATGTGTTGAATTTCCTTGCCTATTCCCTACCCCAGGGCATTTTTTGTGGGCAGGTGTCATTTACAGCCCTGCAGTCCTTGTGACTCTTAAGCAACCACTAGCACTGGGTTTAAAGCTGCTGTTGTGGGAAACAGCCACAAGGCGGCAGCATTATTACGTTCTCACCTCTTGTTACTAGGGTAACAGAGTCTTCCTGGAGGTAGTGTTCCGAGGTTGTAAATTAGAGGGGAATGTGCTGGGACAAGCCCCCAGAAGTTTATGTCTCCTTAGTAATGTTTGTTTTTTTAAATTTATTTTATATTTCTTATCGGAGTAATTTTGATTAGAGTGTTGTGATTGCCTGGCTGTACAGAATCTGCTCAATGATTCATACATATGTCTGTTCATCTTCGGATCCTGTTACCATGTATGTCACACAGAATGTTGAGTAGACCTCCCTTGGTATTTGGTAGGTGTTTTCTCATTATATATTTTATATGTATTGGTGATTATATAGTTTATATATTATATGTTTATATACATTGAACATACATTAGTATATGTATGTTAGCCCCATAATCCTAATTTATCCATCCTCCCACCTTTCATTTTGGTGAACCATTAGTTTGTTTTATAAGTGTGTGTTGTCTTTCTTGGTGGAAATATGTTCATTGGTAGCAGTCTTAGGATAACATGTATAAATGATATCATAGGATATTTGTCATTCCCTTTTGACTTACTTAACCTAATATGATTATTGGTAGGCTCATCTGTATTCCTCAAAATGGCATTGTTCATTTTTTTACCGAGGTTACTATTCCATTCTGTCCGTATACCACTTTTTCTTTGTCCATTCATTTGTTTTTGGACCCTTTTTTTGCTTCCATATCTTGGCTATTTCAATATTGCTGCCGTGCACATTTGCCTGCCTCTGTCTTTCCGATTCTGGTGGTCTTAGGTTATAGGCCCAAAAGGTGCCCTGCCGCATCATATGGTAGCTCAATTTTTACCTTTTAAAGCAGCTCCATTCAGTTTTCGTTAGTGCTCTTACCAGTTACATCCCACCAGCAGCTAGATGGTCCACAGTTCTCTAAATCCCCTTCAGCATGTATAGTCTGTAGACTTTCTGCTGATGGTCATTTGACTGGTGTGAGCTGAAACCTTTTTGGAGGTTGGGTTTGCATGTGGCTAATAATTCCTTATACTGAGCTTTATTCATGTCCATTTTTTTCTTTTCCTTTTTTTAAAGAGTGAGTACAACTTCCCTCTTCATATTGACTTCTTGAAAAATGTGTCATGTGTTGAATTTTCTTGCCTATTCCCTCCACCAGGGCATTTTTTGAGGGCAGGTGTCATTTTCAGCCCTGCAATCCTTGTGACTATTAAGCAACCATTAGCACTGGGTTTAAAGCTCCTGTTGTGGGAAACAGCCACAAGGCGCAGCATTATTACGTTCTCAACTCTTGTTTTTTGGGCCACAAAGTCTTCCTGGACGTAGTATTCCGAGGTTGTAAATTAGAGGGGAATGTGCTGGGACAAGCCCCCAAAAGTTTATGTCTCCTTACTTTTGTTTGTTTTTTAAATTTAATTTCTATTTCTTATTGGAGTAAATTTGATTAGAGTGTTGTGATTGTCTGGCTGTCCAGAATCTGCTCAATAATGCCGACATATGTCTGTTCATCTTCGGATCCTGTTACCATGTATGTTTTACAGAATGTTGAGTAGACCTCCCTTGGTATTTGGTAGGTGTTTTGTCTTTATATATTTTATATGTATTGGTGATTCTATAATTCATATAGTTTATATGTTTTATGTTTATATACATTTAACGTACATCAGTATATGTATGTTAGCCCCATAGTCCTAATTTATCCATCCTCCCAACTTTCATTTTGGCTAACCAGTCGTTTGTTTTATAAGTCTGTGGGTGTCTTTTTCTGTGGAAATATGTTCATTGGTAGCAATCTTAGGATAACAGGTATAAATGATATCATAGGATATTTGTCATTCCCTTTTGACTTACTTAACCTAATATGATTATTTCTAGGCTCATCTGTAGTCCTGCAAACGGCACTGTTCATTTTTTTCCTGAGTCTAGTATTCCATTCGGTACGTATACCACTTCTTCTTTGTCCATTTATCTGTTGATGGACATTTTGTTTGCTTCCATGTTTTGGCTATTGTAAATACTGCTGCAGTACACGATTCTCCATCCCGTGTCGTTTTGATTCGGGCTTTTACAGGTGACAGGCCCAAGAGTGGGCCTTCCGGATCATATGGTGACTCAATTTTTACCTTTAAACGCGCTGCCATTCTGTTCCTATTATTGGCTGTTACCAGTTTACATCCCACTTAGACCGAGAGGTTACGCTATTCTCCACAACTTCTTCAACATCTATCGTTTGTTGACTTTTTGCTGATGGTCACTGTGACTGGTGTGAGGTGATACCTTTGTGTAGATTGGATTTGCCTGCGTCTAGTAATTCCCGATGTTTTGCGTTTATCAATGTCCTTTTCATGTTTTCTTAAGATTGAGCTAAACTCCCAACTTCAAATTGGCTTCTTGAAAAATTTGCCCCGTTTGGATTTTTATGGCCATTCCCTACCCCAGGATAGTTTTTGAGGGCATGAGTCATTTACAGCCCTGCAGTCCTTGTGAATATTATTGACCATTAGCAGTAGATTTAAAGCTGTTGTTTGAGGAAACGGCCTTAGGGTGGCAGCATTTCTACGTTGCCAACTCTGCTTGCTAGGGAAACAGAACCTTGCTGCAAGTTGTGCTTTGAGGTTGCAGATTAGAGTGGAATGTGCCAGGACAAACCCCCATAAGTTTTAGCCTCCTTAATTCTTGTTTGTGTCTTTAAGTTGTAGTTTTTATCAAGCAAATTTGATTGAAAAAGGTCTTTTGTTCTAGGTGTACAGAACCTTGTTCATTTACACATATACATACATCTATTGATCTTTGGGTCCTTTTCCATGTCGGTTATTACAGAGTGTTGAGTAGACCACACTTGCTATTCCATAGGTCTTTGGGGATTATATATTTTATATGTATTAGTATATGTGTGTTAACCCCAGTATCCTAATTTATCCATTCCTCACACCTTTTCATTGGCTTAACCATAAGTTTGTCTTAATCTCAATCTGAGATTGTCTTTCTCTATGGAAATATGTTCATTTTTATGAATTTTCAGATAACGTAAGTGATATCATAGGACATTTGTCTTTCGCATTCTGACTTACTTCACGTTGCGTGATTATCTCTAGGCTCATCTGTGGTGCTGCCTATGCCGTTCTTTTATTGTTTTTCGTGACTGATATTCCATTCTGTCCATATACCACGTCTTCTCTGTCCATTCATCTGTTTATGGACCTTATTTTTGCTTCCATGTCTTGGCTATTTCAATATTGCTGCAGTGCACATTTGCCTGCCTCTGTCTTTCCGATTCTGGTGGTCTTCGGTTATAGGCCCAAAAGGTGCCCTGCCGCATCATGTGGTAGCTCAATTTTTACCTTTTAAAGCAGCTCCATTCAGTGTTCGTTAGCGCTGTTACCAATTACATCCCACCAGCAGCTAGAAGGTACAGAGTTCTCTAAAACCCCTTCAGCATTTATAGTTTGTAGACTTTTAGCTGATGGACATTTCACCGGTGTGAGCTGAAATCTTTTTGGAGGTTGGATTTGCATGTGGCTAATAATTCCGTATACTGAGCTTTAGGCATGCCCTTTTTTTTTCTTTTCCTTTTTTTTAAAGAGTGAGTACAACTTCCCTCTTCATATTGCCTTCTTCAAAAATTTGTCATGTGTTGAATTTCCTTGCCTATTCCCTACCCCAGGGCATTTTTTGTGGGCAGGTGTCATTTACAGCCCTGCAGTCCTTGTGACTCTTAAGCAACCATTAGCACTGGGTTTAAAGCTGCTGTTGTGGGAAACAGCCACAAGGCGGCAGCATTATTACGTTCTCACCTCTTGTTACTAGGGTAACAGAGTCTTCCTGGAGGTAGTGTTCCGAGGTTGTAAATTAGAGGGGAATGTGCTGGGACAAGCCCCCAGAAGTTTATGTCTCCTTAGTAATGTTTGTTTTTTTAAATTTATTTTATATTTCTTATCGGAGTAATTTTGATTAGAGTGTTGTGATTGCCTGGCTGTACAGAATCTGCTCAATGATTCATACATATGTCTGTTCATCTTCGGATCCTGTTACCATGTATGTCACACAGAATGTTGAGTAGACCTCCCTTGGTATTTGGTAGGTGTTTTCTCATTATATATTTTATATGTATTGGTGATTATATAGTTTATATATTATATGTTTATATACATTGAACATACATTAGTATATGTATGTTAGCCCCATAATCCTAATTTATCCATCCTCCCACCTTTCATTTTGGTGAACCATTAGTTTGTTTTATAAGTGTGTGTTGTCTTTCTTGGTGGAAATATGTTCATTGGTAGCAGTCTTAGGATAACATGTATAAATGATATCATAGGATATTTGTCATTCCCTTTTGACTTACTTAACCTAATATGATTATTGGTAGGCTCATCTGTATTCCTCAAAATGGCATTGTTCATTTTTTTACCGAGGTTACTATTCCATTCTGTCCGTATACCACTTTTTCTTTGTCCATTCATTTGTTTTTGGACCCTTTTTTTGCTTCCATATCTTGGCTATTTCAATATTGCTGCCGTGCACATTTGCCTGCCTCTGTCTTTCCGATTCTGGTGGTCTTAGGTTATAGGCCCAAAAGGTGCCCTGCCGCATCATATGGTAGCTCAATTTTTACCTTTTAAAGCAGCTCCATTCAGTTTTCGTTAGTGCTCTTACCAGTTACATCCCACCAGCAGCTAGATGGTCCACAGTTCTCTAAATCCCCTTCAGCATGTATAGTCTGTAGACTTTCTGCTGATGGTCATTTGACTGGTGTGAGCTGAAACCTTTTTGGAGGTTGGGTTTGCATGTGGCTAATAATTCCTTATACTGAGCTTTATTCATGTCCATTTTTTTCTTTTCCTTTTTTTAAAGAGTGAGTACAACTTCCCTCTTCATATTGACTTCTTGAAAAATGTGTCATGTGTTGAATTTTCTTGCCTATTCCCTCCACCAGGGCATTTTTTGAGGGCAGGTGTCATTTTCAGCCCTGCAATCCTTGTGACTATTAAGCAACCATTAGCACTGGGTTTAAAGCTCCTGTTGTGGGAAACAGCCACAAGGCGCAGCATTATTACGTTCTCAACTCTTGTTTTTTGGGCCACAAAGTCTTCCTGGACGTAGTATTCCGAGGTTGTAAATTAGAGGGGAATGTGCTGGGACAAGCCCCCAAAAGTTTATGTCTCCTTACTTTTGTTTGTTTTTTAAATTTAATTTCTATTTCTTATTGGAGTAAATTTGATTAGAGTGTTGTGATTGTCTGGCTGTCCAGAATCTGCTCAATAATGCCGACATATGTCTGTTCATCTTCGGATCCTGTTACCATGTATGTTTTACAGAATGTTGAGTAGACCTCCCTTGGTATTTGGTAGGTGTTTTGTCTTTATATATTTTATATGTATTGGTGATTCTATAATTCATATAGTTTATATGTTTTATGTTTATATACATTTAACGTACATCAGTATATGTATGTTAGCCCCATAGTCCTAATTTATCCATCCTCCCAACTTTCATTTTGGCTAACCAGTCGTTTGTTTTATAAGTCTGTGGGTGTCTTTTTCTGTGGAAATATGTTCATTGGTAGCAATCTTAGGATAACAGGTATAAATGATATCATAGGATATTTGTCATTCCCTTTTGACTTACTTAACCTAATATGATTATTTCTAGGCTCATCTGTAGTCCTGCAAACGGCACTGTTCATTTTTTTCCTGAGTCTAGTATTCCATTCGGTACGTATACCACTTCTTCTTTGTCCATTTATCTGTTGATGGACATTTTGTTTGCTTCCATGTTTTGGCTATTGTAAATACTGCTGCAGTACACGATTCTCCATCCCGTGTCGTTTTGATTCGGGCTTTTACAGGTGACAGGCCCAAGAGTGGGCCTTCCGGATCATATGGTGACTCAATTTTTACCTTTAAACGCGCTGCCATTCTGTTCCTATTATTGGCTGTTACCAGTTTACATCCCACTTAGACCGAGAGGTTACGCTATTCTCCACAACTTCTTCAACATCTATCGTTTGTTGACTTTTTGCTGATGGTCACTGTGACTGGTGTGAGGTGATACCTTTGTGTAGATTGGATTTGCCTGCGTCTAGTAATTCCCGATGTTTTGCGTTTATCAATGTCCTTTTCATGTTTTCTTAAGATTGAGCTAAACTCCCAACTTCAAATTGGCTTCTTGAAAAATTTGCCCCGTTTGGATTTTTATGGCCATTCCCTACCCCAGGATAGTTTTTGAGGGCATGAGTCATTTACAGCCCTGCAGTCCTTGTGAATATTATTGACCATTAGCAGTAGATTTAAAGCTGTTGTTTGAGGAAACGGCCTTAGGGTGGCAGCATTTCTACGTTGCCAACTCTGCTTGCTAGGGAAACAGAACCTTGCTGCAAGTTGTGCTTTGAGGTTGCAGATTAGAGTGGAATGTGCCAGGACAAACCCCCATAAGTTTTAGCCTCCTTAATTCTTGTTTGTGTCTTTAAGTTGTAGTTTTTATCAAGCAAATTTGATTGAAAAAGGTCTTTTGTTCTAGGTGTACAGAACCTTGTTCATTTACACATATACATACATCTATTGATCTTTGGGTCCTTTTCCATGTCGGTTATTACAGAGTGTTGAGTAGACCACACTTGCTATTCCATAGGTCTTTGGGGATTATATATTTTATATGTATTAGTATATGTGTGTTAACCCCAGTATCCTAATTTATCCATTCCTCACACCTTTTCATTGGCTTAACCATAAGTTTGTCTTAATCTCAATCTGAGATTGTCTTTCTCTATGGAAATATGTTCATTTTTATGAATTTTCAGATAACGTAAGTGATATCATAGGACATTTGTCTTTCGCATTCTGACTTACTTCACGTTGCGTGATTATCTCTAGGCTCATCTGTGGTGCTGCCTATGCCGTTCTTTTATTGTTTTTCGTGACTGATATTCCATTCTGTCCATATACCACGTCTTCTCTGTCCATTCATCTGTTTATGGACCTTATTTTTGCTTCCATGTCTTGGCTATTTCAATATTGCTGCAGTGCACATTTGCCTGCCTCTGTCTTTCCGATTCTGGTGGTCTTCGGTTATAGGCCCAAAAGGTGCCCTGCCGCATCATGTGGTAGCTCAATTTTTACCTTTTAAAGCAGCTCCATTCAGTGTTCGTTAGCGCTGTTACCAATTACATCCCACCAGCAGCTAGAAGGTACAGAGTTCTCTAAAACCCCTTCAGCATTTATAGTTTGTAGACTTTTAGCTGATGGACATTTCACCGGTGTGAGCTGAAATCTTTTTGGAGGTTGGATTTGCATGTGGCTAATAATTCCGTATACTGAGCTTTAGGCATGCCCTTTTTTTTTCTTTTCCTTTTTTTTAAAGAGTGAGTACAACTTCCCTCTTCATATTGCCTTCTTCAAAAATTTGTCATGTGTTGAATTTCCTTGCCTATTCCCTACCCCAGGGCATTTTTTGTGGGCAGGTGTCATTTACAGCCCTGCAGTCCTTGTGACTCTTAAGCAACCATTAGCACTGGGTTTAAAGCTGCTGTTGTGGGAAACAGCCACAAGGCGGCAGCATTATTACGTTCTCACCTCTTGTTACTAGGGTAACAGAGTCTTCCTGGAGGTAGTGTTCCGAGGTTGTAAATTAGAGGGGAATGTGCTGGGACAAGCCCCCAGAAGTTTATGTCTCCTTAGTAATGTTTGTTTTTTTAAATTTATTTTATATTTCTTATCGGAGTAATTTTGATTAGAGTGTTGTGATTGCCTGGCTGTACAGAATCTGCTCAATGATTCATACATATGTCTGTTCATCTTCGGATCCTGTTACCATGTATGTCACACAGAATGTTGAGTAGACCTCCCTTGGTATTTGGTAGGTGTTTTCTCATTATATATTTTATATGTATTGGTGATTATATAGTTTATATATTATATGTTTATATACATTGAACATACATTAGTATATGTATGTTAGCCCCATAATCCTAATTTATCCATCCTCCCACCTTTCATTTTGGTGAACCATTAGTTTGTTTTATAAGTGTGTGTTGTCTTTCTTGGTGGAAATATGTTCATTGGTAGCAGTCTTAGGATAACATGTATAAATGATATCATAGGATATTTGTCATTCCCTTTTGACTTACTTAACCTAATATGATTATTGGTAGGCTCATCTGTATTCCTCAAAATGGCATTGTTCATTTTTTTACCGAGGTTACTATTCCATTCTGTCCGTATACCACTTTTTCTTTGTCCATTCATTTGTTTTTGGACCCTTTTTTTGCTTCCATATCTTGGCTATTTCAATATTGCTGCCGTGCACATTTGCCTGCCTCTGTCTTTCCGATTCTGGTGGTCTTAGGTTATAGGCCCAAAAGGTGCCCTGCCGCATCATATGGTAGCTCAATTTTTACCTTTTAAAGCAGCTCCATTCAGTTTTCGTTAGTGCTCTTACCAGTTACATCCCACCAGCAGCTAGATGGTCCACAGTTCTCTAAATCCCCTTCAGCATGTATAGTCTGTAGACTTTCTGCTGATGGTCATTTGACTGGTGTGAGCTGAAACCTTTTTGGAGGTTGGGTTTGCATGTGGCTAATAATTCCTTATACTGAGCTTTATTCATGTCCATTTTTTTTCTTTTCCTTTTTTTAAAGAGTGAGTACAACTTCCCTCTTCATATTGACTTCTTGAAAAATGTGTCATGTGTTGAATTTTCTTGCCTATTCCCTCCACCAGGGCATTTTTTTGAGGGCAGGTGTCATTTTCAGCCCTGCAATCCTTGTGACTATTAAGCAACCATTAGCACTGGGTTTAAAGCTCCTGTTGTGGGAAACAGCCACAAGGCGCAGCATTATTACGTTCTCAACTCTTGTTTTTTGGGCCACAAAGTCTTCCTGGACGTAGTATTCCGAGGTTGTAAATTAGAGGGGAATGTGCTGGGACAAGCCCCCAAAAGTTTATGTCTCCTTACTTTTGTTTGTTTTTTAAATTTAATTTCTATTTCTTATTGGAGTAAATTTGATTAGAGTGTTGTGATTGTCTGGCTGTCCAGAATCTGCTCAATAATTCCTACATATGTCTGTTCATCTTCGGATCCTGTTACCATGTATGTTTTACAGAATGTTGAGTAGACCTCCCTTGGTATTTGGTAGGTGTTTTGTCTTTATATATTTTATATGTATTGGTGATTCTATAATTCATATAGTTTATATGTTTTATGTTTATATACATTTAACGTACATCAGTATATGTATGTTAGCCCCATAGTCCTAATTTATCCATCCTCCCAACTTTCATTTTGGCTAACCAGTCGTTTGTTTTATAAGTCTGTGGGTGTCTTTTTCTGTGGAAATATGTTCATTGGTAGCAATCTTAGGATAACATGTATAAATGATATCATAGGATATTTGTCATTCCCTTTTGACTTACTTAACCTAATATGATTATTTCTAGGCTCATCTGTAGTCCTGCAAACGGCACTGTTCATTTTTTTCCTGAGTCTAGTATTCCATTCGGTACGTATACCACTTCTTCTTTGTCCATTTATCTGTTGATGGACATTTTGTTTGCTTCCATGTTTTGGCTATTGTAAATACTGCTGCAGTACACGATTCTCCATCCCGTGTCGTTTTGATTCGGGCTTTTACAGGTGACAGGCCCAAGAGTGGGCCTTCCGGATCATATGGTGACTCAATTTTTACCTTTAAACGCGCTGCCATTCTGTTCCTATTATTGGCTGTTACCAGTTTACATCCCACTTAGACCGAGAGGTTACGCTATTCTCCACAACTTCTTCAACATCTATCGTTTGTTGACTTTTTGCTGATGGTCACTGTGACTGGTGTGAGGTGATACCTTTGTGTAGATTGGATTTGCCTGCGTCTAGTAATTCCCGATGTTTTGCGTTTATCAATGTCCTTTTCATGTTTTCTTAAGATTGAGCTAAACTCCCAACTTCAAATTGGCTTCTTGAAAAATTTGCCCCGTTTGGATTTTTATGGCCATTCCCTACCCCAGGATAGTTTTTGAGGGCATGAGTCATTTACAGCCCTGCAGTCCTTGTGAATATTATTGACCATTAGCAGTAGATTTAAAGCTGTTGTTTGAGGAAACGGCCTTAGGGTGGCAGCATTTCTACGTTGCCAACTCTGCTTGCTAGGGAAACAGAACCTTGCTGCAAGTTGTGCTTTGAGGTTGCAGATTAGAGTGGAATGTGCCAGGACAAACCCCCATAAGTTTTAGCCTCCTTAATTCTTGTTTGTGTCTTTAAGTTGTAGTTTTTATCAAGCAAATTTGATTGAAAAAGGTCTTTTGTTCTAGGTGTACAGAACCTTGTTCATTTACACATATACATACATCTATTGATCTTTGGGTCCTTTTCCATGTCGGTTATTACAGAGTGTTGAGTAGACCACACTTGCTATTCCATAGGTCTTTGGGGATTATATATTTTATATGTATTAGTATATGTGTGTTAACCCCAGTATCCTAATTTATCCATTCCTCACACCTTTTCATTGGCTTAACCATAAGTTTGTCTTAATCTCAATCTGAGATTGTCTTTCTCTATGGAAATATGTTCATTTTTATGAATTTTCAGATAACGTAAGTGATATCATAGGACATTTGTCTTTCGCATTCTGACTTACTTCACGTTGCGTGATTATCTCTAGGCTCATCTGTGGTGCTGCCTATGCCGTTCTTTTATTGTTTTTCGTGACTGATATTCCATTCTGTCCATATACCACGTCTTCTCTGTCCATTCATCTGTTTATGGACCTTATTTTTGCTTCCATGTCTTGGCTATTTCAATATTGCTGCAGTGCACATTTGCCTGCCTCTGTCTTTCCGATTCTGGTGGTCTTCGGTTATAGGCCCAAAAGGTGCCCTGCCGCATCATGTGGTAGCTCAATTTTTACCTTTTAAAGCAGCTCCATTCAGTGTTCGTTAGCGCTGTTACCAATTACATCCCACCAGCAGCTAGAAGGTACAGAGTTCTCTAAAACCCCTTCAGCATTTATAGTTTGTAGACTTTTAGCTGATGGACATTTCACCGGTGTGAGCTGAAATCTTTTTGGAGGTTGGATTTGCATGTGGCTAATAATTCCGTATACTGAGCTTTAGGCATGCCCTTTTTTTTTCTTTTCCTTTTTTTTAAAGAGTGAGTACAACTTCCCTCTTCATATTGCCTTCTTCAAAAATTTGTCATGTGTTGAATTTCCTTGCCTATTCCCTACCCCAGGGCATTTTTTGTGGGCAGGTGTCATTTACAGCCCTGCAGTCCTTGTGACTCTTAAGCAACCATTAGCACTGGGTTTAAAGCTGCTGTTGTGGGAAACAGCCACAAGGCGGCAGCATTATTACGTTCTCACCTCTTGTTACTAGGGTAACAGAGTCTTCCTGGAGGTAGTGTTCCGAGGTTGTAAATTAGAGGGGAATGTGCTGGGACAAGCCCCCAGAAGTTTATGTCTCCTTAGTAATGTTTGTTTTTTTAAATTTATTTTATATTTCTTATCGGAGTAATTTTGATTAGAGTGTTGTGATTGCCTGGCTGTACAGAATCTGCTCAATGATTCATACATATGTCTGTTCATCTTCGGATCCTGTTACCATGTATGTCACACAGAATGTTGAGTAGACCTCCCTTGGTATTTGGTAGGTGTTTTCTCATTATATATTTTATATGTATTGGTGATTATATAGTTTATATATTATATGTTTATATACATTGAACATACATTAGTATATGTATGTTAGCCCCATAATCCTAATTTATCCATCCTCCCACCTTTCATTTTGGTGAACCATTAGTTTGTTTTATAAGTGTGTGTTGTCTTTCTTGGTGGAAATATGTTCATTGGTAGCAGTCTTAGGATAACATGTATAAATGATATCATAGGATATTTGTCATTCCCTTTTGACTTACTTAACCTAATATGATTATTGGTAGGCTCATCTGTATTCCTCAAAATGGCATTGTTCATTTTTTTACCGAGGTTACTATTCCATTCTGTCCGTATACCACTTTTTCTTTGTCCATTCATTTGTTTTTGGACCCTTTTTTTGCTTCCATATCTTGGCTATTTCAATATTGCTGCCGTGCACATTTGCCTGCCTCTGTCTTTCCGATTCTGGTGGTCTTAGGTTATAGGCCCAAAAGGTGCCCTGCCGCATCATATGGTAGCTCAATTTTTACCTTTTAAAGCAGCTCCATTCAGTTTTCGTTAGTGCTCTTACCAGTTACATCCCACCAGCAGCTAGATGGTCCACAGTTCTCTAAATCCCCTTCAGCATGTATAGTCTGTAGACTTTCTGCTGATGGTCATTTGACTGGTGTGAGCTGAAACCTTTTTGGAGGTTGGGTTTGCATGTGGCTAATAATTCCTTATACTGAGCTTTATTCATGTCCATTTTTTTTCTTTTCCTTTTTTTAAAGAGTGAGTACAACTTCCCTCTTCATATTGACTTCTTGAAAAATGTGTCATGTGTTGAATTTTCTTGCCTATTCCCTCCACCAGGGCATTTTTTGAGGGCAGGTGTCATTTTCAGCCCTGCAATCCTTGTGACTATTAAGCAACCATTAGCACTGGGTTTAAAGCTCCTGTTGTGGGAAACAGCCACAAGGCGCAGCATTATTACGTTCTCAACTCTTGTTTTTTGGGCCACAAAGTCTTCCTGGACGTAGTATTCCGAGGTTGTAAATTAGAGGGGAATGTGCTGGGACAAGCCCCCAAAAGTTTATGTCTCCTTACTTTTGTTTGTTTTTTAAATTTAATTTCTATTTCTTATTGGAGTAAATTTGATTAGAGTGTTGTGATTGTCTGGCTGTCCAGAATCTGCTCAATAATTCCTACATATGTCTGTTCATCTTCGGATCCTGTTACCATGTATGTTTTACAGAATGTTGAGTAGACCTCCCTTGGTATTTGGTAGGTGTTTTGTCTTTATATATTTTATATGTATTGGTGATTCTATAATTCATATAGTTTATATGTTTTATGTTTATATACATTTAACGTACATCAGTATATGTATGTTAGCCCCATAGTCCTAATTTATCCATCCTCCCAACTTTCATTTTGGCTAACCAGTCGTTTGTTTTATAAGTCTGTGGGTGTCTTTTTCTGTGGAAATATGTTCATTGGTAGCAATCTTAGGATAACAGGTATAAATGATATCATAGGATATTTGTCATTCCCTTTTGACTTACTTAACCTAATATGATTATTTCTAGGCTCATCTGTAGTCCTGCAAACGGCACTGTTCATTTTTTTCCTGAGTCTAGTATTCCATTCGGTACGTATACCACTTCTTCTTTGTCCATTTATCTGTTGATGGACATTTTGTTTGCTTCCATGTTTTGGCTATTGTAAATACTGCTGCAGTACACGATTCTCCATCCCGTGTCGTTTTGATTCGGGCTTTTACAGGTGACAGGCCCAAGAGTGGGCCTTCCGGATCATATGGTGACTCAATTTTTACCTTTAAACGCGCTGCCATTCTGTTCCTATTATTGGCTGTTACCAGTTTACATCCCACTTAGACCGAGAGGTTACGCTATTCTCCACAACTTCTTCAACATCTATCGTTTGTTGACTTTTTGCTGATGGTCACTGTGACTGGTGTGAGGTGATACCTTTGTGTAGATTGGATTTGCCTGCGTCTAGTAATTCCCGATGTTTTGCGTTTATCAATGTCCTTTTCATGTTTTCTTAAGATTGAGCTAAACTCCCAACTTCAAATTGGCTTCTTGAAAAATTTGCCCCGTTTGGATTTTTATGGCCATTCCCTACCCCAGGATAGTTTTTGAGGGCATGAGTCATTTACAGCCCTGCAGTCCTTGTGAATATTATTGACCATTAGCAGTAGATTTAAAGCTGTTGTTTGAGGAAACGGCCTTAGGGTGGCAGCATTTCTACGTTGCCAACTCTGCTTGCTAGGGAAACAGAACCTTGCTGCAAGTTGTGCTTTGAGGTTGCAGATTAGAGTGGAATGTGCCAGGACAAACCCCCATAAGTTTTAGCCTCCTTAATTCTTGTTTGTGTCTTTAAGTTGTAGTTTTTATCAAGCAAATTTGATTGAAAAAGGTCTTTTGTTCTAGGTGTACAGAACCTTGTTCATTTACACATATACATACATCTATTGATCTTTGGGTCCTTTTCCATGTCGGTTATTACAGAGTGTTGAGTAGACCACACTTGCTATTCCATAGGTCTTTGGGGATTATATATTTTATATGTATTAGTATATGTGTGTTAACCCCAGTATCCTAATTTATCCATTCCTCACACCTTTTCATTGGCTTAACCATAAGTTTGTCTTAATCTCAATCTGAGATTGTCTTTCTCTATGGAAATATGTTCATTTTTATGAATTTTCAGATAACGTAAGTGATATCATAGGACATTTGTCTTTCGCATTCTGACTTACTTCACGTTGCGTGATTATCTCTAGGCTCATCTGTGGTGCTGCCTATGCCGTTCTTTTATTGTTTTTCGTGACTGATATTCCATTCTGTCCATATACCACGTCTTCTCTGTCCATTCATCTGTTTATGGACCTTATTTTTGCTTCCATGTCTTGGCTATTTCAATATTGCTGCAGTGCACATTTGCCTGCCTCTGTCTTTCCGATTCTGGTGGTCTTCGGTTATAGGCCCAAAAGGTGCCCTGCCGCATCATGTGGTAGCTCAATTTTTACCTTTTAAAGCAGCTCCATTCAGTGTTCGTTAGCGCTGTTACCAATTACATCCCACCAGCAGCTAGAAGGTACAGAGTTCTCTAAAACCCCTTCAGCATTTATAGTTTGTAGACTTTCAGCTGATGGACATTTCACCGGCGTGAGCTGAAATCTTTTTGGAGGTTGGATTTGCATGTGGCTAATAATTCCGTATACTGAGCTTTAGGCATGCCCTTTTCTTTTCTTTTCCTTTTTTTTAAAGAGTGAGTACAACTTCCCTCTTCATATTGCCTTCTTCAAAAATTTGTCATGTGTTGAATTTCCTTGCCTATTCCCTACCCCAGGGCATTTTTTGTGGGCAGGTGTCATTTACAGCCCTGCAGTCCTTGTGACTCTTAAGCAACCACTAGCACTGGGTTTAAAGCTGCTGTTGTGGGAAACAGCCACAAGGCGGCAGCATTATTACGTTCTCACCTCTTGTTACTAGGGTAACAGAGTCTTCCTGGAGGTAGTGTTCCGAGGTTGTAAATTAGAGGGGAATGTGCTGGGACAAGCCCCCAGAAGTTTATGTCTCCTTAGTAATGTTTGTTTTTTTAAATTTATTTTATATTTCTTATCGGAGTAATTTTGATTAGAGTGTTGTGATTGCCTGGCTGTACAGAATCTGCTCAATGATTCATACATATGTCTGTTCATCTTCGGATCCTGTTACCATGTATGTCACACAGAATGTTGAGTAGACCTCCCTTGGTATTTGGTAGGTGTTTTCTCATTATATATTTTATATGTATTGGTGATTATATAGTTTATATATTATATGTTTATATACATTGAACATACATTAGTATATGTATGTTAGCCCCATAATCCTAATTTATCCATCCTCCCACCTTTCATTTTGGTGAACCATTAGTTTGTTTTATAAGTGTGTGTTGTCTTTCTTGGTGGAAATATGTTCATTGGTAGCAGTCTTAGGATAACATGTATAAATGATATCATAGGATATTTGTCATTCCCTTTTGACTTACTTAACCTAATATGATTATTGGTAGGCTCATCTGTATTCCTCAAAATGGCATTGTTCATTTTTTTACCGAGGTTACTATTCCATTCTGTCCGTATACCACTTTTTCTTTGTCCATTCATTTGTTTTTGGACCCTTTTTTTGCTTCCATATCTTGGCTATTTCAATATTGCTGCCGTGCACATTTGCCTGCCTCTGTCTTTCCGATTCTGGTGGTCTTAGGTTATAGGCCCAAAAGGTGCCCTGCCGCATCATATGGTAGCTCAATTTTTACCTTTTAAAGCAGCTCCATTCAGTTTTCGTTAGTGCTCTTACCAGTTACATCCCACCAGCAGCTAGATGGTCCACAGTTCTCTAAATCCCCTTCAGCATGTATAGTCTGTAGACTTTCTGCTGATGGTCATTTGACTGGTGTGAGCTGAAACCTTTTTGGAGGTTGGGTTTGCATGTGGCTAATAATTCCTTATACTGAGCTTTATTCGTGTCCATTTTTTTTCTTTTCCTTTTTTTAAAGAGTGAGTACAACTTCCCTCTTCATATTGACTTCTTGAAAAATGTGTCATGTGTTGAATTTTCTTGCCTATTCCCTCCACCAGGGCATTTTTTGAGGGCAGGTGTCATTTTCAGCCCTGCAATCCTTGTGACTATTAAGCAACCATTAGCACTGGGTTTAAAGCTCCTGTTGTGGGAAACAGCCACAAGGCGCAGCATTATTACGTTCTCAACTCTTGTTTTTTGGGCCACAAAGTCTTCCTGGACGTAGTATTCCGAGGTTGTAAATTAGAGGGGAATGTGCTGGGACAAGCCCCCAAAAGTTTATGTCTCCTTACTTTTGTTTGTTTTTTAAATTTAATTTCTATTTCTTATTGGAGTAAATTTGATTAGAGTGTTGTGATTGTCTGGCTGTCCAGAATCTGCTCAATAATTCCTACATATGTCTGTTCATCTTCGGATCCTGTTACCATGTATGTTTTACAGAATGTTGAGTAGACCTCCCTTGGTATTTGGTAGGTGTTTTGTCTTTATATATTTTATATGTATTGGTGATTCTATAATTCATATAGTTTATATGTTTTATGTTTATATACATTTAACGTACATCAGTATATGTATGTTAGCCCCATAGTCCTAATTTATCCATCCTCCCAACTTTCATTTTGGCTAACCAGTCGTTTGTTTTATAAGTCTGTGGGTGTCTTTTTCTGTGGAAATATGTTCATTGGTAGCAATCTTAGGATAACAGGTATAAATGATATCATAGGATATTTGTCATTCCCTTTTGACTTACTTAACCTAATATGATTATTTCTAGGCTCATCTGTAGTCCTGCAAACGGCACTGTTCATTTTTTTCCTGAGTCTAGTATTCCATTCGGTACGTATACCACTTCTTCTTTGTCCATTTATCTGTTGATGGACATTTTGTTTGCTTCCATGTTTTGGCTATTGTAAATACTGCTGCAGTACACGATTCTCCATCCCGTGTCGTTTTGATTCGGGCTTTTACAGGTGACAGGCCCAAGAGTGGGCCTTCCGGATCATATGGTGACTCAATTTTTACCTTTAAACGCGCTGCCATTCTGTTCCTATTATTGGCTGTTACCAGTTTACATCCCACTTAGACCGAGAGGTTACGCTATTCTCCACAACTTCTTCAACATCTATCGTTTGTTGACTTTTTGCTGATGGTCACTGTGACTGGTGTGAGGTGATACCTTTGTGTAGATTGGATTTGCCTGCGTCTAGTAATTCCCGATGTTTTGCGTTTATCAATGTCCTTTTCATGTTTTCTTAAGATTGAGCTAAACTCCCAACTTCAAATTGGCTTCTTGAAAAATTTGCCCCGTTTGGATTTTTATGGCCATTCCCTACCCCAGGATAGTTTTTGAGGGCATGAGTCATTTACAGCCCTGCAGTCCTTGTGAATATTATTGACCATTAGCAGTAGATTTAAAGCTGTTGTTTGAGGAAACGGCCTTAGGGTGGCAGCATTTCTACGTTGCCAACTCTGCTTGCTAGGGAAACAGAACCTTGCTGCAAGTTGTGCTTTGAGGTTGCAGATTAGAGTGGAATGTGCCAGGACAAACCCCCATAAGTTTTAGCCTCCTTAATTCTTGTTTGTGTCTTTAAGTTGTAGTTTTTATCAAGCAAATTTGATTGAAAAAGGTCTTTTGTTCTAGGTGTACAGAACCTTGTTCATTTACACATATACATACATCTATTGATCTTTGGGTCCTTTTCCATGTCGGTTATTACAGAGTGTTGAGTAGACCACACTTGCTATTCCATAGGTCTTTGGGGATTATATATTTTATATGTATTAGTATATGTGTGTTAACCCCAGTATCCTAATTTATCCATTCCTCACACCTTTTCATTGGCTTAACCATAAGTTTGTCTTAATCTCAATCTGAGATTGTCTTTCTCTATGGAAATATGTTCATTTTTATGAATTTTCAGATAACGTAAGTGATATCATAGGACATTTGTCTTTCGCATTCTGACTTACTTCACGTTGCGTGATTATCTCTAGGCTCATCTGTGGTGCTGCCTATGCCGTTCTTTTATTGTTTTTCGTGACTGATATTCCATTCTGTCCATATACCACGTCTTCTCTGTCCATTCATCTGTTTATGGACCTTATTTTTGCTTCCATGTCTTGGCTATTTCAATATTGCTGCAGTGCACATTTGCCTGCCTCTGTCTTTCCGATTCTGGTGGTCTTCGGTTATAGGCCCAAAAGGTGCCCTGCCGCATCATGTGGTAGCTCAATTTTTACCTTTTAAAGCAGCTCCATTCAGTGTTCGTTAGCGCTGTTACCAATTACATCCCACCAGCAGCTAGAAGGTACAGAGTTCTCTAAAACCCCTTCAGCATTTATAGTTTGTAGACTTTTAGCTGATGGACATTTCACCGGTGTGAGCTGAAATCTTTTTGGAGGTTGGATTTGCATGTGGCTAATAATTCCGTATACTGAGCTTTAGGCATGCCCTTTTTTTTTCTTTTCCTTTTTTTTAAAGAGTGAGTACAACTTCCCTCTTCATATTGCCTTCTTCAAAAATTTGTCATGTGTTGAATTTCCTTGCCTATTCCCTACCCCAGGGCATTTTTTGTGGGCAGGTGTCATTTACAGCCCTGCAGTCCTTGTGACTCTTAAGCAACCACTAGCACTGGGTTTAAAGCTGCTGTTGTGGGAAACAGCCACAAGGCGGCAGCATTATTACGTTCTCACCTCTTGTTACTAGGGTAACAGAGTCTTCCTGGAGGTAGTGTTCCGAGGTTGTAAATTAGAGGGGAATGTGCTGGGACAAGCCCCCAGAAGTTTATGTCTCCTTAGTAATGTTTGTTTTTTTAAATTTATTTTATATTTCTTATCGGAGTAATTTTGATTAGAGTGTTGTGATTGCCTGGCTGTACAGAATCTGCTCAATGATTCATACATATGTCTGTTCATCTTCGGATCCTGTTACCATGTATGTCACACAGAATGTTGAGTAGACCTCCCTTGGTATTTGGTAGGTGTTTTCTCATTATATATTTTATATGTATTGGTGATTATATAGTTTATATATTATATGTTTATATACATTGAACATACATTAGTATATGTATGTTAGCCCCATAATCCTAATTTATCCATCCTCCCACCTTTCATTTTGGTGAACCATTAGTTTGTTTTATAAGTGTGTGTTGTCTTTCTTGGTGGAAATATGTTCATTGGTAGCAGTCTTAGGATAACATGTATAAATGATATCATAGGATATTTGTCATTCCCTTTTGACTTACTTAACCTAATATGATTATTGGTAGGCTCATCTGTATTCCTCAAAATGGCATTGTTCATTTTTTTAACCGAGGTTACTATTCCATTCTGTCCGTATACCACTTTTTCTTTGTCCATTCATTTGTTTTTGGACCCTTTTTTTGCTTCCATATCTTGGCTATTTCAATATTGCTGCCGTGCACATTTGCCTGCCTCTGTCTTTCCGATTCTGGTGGTCTTAGGTTATAGGCCCAAAAGGTGCCCTGCCGCATCATATGGTAGCTCAATTTTTACCTTTTAAAGCAGCTCCATTCAGTTTTCGTTAGTGCTCTTACCAGTTACATCCCACCAGCAGCTAGATGGTCCACAGTTCTCTAAATCCCCTTCAGCATGTATAGTCTGTAGACTTTCTGCTGATGGTCATTTGACTGGTGTGAGCTGAAACCTTTTTGGAGGTTGGGTTTGCATGTGGCTAATAATTCCTTATACTGAGCTTTATTCATGTCCATTTTTTTCTTTTCCTTTTTTTAAAGAGTGAGTACAACTTCCCTCTTCATATTGACTTCTTGAAAAATGTGTCATGTGTTGAATTTTCTTGCCTATTCCCTCCACCAGGGCATTTTTTGAGGGCAGGTGTCATTTTCAGCCCTGCAATCCTTGTGACTATTAAGCAACCATTAGCACTGGGTTTAAAGCTCCTGTTGTGGGAAACAGCCACAAGGCGCAGCATTATTACGTTCTCAACTCTTGTTTTTTGGGCCACAAAGTCTTCCTGGACGTAGTATTCCGAGGTTGTAAATTAGAGGGGAATGTGCTGGGACAAGCCCCCAAAAGTTTATGTCTCCTTACTTTTGTTTGTTTTTTAAATTTAATTTCTATTTCTTATTGGAGTAAATTTGATTAGAGTGTTGTGATTGTCTGGCTGTCCAGAATCTGCTCAATAATTCCTACATATGTCTGTTCATCTTCGGATCCTGTTACCATGTATGTTTTACAGAATGTTGAGTAGACCTCCCTTGGTATTTGGTAGGTGTTTTGTCTTTATATATTTTATATGTATTGGTGATTCTATAATTCATATAGTTTATATGTTTTATGTTTATATACATTTAACGTACATCAGTATATGTATGTTAGCCCCATAGTCCTAATTTATCCATCCTCCCAACTTTCATTTTGGCTAACCAGTCGTTTGTTTTATAAGTCTGTGGGTGTCTTTTTCTGTGGAAATATGTTCATTGGTAGCAATCTTAGGATAACAGGTATAAATGATATCATAGGATATTTGTCATTCCCTTTTGACTTACTTAACCTAATATGATTATTTCTAGGCTCATCTGTAGTCCTGCAAACGGCACTGTTCATTTTTTTCCTGAGTCTAGTATTCCATTCGGTACGTATACCACTTCTTCTTTGTCCATTTATCTGTTGATGGACATTTTGTTTGCTTCCATGTTTTGGCTATTGTAAATACTGCTGCAGTACACGATTCTCCATCCCGTGTCGTTTTGATTCGGGCTTTTACAGGTGACAGGCCCAAGAGTGGGCCTTCCGGATCATATGGTGACTCAATTTTTACCTTTAAACGCGCTGCCATTCTGTTCCTATTATTGGCTGTTACCAGTTTACATCCCACTTAGACCGAGAGGTTACGCTATTCTCCACAACTTCTTCAACATCTATCGTTTGTTGACTTTTTGCTGATGGTCACTGTGACTGGTGTGAGGTGATACCTTTGTGTAGATTGGATTTGCCTGCGTCTAGTAATTCCCGATGTTTTGCGTTTATCAATGTCCTTTTCATGTTTTCTTAAGATTGAGCTAAACTCCCAACTTCAAATTGGCTTCTTGAAAAATTTGCCCCGTTTGGATTTTTATGGCCATTCCCTACCCCAGGATAGTTTTTGAGGGCATGAGTCATTTACAGCCCTGCAGTCCTTGTGAATATTATTGACCATTAGCAGTAGATTTAAAGCTGTTGTTTGAGGAAACGGCCTTAGGGTGGCAGCATTTCTACGTTGCCAACTCTGCTTGCTAGGGAAACAGAACCTTGCTGCAAGTTGTGCTTTGAGGTTGCAGATTAGAGTGGAATGTGCCAGGACAAACCCCCATAAGTTTTAGCCTCCTTAATTCTTGTTTGTGTCTTTAAGTTGTAGTTTTTATCAAGCAAATTTGATTGAAAAAGGTCTTTTGTTCTAGGTGTACAGAACCTTGTTCATTTACACATATACATACATCTATTGATCTTTGGGTCCTTTTCCATGTCGGTTATTACAGAGTGTTGAGTAGACCACACTTGCTATTCCATAGGTCTTTGGGGATTATATATTTTATATGTATTAGTATATGTGTGTTAACCCCAGTATCCTAATTTATCCATTCCTCACACCTTTTCATTGGCTTAACCATAAGTTTGTCTTAATCTCAATCTGAGATTGTCTTTCTCTATGGAAATATGTTCATTTTTATGAATTTTCAGATAACGTAAGTGATATCATAGGACATTTGTCTTTCGCATTCTGACTTACTTCACGTTGCGTGATTATCTCTAGGCTCATCTGTGGTGCTGCCTATGCCGTTCTTTTATTGTTTTTCGTGACTGATATTCCATTCTGTCCATATACCACGTCTTCTCTGTCCATTCATCTGTTTATGGACCTTATTTTTGCTTCCATGTCTTGGCTATTTCAATATTGCTGCAGTGCACATTTGCCTGCCTCTGTCTTTCCGATTCTGGTGGTCTTCGGTTATAGGCCCAAAAGGTGCCCTGCCGCATCATGTGGTAGCTCAATTTTTACCTTTTAAAGCAGCTCCATTCAGTGTTCGTTAGCGCTGTTACCAATTACATCCCACCAGCAGCTAGAAGGTACAGAGTTCTCTAAAACCCCTTCAGCATTTATAGTTTGTAGACTTTCAGCTGATGGACATTTCACCGGTGTGAGCTGAAATCTTTTTGGAGGTTGGATTTGCATGTGGCTAATAATTCCGTATACTGAGCTTTAGGCATGCCCTTTTCTTTTCTTTTCCTTTTTTTTAAAGAGTGAGTACAACTTCCCTCTTCATATTGCCTTCTTCAAAAATTTGTCATGTGTTGAATTTCCTTGCCTATTCCCTACCCCAGGGCATTTTTTGTGGGCAGGTGTCATTTACAGCCCTGCAGTCCTTGTGACTCTTAAGCAACCACTAGCACTGGGTTTAAAGCTGCTGTTGTGGGAAACAGCCACAAGGCGGCAGCATTATTACGTTCTCACCTCTTGTTACTAGGGTAACAGAGTCTTCCTGGAGGTAGTGTTCCGAGGTTGTAAATTAGAGGGGAATGTGCTGGGACAAGCCCCCAGAAGTTTATGTCTCCTTAGTAATGTTTGTTTTTTTAAATTTATTTTATATTTCTTATCGGAGTAATTTTGATTAGAGTGTTGTGATTGCCTGGCTGTACAGAATCTGCTCAATGATTCATACATATGTCTGTTCATCTTCGGATCCTGTTACCATGTATGTCACACAGAATGTTGAGTAGACCTCCCTTGGTATTTGGTAGGTGTTTTCTCATTATATATTTTATATGTATTGGTGATTATATAGTTTATATATTATATGTTTATATACATTGAACATACATTAGTATATGTATGTTAGCCCCATAATCCTAATTTATCCATCCTCCCACCTTTCATTTTGGTGAACCATTAGTTTGTTTTATAAGTGTGTGTTGTCTTTCTTGGTGGAAATATGTTCATTGGTAGCAGTCTTAGGATAACATGTATAAATGATATCATAGGATATTTGTCATTCCCTTTTGACTTACTTAACCTAATATGATTATTGGTAGGCTCATCTGTATTCCTCAAAATGGCATTGTTCATTTTTTTACCGAGGTTACTATTCCATTCTGTCCGTATACCACTTTTTCTTTGTCCATTCATTTGTTTTTGGACCCTTTTTTTGCTTCCATATCTTGGCTATTTCAATATTGCTGCCGTGCACATTTGCCTGCCTCTGTCTTTCCGATTCTGGTGGTCTTAGGTTATAGGCCCAAAAGGTGCCCTGCCGCATCATATGGTAGCTCAATTTTTACCTTTTAAAGCAGCTCCATTCAGTTTTCGTTAGTGCTCTTACCAGTTACATCCCACCAGCAGCTAGATGGTCCACAGTTCTCTAAATCCCCTTCAGCATGTATAGTCTGTAGACTTTCTGCTGATGGTCATTTGACTGGTGTGAGCTGAAACCTTTTTGGAGGTTGGGTTTGCATGTGGCTAATAATTCCTTATACTGAGCTTTATTCATGTCCATTTTTTTTCTTTTCCTTTTTTTAAAGAGTGAGTACAACTTCCCTCTTCATATTGACTTCTTGAAAAATGTGTCATGTGTTGAATTTTCTTGCCTATTCCCTCCACCAGGGCATTTTTTGAGGGCAGGTGTCATTTTCAGCCCTGCAATCCTTGTGACTATTAAGCAACCATTAGCACTGGGTTTAAAGCTCCTGTTGTGGGAAACAGCCACAAGGCGCAGCATTATTACGTTCTCAACTCTTGTTTTTTGGGCCACAAAGTCTTCCTGGACGTAGTATTCCGAGGTTGTAAATTAGAGGGGAATGTGCTGGGACAAGCCCCCAAAAGTTTATGTCTCCTTACTTTTGTTTGTTTTTTAAATTTAATTTCTATTTCTTATTGGAGTAAATTTGATTAGAGTGTTGTGATTGTCTGGCTGTCCAGAATCTGCTCAATAATTCCTACATATGTCTGTTCATCTTCGGATCCTGTTACCATGTATGTTTTACAGAATGTTGAGTAGACCTCCCTTGGTATTTGGTAGGTGTTTTGTCTTTATATATTTTATATGTATTGGTGATTCTATAATTCATATAGTTTATATGTTTTATGTTTATATACATTTAACGTACATCAGTATATGTATGTTAGCCCCATAGTCCTAATTTATCCATCCTCCCAACTTTCATTTTGGCTAACCAGTCGTTTGTTTTATAAGTCTGTGGGTGTCTTTTTCTGTGGAAATATGTTCATTGGTAGCAATCTTAGGATAACAGGTATAAATGATATCATAGGATATTTGTCATTCCCTTTTGACTTACTTAACCTAATATGATTATTTCTAGGCTCATCTGTAGTCCTGCAAACGGCACTGTTCATTTTTTTCCTGAGTCTAGTATTCCATTCGGTACGTATACCACTTCTTCTTTGTCCATTTATCTGTTGATGGACATTTTGTTTGCTTCCATGTTTTGGCTATTGTAAATACTGCTGCAGTACACGATTCTCCATCCCGTGTCGTTTTGATTCGGGCTTTTACAGGTGACAGGCCCAAGAGTGGGCCTTCCGGATCATATGGTGACTCAATTTTTACCTTTAAACGCGCTGCCATTCTGTTCCTATTATTGGCTGTTACCAGTTTACATCCCACTTAGACCGAGAGGTTACGCTATTCTCCACAACTTCTTCAACATCTATCGTTTGTTGACTTTTTGCTGATGGTCACTGTGACTGGTGTGAGGTGATACCTTTGTGTAGATTGGATTTGCCTGCGTCTAGTAATTCCCGATGTTTTGCGTTTATCAATGTCCTTTTCATGTTTTCTTAAGATTGAGCTAAACTCCCAACTTCAAATTGGCTTCTTGAAAAATTTGCCCCGTTTGGATTTTTATGGCCATTCCCTACCCCAGGATAGTTTTTGAGGGCATGAGTCATTTACAGCCCTGCAGTCCTTGTGAATATTATTGACCATTAGCAGTAGATTTAAAGCTGTTGTTTGAGGAAACGGCCTTAGGGTGGCAGCATTTCTACGTTGCCAACTCTGCTTGCTAGGGAAACAGAACCTTGCTGCAAGTTGTGCTTTGAGGTTGCAGATTAGAGTGGAATGTGCCAGGACAAACCCCCATAAGTTTTAGCCTCCTTAATTCTTGTTTGTGTCTTTAAGTTGTAGTTTTTATCAAGCAAATTTGATTGAAAAAGGTCTTTTGTTCTAGGTGTACAGAACCTTGTTCATTTACACATATACATACATCTATTGATCTTTGGGTCCTTTTCCATGTCGGTTATTACAGAGTGTTGAGTAGACCACACTTGCTATTCCATAGGTCTTTGGGGATTATATATTTTATATGTATTAGTATATGTGTGTTAACCCCAGTATCCTAATTTATCCATTCCTCACACCTTTTCATTGGCTTAACCATAAGTTTGTCTTAATCTCAATCTGAGATTGTCTTTCTCTATGGAAATATGTTCATTTTTATGAATTTTCAGATAACGTAAGTGATATCATAGGACATTTGTCTTTCGCATTCTGACTTACTTCACGTTGCGTGATTATCTCTAGGCTCATCTGTGGTGCTGCCTATGCCGTTCTTTTATTGTTTTTCGTGACTGATATTCCATTCTGTCCATATACCACGTCTTCTCTGTCCATTCATCTGTTTATGGACCTTATTTTTGCTTCCATGTCTTGGCTATTTCAATATTGCTGCAGTGCACATTTGCCTGCCTCTGTCTTTCCGATTCTGGTGGTCTTCGGTTATAGGCCCAAAAGGTGCCCTGCCGCATCATGTGGTAGCTCAATTTTTACCTTTTAAAGCAGCTCCATTCAGTGTTCGTTAGCGCTGTTACCAATTACATCCCACCAGCAGCTAGAAGGTACAGAGTTCTCTAAAACCCCTTCAGCATTTATAGTTTGTAGACTTTCAGCTGATGGACATTTCACCGGCGTGAGCTGAAATCTTTTTGGAGGTTGGATTTGCATGTGGCTAATAATTCCGTATACTGAGCTTTAGGCATGCCCTTTTCTTTTCTTTTCCTTTTTTTTAAAGAGTGAGTACAACTTCCCTCTTCATATTGCCTTCTTCAAAAATTTGTCATGTGTTGAATTTCCTTGCCTATTCCCTACCCCAGGGCATTTTTTGTGGGCAGGTGTCATTTACAGCCCTGCAGTCCTTGTGACTCTTAAGCAACCACTAGCACTGGGTTTAAAGCTGCTGTTGTGGGAAACAGCCACAAGGCGGCAGCATTATTACGTTCTCACCTCTTGTTACTAGGGTAACAGAGTCTTCCTGGAGGTAGTGTTCCGAGGTTGTAAATTAGAGGGGAATGTGCTGGGACAAGCCCCCAGAAGTTTATGTCTCCTTAGTAATGTTTGTTTTTTTAAATTTATTTTATATTTCTTATCGGAGTAATTTTGATTAGAGTGTTGTGATTGCCTGGCTGTACAGAATCTGCTCAATGATTCATACATATGTCTGTTCATCTTCGGATCCTGTTACCATGTATGTCACACAGAATGTTGAGTAGACCTCCCTTGGTATTTGGTAGGTGTTTTCTCATTATATATTTTATATGTATTGGTGATTATATAGTTTATATATTATATGTTTATATACATTGAACATACATTAGTATATGTATGTTAGCCCCATAATCCTAATTTATCCATCCTCCCACCTTTCATTTTGGTGAACCATTAGTTTGTTTTATAAGTGTGTGTTGTCTTTCTTGGTGGAAATATGTTCATTGGTAGCAGTCTTAGGATAACATGTATAAATGATATCATAGGATATTTGTCATTCCCTTTTGACTTACTTAACCTAATATGATTATTGGTAGGCTCATCTGTATTCCTCAAAATGGCATTGTTCATTTTTTTACCGAGGTTACTATTCCATTCTGTCCGTATACCACTTTTTCTTTGTCCATTCATTTGTTTTTGGACCCTTTTTTTGCTTCCATATCTTGGCTATTTCAATATTGCTGCCGTGCACATTTGCCTGCCTCTGTCTTTCCGATTCTGGTGGTCTTAGGTTATAGGCCCAAAAGGTGCCCTGCCGCATCATATGGTAGCTCAATTTTTACCTTTTAAAGCAGCTCCATTCAGTTTTCGTTAGTGCTCTTACCAGTTACATCCCACCAGCAGCTAGATGGTCCACAGTTCTCTAAATCCCCTTCAGCATGTATAGTCTGTAGACTTTCTGCTGATGGTCATTTGACTGGTGTGAGCTGAAACCTTTTTGGAGGTTGGGTTTGCATGTGGCTAATAATTCCTTATACTGAGCTTTATTCATGTCCATTTTTTTTCTTTTCCTTTTTTTAAAGAGTGAGTACAACTTCCCTCTTCATATTGACTTCTTGAAAAATGTGTCATGTGTTGAATTTTCTTGCCTATTCCCTCCACCAGGGCATTTTTTGAGGGCAGGTGTCATTTTCAGCCCTGCAATCCTTGTGACTATTAAGCAACCATTAGCACTGGGTTTAAAGCTCCTGTTGTGGGAAACAGCCACAAGGCGCAGCATTATTACGTTCTCAACTCTTGTTTTTTGGGCCACAAAGTCTTCCTGGACGTAGTATTCCGAGGTTGTAAATTAGAGGGGAATGTGCTGGGACAAGCCCCCAAAAGTTTATGTCTCCTTACTTTTGTTTGTTTTTTAAATTTAATTTCTATTTCTTATTGGAGTAAATTTGATTAGAGTGTTGTGATTGTCTGGCTGTCCAGAATCTGCTCAATAATTCCTACATATGTCTGTTCATCTTCGGATCCTGTTACCATGTATGTTTTACAGAATGTTGAGTAGACCTCCCTTGGTATTTGGTAGGTGTTTTGTCTTTATATATTTTATATGTATTGGTGATTCTATAATTCATATAGTTTATATGTTTTATGTTTATATACATTTAACGTACATCAGTATATGTATGTTAGCCCCATAGTCCTAATTTATCCATCCTCCCAACTTTCATTTTGGCTAACCAGTCGTTTGTTTTATAAGTCTGTGGGTGTCTTTTTCTGTGGAAATATGTTCATTGGTAGCAATCTTAGGATAACAGGTATAAATGATATCATAGGATATTTGTCATTCCCTTTTGACTTACTTAACCTAATATGATTATTTCTAGGCTCATCTGTAGTCCTGAAAACGGCACTGTTCATTTTTTTCCTGAGTCTAGTATTCCATTCGGTACGTATACCACTTCTTCTTTGTCCATTTATCTGTTGATGGACATTTTGTTTGCTTCCATGTTTTGGCTATTGTAAATACTGCTGCAGTACACGATTCTCCATCCCGTGTCGTTTTGATTCGGGCTTTTACAGGTGACAGGCCCAAGAGTGGGCCTTCCGGATCATATGGTGACTCAATTTTTACCTTTAAACGCGCTGCCATTCTGTTCCTATTATTGGCTGTTACCAGTTTACATCCCACTTAGACCGAGAGGTTACGCTATTCTCCACAACTTCTTCAACATCTATCGTTTGTTGACTTTTTGCTGATGGTCACTGTGACTGGTGTGAGGTGATACCTTTGTGTAGATTGGATTTGCCTGCGTCTAGTAATTCCCGATGTTTTGCGTTTATCAATGTCCTTTTCATGTTTTCTTAAGATTGAGCTAAACTCCCAACTTCAAATTGGCTTCTTGAAAAATTTGCCCCGTTTGGATTTTTATGGCCATTCCCTACCCCAGGATAGTTTTTGAGGGCATGAGTCATTTACAGCCCTGCAGTCCTTGTGAATATTATTGACCATTAGCAGTAGATTTAAAGCTGTTGTTTGAGGAAACGGCCTTAGGGTGGCAGCATTTCTACGTTGCCAACTCTGCTTGCTAGGGAAACAGAACCTTGCTGCAAGTTGTGCTTTGAGGTTGCAGATTAGAGTGGAATGTGCCAGGACAAACCCCCATAAGTTTTAGCCTCCTTAATTCTTGTTTGTGTCTTTAAGTTGTAGTTTTTATCAAGCAAATTTGATTGAAAAAGGTCTTTTGTTCTAGGTGTACAGAACCTTGTTCATTTACACATATACATACATCTATTGATCTTTGGGTCCTTTTCCATGTCGGTTATTACAGAGTGTTGAGTAGACCACACTTGCTATTCCATAGGTCTTTGGGGATTATATATTTTATATGTATTAGTATATGTGTGTTAACCCCAGTATCCTAATTTATCCATTCCTCACACCTTTTCATTGGCTTAACCATAAGTTTGTCTTAATCTCAATCTGAGATTGTCTTTCTCTATGGAAATATGTTCATTTTTATGAATTTTCAGATAACGTAAGTGATATCATAGGACATTTGTCTTTCGCATTCTGACTTACTTCACGTTGCGTGATTATCTCTAGGCTCATCTGTGGTGCTGCCTATGCCGTTCTTTTATTGTTTTTCGTGACTGATATTCCATTCTGTCCATATACCACGTCTTCTCTGTCCATTCATCTGTTTATGGACCTTATTTTTGCTTCCATGTCTTGGCTATTTCAATATTGCTGCAGTGCACATTTGCCTGCCTCTGTCTTTCCGATTCTGGTGGTCTTCGGTTATAGGCCCAAAAGGTGCCCTGCCGCATCATGTGGTAGCTCAATTTTTACCTTTTAAAGCAGCTCCATTCAGTGTTCGTTAGCGCTGTTACCAATTACATCCCACCAGCAGCTAGAAGGTACAGAGTTCTCTAAAACCCCTTCAGCATTTATAGTTTGTAGACTTTCAGCTGATGGACATTTCACCGGCGTGAGCTGAAATCTTTTTGGAGGTTGGATTTGCATGTGGCTAATAATTCCGTATACTGAGCTTTAGGCATGCCCTTTTCTTTTCTTTTCCTTTTTTTTAAAGAGTGAGTACAACTTCCCTCTTCATATTGCCTTCTTCAAAAATTTGTCATGTGTTGAATTTCCTTGCCTATTCCCTACCCCAGGGCATTTTTTGTGGGCAGGTGTCATTTACAGCCCTGCAGTCCTTGTGACTCTTAAGCAACCACTAGCACTGGGTTTAAAGCTGCTGTTGTGGGAAACAGCCACAAGGCGGCAGCATTATTACGTTCTCACCTCTTGTTACTAGGGTAACAGAGTCTTCCTGGAGGTAGTGTTCCGAGGTTGTAAATTAGAGGGGAATGTGCTGGGACAAGCCCCCAGAAGTTTATGTCTCCTTAGTAATGTTTGTTTTTTTAAATTTATTTTATATTTCTTATCGGAGTAATTTTGATTAGAGTGTTGTGATTGCCTGGCTGTACAGAATCTGCTCAATGATTCATACATATGTCTGTTCATCTTCGGATCCTGTTACCATGTATGTCACACAGAATGTTGAGTAGACCTCCCTTGGTATTTGGTAGGTGTTTTCTCATTATATATTTTATATGTATTGGTGATTATATAGTTTATATATTATATGTTTATATACATTGAACATACATTAGTATATGTATGTTAGCCCCATAATCCTAATTTATCCATCCTCCCACCTTTCATTTTGGTGAACCATTAGTTTGTTTTATAAGTGTGTGTTGTCTTTCTTGGTGGAAATATGTTCATTGGTAGCAGTCTTAGGATAACATGTATAAATGATATCATAGGATATTTGTCATTCCCTTTTGACTTACTTAACCTAATATGATTATTGGTAGGCTCATCTGTATTCCTCAAAATGGCATTGTTCATTTTTTTACCGAGGTTACTATTCCATTCTGTCCGTATACCACTTTTTCTTTGTCCATTCATTTGTTTTTGGACCCTTTTTTTGCTTCCATATCTTGGCTATTTCAATATTGCTGCCGTGCACATTTGCCTGCCTCTGTCTTTCCGATTCTGGTGGTCTTAGGTTATAGGCCCAAAAGGTGCCCTGCCGCATCATATGGTAGCTCAATTTTTACCTTTTAAAGCAGCTCCATTCAGTTTTCGTTAGTGCTCTTACCAGTTACATCCCACCAGCAGCTAGATGGTCCACAGTTCTCTAAATCCCCTTCAGCATGTATAGTCTGTAGACTTTCTGCTGATGGTCATTTGACTGGTGTGAGCTGAAACCTTTTTGGAGGTTGGGTTTGCATGTGGCTAATAATTCCTTATACTGAGCTTTATTCATGTCCATTTTTTTCTTTTCCTTTTTTTAAAGAGTGAGTACAACTTCCCTCTTCATATTGACTTCTTGAAAAATGTGTCATGTGTTGAATTTTCTTGCCTATTCCCTCCACCAGGGCATTTTTTGAGGGCAGGTGTCATTTTCAGCCCTGCAATCCTTGTGACTATTAAGCAACCATTAGCACTGGGTTTAAAGCTCCTGTTGTGGGAAACAGCCACAAGGCGCAGCATTATTACGTTCTCAACTCTTGTTTTTTGGGCCACAAAGTCTTCCTGGACGTAGTATTCCGAGGTTGTAAATTAGAGGGGAATGTGCTGGGACAAGCCCCCAAAAGTTTATGTCTCCTTACTTTTGTTTGTTTTTTAAATTTAATTTCTATTTCTTATTGGAGTAAATTTGATTAGAGTGTTGTGATTGTCTGGCTGTCCAGAATCTGCTCAATAATTCCTACATATGTCTGTTCATCTTCGGATCCTGTTACCATGTATGTTTTACAGAATGTTGAGTAGACCTCCCTTGGTATTTGGTAGGTGTTTTGTCTTTATATATTTTATATGTATTGGTGATTCTATAATTCATATAGTTTATATGTTTTATGTTTATATACATTTAACGTACATCAGTATATGTATGTTAGCCCCATAGTCCTAATTTATCCATCCTCCCAACTTTCATTTTGGCTAACCAGTCGTTTGTTTTATAAGTCTGTGGGTGTCTTTTTCTGTGGAAATATGTTCATTGGTAGCAATCTTAGGATAACAGGTATAAATGATATCATAGGATATTTGTCATTCCCTTTTGACTTACTTAACCTAATATGATTATTTCTAGGCTCATCTGTAGTCCTGAAAACGGCACTGTTCATTTTTTTCCTGAGTCTAGTATTCCATTCGGTACGTATACCACTTCTTCTTTGTCCATTTATCTGTTGATGGACATTTTGTTTGCTTCCATGTTTTGGCTATTGTAAATACTGCTGCAGTACACGATTCTCCATCCCGTGTCGTTTTGATTCGGGCTTTTACAGGTGACAGGCCCAAGAGTGGGCCTTCCGGATCATATGGTGACTCAATTTTTACCTTTAAACGCGCTGCCATTCTGTTCCTATTATTGGCTGTTACCAGTTTACATCCCACTTAGACCGAGAGGTTACGCTATTCTCCACAACTTCTTCAACATCTATCGTTTGTTGACTTTTTGCTGATGGTCACTGTGACTGGTGTGAGGTGATACCTTTGTGTAGATTGGATTTGCCTGCGTCTAGTAATTCCCGATGTTTTGCGTTTATCAATGTCCTTTTCATGTTTTCTTAAGATTGAGCTAAACTCCCAACTTCAAATTGGCTTCTTGAAAAATTTGCCCCGTTTGGATTTTTATGGCCATTCCCTACCCCAGGATAGTTTTTGAGGGCATGAGTCATTTACAGCCCTGCAGTCCTTGTGAATATTATTGACCATTAGCAGTAGATTTAAAGCTGTTGTTTGAGGAAACGGCCTTAGGGTGGCAGCATTTCTACGTTGCCAACTCTGCTTGCTAGGGAAACAGAACCTTGCTGCAAGTTGTGCTTTGAGGTTGCAGATTAGAGTGGAATGTGCCAGGACAAACCCCCATAAGTTTTAGCCTCCTTAATTCTTGTTTGTGTCTTTAAGTTGTAGTTTTTATCAAGCAAATTTGATTGAAAAAGGTCTTTTGTTCTAGGTGTACAGAACCTTGTTCATTTACACATATACATACATCTATTGATCTTTGGGTCCTTTTCCATGTCGGTTATTACAGAGTGTTGAGTAGACCACACTTGCTATTCCATAGGTCTTTGGGGATTATATATTTTATATGTATTAGTATATGTGTGTTAACCCCAGTATCCTAATTTATCCATTCCTCACACCTTTTCATTGGCTTAACCATAAGTTTGTCTTAATCTCAATCTGAGATTGTCTTTCTCTATGGAAATATGTTCATTTTTATGAATTTTCAGATAACGTAAGTGATATCATAGGACATTTGTCTTTCGCATTCTGACTTACTTCACGTTGCGTGATTATCTCTAGGCTCATCTGTGGTGCTGCCTATGCCGTTCTTTTATTGTTTTTCGTGACTGATATTCCATTCTGTCCATATACCACTTCTTCTCTGTCCATTCATCTGTTTATGGACCTTATTTTTGCTTCCATGTCTTGGCTATTTCAATATTGCTGCAGTGCACATTTGCCTGCCTCTGTCTTTCCGATTCTGGTGGTCTTCGGTTATAGGCCCAAAAGGTGCCCTGCCGCATCATGTGGTAGCTCAATTTTTACCTTTTAAAGCAGCTCCATTCAGTGTTCGTTAGCGCTGTTACCAATTACATCCCACCAGCAGCTAGAAGGTACAGAGTTCTCTAAAACCCCTTCAGCATTTATAGTTTGTAGACTTTCAGCTGATGGACATTTCACCGGCGTGAGCTGAAATCTTTTTGGAGGTTGGATTTGCATGTGGCTAATAATTCCGTATACTGAGCTTTAGGCATGCCCTTTTCTTTTCTTTTCCTTTTTTTTAAAGAGTGAGTACAACTTCCCTCTTCATATTGCCTTCTTCAAAAATTTGTCATGTGTTGAATTTCCTTGCCTATTCCCTACCCCAGGGCATTTTTTGTGGGCAGGTGTCATTTACAGCCCTGCAGTCCTTGTGACTCTTAAGCAACCACTAGCACTGGGTTTAAAGCTGCTGTTGTGGGAAACAGCCACAAGGCGGCAGCATTATTACGTTCTCACCTCTTGTTACTAGGGTAACAGAGTCTTCCTGGAGGTAGTGTTCCGAGGTTGTAAATTAGAGGGGAATGTGCTGGGACAAGCCCCCAGAAGTTTATGTCTCCTTAGTAATGTTTGTTTTTTTAAATTTATTTTATATTTCTTATCGGAGTAATTTTGATTAGAGTGTTGTGATTGCCTGGCTGTACAGAATCTGCTCAATGATTCATACATATGTCTGTTCATCTTCGGATCCTGTTACCATGTATGTCACACAGAATGTTGAGTAGACCTCCCTTGGTATTTGGTAGGTGTTTTCTCATTATATATTTTATATGTATTGGTGATTATATAGTTTATATATTATATGTTTATATACATTGAACATACATTAGTATATGTATGTTAGCCCCATAATCCTAATTTATCCATCCTCCCACCTTTCATTTTGGTGAACCATTAGTTTGTTTTATAAGTGTGTGTTGTCTTTCTTGGTGGAAATATGTTCATTGGTAGCAGTCTTAGGATAACATGTATAAATGATATCATAGGATATTTGTCATTCCCTTTTGACTTACTTAACCTAATATGATTATTGGTAGGCTCATCTGTATTCCTCAAAATGGCATTGTTCATTTTTTTACCGAGGTTACTATTCCATTCTGTCCGTATACCACTTTTTCTTTGTCCATTCATTTGTTTTTGGACCCTTTTTTTGCTTCCATATCTTGGCTATTTCAATATTGCTGCCGTGCACATTTGCCTGCCTCTGTCTTTCCGATTCTGGTGGTCTTAGGTTATAGGCCCAAAAGGTGCCCTGCCGCATCATATGGTAGCTCAATTTTTACCTTTTAAAGCAGCTCCATTCAGTTTTCGTTAGTGCTCTTACCAGTTACATCCCACCAGCAGCTAGATGGTCCACAGTTCTCTAAATCCCCTTCAGCATGTATAGTCTGTAGACTTTCTGCTGATGGTCATTTGACTGGTGTGAGCTGAAACCTTTTTGGAGGTTGGGTTTGCATGTGGCTAATAATTCCTTATACTGAGCTTTATTCATGTCCATTTTTTTCTTTTCCTTTTTTTAAAGAGTGAGTACAACTTCCCTCTTCATATTGACTTCTTGAAAAATGTGTCATGTGTTGAATTTTCTTGCCTATTCCCTCCACCAGGGCATTTTTTGAGGGCAGGTGTCATTTTCAGCCCTGCAATCCTTGTGACTATTAAGCAACCATTAGCACTGGGTTTAAAGCTCCTGTTGTGGGAAACAGCCACAAGGCGCAGCATTATTACGTTCTCAACTCTTGTTTTTTGGGCCACAAAGTCTTCCTGGACGTAGTATTCCGAGGTTGTAAATTAGAGGGGAATGTGCTGGGACAAGCCCCCAAAAGTTTATGTCTCCTTACTTTTGTTTGTTTTTTAAATTTAATTTCTATTTCTTATTGGAGTAAATTTGATTAGAGTGTTGTGATTGTCTGGCTGTCCAGAATCTGCTCAATAATTCCTACATATGTCTGTTCATCTTCGGATCCTGTTACCATGTATGTTTTACAGAATGTTGAGTAGACCTCCCTTGGTATTTGGTAGGTGTTTTGTCTTTATATATTTTATATGTATTGGTGATTCTATAATTCATATAGTTTATATGTTTTATGTTTATATACATTTAACGTACATCAGTATATGTATGTTAGCCCCATAGTCCTAATTTATCCATCCTCCCAACTTTCATTTTGGCTAACCAGTCGTTTGTTTTATAAGTCTGTGGGTGTCTTTTTCTGTGGAAATATGTTCATTGGTAGCAATCTTAGGATAACAGGTATAAATGATATCATAGGATATTTGTCATTCCCTTTTGACTTACTTAACCTAATATGATTATTTCTAGGCTCATCTGTAGTCCTGAAAACGGCACTGTTCATTTTTTTCCTGAGTCTAGTATTCCATTCGGTACGTATACCACTTCTTCTTTGTCCATTTATCTGTTGATGGACATTTTGTTTGCTTCCATGTTTTGGCTATTGTAAATACTGCTGCAGTACACGATTCTCCATCCCGTGTCGTTTTGATTCGGGCTTTTACAGGTGACAGGCCCAAGAGTGGGCCTTCCGGATCATATGGTGACTCAATTTTTACCTTTAAACGCGCTGCCATTCTGTTCCTATTATTGGCTGTTACCAGTTTACATCCCACTTAGACCGAGAGGTTACGCTATTCTCCACAACTTCTTCAACATCTATCGTTTGTTGACTTTTTGCTGATGGTCACTGTGACTGGTGTGAGGTGATACCTTTGTGTAGATTGGATTTGCCTGCTTCTAGTAATTCCCGATGTTTTGCGTTTATCAATGTCCTTTTCATGTTTTCTTAAGATTGAGCTAAACTCCCAACTTCAAATTGGCTTCTTGAAAAATTTGCCCCGTTTGGATTTTTATGGCCATTCCCTACCCCAGGATAGTTTTTGAGGGCATGAGTCATTTACAGCCCTGCAGTCCTTGTGAATATTATTGACCATTAGCAGTAGATTTAAAGCTGTTGTTTGAGGAAACGGCCTTAGGGTGGCAGCATTTCTACGTTGCCAACTCTGCTTGCTAGGGAAACAGAACCTTGCTGCAAGTTGTGCTTTGAGGTTGCAGATTAGAGTGGAATGTGCCAGGACAAACCCCCATAAGTTTTAGCCTCCTTAATTCTTGTTTGTGTCTTTAAGTTGTAGTTTTTATCAAGCAAATTTGATTGAAAAAGGTCTTTTGTTCTAGGTGTACAGAACCTTGTTCATTTACACATATACATACATCTATTGATCTTTGGGTCCTTTTCCATGTCGGTTATTACAGAGTGTTGAGTAGACCACACTTGCTATTCCATAGGTCTTTGGGGATTATATATTTTATATGTATTAGTATATGTGTGTTAACCCCAGTATCCTAATTTATCCATTCCTCACACCTTTTCATTGGCTTAACCATAAGTTTGTCTTAATCTCAATCTGAGATTGTCTTTCTCTATGGAAATATGTTCATTTTTATGAATTTTCAGATAACGTAAGTGATATCATAGGACATTTGTCTTTCGCATTCTGACTTACTTCACGTTGCGTGATTATCTCTAGGCTCATCTGTGGTGCTGCCTATGCCGTTCTTTTATTGTTTTTCGTGACTGATATTCCATTCTGTCCATATACCACTTCTTCTCTGTCCATTCATCTGTTTATGGACCTTATTTTTGCTTCCATGTCTTGGCTATTTCAATATTGCTGCAGTGCACATTTGCCTGCCTCTGTCTTTCCGATTCTGGTGGTCTTCGGTTATAGGCCCAAAAGGTGCCCTGCCGCATCATGTGGTAGCTCAATTTTTACCTTTTAAAGCAGCTCCATTCAGTGTTCGTTAGCGCTGTTACCAATTACATCCCACCAGCAGCTAGAAGGTACAGAGTTCTCTAAAACCCCTTCAGCATTTATAGTTTGTAGACTTTCAGCTGATGGACATATCACCGGTGTGAGCTGAAATCTTTTTGGAGGTTGGATTTGCATGTGGCTAATAATTCCGTATACTGAGCTTTAGGCATGCCCTTTTCTTTTCTTTTCCTTTTTTTTAAAGAGTGAGTACAACTTCCCTCTTCATATTGCCTTCTTCAAAAATTTGTCATGTGTTGAATTTCCTTGCCTATTCCCTACCCCAGGGCATTTTTTGTGGGCAGGTGTCATTTACAGCCCTGCAGTCCTTGTGACTCTTAAGCAACCACTAGCACTGGGTTTAAAGCTGCTGTTGTGGGAAACAGCCACAAGGCGGCAGCATTATTACGTTCTCACCTCTTGTTACTAGGGTAACAGAGTCTTCCTGGAGGTAGTGTTCCGAGGTTGTAAATTAGAGGGGAATGTGCTGGGACAAGCCCCCAGAAGTTTATGTCTCCTTAGTAATGTTTGTTTTTTTAAATTTATTTTATATTTCTTATCGGAGTAATTTTGATTAGAGTGTTGTGATTGCCTGGCTGTACAGAATCTGCTCAATGATTCATACATATGTCTGTTCATCTTCGGATCCTGTTACCATGTATGTCACACAGAATGTTGAGTAGACCTCCCTTGGTATTTGGTAGGTGTTTTCTCATTATATATTTTATATGTATTGGTGATTATATAGTTTATATATTATATGTTTATATACATTGAACATACATTAGTATATGTATGTTAGCCCCATAATCCTAATTTATCCATCCTCCCACCTTTCATTTTGGTGAACCATTAGTTTGTTTTATAAGTGTGTGTTGTCTTTCTTGGTGGAAATATGTTCATTGGTAGCAGTCTTAGGATAACATGTATAAATGATATCATAGGATATTTGTCATTCCCTTTTGACTTACTTAACCTAATATGATTATTGGTAGGCTCATCTGTATTCCTCAAAATGGCATTGTTCATTTTTTTACCGAGGTTACTATTCCATTCTGTCCGTATACCACTTTTTCTTTGTCCATTCATTTGTTTTTGGACCCTTTTTTTGCTTCCATATCTTGGCTATTTCAATATTGCTGCCGTGCACATTTGCCTGCCTCTGTCTTTCCGATTCTGGTGGTCTTAGGTTATAGGCCCAAAAGGTGCCCTGCCGCATCATATGGTAGCTCAATTTTTACCTTTTAAAGCAGCTCCATTCAGTTTTCGTTAGTGCTCTTACCAGTTACATCCCACCAGCAGCTAGATGGTCCACAGTTCTCTAAATCCCCTTCAGCATGTATAGTCTGTAGACTTTCTGCTGATGGTCATTTGACTGGTGTGAGCTGAAACCTTTTTGGAGGTTGGGTTTGCATGTGGCTAATAATTCCTTATACTGAGCTTTATTCATGTCCATTTTTTTCTTTTCCTTTTTTTAAAGAGTGAGTACAACTTCCCTCTTCATATTGACTTCTTGAAAAATGTGTCATGTGTTGAATTTTCTTGCCTATTCCCTCCACCAGGGCATTTTTTGAGGGCAGGTGTCATTTTCAGCCCTGCAATCCTTGTGACTATTAAGCAACCATTAGCACTGGGTTTAAAGCTCCTGTTGTGGGAAACAGCCACAAGGCGCAGCATTATTACGTTCTCAACTCTTGTTTTTTGGGCCACAAAGTCTTCCTGGACGTAGTATTCCGAGGTTGTAAATTAGAGGGGAATGTGCTGGGACAAGCCCCCAAAAGTTTATGTCTCCTTACTTTTGTTTGTTTTTTAAATTTAATTTCTATTTCTTATTGGAGTAAATTTGATTAGAGTGTTGTGATTGTCTGGCTGTCCAGAATCTGCTCAATAATTCCTACATATGTCTGTTCATCTTCGGATCCTGTTACCATGTATGTTTTACAGAATGTTGAGTAGACCTCCCTTGGTATTTGGTAGGTGTTTTGTCTTTATATATTTTATATGTATTGGTGATTCTATAATTCATATAGTTTATATGTTTTATGTTTATATACATTTAACGTACATCAGTATATGTATGTTAGCCCCATAGTCCTAATTTATCCATCCTCCCAACTTTCATTTTGGCTAACCAGTCGTTTGTTTTATAAGTCTGTGGGTGTCTTTTTCTGTGGAAATATGTTCATTGGTAGCAATCTTAGGATAACAGGTATAAATGATATCATAGGATATTTGTCATTCCCTTTTGACTTACTTAACCTAATATGATTATTTCTAGGCTCATCTGTAGTCCTGAAAACGGCACTGTTCATTTTTTTCCTGAGTCTAGTATTCCATTCGGTACGTATACCACTTCTTCTTTGTCCATTTATCTGTTGATGGACATTTTGTTTGCTTCCATGTTTTGGCTATTGTAAATACTGCTGCAGTACACGATTCTCCATCCCGTGTCGTTTTGATTCGGGCTTTTACAGGTGACAGGCCCAAGAGTGGGCCTTCCGGATCATATGGTGACTCAATTTTTACCTTTAAACGCGCTGCCATTCTGTTCCTATTATTGGCTGTTACCAGTTTACATCCCACTTAGACCGAGAGGTTACGCTATTCTCCACAACTTCTTCAACATCTATCGTTTGTTGACTTTTTGCTGATGGTCACTGTGACTGGTGTGAGGTGATACCTTTGTGTAGATTGGATTTGCCTGCGTCTAGTAATTCCCGATGTTTTGCGTTTATCAATGTCCTTTTCATGTTTTCTTAAGATTGAGCTAAACTCCCAACTTCAAATTGGCTTCTTGAAAAATTTGCCCCGTTTGGATTTTTATGGCCATTCCCTACCCCAGGATAGTTTTTGAGGGCATGAGTCATTTACAGCCCTGCAGTCCTTGTGAATATTATTGACCATTAGCAGTAGATTTAAAGCTGTTGTTTGAGGAAACGGCCTTAGGGTGGCAGCATTTCTACGTTGCCAACTCTGCTTGCTAGGGAAACAGAACCTTGCTGCAAGTTGTGCTTTGAGGTTGCAGATTAGAGTGGAATGTGCCAGGACAAACCCCCATAAGTTTTAGCCTCCTTAATTCTTGTTTGTGTCTTTAAGTTGTAGTTTTTATCAAGCAAATTTGATTGAAAAAGGTCTTTTGTTCTAGGTGTACAGAACCTTGTTCATTTACACATATACATACATCTATTGATCTTTGGGTCCTTTTCCATGTCGGTTATTACAGAGTGTTGAGTAGACCACACTTGCTATTCCATAGGTCTTTGGGGATTATATATTTTATATGTATTAGTATATGTGTGTTAACCCCAGTATCCTAATTTATCCATTCCTCACACCTTTTCATTGGCTTAACCATAAGTTTGTCTTAATCTCAATCTGAGATTGTCTTTCTCTATGGAAATATGTTCATTTTTATGAATTTTCAGATAACGTAAGTGATATCATAGGACATTTGTCTTTCGCATTCTGACTTACTTCACGTTGCGTGATTATCTCTAGGCTCATCTGTGGTGCTGCCTATGCCGTTCTTTTATTGTTTTTCGTGACTGATATTCCATTCTGTCCATATACCACGTCTTCTCTGTCCATTCATCTGTTTATGGACCTTATTTTTGCTTCCATGTCTTGGCTATTTCAATATTGCTGCAGTGCACATTTGCCTGCCTCTGTCTTTCCGATTCTGGTGGTCTTCGGTTATAGGCCCAAAAGGTGCCCTGCCGCATCATGTGGTAGCTCAATTTTTACCTTTTAAAGCAGCTCCATTCAGTGTTCGTTAGCGCTGTTACCAATTACATCCCACCAGCAGCTAGAAGGTACAGAGTTCTCTAAAACCCCTTCAGCATTTATAGTTTGTAGACTTTCAGCTGATGGACATTTCACCGGTGTGAGCTGAAATCTTTTTGGAGGTTGGATTTGCATGTGGCTAATAATTCCGTATACTGAGCTTTAGGCATGCCCTTTTCTTTTCTTTTCCTTTTTTTTAAAGAGTGAGTACAACTTCCCTCTTCATATTGCCTTCTTCAAAAATTTGTCATGTGTTGAATTTCCTTGCCTATTCCCTACCCCAGGGCATTTTTTGTGGGCAGGTGTCATTTACAGCCCTGCAGTCCTTGTGACTCTTAAGCAACCACTAGCACTGGGTTTAAAGCTGCTGTTGTGGGAAACAGCCACAAGGCGGCAGCATTATTACGTTCTCACCTCTTGTTACTAGGGTAACAGAGTCTTCCTGGAGGTAGTGTTCCGAGGTTGTAAATTAGAGGGGAATGTGCTGGGACAAGCCCCCAGAAGTTTATGTCTCCTTAGTAATGTTTGTTTTTTTAAATTTATTTTATATTTCTTATCGGAGTAATTTTGATTAGAGTGTTGTGATTGCCTGGCTGTACAGAATCTGCTCAATGATTCATACATATGTCTGTTCATCTTCGGATCCTGTTACCATGTATGTCACACAGAATGTTGAGTAGACCTCCCTTGGTATTTGGTAGGTGTTTTCTCATTATATATTTTATATGTATTGGTGATTATATAGTTTATATATTATATGTTTATATACATTGAACATACATTAGTATATGTATGTTAGCCCCATAATCCTAATTTATCCATCCTCCCACCTTTCATTTTGGTGAACCATTAGTTTGTTTTATAAGTGTGTGTTGTCTTTCTTGGTGGAAATATGTTCATTGGTAGCAGTCTTAGGATAACATGTATAAATGATATCATAGGATATTTGTCATTCCCTTTTGACTTACTTAACCTAATATGATTATTGGTAGGCTCATCTGTATTCCTCAAAATGGCATTGTTCATTTTTTTACCGAGGTTACTATTCCATTCTGTCCGTATACCACTTTTTCTTTGTCCATTCATTTGTTTTTGGACCCTTTTTTTGCTTCCATATCTTGGCTATTTCAATATTGCTGCCGTGCACATTTGCCTGCCTCTGTCTTTCCGATTCTGGTGGTCTTAGGTTATAGGCCCAAAAGGTGCCCTGCCGCATCATATGGTAGCTCAATTTTTACCTTTTAAAGCAGCTCCATTCAGTTTTCGTTAGTGCTCTTACCAGTTACATCCCACCAGCAGCTAGATGGTCCACAGTTCTCTAAATCCCCTTCAGCATGTATAGTCTGTAGACTTTCTGCTGATGGTCATTTGACTGGTGTGAGCTGAAACCTTTTTGGAGGTTGGGTTTGCATGTGGCTAATAATTCCTTATACTGAGCTTTATTCATGTCCATTTTTTTTCTTTTCCTTTTTTTAAAGAGTGAGTACAACTTCCCTCTTCATATTGACTTCTTGAAAAATGTGTCATGTGTTGAATTTTCTTGCCTATTCCCTCCACCAGGGCATTTTTTGAGGGCAGGTGTCATTTTCAGCCCTGCAATCCTTGTGACTATTAAGCAACCATTAGCACTGGGTTTAAAGCTCCTGTTGTGGGAAACAGCCACAAGGCGCAGCATTATTACGTTCTCAACTCTTGTTTTTTGGGCCACAAAGTCTTCCTGGACGTAGTATTCCGAGGTTGTAAATTAGAGGGGAATGTGCTGGGACAAGCCCCCAAAAGTTTATGTCTCCTTACTTTTGTTTGTTTTTTAAATTTAATTTCTATTTCTTATTGGAGTAAATTTGATTAGAGTGTTGTGATTGTCTGGCTGTCCAGAATCTGCTCAATAATTCCTACATATGTCTGTTCATCTTCGGATCCTGTTACCATGTATGTTTTACAGAATGTTGAGTAGACCTCCCTTGGTATTTGGTAGGTGTTTTGTCTTTATATATTTTATATGTATTGGTGATTCTATAATTCATATAGTTTATATGTTTTATGTTTATATACATTTAACGTACATCAGTATATGTATGTTAGCCCCATAGTCCTAATTTATCCATCCTCCCAACTTTCATTTTGGCTAACCAGTCGTTTGTTTTATAAGTCTGTGGGTGTCTTTTTCTGTGGAAATATGTTCATTGGTAGCAATCTTAGGATAACAGGTATAAATGATATCATAGGATATTTGTCATTCCCTTTTGACTTACTTAACCTAATATGATTATTTCTAGGCTCATCTGTAGTCCTGAAAACGGCACTGTTCATTTTTTTCCTGAGTCTAGTATTCCATTCGGTACGTATACCACTTCTTCTTTGTCCATTTATCTGTTGATGGACATTTTGTTTGCTTCCATGTTTTGGCTATTGTAAATACTGCTGCAGTACACGATTCTCCATCCCGTGTCGTTTTGATTCGGGCTTTTACAGGTGACAGGCCCAAGAGTGGGCCTTCCAGATCATATGGTGACTCAATTTTTACCTTTAAACGCGCTGCCATTCTGTTCCTATTATTGGCTGTTACCAGTTTACATCCCACTTAGACCGAGAGGTTACGCTATTCTCCACAACTTCTTCAACATCTATCGTTTGTTGACTTTTTGCTGATGGTCACTGTGACTGGTGTGAGGTGATACCTTTGTGTAGATTGGATTTGCCTGCTTCTAGTAATTCCCGATGTTTTGCGTTTATCAATGTCCTTTTCATGTTTTCTTAAGATTGAGCTAAACTCCCAACTTCAAATTGGCTTCTTGAAAAATTTGCCCCGTTTGGATTTTTATGGCCATTCCCTACCCCAGGATAGTTTTTGAGGGCATGAGTCATTTACAGCCCTGCAGTCCTTGTGAATATTATTGACCATTAGCAGTAGATTTAAAGCTGTTGTTTGAGGAAACGGCCTTAGGGTGGCAGCATTTCTACGTTGCCAACTCTGCTTGCTAGGGAAACAGAACCTTGCTGCAAGTTGTGCTTTGAGGTTGCAGATTAGAGTGGAATGTGCCAGGACAAACCCCCATAAGTTTTAGCCTCCTTAATTCTTGTTTGTGTCTTTAAGTTGTAGTTTTTATCAAGCAAATTTGATTGAAAAAGGTCTTTTGTTCTAGGTGTACAGAACCTTGTTCATTTACACATATACATACATCTATTGATCTTTGGGTCCTTTTCCATGTCGGTTATTACAGAGTGTTGAGTAGACCACACTTGCTATTCCATAGGTCTTTGGGGATTATATATTTTATATGTATTAGTATATGTGTGTTAACCCCAGTATCCTAATTTATCCATTCCTCACACCTTTTCATTGGCTTAACCATAAGTTTGTCTTAATCTCAATCTGAGATTGTCTTTCTCTATGGAAATATGTTCATTTTTATGAATTTTCAGATAACGTAAGTGATATCATAGGACATTTGTCTTTCGCATTCTGACTTACTTCACGTTGCGTGATTATCTCTAGGCTCATCTGTGGTGCTGCCTATGCCGTTCTTTTATGGTTTTTCGTGACTGATATTCCATTCTGTCCATATACCACGTCTTCTCTGTCCATTCATCTGTTTATGGACCTTATTTTTGCTTCCATGTCTTGGCTATTTCAATATTGCTGCAGTGCACATTTGCCTGCCTCTGTCTTTCCGATTCTGGTGGTCTTAGGTTATAGGCCCAAAAGGTGCCCTGCCGCATCATATGGTAGCTCAATTTTTACCTTTTAAAGCAGCTCCATTCAGTTTTCGTTAGTGCTCTTACCACTTTACATCCCTCCAGCAGCTACAAGGTACACAGTTCTCTAAAATCCCTTCAGCATTTACAGTTTGTAGACTGTTTGCTGATGGTCATTTGACTGGTGTGAGCTGAAACCTTTTTGGAGGTTGGATTTGCATGTGACTAATAATTCCTTATACTGAGCTTTAGGCATGTGCTTTTTATTCTTTTCCTTTTTTTTTTTAAAGAGTGCGTACAACTTCCCTCTTCATATTGACTTCTTCAAAAACTTGTCAAAGAAAACTTGAATTTTCTTGCCTATTCCCTACCCCAGGGCATTTTTTGAGGGCAGGTGTCATTTACAGCCCTGCAGTCCTTGTGACTCTTAAGCAACCATTAGCACTGGGTTTAAAGCTGCTGTTGTGGGAAACAGCCACAAGGCGGCAGCATTATTACGTTCTCACCTCTTGTTACTAGGGCAACAGAGTCTTCCTGGAGGTAGTGTTCCGAGGTTGTAAATTAGAGAGGAGTGTGCTGGGATAAGCCCCCAGAAGTTTATGTCTCCTTACTTATGTTTGTTTTTTAAATTTAATTTCTCTTTCTTATCGGAGTAAATTCGATTAGAGTGTTGTGATTGTCTGGCTGTACAGAATGTGCTCAATGATTCATACATATGTCTGTTCATCTTCGGATCCTGTTACCATGTAATTTTTTACAGAATGTTGAGTAGACCTCCCTTGGTATTTGGCAGGTGTTTCGTGATTATATATTTTATATGTATTGGTGATTATATAATTCATAGGGTTTATATGTTATATGTTTATATACATTTAACATACATTAGTATATGTGTGTTATCCCCATAGTCCTAATTTATCCATCCTCCCACCTTTCATTTTGGCGAACCATTCGTTCGTTTTATAAGTCTGTGAGTGTCTTTTTCTGTGGAAATATGTTCATTGGTAGAAATCTTAGGATAACATGTATAAATGATATCATAGGATATTTGTTATTCCCTTTTGAATAACTTAACCTAATATGATTATTTCTAGGCTCATCTGTAGTCCTGAAAACGGCACTGTTCATTTTTTTCTGAGGCTACTATTCCATTCGGTACGTATACCACTTCTTCTTTGTCCATTTATCTGATGATGGACATTTTGTTTGTATCCATGTCTTAGCTATTGTAAATACTGCTGCAATACACGATTTTCCATCCCGTGTCTTTTTGATTCTGGCTTTCACAAGTGACAGGCCCAATAGTGGGCCTTCCGGATCATATGGTGACTCAATTTTTACCTTTAAACGCACTGCCATTCTGTTCCTATTATTGGCTGTTACCAGTTTACATCCCACTTAGACCGAGAGGTTACACTATTCTCCACAACTTCTTCAACATCTATTGTTTGTTGACTTTTTGCTGATGGTCATTGTGACTGGTGTTAGGTGATACCTTTGTGTAGATTGGATTTGCATGCGTCTAATAATTCCTGATGTTTTGCATTTCTCAGTGTCCTTTTCATTTTTTTTAAGATTGAGCTAAACTTACAACTTCAAATTGCCTTCTTGAAAAATTTACCGCGTTTGGATTTTTATGGCCATTCCCTACCCCAGGACATTTTTTGAGGGCATGAGTCATTTACAGCCCTGCCGTCCTTGTGAATATTAGTGACCATGAGCAGTAGATTTAAAGCTGCTCTTTGAGGAAACGGCCTTAGGGTGGCAGCATTTGTAAGTTGCCAACTCTGCTTGCTAGGGAAACAGAACCTTGCTGCAAGTTGTGCTTTGAGGTTGCAGATTAGAGTGGAATGTGCCAGGACAAACCCCGATAAGTTTTAGCCTCCTTAATTCTTGTTTGTGTCTTTAAGTTGTAGTTTTTATCAAGCAAATTTGATTGAAAAATGTCTTTTGTTCTAGGTGTACAGAATCTTGTTCATTTACACATATACATATATCTATGGATCTTTGGGTCCTTTTCCATGTCGGTTATTACAGAGTGTTGAGTAGACCACTCTTGGTATTCCATAGGTCTTTGGGGATTATATTTTTTATATGTATTAGTATATGTGTGTTAACCCCAATATCCTAATTTATCCATTCCTCACACCATTTCTTTGGCTTAACCATAAGTTGTCTTCTCATTCTGAGATTGTCTTTCTCTATGGAAATATGTTCATTTTTATGAATTTTCAGATAACATAAGGGATATCATAGGACATTTGTCTTTCGCATTCTGACTTACTTCACGTTGTGTGATTATCTCTAGGCTCATCTGTGGTGCTGCATATGCCATTCTTTTATTTTTTTCGTGACTGATATTCCATTCTGTCCATATACCACTTCTTCTCTGTCCATTCATCTGTTTATGGACCTTCTTTTGGCTTCCATGTCGTGGCTATTTCAATATTGCTGCAGTGCACATTTGCCTGCCTCTGTCTTTCCGATTCTGGTGGTCTTAGGTTATAGGCCCAAAAGGTGCCCTGCCGCATCATATGGTAGCTCAATTTTTACCTTTTAAAGCAGCTCCATTCAGTTTTCGTTAGTGCTGTTACCCGTTACATCCCACCAGCAGCTAGAAGGTACACAGTTCTCTAAAACCCCTTCAGCATTTCTAGTTTGTAGACTGTTTGCTGATGGTCATTTGACTGGTGTGAGCTGAAACCTTTTTGGAGGTTGGATTTGTATGTGGCTAATAATTCCTTGTACTGAGCTTTAGGCATGTCCATTTTTTTGTTTTCCTTTTTTTTTTAAAGTGTGAGTACAACTTCCCTCTTCATGTTGACTTCTTGAAAGATTTGTCATGTGTTGAATTTTCTTGCCTATTCCCTACCCCAGGGCATTTTTTGAGGGCAGATGCCATTTACAGCCCTGAGTCCTTGTGACTATTAAGCAACCATTAGCACTGGGTTTAAAGCTGCTGTTGTGGGAAACACCCACTAGGCGGCAGCATCATTACGTTCTCAACTCTTGTTATTAGGGCACCAGAGTCTTCCTGGACGTAGTGTTCCGAGGTTGTAAATTAGAGGGGAATGTGCTGGGACAAGCCCCCAGAAGTTTATGTCTCCTTACTTCTGTTTGTTTTTTAATTTAATTTCTATTTCTTATCGGAGAATATTGGATTAGAGTGTTGTGATTGTCTGGCTGTACAGAATCTGCTCAGTGATTCATACATATGTCTGTTCATGTTCGGATTCTGTTACCATGTGTCTTATTACAGAATGTTGAGTAGACCTCGCATGGTATTTGGTAGGTGTTTTGTCATTATATATTTTATATGTATTGGTGATTATATAATTCATAGAGTTTATATGTTATATGTTTCTATACATTTAACATACATTAGTATATGTATGTTAGCCCCATAATCCTAATTTATCCATCCTCCCACCTTTCATTTTGGTTAACCATTAGTTTCTTTTATAAGTCTGTGAGTGTCTTTTTCTGTGGAAATATGTCCATTTGTAGCAATCTTAGGATAACAGGTATAAATGATATCATAGGATATTTGTCATTCCCTTTTGACTTACTTAACCTGATATGATTATTTCTAGGCTCATCTGTAGTCCTGAAAACGGCATTTTTCATTTTTTTCCCGAGGCTACTATTCCATTTAGTCCGTATACCACTTCTTCTTTGTCCATTCATCTGTTTATGGACCTTTTTTTGCTTCCACGTCTTGGCTATTTCAGTAATGCTGCAGTGCACATTTGCCTGCCTCTGTCTTTCCGATTCTGGTGGTCTTAGGTTACAGGCCCAAAAGGTGCCCTGCCGCGTCATATGGTAGCTCAATTTGTACCTTTTAAAGCAGCTCCATTCAGTTTTCGTTAGTGCTCTTACCACTTTACATCCCACCAGCAGCTACAAGGTACACAGTTCTCTAAAATCCCTTCAGCATTTACAGTTTGTAGACTTTTTGCTGATGGTCATTTGACTGGTGTGAGCTGAAACCTTTTTGGAGGTTGGATTTGCATGTGACTAATAATTCCTTATACTGAGCTTTAGGCATGTGCTTTTTATTCTTTTCCTTTTTTTTTTTTAAAGAGTGAGTACAACTTCCCTCTTCATATTGACTTCTTCAAAAACTTGTCAAAGAAAACTTGAATTTTCTTGCCTATTCCCTACCCCAGGACATTTTTTGAGGGCATGAGTCATTTACAGCCCTGCCGTCCTTGTGAATATTAGTGACCATGAGCAGTAGATTTAAAGCTGCTCTTTGAGGAAACGGCCTTAGCGTGGCAGCATTTGTAAGTTGCCAACTCTGCTTGCTAGGGAAACAGAACCTTGCTGCAAGTTGTGCTTTGAGGTTGCAGATTAGAGTGGAATGTGCCAGGACAAACCCCGATAAGTTTTAGCCTCCTTAATTCTTGTTTGTGTCTTTAAGTTGTAGTTTTTATCAGAGCAAATTTGATTGAAAAATGTCTTTTGTTCTAGGTGTACAGAATCTTGTTCATTTACACATATACATATATCTATGGATCTTTGGGTCCTTTTCCATGTCGGTTATTACAGAGTGTTGAGTAGACCACTCTTGGTATTCCATAGGTCTTTGGGGATTATATTTTTTATATGTATTAGTATATGTGTGTTAACCCCAATATCCTAATTTATCCATTCCTCACACCATTTCTTTGGCTTAACCATAAGTTGTCTTCTCATTCTGAGATTGTCTTTCTCTATGGAAATATGTTCATTTTTATGAATTTTCAGATAACATAAGGGATATCATAGGACATTTGTCTTTCGCATTCTGACTTACTTCACGTTGTGTGATTATCTCTAGGCTCATCTGTGGTGCTGCATATGCCATTCTTTTATTTTTTTCGTGACTGATATTCCATTCTGTCCATATACCACTTCTTCTCTGTCCATTCATCTGTTTATGGACCTTCTTTTGGCTTCCATGTCGTGGCTATTTCAATATTGCTGCAGTGCACATTTGCCTGCCTCTGTCTTTCCGATTCTGGTGGTCTTAGGTTATAGGCCCAAAAGGTGCCCTGCCGCATCATATGGTAGCTCAATTTTTACCTTTTAAAGCAGCTCCATTCAGTTTTCGTTAGTGCTGTTACCCGTTACATCCCACCAGCAGCTAGAAGGTACACAGTTCTCTAAAACCCCTTCAGCATTTCTAGTTTGTAGACTGTTTGCTGATGGTCATTTGACTGGTGTGAGCTGAAACCTTTTTGGAGGTTGGATTTGTATGTGGCTAATAATTCCTTGTACTGAGCTTTAGGCATGTCCATTTTTTTGTTTTCCTTTTTTTTTTAAAGTGTGAGTACAACTTCCCTCTTCATGTTGACTTCTTGAAAGATTTGTCATGTGTTGGATTTTCTTGCCTATTCCCTACCCCAGGGCATTTTTTGAGGGCAGATGCCATTTACAGCCCTGAGTCCTTGTGACTATTAAGCAACCATTAGCACTGGGTTTAAAGCTGCTGTTGTGGGAAACACCCACTAGGCGGCAGCATCATTACGTTCTCAACTCTTGTTATTAGGGCACCAGAGTCTTCCTGGACGTAGTGTTCCGAGGTTGTAAATTAGAGGGGAATGTGCTGGGACAAGCCCCCAGAAGTTTATGTCTCCTTACTTCTGTTTGTTTTTTAATTTAATTTCTATTTCTTATCGGAGAATATTGGATTAGAGTGTTGTGATTGTCTGGCTGTACAGAATCTGCTCAGTGATTCATACATATGTCTGTTCATGTTCGGATTCTGTTACCATGTGTCTTATTACAGAATGTTGAGTAGACCTCGCATGGTATTTGGTAGGTGTTTTGTCATTATATATTTTATATGTATTGGTGATTATATAATTCATAGAGTTTATATGTTATATGTTTCTATACATTTAACATACATTAGTATATGTATGTTAGCCCCATAATCCTAATTTATCCATCCTCCCACCTTTCATTTTGGTTAACCATTAGTTTCTTTTATAAGTCTGTGAGTGTCTTTTTCTGTGGAAATATGTCCATTTGTAGCAATCTTAGGATAACAGGTATAAATGATATCATAGGATATTTGTCATTCCCTTTTGACTTACTTAACCTGATATGATTATTTCTAGGCTCATCTGTAGTCCTGAAAACGGCATTTTTCATTTTTTTCCCGAGGCTACTATTCCATTTAGTCCGTATACCACTTCTTCTTTGTCCATTCATCTGTTTATGGACCTTTTTTTTGCTTCCACGTCTTGGCTATTTCAGTAATGCTGCAGTGCACATTTGCCTGCCTCTGTCTTTCCGATTCTGGTGGTCTTAGGTTACAGGCCCAAAAGGTGCCCTGCCGCGTCATATGGTAGCTCAATTTTTACCTTTTAAAGCAGCTCCATTCAGTTTTCGTTAGTGCTCTTACCACTTTACATCCCACCAGCAGCTACAAGGTACACAGTTCTCTAAAATCCCTTCAGCATTTACAGTTTGTAGACTTTTTGCTGATGGTCATTTGACTGGTGTGAGCTGAAACCTTTTTGGAGGTTGGATTTGCATGTGACTAATAATTCCTTATACTGAGCTTTAGGCATGTGCTTTTTATTCTTTTCCTTTTTTTTTTTTAAAGAGTGAGTACAACTTCCCTCTTCATATTGACTTCTTCAAAAACTTGTCAAAGAAAACTTGAATTTTCTTGCCTATTCCCTACCCCAGGGCATTTTTTGAGGGCAGGTGTCATTTACAGCCCTGCAGTCCTTGTGACTATTAAGCAACCATTAGCACTGGGTTTAAAGCTGCTGTTGTGGGAAACAGCCACAAGGCGGCAGCATTATTACGTTCTCACCTCTTGTTACTAGGGCAACAGAGTCTTCCTGGAGGTAGTGTTCCGAGGTTGTAAATTAGAGAGGAGTGTGCTGGGATAAGCCCCCAGAAGTTTATGTCTCCTTACTTATGTTTGTTTTTTAAATTTAATTTCTCTTTCTTATCGGAGTAAATTCGATTAGAGTGTTGTGATTGTCTGGCTGTACAGAATGTGCTCAATGATTCATACATATGTCTGTTCATCTTCGGATCCTGTTACCATGTAATTTTTTACAGAATGTTGAGTAGACCTCCCTTGGTATTTGGCAGGTGTTTCGTGATTATATATTTTATATGTATTGGTGATTATATAATTCATAGAGTTTATATGTTATATGTTTATATACATTTAACATACATTAGTATATGTGTGTTATCCCCATAGTCCTAATTTATCCATCCTCCCACCTTTCATTTTGGCGAACCATTCGTTTGTTTTATAAGTCTGTGAGTGTCTTTTTCTGTGGAAATATGTTCATTGGTAGAAATCTTAGGATAACATGTATAAATGATATCATAGGATATTTGTTATTCCCTTTTGAATAACTTAACCTAATATGATTATTTCTAGGCTCATCTGTAGTCCTGAAAACGGCACTGTTCATTTTTTTCTGAGGCTACTATTCCATTCGGTACGTATACCACTTCTTCTTTGTCCATTTATCTGATGATGGACATTTTGTTTGTATCCATGTCTTAGCTATTGTAAATACTGCTGCAATACACGATTTTCCATCCCGTGTCTTTTTGATTCTGGCTTTCACAAGTGACAGGCCCAATAGTGGGCCTTCCGGATCATATGGTGACTCAATTTTTACCTTTAAACGCACTGCCATTCTGTTCCTATTATTGGCTGTTACCAGTTTACATCCCACTTAGACCGAGAGGTTACACTATTCTCCACAACTTCTTCAACATCTATTGTTTGTTGACTTTTTGCTGATGGTCATTGTGACTGGTGTTAGGTGATACCTTTGTGTAGATTGGATTTGCATGCGTCTAATAATTCCTGATGTTTTGCATTTCTCAGTGTCCTTTTCATTTTTTTTAAGATTGAGCTAAACTTACAACTTCAAATTGCCTTCTTGAAAAATTTACCGCGTTTGGATTTTTATGGCCATTCCCTACCCCAGGACATTTTTTGAGGGCATGAGTCATTTACAGCCCTGCCGTCCTTGTGAATATTAGTGACCATGAGCAGTAGATTTAAAGCTGCTCTTTGAGGAAACGGCCTTAGGGTGGCAGCATTTGTAAGTTGCCAACTCTGCTTGCTAGGGAAACAGAACCTTGCTGCAAGTTGTGCTTTGAGGTTGCAGATTAGAGTGGAATGTGCCAGGACAAACCCCGATAAGTTTTAGCCTCCTTAATTCTTGTTTGTGTCTTTAAGTTGTAGTTTTTATCAGAGCAAATTTGATTGAAAAATGTCTTTTGTTCTAGGTGTACAGAATCTTGTTCATTTACACATATACATATATCTATGGATCTTTGGGTCCTTTTCCATGTCGGTTATTACAGAGTGTTGAGTAGACCACTCTTGGTATTCCATAGGTCTTTGGGGATTATATTTTTTATATGTATTAGTATATGTGTGTTAACCCCAATATCCTAATTTATCCATTCCTCACACCATTTCTTTGGCTTAACCATAAGTTGTCTTCTCATTCTGAGATTGTCTTTCTCTATGGAAATATGTTCATTTTTATGAATTTTCAGATAACATAAGGGATATCATAGGATATTTGTCTTTCGCATTCTGACTTACTTCACGTTGTGTGATTATCTCTAGGCTCATCTGTGGTGCTGCATATGCCATTCTTTTATTTTTTTCGTGACTGATATTCCATTCTGTCCATATACCACTTCTTCTCTGTCCATTCATCTGTTTATGGACCTTCTTTTGGCTTCCATGTCGTGGCTATTTCAATATTGCTGCAGTGCACATTTGCCTGCCTCTGTCTTTCCGATTCTGGTGGTCTTAGGTTATAGGCCCAAAAGGTGCCCTGCCGCATCATATGGTAGCTCAATTTTTACCTTTTAAAGCAGCTCCATTCAGTTTTCGTTAGTGCTGTTACCAGTTACATCCCACCAGCAGCTAGAAGGTACACAGTTCTCTAAAATCCCTTCAGCATTTCTAGTTTGTAGACTGTTTGCTGATGGTCATTTGACTGGTGTGAGCTGAAACCTTTTTGGAGGTTGGATTTGTATGTGGCTAATAATTCCTTGTACTGAGCTTTAGGCATGTCCATTTTTTTGTTTTCCTTTTTTTTTAAAGTGTGAGTACAACTTCCCTCTTCATGTTGACTTCTTGAAAGATTTGTCATGTGTTGGATTTTCTTGCCTATCCCCTACCCCAGGGCATTTTTTGAGGGCAGATGCCATTTACAGCCCTGAGTCCTTGTGACTATTAAGCAACCATTAGCACTGGGTTTAAAGCTGCTGTTGTGGGAAACACCCACTAGGCGGCAGCATCATTACGTTCTCAACTCTTGTTATTAGGGCACCAGAGTCTTCCTGGACGTAGTGTTCCGAGGTTGTAAATTAGAGGGGAATGTGCTGGGACAAGCCCCCAGAAGTTTATGTCTCCTTACTTCTGTTTGTTTTTTAGTTTAATTTCTATTTCTTATCGGAGAATATTGGATTAGAGTGTTGTGATTGTCTGGCTGTACAGAATCTGCTCAGTGATTCATACATATGTCTGTTCATGTTCGGATTCTGTTACCATGTGTCTTATTACAGAATGTTGAGTAGACCTCGCATGGTATTTGGTAGGTGTTTTGTCATTATATATTTTATATGTATTGGTGATTATATAATTCATAGAGTTTATATGTTATATGTTTCTATACATTTAACATACATTAGTATATGTATGTTAGCCCCATAATCCTAATTTATCCATCCTCCCACCTTTCATTTTGGTTAACCATTAGTTTCTTTTATAAGTCTGTGAGTGTCTTTTTCTGTGGAAATATGTCCATTTGTAGCAATCTTAGGATAACAGGTATAAATGATATCATAGGATATTTGTCATTCCCTTTTGACTTACTTAACCTGATATGATTATTTCTAGGCTCATCTGTAGTCCTGAAAACGGCATTTTTCATTTTTTTCCCGAGGCTACTATTCCATTTAGTCCGTATACCACTTCTTCTTTGTCCATTCATCTGTTTATGGACCTTTTTTTTGCTTCCACGTCTTGGCTATTTCAGTAATGCTGCAGTGCACATTTGCCTGCCTCTGTCTTTCCGATTCTGGTGGTCTTAGGTTACAGGCCCAAAAGGTGCCCTGCCGCGTCATATGGTAGCTCAATTTGTACCTTTTAAAGCAGCTCCATTCAGTTTTCGTTAGTGCTCTTACCACTTTACATCCCACCAGCAGCTACAAGGTACACAGTTCTCTAAAATCCCTTCAGCATTTACAGTTTGTAGACTTTTTGCTGATGGTCATTTGACTGGTGTGAGCTGAAACCTTTTTGGAGGTTGGATTTGCATGTGACTAATAATTCCTTATACTGAGCTTTAGGCATGTGCTTTTTATTCTTTTCCTTTTTTTTTTTTAAAGAGTGAGTACAACTTCCCTCTTCATATTGACTTCTTCAAAAACTTGTCAAAGAAAACTTGAATTTTCTTGCCTATTCCCTACCCCAGGGCATTTTTTGAGGGCAGGTGTCATTTACAGCCCTGCAGTCCTTGTGACTATTAAGCAACCATTAGCACTGGGTTTAAAGCTGCTGTTGTGGGAAACAGCCACAAGGCGGCAGCATTATTACGTTCTCACCTCTTGTTACTAGGGCAACAGAGTCTTCCTGGAGGTAGTGTTCCGAGGTTGTAAATTAGAGAGGAGTGTGCTGGGATAAGCCCCCAGAAGTTTATGTCTCCTTACTTATGTTTGTTTTTTAAATTTAATTTCTCTTTCTTATCGGAGTAAATTCGATTAGAGTGTTGTGATTGTCTGGCTGTACAGAATGTGCTCAATGATTCATACATATGTCTGTTCATCTTCGGATCCTGTTACCATGTAATTTTTTACAGAATGTTGAGTAGACCTCCCTTGGTATTTGGCAGGTGTTTCGTGATTATATATTTTATATGTATTGGTGATTATATAATTCATAGAGTTTATATGTTATATGTTTATATACATTTAACATACATTAGTATATGTGTGTTATCCCCATAGTCCTAATTTATCCATCCTCCCACCTTTCATTTTGGCGAACCATTCGTTTGTTTTATAAGTCTGTGAGTGTCTTTTTCTGTGGAAATATGTTCATTGGTAGAAATCTTAGGATAACATGTATAAATGATATCATAGGATATTTGTTATTCCCTTTTGAATAACTTAACCTAATATGATTATTTCTAGGCTCATCTGTAGTCCTGAAAACGGCACTGTTCATTTTTTTCTGAGGCTACTATTCCATTCGGTACGTATACCACTTCTTCTTTGTCCATTTATCTGATGATGGACATTTTGTTTGTATCCATGTCTTAGCTATTGTAAATACTGCTGCAATACACGATTTTCCATCCCGTGTCTTTTTGATTCTGGCTTTCACAAGTGACAGGCCCAATAGTGGGCCTTCCGGATCATATGGTGACTCAATTTTTACCTTTAAACGCACTGCCATTCTGTTCCTATTATTGGCTGTTACCAGTTTACATCCCACTTAGACCGAGAGGTTACACTATTCTCCACAACTTCTTCAACATCTATTGTTTGTTGACTTTTTGCTGATGGTCATTGTGACTGGTGTTAGGTGATACCTTTGTGTAGATTGGATTTGCATGCGTCTAATAATTCCTGATGTTTTGCATTTCTCAGTGTCCTTTTCATTTTTTTTAAGATTGAGCTAAACTTACAACTTCAAATTGCCTTCTTGAAAAATTTACCGCGTTTGGATTTTTATGGCCATTCCCTACCCCAGGACATTTTTTGAGGGCATGAGTCATTTACAGCCCTGCCGTCCTTGTGAATATTAGTGACCATGAGCAGTAGATTTAAAGCTGCTCTTTGAGGAAACGGCCTTAGGGTGGCAGCATTTGTAAGTTGCCAACTCTGCTTGCTAGGGAAACAGAACCTTGCTGCAAGTTGTGCTTTGAGGTTGCAGATTAGAGTGGAATGTGCCAGGACAAACCCCGATAAGTTTTAGCCTCCTTAATTCTTGTTTGTGTCTTTAAGTTGTAGTTTTTATCAGAGCAAATTTGATTGAAAAATGTCTTTTGTTCTAGGTGTACAGAATCTTGTTCATTTACACATATACATATATCTATGGATCTTTGGGTCCTTTTCCATGTCGGTTATTACAGAGTGTTGAGTAGACCACTCTTGGTATTCCATAGGTCTTTGGGGATTATATTTTTTATATGTATTAGTATATGTGTGTTAACCCCAATATCCTAATTTATCCATTCCTCACACCATTTCTTTGGCTTAACCATAAGTTGTCTTCTCATTCTGAGATTGTCTTTCTCTATGGAAATATGTTCATTTTTATGAATTTTCAGATAACATAAGGGATATCATAGGACATTTGTCTTTCGCATTCTGACTTACTTCACGTTGTGTGATTATCTCTAGGCTCATCTGTGGTGCTGCATATGCCATTCTTTTATTTTTTTCGTGACTGATATTCCATTCTGTCCATATACCACTTCTTCTCTGTCCATTCATCTGTTTATGGACCTTCTTTTGGCTTCCATGTCGTGGCTATTTCAATATTGCTGCAGTGCACATTTGCCTGCCTCTGTCTTTCCGATTCTGGTGGTCTTAGGTTATAGGCCCAAAAGGTGCCCTGCCGCATCATATGGTAGCTCAATTTTTACCTTTTAAAGCAGCTCCATTCAGTTTTCGTTAGTGCTGTTACCAGTTACATCCCACCAGCAGCTAGAAGGTACACAGTTCTCTAAAACCCCTTCAGCATTTCTAGTTTGTAGACTGTTTGCTGATGGTCATTTGACTGGTGTGAGCTGAAACCTTTTTGGAGGTTGGATTTGTATGTGGCTAATAATTCCTTGTACTGAGCTTTAGGCATGTCCATTTTTTTGTTTTCCTTTTTTTTTAAAGTGTGAGTACAACTTCCCTCTTCATGTTGACTTCTTGAAAGATTTGTCATGTGTTGGATTTTCTTGCCTATCCACTACCCCAGGGCATTTTTTGAGGGCAGATGCCATTTACAGCCCTGAGTCCTTGTGACTATTAAGCAACCATTAGCACTGGGTTTAAAGCTGCTGTTGTGGGAAACACCCACTAGGCGGCAGCATCATTACGTTCTCAACTCTTGTTATTAGGGCACCAGAGTCTTCCTGGACGTAGTGTTCCGAGGTTGTAAATTAGAGGGGAATGTGCTGGGACAAGCCCCCAGAAGTTTATGTCTCCTTACTTCTGTTTGTTTTTTAGTTTAATTTCTATTTCTTATCGGAGAATATTGGATTAGAGTGTTGTGATTGTCTGGCTGTACAGAATCTGCTCAGTGATTCATACATATGTCTGTTCATGTTCGGATTCTGTTACCATGTGTCTTATTACAGAATGTTGAGTAGACCTCGCATGGTATTTGGTAGGTGTTTTGTCATTATATATTTTATATGTATTGGTGATTATATAATTCATAGAGTTTATATGTTATATGTTTCTATACATTTAACATACATTAGTATATGTATGTTAGCCCCATAATCCTAATTTATCCATCCTCCCACCTTTCATTTTGGTTAACCATTAGTTTCTTTTATAAGTCTGTGAGTGTCTTTTTCTGTCGAAATATGTCCATTTGTAGCAATCTTAGGATAACAGGTATAAATGATATCATAGGATATTTGTCATTCCCTTTTGACTTACTTAACCTGATATGATTATTTCTAGGCTCATCTGTAGTCCTGAAAACGGCATTTTTCATTTTTTTCCCGAGGCTACTATTCCATTTAGTCCGTATACCACTTCTTCTTTGTCCATTCATCTGTTTATGGACCTTTTTTTTGCTTCCACGTCTTGGCTATTTCAGTAATGCTGCAGTGCACATTTGCCTGCCTCTGTCTTTCCGATTCTGGTGGTCTTAGGTTACAGGCCCAAAAGGTGCCCTGCCGCGTCATATGGTAGCTCAATTTTTACCTTTTAAAGCAGCTCCATTCAGTTTTCGTTAGTGCTCTTACCACTTTACATCCCACCAGCAGCTACAAGGTACACAGTTCTCTAAAATCCCTTCAGCATTTACAGTTTGTAGACTTTTTGCTGATGGTCATTTGACTGGTGTGAGCTGAAACCTTTTTGGAGGTTGGATTTGCATGTGACTAATAATTCCTTATACTGAGCTTTAGGCATGTGCTTTTTATTCTTTTCCTTTTTTTTTTTTAAAGAGTGAGTACAACTTCCCTCTTCATATTGACTTCTTCAAAAACTTGTCAAAGAAAACTTGAATTTTCTTGCCTATTCCCTACCCCAGGGCATTTTTTGAGGGCAGGTGTCATTTACAGCCCTGCAGTCCTTGTGACTATTAAGCAACCATTAGCACTGGGTTTAAAGCTGCTGTTGTGGGAAACAGCCACAAGGCGGCAGCATTATTACGTTCTCACCTCTTGTTACTAGGGCAACAGAGTCTTCCTGGAGGTAGTGTTCCGAGGTTGTAAATTAGAGAGGAGTGTGCTGGGATAAGCCCCCAGAAGTTTATGTCTCCTTACTTATGTTTGTTTTTTAAATTTAATTTCTCTTTCTTATCGGAGTAAATTCGATTAGAGTGTTGTGATTGTCTGGCTGTACAGAATGTGCTCAATGATTCATACATATGTCTGTTCATCTTCGGATCCTGTTACCATGTAATTTTTTACAGAATGTTGAGTAGACCTCCCTTGGTATTTGGCAGGTGTTTCGTGATTATATATTTTATATGTATTGGTGATTATATAATTCATAGAGTTTATATGTTATATGTTTATATACATTTAACATACATTAGTATATGTATGTTATCCCCATAGTCCTAATTTATCCATCCTCCCACCTTTCATTTTGGCGAACCATTCGTTCGTTTTATAAGTCTGTGAGTGTCTTTTTCTGTGGAAATATGTTCATTGGTAGAAATCTTAGGATAACATGTATAAATGATATCATAGGATATTTGTTATTCCCTTTTGAATAACTTAACCTAATATGATTATTTCTAGGCTCATCTGTAGTCCTGAAAACGGCACTGTTCATTTTTTTCTGAGGCTACTATTCCATTCGGTACGTATACCACTTCTTCTTTGTCCATTTATCTGATGATGGACATTTTGTTTGTATCCATGTCTTAGCTATTGTAAATACTGCTGCAATACACGATTTTCCATCCCGTGTCTTTTTGATTCTGGCTTTCACAAGTGACAGGCCCAATAGTGGGCCTTCCGGATCATATGGTGACTCAATTTTTACCTTTAAACGCACTGCCATTCTGTTCCTATTATTGGCTGTTACCAGTTTACATCCCACTTAGACCGAGAGGTTACACTATTCTCCACAACTTCTTCAACATCTATTGTTTGTTGACTTTTTGCTGATGGTCATTGTGACTGGTGTTAGGTGATACCTTTGTGTAGATTGGATTTGCATGCGTCTAATAATTCCTGATGTTTTGCATTTCTCAGTGTCCTTTTCATTTTTTTTAAGATTGAGCTAAACTTACAACTTCAAATTGCCTTCTTGAAAAATTTACCGCGTTTGGATTTTTATGGCCATTCCCTACCCCAGGACATTTTTTGAGGGCATGAGTCATTTACAGCCCTGCCGTCCTTGTGAATATTAGTGACCATGAGCAGTAGATTTAAAGCTGCTCTTTGAGGAAACGGCCTTAGGGTGGCAGCATTTCTAAGTTGCCAACTCTGCTTGCTAGGGAAACAGAACCTTGCTGCAAGTTGTGCTTTGAGGTTGCAGATTAGAGTGGAATGTGCCAGGACAAACCCCGATAAGTTTTAGCCTCCTTAATTCTTGTTTGTGTCTTTAAGTTGTAGTTTTTATCAGAGCAAATTTGATTGAAAAATGTCTTTTGTTCTAGGTGTACAGAATCTTGTTCATTTACACATATACATATATCTATGGATCTTTGGGTCCTTTTCCATGTCGGTTATTACAGAGTGTTGAGTAGACCACTCTTGGTATTCCATAGGTCTTTGGGGATTATATTTTTTATATGTATTAGTATATGTGTGTTAACCCCAATATCCTAATTTATCCATTCCTCACACCATTTCTTTGGCTTAACCATAAGTTGTCTTCTCATTCTGAGATTGTCTTTCTCTATGGAAATATGTTCATTTTTATGAATTTTCAGATAACATAAGGGATATCATAGGACATTTGTCTTTCGCATTCTGACTTACTTCACGTTGTGTGATTATCTCTAGGCTCATCTGTGGTGCTGCATATGCCATTCTTTTATTTTTTTCGTGACTGATATTCCATTCTGTCCATATACCACTTCTTCTCTGTCCATTCATCTGTTTATGGACCTTCTTTTGGCTTCCATGTCGTGGCTATTTCAATATTGCTGCAGTGCACATTTGCCTGCCTCTGTCTTTCCGATTCTGGTGGTCTTAGGTTATAGGCCCAAAAGGTGCCCTGCCGCATCATATGGTAGCTCAATTTTTACCTTTTAAAGCAGCTCCATTCAGTTTTCGTTAGTGCTGTTACCAGTTACATCCCACCAGCAGCTAGAAGGTACACAGTTCTCTAAAACCCCTTCAGCATTTCTAGTTTGTAGACTGTTTGCTGATGGTCATTTGACTGGTGTGAGCTGAAACCTTTTTGGAGGTTGGATTTGTATGTGGCTAATAATTCCTTGTACTGAGCTTTAGGCATGTCCATTTTTTTGTTTTCCTTTTTTTTTTAAAGTGTGAGTACAACTTCCCTCTTCATGTTGACTTCTTGAAAGATTTGTCATGTGTTGGATTTTCTTGCCTATTCCCTACCCCAGGGCATTTTTTGAGGGCAGATGCCATTTACAGCCCTGAGTCCTTGTGACTATTAAGCAACCATTAGCACTGGGTTTAAAGCTGCTGTTGTGGGAAACACCCACTAGGCGGCAGCATCATTACGTTCTCAACTCTTGTTATTAGGGCACCAGAGTCTTCCTGGACGTAGTGTTCCGAGGTTGTAAATTAGAGGGGAATGTGCTGGGACAAGCCCCCAGAAGTTTATGTCTCCTTACTTCTGTTTGTTTTTTAATTTAATTTCTATTTCTTATCGGAGAATATTGGATTAGAGTGTTGTGATTGTCTGGCTGTACAGAATCTGCTCAGTGATTCATACATATGTCTGTTCATGTTCGGATTCTGTTACCATGTGTCTTATTACAGAATGTTGAGTAGACCTCGCATGGTATTTGGTAGGTGTTTTGTCATTATATATTTTATATGTATTGGTGATTATATAATTCATAGAGTTTATATGTTATATGTTTCTATACATTTAACATACATTAGTATATGTATGTTAGCCCCATAATCCTAATGTATCCATCCTCCCACCTTTCATTTTGGTTAACCATTAGTTTCTTTTATAAGTCTGTGAGTGTCTTTTTCTGTGGAAATATGTCCATTTGTAGCAATCTTAGGATAACAGGTATAAATGATATCATAGGATATTTGTCATTCCCTTTTGACTTACTTAACCTGATATGATTATTTCTAGGCTCATCTGTAGTCCTGAAAACGGCATTTTTCATTTTTTTCCCGAGGCTACTATTCCATTTAGTCCGTATACCACTTCTTCTTTGTCCATTCATCTGTTTATGGACCTTTTTTTTGCTTCCACGTCTTGGCTATTTCAGTAATGCTGCAGTGCACATTTGCCTGCCTCTGTCTTTCCGATTCTGGTGGTCTTAGGTTACAGGCCCAAAAGGTGCCCTGCCGCGTCATATGGTAGCTCAATTTTTACCTTTTAAAGCAGCTCCATTCAGTTTTCGTTAGTGCTCTTACCACTTTACATCCCACCAGCAGCTACAAGGTACACAGTTCTCTAAAATCCCTTCAGCATTTACAGTTTGTAGACTTTTTGCTGATGGTCATTTGACTGGTGTGAGCTGAAACCTTTTTGGAGGTTGGATTTGCATGTGACTAATAATTCCTTATACTGAGCTTTAGGCATGTGCTTTTTATTCTTTTCCTTTTTTTTTTTTTAAAGAGTGAGTACAACTTCCCTCTTCATATTGACTTCTTCAAAAACTTGTCAAAGAAAACTTGAATTTTCTTGCCTATTCCCTACCCCAGGGCATTTTTTGAGGGCAGGTGTCATTTACAGCCCTGCAGTCCTTGTGACTCTTAAGCAACCATTAGCACTGGGTTTAAAGCTGCTGTTGTGGGAAACAGCCACAAGGCGGCAGCATTATTACGTTCTCACCTCTTGTTACTAGGGCAACAGAGTCTTCCTGGAGGTAGTGTTCCGAGGTTGTAAATTAGAGAGGAGTGTGCTGGGATAAGCCCCCAGAAGTTTATGTCTCCTTACTTATGTTTGTTTTTTAAATTTAATTTCTCTTTCTTATCGGAGTAAATTCGATTAGAGTGTTGTGATTGTCTGGCTGTACAGAATGTGCTCAATGATTCATACATATGTCTGTTCATCTTCGGATCCTGTTACCATGTAATTTTTTACAGAATGTTGAGTAGACCTCCCTTGGTATTTGGCAGGTGTTTCGTGATTATATATTTTATATGTATTGGTGATTATATAATTCATAGAGTTTATATGTTATATGTTTCTATACATTTAACATACATTAGTATATGTATGTTATCCCCATAGTCCTAATTTATCCATCCTCCCACCTTTCATTTTGGCGAACCATTCGTTCGTTTTATAAGTCTGTGAGTGTCTTTTTCTGTGGAAATATGTTCATTGGTAGAAATCTTAGGATAACATGTATAAATGATATCATAGGATATTTGTTATTCCCTTTTGAATAACTTAACCTAATATGATTATTTCTAGGCTCATCTGTAGTCCTGAAAACGGCACTGTTCATTTTTTTCTGAGGCTACTATTCCATTCGGTACGTATACCACTTCTTCTTTGTCCATTTATCTGATGATGGACATTTTGTTTGTATCCATGTCTTAGCTATTGTAAATACTGCTGCAATACACGATTTTCCATCCCGTGTCTTTTTGATTCTGGCTTTCACAAGTGACAGGCCCAATAGTGGGCCTTCCGGATCATATGGTGACTCAATTTTTACCTTTAAACGCACTGCCATTCTGTTCCTATTATTGGCTGTTACCAGTTTACATCCCACTTAGACCGAGAGGTTACACTATTCTCCACAACTTCTTCAACATCTATTGTTTGTTGACTTTTTGCTGATGGTCATTGTGACTGGTGTTAGGTGATACCTTTGTGTAGATTGGATTTGCATGCGTCTAATAATTCCTGATGTTTTGCATTTCTCAGTGTCCTTTTCATTTTTTTTAAGATTGAGCTAAACTTACAACTTCAAATTGCCTTCTTGAAAAATTTACCGCGTTTGGATTTTTATGGCCATTCCCTACCCCAGGACATTTTTTGAGGGCATGAGTCATTTACAGCCCTGCCGTCCTTGTGAATATTAGTGACCATGAGCAGTAGATTTAAAGCTGCTCTTTGAGGAAACGGCCTTAGGGTGGCAGCATTTGTAAGTTGCCAACTCTGCTTGCTAGGGAAACAGAACCTTGCTGCAAGTTGTGCTTTGAGGTTGCAGATTAGAGTGGAATGTGCCAGGACAAACCCCGATAAGTTTTAGCCTCCTTAATTCTTGTTTGTGTCTTTAAGTTGTAGTTTTTATCAGAGCAAATTTGATTGAAAAATGTCTTTTGTTCTAGGTGTACAGAATCTTGTTCATTTACACATATACATATATCTATGGATCTTTGGGTCCTTTTCCATGTCGGTTATTACAGAGTGTTGAGTAGACCACTCTTGGTATTCCATAGGTCTTTGGGGATTATATTTTTTATATGTATTAGTATATGTGTGTTAACCCCAATATCCTAATTTATCCATTCCTCACACCATTTCTTTGGCTTAACCATAAGTTGTCTTCTCATTCTGAGATTGTCTTTCTCTATGGAAATATGTTCATTTTTATGAATTTTCAGATAACATAAGGGATATCATAGGACATTTGTCTTTCGCATTCTGACTTACTTCACGTTGTGTGATTATCTCTAGGCTCAACTGTGGTGCTGCATATGCCATTCTTTTATTTTTTTCGTGACTGATATTCCATTCTGTCCATATACCACTTCTTCTCTGTCCATTCATCTGTTTATGGACCTTCTTTTGGCTTCCATGTCGTGGCTATTTCAATATTGCTGCAGTGCACATTTGCCTGCCTCTGTCTTTCCGATTCTGGTGGTCTTAGGTTATAGGCCCAAAAGGTGCCCTGCCGCATCATATGGTAGCTCAATTTTTACCTTTTAAAGCAGCTCCATTCAGTTTTCGTTAGTGCTGTTACCAGTTACATCCCACCAGCAGCTAGAAGGTACACAGTTCTCTAAAACCCCTTCAGCATTTCTAGTTTGTAGACTGTTTGCTGATGGTCATTTGACTGGTGTGAGCTGAAACCTTTTTGGAGGTTGGATTTGTATGTGGCTAATAATTCCTTGTACTGAGCTTTAGGCATGTCCATTTTTTTGTTTTCCTTTTTTTTTTAAAGTGTGAGTACAACTTCCCTCTTCATGTTGACTTCTTGAAAGATTTGTCATGTGTTGAATTTTCTTGCCTATTCCCTATCCCAGGGCATTTTTTGAGGGCAGATGCCATTTACAGCCCTGAGTCCTTGTGACTATTAAGCAACCATTAGCACTGGGTTTAAAGCTGCTGTTGTGGGAAACACCCACTAGGCGGCAGCATCATTACGTTCTCAACTCTTGTTATTAGGGCACCAGAGTCTTCCTGGACGTAGTGTTCCGAGGTTGTAAATTAGAGGGGAATGTGCTGGGACAAGCCCCCAGAAGTTTATGTCTCCTTACTTCTGTTTGTTTTTTAATTTAATTTCTCTTTCTTATCGGAGAATATTGGATTAGAGTGTTGTGATTGTCTGGCTGTACAGAATCTGCTCAATGATTCATACATATGTCTGTTCATGTTCGGATTCTGTTACCATGTGTCTTATTACAGAATGTTGAGTAGACCTCGCATGGTATTTGGTAGGTGTTTTGTGATTATATATTTTATATGTATTGGTGATTATATAATTCATAGACTTTATATGTTATATGTTTCTATACATTTAACATACATTAGTATATGTATGTTAGCCCCATAATCCTAATGTATCCATCCTCCCACCTTTCATTTTGGTTAACCATTAGTTTCTTTTATAAGTCTGTGAGTGTCTTTTTCTGTGGAAATATGTCCATTTGTAGCAATCTTAGGATAACAGGTATAAATGATATCATAGGATATTTGTCATTCCCTTTTGACTTACTTAACCTGATATGATTATTTCTAGGCTCATCTGTAGTCCTGAAAACGGCATTTTTCATTTTTTTCCCGAGGCTACTATTCCATTTAGTCCGTATACCACTTCTTCTTTGTCCATTCATCTGTTTATGGACCTTTTTTTGGCTTCCACGTCTTGGCTATTTCAGTAATGCTGCAGTGCACATTTGCCTGCCTCTGTCTTTCCGATTCTGGTGGTCTTAGGTTACAGGCCCAAAAGGTGCCCTGCCGCGTCATATGGTAGCTCAATTTTTACCTTTTAAAGCAGCTCCATTCAGTTTTCGTTAGTGCTCTTACCACTTTACATCCCACCAGCAGCTACAAGGTACACAGTTCTCTAAAATCCCTTCAGCATTTACAGTTTGTAGACTGTTTGCTGATGGTCATTTGACTGGTGTGAGCTGAAACCTTTTTGGAGGTTGGATTTGCATGTGACTAATAATTCCTTATACTGAGCTTTAGGCATGTGCTTTTTATTCTTTTCTTTTTTTTTTTTAAAGAGTGAGTACAACTTCCCTCTTCATATTGACTTCTTCAAAAACTTGTCAAAGAAAACTTGAATTTTCTTGCCTATTCCCTACCCCAGGGCATTTTTTGAGGGCAGGTGTCATTTACAGCCCTGCAGTCCTTGTGACTCTTAAGCAACCATTAGCACTGGGTTTAAAGCTGCTGTTGTGGGAAACAGCCACAAGGCGGCAGCATTATTACGTTCTCACCTCTTGTTACTAGGGCAACAAGAGTCTTCCTGGAGGTTGTGTTCCGAGGTTGTAAATTAGAGAGGAGTGTGCTGGGATAAGCCCCCAGAAGTTTAGGTCTCCTTACTTATGTTTGTTTTTTAAATTTAATTTCTCTTTCTTATCGGAGTAAATTCGATTAGAGTGTTGTGATTGTCTGGCTGTACAGAATGTGCTCAATGATTCATACATATGTCTGTTCATCTTCGGATCCTGTTACCATGTAATTTTTTACAGAATGTTGAGTAGACCTCCCTTGGTATTTGGCAGGTGTTTCGTGATTATATATTTTATATGTATTGGTGATTATATAATTCATAGAGTTTATATGTTATATGTTTATATACATTTAACATACATTAGTATATGTATGTTATCCCCATAGTCCTAATTTATCCATCCTCCCACCTTTCATTTTGGCGAACCATTCGTTCGTTTTATAAGTCTGTGAGTGTCTTTTTCTGTGGAAATATGTTCATTGGTAGAAATCTTAGGATAACATGTATAAATGATATCATAGGATATTTGTTATTCCCTTTTGAATAACTTAACCTAATATGATTATTTCTAGGCTCATCTGTAGTCCTGAAAACGGCACTGTTCATTTTTTTCTGAGGCTACTATTCCATTCGGTACGTATACCACTTCTTCTTTGTCCATTTATCTGATGATGGACATTTTGTTTGTATCCATGTCTTAGCTATTGTAAATACTGCTGCAATACACGATTTTCCATCCCGTGTCTTTTTGATTCTGGCTTTCACAAGTGAGAGGCCCAATAGTGGGCCTTCCGGATCATATGGTGACTCAATTTTTACCTTTAAACGCACTGCCATTCTGTTCCTATTATTGGCTGTTACCAGTTTACATCCCACTTAGACCGAGAGGTTACACTATTCTCCACAACTTCTTCAACATCTATTGTTTGTTGACTTTTTGCTGATGGTCATTGTGACTGGTGTTAGGTGATACCTTTGTGTAGATTGGATTTGCATGCGTCTAATAATTCCTGATGTTTTGCATTTCTCAGTGTCCTTTTCATTTTTTTTAAGATTGAGCTAAACTTACAACTTCAAATTGCCTTCTTGAAAAATTTACCGCGTTTGGATTTTTATGGCCATTCCCTACCCCAGGACATTTTTTGAGGGCATGAGTCATTTACAGCCCTGCCGTCCTTGTGAATATTAGTGACCATGAGCAGTAGATTTAAAGCTGCTCTTTGAGGAAACGGCCTTAGGGTGGCAGCATTTCTAAGTTGCCAACTCTGCTTGCTAGGGAAACAGAACCTTGCTGCAAGTTGTGCTTTGAGGTTGCAGATTAGAGTGGAATGTGCCAGGACAAACCCCGATAAGTTTTAGCCTCCTTAATTCTTGTTTGTGTCTTTAAGTTGTAGTTTTTATCAGAGCAAATTTGATTGAAAAATGTCTTTTGTTCTAGGTGTACAGAATCTTGTTCATTTACACATATACATATATCTATGGATCTTTGGGTCCTTTTCCATGTCGGTTATTACAGAGTGTTGAGTAGACCACTCTTGGTATTCCATAGGTCTTTGGGGATTATATTTTTTATATGTATTAGTATATGTGTGTTAACCCCAATATCCTAATTTATCCATTCCTCACACCATTTCTTTGGCTTAACCATAAGTTGTCTTCTCATTCTGAGATTGTCTTTCTCTATGGAAATATGTTCATTTTTATGAATTTTCAGATAACATAAGGGATATCATAGGACATTTGTCTTTCGCATTCTGACTTACTTCACGTTGTGTGATTATCTCTAGGCTCATCTGTGGTGCTGCATATGCCATTCTTTTATTTTTTTCGTGACTGATATTCCATTCTGTCCATATACCACTTCTTCTCTGTCCATTCATCTGTTTATGGACCTTCTTTTGGCTTCCATGTCGTGGCTATTTCAATATTGCTGCAGTGCACATTTGCCTGCCTCTGTCTTTCCGATTCTGGTGGTCTTAGGTTATAGGCCCAAAAGGTGCCCTGCCGCATCATATGGTAGCTCAATTTTTACCTTTTAAAGCAGCTCCATTCAGTTTTCGTTAGTGCTGTTACCAGTTACATCCCACCAGCAGCTAGAAGGTACACAGTTCTCTAAAACCCCTTCAGCATTTCTAGTTTGTAGACTGTTTGCTGATGGTCATTTGAGTGGTGTGAGCTGAAACCTTTTTGGAGGTTGGATTTGTATGTGGCTAATAATTCCTTGTACTGAGCTTTAGGCATGTCCATTTTTTTGTTTTCCTTTTTTTTTTAAAGTGTGAGTACAACTTCCCTCTTCATGTTGACTTCTTGAAAGATTTGTCATGTGTTGGATTTTCTTGCCTATTCCCTACCCCAGGGCATTTTTTGAGGGCAGATGCCATTTACAGCCCTGAGTCCTTGTGACTATTAAGCAACCATTAGCACTGGGTTTAAAGCTGCTGTTGTGGGAAACACCCACTAGGCGGCAGCATCATTACGTTCTCAACTCTTGTTATTAGGGCACCAGAGTCTTCCTGGACGTAGTGTTCCGAGGTTGTAAATTAGAGGGGAATGTGCTGGGACAAGCCCCCAGAAGTTTATGTCTCCTTACTTCTGTTTGTTTTTTAATTTAATTTCTATTTCTTATCGGAGAATATTGGATTAGAGTGTTGTGATTGTCTGGCTGTACAGAATCTGCTCAATGATTCATACATATGTCTGTTCATGTTCGGATTCTGTTACCATGTGTCTTATTACAGAATGTTGAGTAGACCTCGCATGGTATTTGGTAGGTGTTTTGTCATTATATATTTTATATGTATTGGTGATTATATAATTCATAGAGTTTATATGTTATATGTTTCTATACATTTAACATACATTAGTATATGTATGTTAGCCCCATAATCCTAATGTATCCATCCTCCCACCTTTCATTTTGGTTAACCATTAGTTTCTTTTATAAGTCTGTGAGTGTCTTTTTCTGTGGAAATATGTCCATTTGTAGCAATCTTAGGATAACAGGTATAAATGATATCATAGGATATTTGTCATTCCCTTTTGACTTACTTAACCTGATATGATTATTTCTAGGCTCATCTGTAGTCCTGAAAACGGCATTTTTCATTTTTTTCCCGAGGCTACTATTCCATTTAGTCCGTATACCACTTCTTCTTTGTCCATTCATCTGTTTATGGACCTTTTTTTTTGCTTCCACGTCTTGGCTATTTCAGTAATGCTGCAGTGCACATTTGCCTGCCTCTGTCTTTCCGATTCTGGTGGTCTTAGGTTACAGGCCCAAAAGGTGCCCTGCCGCGTCATATGGTAGCTCAATTTGTACCTTTTAAAGCAGCTCCATTCAGTTTTCGTTAGTGCTCTTACCACTTTACATCCCACCAGCAGCTACAAGGTACACAGTTCTCTAAAATCCCTTCAGCATTTACAGTTTGTAGACTGTTTGCTGATGGTCATTTGACTGGTGTGAGCTGAAACCTTTTTGGAGGTTGGATTTGCATGTGACTAATAATTCCTTATACTGAGCTTTAGGCATGTGCTTTTTATTCTTTTCCTTTTTTTTTTTAAAGAGTGAGTACAACTTCCCTCTTCATATTGACTTCTTCAAAAACTTGTCAAAGAAAACTTGAATTTTCTTGCCTATTCCCTACCCCAGGGCATTTTTTGAGGGCAGGTGTCATTTACAGCCCTGCAGTCCTTGTGACTCTTAAGCAACCATTAGCACTGGGTTTAAAGCTGCTGTTGTGGGAAACAGCCACAAGGCGGCAGCATTATTACGTTCTCACCTCTTGTTACTAGGGCAACAGAGTCTTCCTGGAGGTAGTGTTCCGAGGTTGTAAATTAGAGAGGAGTGTGCTGGGATAAGCCCCCAGAAGTTTATGTCTCCTTACTTATGTTTGTTTTTTAAATTTAATTTCTCTTTCTTATCGGAGTAAATTCGATTAGAGTGTTGTGATTGTCTGGCTGTACAGAATGTGCTCAATGATTCATACATATGTCTGTTCATCTTCGGATCCTGTTACCATGTAATTTTTTACAGAATGTTGAGTAGACCTCCCTTGGTATTTGGCAGGTGTTTCGTGATTATATATTTTATATGTATTGGTGATTATATAATTCATAGAGTTTATATGTTATATGTTTATATACATTTAACATACATTAGTATATGTATGTTATCCCCATAGTCCTAATTTATCCATCCTCCCACCTTTCATTTTGGCGAACCATTCGTTCGTTTTATAAGTCTGTGAGTGTCTTTTTCTGTGGAAATATGTTCATTGGTAGAAATCTTAGGATAACATGTATAAATGATATCATAAGATATTTGTTATTCCCTTTTGAATAACTTAACCTAATATGATTATTTCTAGGCTCATCTGTAGTCCTGAAAACGGCACTGTTCATTTTTTTCTGAGGCTACTATTCCATTCGGTACGTATACCACTTCTTCTTTGTCCATTTATCTGATGATGGACATTTTGTTTGTATCCATGTCTTAGCTATTGTAAATACTGCTGCAATACACGATTTTCCATCCCGTGTCTTTTTGATTCTGGCTTTTACAAGTGACAGGCCCAATAGTGGGCCTTCCGGATCATATGGTGACTCAATTTTTACCTTTAAACGCACTGCCATTCTGTTCCTATTATTGGCTGTTACCAGTTTACATCCCACTTAGACCGAGAGGTTACACTATTCTCCACAGCTTCTTCAACATCTATTGTTTGTTGACTTTTTGCTGATGGTCATTGTGACTGGTGTTAGGTGATACCTTTGTGTAGATTGGATTTGCATGCGTCTAATAATTCCTGATGTTTTGCATTTCTCAGTGTCCTTTTCATTTTTTTTAAGATTGAGCTAAACTTACAACTTCAAATTGCCTTCTTGAAAAATTTACCGCGTTTGGATTTTTATGGCCATTCCCTACCCCAGGACATTTTTTGAGGGCATGAGTCATTTACAGCCCTGCCGTCCTTGTGAATATTAGTGACCATGAGCAGTAGATTTAAAGCTGCTCTTTGAGGAAACGGCCTTAGGGTGGCAGCATTTCTAAGTTGCCAACTCTGCTTGCTAGGGAAACAGAACCTTGCTGCAAGTTGTGCTTTGAGGTTGCAGATTAGAGTGGAATGTGCCAGGACAAACCCCGATAAGTTTTAGCCTCCTTAATTCTTGTTTGTGTCTTTAAGTTGTAGTTTTTATCAGAGCAAATTTGATTGAAAAATGTCTTTTGTTCTAGGTGTACAGAATCTTGTTCATTTACACATATACATATATCTATGGATCTTTGGGTCCTTTTCCATGTCGGTTATTACAGAGTGTTGAGTAGACCACTCTTGGTATTCCATAGGTCTTTGGGGATTATATTTTTTATATGTATTAGTATATGTGTGTTAACCCCAATATCCTAATTTATCCATTCCTCACACCATTTCTTTGGCTTAACCATAAGTTGTCTTCTCATTCTGAGATTGTCTTTCTCTATGGAAATATGTTCATTTTTATGAATTTTCAGATAACATAAGGGATATCATAGGACATTTGTCTTTCGCATTCTGACTTACTTCACGTTGTGTGATTATCTCTAGGCTCATCTGTGGTGCTGCATATGCCATTCTTTTATTTTTTTCGTGACTGATATTCCATTCTGTCCATATACCACTTCTTCTCTGTCCATTCATCTGTTTATGGACCTTCTTTTGGCTTCCATGTCGTGGCTATTTCAATATTGCTGCAGTGCACATTTGCCTGCCTCTGTCTTTCCGATTCTGGTGGTCTTAGGTTATAGGCCCAAAAGGTGCCCTGCCGCATCATATGGTAGCTCAATTTTTACCTTTTAAAGCAGCTCCATTCAGTTTTCGTTAGTGCTGTTACCCATTACATCCCACCAGCAGCTAGAAGGTACACAGTTCTCTAAAACCCCTTCAGCATTTCTAGTTTGTAGACTGTTTGCTGATGGTCATTTGACTGGTGTGAGCTGAAACCTTTTTGGAGGTTGGATTTGTATGTGGCTAATAATTCCTTGTACTGAGCTTTAGGCATGTCCATTTTTTTGTTTTCCTTTTTTTTTTAAAGTGTGAGTACAACTTCCCTCTTCATGTTGACTTCTTGAAAGATTTGTCATGTGTTGAATTTTCTTGCCTATTCCCTACCCCAGGGCATTTTTTGAGGGCAGATGCCATTTACAGCCCTGAGTCCTTGTGACTATTAAGCAACCATTAGCACTGGGTTTAAAGCTGCTGTTGTGGGAAACACCCACTAGGCGGCAGCATCATTACGTTCTCAACTCTTGTTATTAGGGCACCAGAGTCTTCCTGGACGTAGTGTTCCGAGGTTGTAAATTAGAGGGGAATGTGCTGGGACAAGCCCCCAGAAGTTTATGTCTCCTTACTTCTGTTTGTTTTTTAATTTAATTTCTATTTCTTATCGGAGAATATTGGATTAGAGTGTTGTGATTGTCTGGCTGTACAGAATCTGCTCAATGATTCATACATATGTCTGTTCATGTTCGGATTCTGTTACCATGTGTCTTATTACAGAATGTTGAGTAGACCTCGCATGGTATTTGGTAGGTGTTTTGTCATTATATATTTTATATGTATTGGTGATTATATAATTCATAGACTTTATATGTTATATGTTTCTATACATTTAACATACATTAGTATATGTATGTTAGCCCCATAATCCTAATGTATCCATCCTCCCACCTTTCATTTTGGTTAACCATTAGTTTCTTTTATAAGTCTGTGAGTGTCTTTTTCTGTGGAAATATGTCCATTTGTAGCAATCTTAGGATAACAGGTATAAATGATATCATAGGATATTTGTCATTCCCTTTTGACTTACTTAACCTGATATGATTATTTCTAGGCTCATCTGTAGTCCTGAAAACGGCATTTTTCATTTTTTTCCCGAGGCTACTATTCCATTTAGTCCGTATACCACTTCTTCTTTGTCCATTCATCTGTTTATGGACCTTTTTTTTTGCTTCCACGTCTTGGCTATTTCAGTAATGCTGCAGTGCACATTTGCCTGCCTCTGTCTTTCCGATTCTGGTGGTCTTAGGTTACAGGCCCAAAAGGTGCCCTGCCGCGTCATATGGTAGCTCAATTTGTACCTTTTAAAGCAGCTCCATTCAGTTTTCGTTAGTGCTCTTACCACTTTACATCCCACCAGCAGCTACAAGGTACACAGTTCTCTAAAATCCCTTCAGCATTTACAGTTTGTAGACTGTTTGCTGATGGTCATTTGACTGGTGTGAGCTGAAACCTTTTTGGAGGTTGGATTTGCATGTGACTAATAATTCCTTATACTGAGCTTTAGGCATGTGCTTTTTATTCTTTTCCTTTTTTTTTTTAAAGAGTGAGTACAACTTCCCTCTTCATATTGACTTCTTCAAAAACTTGTCAAAGAAAACTTGAATTTTCTTGCCTATTCCCTACCCCAGGGCATTTTTTGAGGGCAGGTGTCATTTACAGCCCTGCAGTCCTTGTGACTCTTAAGCAACCATTAGCACTGGGTTTAAAGCTGCTGTTGTGGGAAACAGCCACAAGGCGGCAGCATTATTACGTTCTCACCTCTTGTTACTAGGGCAACAGAGTCTTCCTGGAGGTAGTGTTCCGAGGTTGTAAATTAGAGAGGAGTGTGCTGGGATAAGCCCCCAGAAGTTTATGTCTCCTTACTTATGTTTGTTTTTTAAATTTAATTTCTCTTTCTTATCGGAGTAAATTCGATTAGAGTGTTGTGATTGTCTGGCTGTACAGAATGTGCTCAATGATTCATACATATGTCTGTTCATCTTCGGATCCTGTTACCATGTAATTTTTTACAGAATGTTGAGTAGACCTCCCTTGGTATTTGGCAGGTGTTTCGTGATTATATATTTTATATGTATTGGTGATTATATAATTCATAGAGTTTATATGTTATATGTTTATATACATTTAACATACATTAGTATATGTATGTTATCCCCATAGTCCTAATTTATCCATCCTCCCACCTTTCATTTTGGCGAACCATTCGTTCGTTTTATAAGTCTGTGAGTGTCTTTTTCTGTGGAAATATGTTCATTGGTAGAAATCTTAGGATAACATGTATAAATGATATCATAGGATATTTGTTATTCCCTTTTGAATAACTTAACCTAATATGATTATTTCTAGGCTCATCTGTAGTCCTGAAAACGGCACTGTTCATTTTTTTCTGAGGCTACTATTCCATTCGGTACGTATACCACTTCTTCTTTGTCCATTTATCTGATGATGGACATTTTGTTTGTATCCATGTCTTAGCTATTGTAAATACTGCTGCAATACACGATTTTCCATCCCGTGTCTTTTTGATTCTGGCTTTCACAAGTGAGAGGCCCAATAGTGGGCCTTCCGGATCATATGGTGACTCAATTTTTACCTTTAAACGCACTGCCATTCTGTTCCTATTATTGGCTGTTACCAGTTTACATCCCACTTAGACCGAGAGGTTACACTATTCTCCACAACTTCTTCAACATCTATTGTTTGTTGACTTTTTGCTGATGGTCATTGTGACTGGTGTTAGGTGATACCTTTGTGTAGATTGGATTTGCATGCGTCTAATAATTCCTGATGTTTTGCATTTCTCAGTGTCCTTTTCATTTTTTTTAAGATTGAGCTAAACTTACAACTTCAAATTGCCTTCTTGAAAAATTTACCGCGTTTGGATTTTTATGGCCATTCCCTACCCCAGGACATTTTTTGAGGGCATGAGTCATTTACAGCCCTGCCGTCCTTGTGAATATTAGTGACCATGAGCAGTAGATTTAAAGCTGCTCTTTGAGGAAACGGCCTTAGGGTGGCAGCATTTCTAAGTTGCCAACTCTGCTTGCTAGGGAAACAGAACCTTGCTGCAAGTTGTGCTTTGAGGTTGCAGATTAGAGTGGAATGTGCCAGGACAAACCCCGATAAGTTTTAGCCTCCTTAATTCTTGTTTGTGTCTTTAAGTTGTAGTTTTTATCAGAGCAAATTTGATTGAAAAATGTCTTTTGTTCTAGGTGTACAGAATCTTGTTCATTTACACATATACATATATCTATGGATCTTTGGGTCCTTTTCCATGTCGGTTATTACAGAGTGTTGAGTAGACCACTCTTGGTATTCCATAGGTCTTTGGGGATTATATTTTTTATATGTATTAGTATATGTGTGTTAACCCCAATATCCTAATTTATCCATTCCTCACACCATTTCTTTGGCTTAACCATAAGTTGTCTTCTCATTCTGAGATTGTCTTTCTCTATGGAAATATGTTCATTTTTATGAATTTTCAGATAACATAAGGGATATCATAGGACATTTGTCTTTCGCATTCTGACTTACTTCACGTTGTGTGATTATCTCTAGGCTCATCTGTGGTGCTACATATGCCATTCTTTTATTTTTTTCGTGACTGATATTCCATTCTGTCCATATACCACTTCTTCTCTGTCCATTCATCTGTTTATGGACCTTCTTTTGGCTTCCATGTCGTGGCTATTTCAATATTGCTGCAGTGCACATTTGCCTGCCTCTGTCTTTCCGATTCTGGTGGTCTTAGGTTATAGGCCCAAAAGGTGCCCTGCCGCATCATATGGTAGCTCAATTTTTACCTTTTAAAGCAGCTCCATTCAGTTTTCGTTAGTGCTGTTACCAGTTACATCCCACCAGCAGCTAGAAGGTACACAGTTCTCTAAAACCCCTTCAGCATTTCTAGTTTGTAGACTGTTTGCTGATGGTCATTTGACTGGTGTGAGCTGAAACCTTTTTGGAGGTTGGATTTGTATGTGGCTAATAATTCCTTGTACTGAGCTTTAGGCATGTCCATTTTTTTGTTATCCTTTTTTTTTTAAAGTGTGAGTACAACTTTCCTCTTCATGTTGACTTCTTGAAAGATTTGTCATGTGTTGGATTTTCTTGCCTATTCCCTACCCCAGGGCATTTTTTGAGGGCAGATGCCATTTACAGCCCTGAGTCCTTGTGACTATTAAGCAACCATTAGCACTGGGTTTAAAGCTGCTGTTGTGGGAAACACCCACTAGGCGGCAGCATCATTACGTTCTCAACTCTTGTTATTAGGGCACCAGAGTCTTCCTGGACGTAGTGTTCCGAGGTTGTAAATTAGAGGGGAATGTGCTGGGACAAGCCCCCAGAAGTTTATGTCTCCTTACTTCTGTTTGTTTTTTAATTTAATTTCTATTTCTTATCGGAGAATATTGGATTAGAGTGTTGTGATTGTCTGGCTGTACAGAATCTGCTCAATGATTCATACATATGTCTGTTCATGTTCGGATTCTGTTACCATGTGTCTTATTACAGAATGTTGAGTAGACCTCGCATGGTATTTGGTAGGTGTTTTGTGATTATATATTTTATATGTATTGGTGATTATATAATTCATAGACTTTATATGTTATATGTTTCTATACATTTAACATACATTAGTATATGTATGTTAGCCCCATAATCCTAATGTATCCATCCTCCCACCTTTCATTTTGGTTAACCATTAGTTTCTTTTATAAGTCTGTGAGTGTCTTTTTCTGTGGAAATATGTCCATTTGTAGCAATCTTAGGATAACAGGTATAAATGATATCATAGGATATTTGTCATTCCCTTTTGACTTACTTAACCTGATATGATTATTTCTAGGCTCATCTGTAGTCCTGAAAACGGCATTTTTCATTTTTTTCCCGAGGCTACTATTCCATTTAGTCCGTATACCACTTCTTCTTTGTCCATTCATCTGTTTATGGACCTTTTTTTTTGCTTCCACGTCTTGGCTATTTCAGTAATGCTGCAGTGCACATTTGCCTGCCTCTGTCTTTCCGATTCTGGTGGTCTTAGGTTACAGGCCCAAAAGGTGCCCTGCCGCGTCATATGGTAGCTCAATTTGTACCTTTTAAAGCAGCTCCATTCAGTTTTCGTTAGTGCTCTTACCACTTTACATCCCACCAGCAGCTACAAGGTACACAGTTCTCTAAAATCCCTTCAGCATTTACAGTTTGTAGACTGTTTGCTGATGGTCATTTGACTGGTGTGAGCTGAAACCTTTTTGGAGGTTGGATTTGCATGTGACTAATAATTCCTTATACTGAGCTTTAGGCATGTGCTTTTTATTCTTTTCCTTTTTTTTTTTAAAGAGTGAGTACAACTTCCCTCTTCATATTGACTTCTTCAAAAACTTGTCAAAGAAAACTTGAATTTTCTTGCCTATTCCCTATCCCAGGGCATTTTTTGAGGGCAGGTGTCATTTACAGCCCTGCAGTCCTTGTGACTCTTAAGCAACCATTAGCACTGGGTTTAAAGCTGCTGTTGTGGGAAACAGCCACAAGGCGGCAGCATTATTACGTTCTCACCTCTTGTTACTAGGGCAACAGAGTCTTCCTGGAGGTAGTGTTCCGAGGTTGTAAATTAGAGAGGAGTGTGCTGGGATAAGCCCCCAGAAGTTTATGTCTCCTTACTTATGTTTGTTTTTTAAATTTAATTTCTCTTTCTTATCGGAGTAAATTCGATTAGAGTGTTGTGATTGTCTGGCTGTACAGAATGTGCTCAATGATTCATACATATGTCTGTTCATCTTCGGATCCTGTTACCATGTAATTTTTTACAGAATGTTGAGTAGACCTCCCTTGGTATTTGGCAGGTGTTTCGTGATTATATATTTTATATGTATTGGTGATTATATAATTCATAGAGTTTATATGTTATATGTTTATATACATTTAACATACATTAGTATATGTATGTTATCCCCATAGTCCTAATTTATCCATCCTCCCACCTTTCATTTTGGCGAACCATTCGTTCGTTTTATAAGTCTGTGAGTGTCTTTTTCTGTGGAAATATGTTCATTGGTAGAAATCTTAGGATAACATGTATAAATGATATCATAAGATATTTGTTATTCCCTTTTGAATAACTTAACCTAATATGATTATTTCTAGGCTCATCTGTAGTCCTGAAAACGGCACTGTTCATTTTTTTCTGAGGCTACTATTCCATTCGGTACGTATACCACTTCTTCTTTGTCCATTTATCTGATGATGGACATTTTGTTTGTATCCATGTCTTAGCTATTGTAAATACTGCTGCAATACACGATTTTCCATCCCGTGTCTTTTTGATTCTGGCTTTCACAAGTGAGAGGCCCAATAGTGGGCCTTCCGGATCATATGGTGACTCAATTTTTACCTTTAAACGCACTGCCATTCTGTTCCTATTATTGGCTGTTACCAGTTTACATCCCACTTAGACCGAGAGGTTACACTATTCTCCACAGCTTCTTCAACATCTATTGTTTGTTGACTTTTTGCTGATGGTCATTGTGACTGGTGTTAGGTGATACCTTTGTGTAGATTGGATTTGCATGCGTCTAATAATTCCTGATGTTTTGCATTTCTCAGTGTCCTTTTCATTTTTTTTAAGATTGAGCTAAACTTACAACTTCAAATTGCCTTCTTGAAAAATTTACCGCGTTTGGATTTTTATGGCCATTCCCTACCCCAGGACATTTTTTGAGGGCATGAGTCATTTACAGCCCTGCCGTCCTTGTGAATATTAGTGACCATGAGCAGTAGATTTAAAGCTGCTCTTTGAGGAAACGGCCTTAGGGTGGCAGCATTTCTAAGTTGCCAACTCTGCTTGCTAGGGAAACAGAACCTTGCTGCAAGTTGTGCTTTGAGGTTGCAGATTAGAGTGGAATGTGCCAGGACAAACCCCGATAAGTTTTAGCCTCCTTAATTCTTGTTTGTGTCTTTAAGTTGTAGTTTTTATCAGAGCAAATTTGATTGAAAAATGTCTTTTGTTCTAGGTGTACAGAATCTTGTTCATTTACACATATACATATATCTATGGATCTTTGGGTCCTTTTCCATGTCGGTTATTACAGAGTGTTGAGTAGACCACTCTTGGTATTCCATAGGTCTTTGGGGATTATATTTTTTATATGTATTAGTATATGTGTGTTAACCCCAATATCCTAATTTATCCATTCCTCACACCATTTCTTTGGCTTAACCATAAGTTGTCTTCTCATTCTGAGATTGTCTTTCTCTATGGAAATATGTTCATTTTTATGAATTTTCAGATAACATAAGGGATATCATAGGACATTTGTCTTTCGCATTCTGACTTACTTCACGTTGTGTGATTATCTCTAGGCTCATCTGTGGTGCTGCATATGCCATTCTTTTATTTTTTTCGTGACTGATATTCCATTCTGTCCATATACCACTTCTTCTCTGTCCATTCATCTGTTTATGGACCTTCTTTTGGCTTCCATGTCGTGGCTATTTCAATATTGCTGCAGTGCACATTTGCCTGCCTCTGTCTTTCCGATTCTGGTGGTCTTAGGTTATAGGCCCAAAAGGTGCCCTGCCGCATCATATGGTAGCTCAATTTTTACCTTTTAAAGCAGCTGCATTCAGTTTTCGTTAGTGCTGTTACCCATTACATCCCACCAGCAGCTAGAAGGTACACAGTTCTCTAAAACCCCTTCAGCATTTCTAGTTTGTAGACTGTTTGCTGATGGTCATTTGACTGGTGTGAGCTGAAACCTTTTTGGAGGTTGGATTTGTATGTGGCTAATAATTCCTTGTACTGAGCTTTAGGCATGTCCATTTTTTTGTTTTCCTTTTTTTTTTAAAGTGTGAGTACAACTTCCCTCTTCATGTTGACTTCTTGAAAGATTTGTCATGTGTTGAATTTTCTTGCCTATTCCCTACCCCAGGGCATTTTTTGAGGGCAGATGCCATTTACAGCCCTGAGTCCTTGTGACTATTAAGCAACCATTAGCACTGGGTTTAAAGCTGCTGTTGTGGGAAACACCCACTAGGCGGCAGCATCATTACGTTCTCAACTCTTGTTATTAGGGCACCAGAGTCTTCCTGGACGTAGTGTTCCGAGGTTGTAAATTAGAGGGGAATGTGCTGGGACAAGCCCCCAGAAGTTTATGTCTCCTTACTTCTGTTTGTTTTTTAATTTAATTTCTATTTCTTATCGGAGAATATTGGATTAGAGTGTTGTGATTGTCTGGCTGTACAGAATCTGCTCAATGATTCATACATATGTCTGTTCATGTTCGGATTCTGTTACCATGTGTCTTATTACAGAATGTTGAGTAGACCTCGCATGGTATTTGGTAGGTGTTTTGTGATTATATATTTTATATGTATTGGTGATTATATAATTCATAGACTTTATATGTTATATGTTTCTATACATTTAACATACATTAGTATATGTATGTTAGCCCCATAATCCTAATGTATCCATCCTCCCACCTTTCATTTTGGTTAACCATTAGTTTCTTTTATAAGTCTGTGAGTGTCTTTTTCTGTGGAAATATGTCCATTTGTAGCAATCTTAGGATAACAGGTATAAATGATATCATAGGATATTTGTCATTCCCTTTTGACTTACTTAACCTGATATGATTATTTCTAGGCTCATCTGTAGTCCTGAAAACGGCATTTTTCATTTTTTTCCCGAGGCTACTATTCCATTTAGTCCGTATACCACTTCTTCTTTGTCCATTCATCTGTTTATGGACCTTTTTTTTTGCTTCCACGTCTTGGCTATTTCAGTAATGCTGCAGTGCACATTTGCCTGCCTCTGTCTTTCCGATTCTGGTGGTCTTAGGTTACAGGCCCAAAAGGTGCCCTGCCGCGTCATATGGTAGCTCAATTTGTACCTTTTAAAGCAGCTCCATTCAGTTTTCGTTAGTGCTCTTACCACTTTACATCCCACCAGCAGCTACAAGGTACACAGTTCTCTAAAATCCCTTCAGCATTTACAGTTTGTAGACTGTTTGCTGATGGTCATTTGACTGGTGTGAGCTGAAACCTTTTTGGAGGTTGGATTTGCATGTGACTAATAATTCCTTATACTGAGCTTTAGGCATGTGCTTTTTATTCTTTTCCTTTTTTTTTTTAAAGAGTGAGTACAACTTCCCTCTTCATATTGACTTCTTCAAAAACTTGTCAAAGAAAACTTGAATTTTCTTGCCTATTCCCTACCCCAGGGCATTTTTTGAGGGCAGGTGTCATTTACAGCCCTGCAGTCCTTGTGACTCTTAAGCAACCATTAGCACTGGGTTTAAAGCTGCTGTTGTGGGAAACAGCCACAAGGCGGCAGCATTATTACGTTCTCACCTCTTGTTACTAGGGCAACAGAGTCTTCCTGGAGGTAGTGTTCCGAGGTTGTAAATTAGAGAGGAGTGTGCTGGGATAAGCCCCCAGAAGTTTATGTCTCCTTACTTATGTTTGTTTTTTAAATTTAATTTCTCTTTCTTATCGGAGTAAATTCGATTAGAGTGTTGTGATTGTCTGGCTGTACAGAATGTGCTCAATGATTCATACATATGTCTGTTCATCTTCGGATCCTGTTACCATGTAATTTTTTACAGAATGTTGAGTAGACCTCCCTTGGTATTTGGCAGGTGTTTCGTGATTATATATTTTATATGTATTGGTGATTATATAATTCATAGAGTTTATATGTTATATGTTTATATACATTTAACATACATTAGTATATGTATGTTATCCCCATAGTCCTAATTTATCCATCCTCCCACCTTTCATTTTGGCGAACCATTCGTTCGTTTTATAAGTCTGTGAGTGTCTTTTTCTGTGGAAATATGTTCATTGGTAGAAATCTTAGGATAACATGTATAAATGATATCATAGGATATTTGTTATTCCCTTTTGAATAACTTAACCTAATATGATTATTTCTAGGCTCATCTGTAGTCCTGAAAACGGCACTGTTCATTTTTTTCTGAGGCTACTATTCCATTCGGTACGTATACCACTTCTTCTTTGTCCATTTATCTGATGATGGACATTTTGTTTGTATCCATGTCTTAGCTATTGTAAATACTGCTGCAATACACGATTTTCCATCCCGTGTCTTTTTGATTCTGGCTTTCACAAGTGAGAGGCCCAATAGTGGGCCTTCCGGATCATATGGTGACTCAATTTTTACCTTTAAACGCACTGCCATTCTGTTCCTATTATTGGCTGTTACCAGTTTACATCCCACTTAGACCGAGAGGTTACACTATTCTCCACAACTTCTTCAACATCTATTGTTTGTTGACTTTTTGCTGATGGTCATTGTGACTGGTGTTAGGTGATACCTTTGTGTAGATTGGATTTGCATGCGTCTAATAATTCCTGATGTTTTGCATTTCTCAGTGTCCTTTTCATTTTTTTTAAGATTGAGCTAAACTTACAACTTCAAATTGCCTTCTTGAAAAATTTACCGCGTTTGGATTTTTATGGCCATTCCCTACCCCAGGACATTTTTTGAGGGCATGAGTCATTTACAGCCCTGCCGTCCTTGTGAATATTAGTGACCATGAGCAGTAGATTTAAAGCTGCTCTTTGAGGAAACGGCCTTAGGGTGGCAGCATTTCTAAGTTGCCAACTCTGCTTGCTAGGGAAACAGAACCTTGCTGCAAGTTGTGCTTTGAGGTTGCAGATTAGAGTGGAATGTGCCAGGACAAACCCCGATAAGTTTTAGCCTCCTTAATTCTTGTTTGTGTCTTTAAGTTGTAGTTTTTATCAGAGCAAATTTGATTGAAAAATGTCTTTTGTTCTAGGTGTACAGAATCTTGTTCATTTACACATATACATATATCTATGGATCTTTGGGTCCTTTTCCATGTCGGTTATTACAGAGTGTTGAGTAGACCACTCTTGGTATTCCATAGGTCTTTGGGGATTATATTTTTTATATGTATTAGTATATGTGTGTTAACCCCAATATCCTAATTTATCCATTCCTCACACCATTTCTTTGGCTTAACCATAAGTTGTCTTCTCATTCTGAGATTGTCTTTCTCTATGGAAATATGTTCATTTTTATGAATTTTCAGATAACATAAGGGATATCATAGGACATTTGTCTTTCGCATTCTGACTTACTTCACGTTGTGTGATTATCTCTAGGCTCATCTGTGGTGCTACATATGCCATTCTTTTATTTTTTTCGTGACTGATATTCCATTCTGTCCATATACCACTTCTTCTCTGTCCATTCATCTGTTTATGGACCTTCTTTTGGCTTCCATGTCGTGGCTATTTCAATATTGCTGCAGTGCACATTTGCCTGCCTCTGTCTTTCCGATTCTGGTGGTCTTAGGTTATAGGCCCAAAAGGTGCCCTGCCGCATCATATGGTAGCTCAATTTTTACCTTTTAAAGCAGCTCCATTCAGTTTTCGTTAGTGCTGTTACCAGTTACATCCCACCAGCAGCTAGAAGGTACACAGTTCTCTAAAACCCCTTCAGCATTTCTAGTTTGTAGACTGTTTGCTGATGGTCATTTGACTGGTGTGAGCTGAAACCTTTTTGGAGGTTGGATTTGTATGTGGCTAATAATTCCTTGTACTGAGCTTTAGGCATGTCCATTTTTTTGTTATCCTTTTTTTTTTAAAGTGTGAGTACAACTTTCCTCTTCATGTTGACTTCTTGAAAGATTTGTCATGTGTTGGATTTTCTTGCCTATTCCCTACCCCAGGGCATTTTTTGAGGGCAGATGCCATTTACAGCCCTGAGTCCTTGTGACTATTAAGCAACCATTAGCACTGGGTTTAAAGCTGCTGTTGTGGGAAACACCCACTAGGCGGCAGCATCATTACGTTCTCAACTCTTGTTATTAGGGCACCAGAGTCTTCCTGGACGTAGTGTTCCGAGGTTGTAAATTAGAGGGGAATGTGCTGGGACAAGCCCCCAGAAGTTTATGTCTCCTTACTTCTGTTTGTTTTTTAATTTAATTTCTATTTCTTATCGGAGAATATTGGATTAGAGTGTTGTGATTGTCTGGCTGTACAGAATCTGCTCAATGATTCATACATATGTCTGTTCATGTTCGGATTCTGTTACCATGTGTCTTATTACAGAATGTTGAGTAGACCTCGCATGGTATTTGGTAGGTGTTTTGTGATTATATATTTTATATGTATTGGTGATTATATAATTCATAGACTTTATATGTTATATGTTTCTATACATTTAACATACATTAGTATATGTATGTTAGCCCCATAATCCTAATGTATCCATCCTCCCACCTTTCATTTTGGTTAACCATTAGTTTCTTTTATAAGTCTGTGAGTGTCTTTTTCTGTGGAAATATGTCCATTTGTAGCAATCTTAGGATAACAGGTATAAATGATATCATAGGATATTTGTCATTCCCTTTTGACTTACTTAACCTGATATGATTATTTCTAGGCTCATCTGTAGTCCTGAAAACGGCATTTTTCATTTTTTTCCCGAGGCTACTATTCCATTTAGTCCGTATACCACTTCTTCTTTGTCCATTCATCTGTTTATGGACCTTTTTTTTTGCTTCCACGTCTTGGCTATTTCAGTAATGCTGCAGTGCACATTTGCCTGCCTCTGTCTTTCCGATTCTGGTGGTCTTAGGTTACAGGCCCAAAAGGTGCCCTGCCGCGTCATATGGTAGCTCAATTTGTACCTTTTAAAGCAGCTCCATTCAGTTTTCGTTAGTGCTCTTACCACTTTACATCCCACCAGCAGCTACAAGGTACACAGTTCTCTAAAATCCCTTCAGCATTTACAGTTTGTAGACTGTTTGCTGATGGTCATTTGACTGGTGTGAGCTGAAACCTTTTTGGAGGTTGGATTTGCATGTGACTAATAATTCCTTATACTGAGCTTTAGGCATGTGCTTTTTATTCTTTTCCTTTTTTTTTTTAAAGAGTGAGTACAACTTCCCTCTTCATATTGACTTCTTCAAAAACTTGTCAAAGAAAACTTGAATTTTCTTGCCTATTCCCTATCCCAGGGCATTTTTTGAGGGCAGGTGTCATTTACAGCCCTGCAGTCCTTGTGACTCTTAAGCAACCATTAGCACTGGGTTTAAAGCTGCTGTTGTGGGAAACAGCCACAAGGCGGCAGCATTATTACGTTCTCACCTCTTGTTACTAGGGCAACAGAGTCTTCCTGGAGGTAGTGTTCCGAGGTTGTAAATTAGAGAGGAGTGTGCTGGGATAAGCCCCCAGAAGTTTATGTCTCCTTACTTATGTTTGTTTTTTAAATTTAATTTCTCTTTCTTATCGGAGTAAATTCGATTAGAGTGTTGTGATTGTCTGGCTGTACAGAATGTGCTCAATGATTCATACATATGTCTGTTCATCTTCGGATCCTGTTACCATGTAATTTTTTACAGAATGTTGAGTAGACCTCCCTTGGTATTTGGCAGGTGTTTCGTGATTATATATTTTATATGTATTGGTGATTATATAATTCATAGAGTTTATATGTTATATGTTTATATACATTTAACATACATTAGTATATGTATGTTATCCCCATAGTCCTAATTTATCCATCCTCCCACCTTTCATTTTGGCGAACCATTCGTTCGTTTTATAAGTCTGTGAGTGTCTTTTTCTGTGGAAATATGTTCATTGGTAGAAATCTTAGGATAACATGTATAAATGATATCATAAGATATTTGTTATTCCCTTTTGAATAACTTAACCTAATATGATTATTTCTAGGCTCATCTGTAGTCCTGAAAACGGCACTGTTCATTTTTTTCTGAGGCTACTATTCCATTCGGTACGTATACCACTTCTTCTTTGTCCATTTATCTGATGATGGACATTTTGTTTGTATCCATGTCTTAGCTATTGTAAATACTGCTGCAATACACGATTTTCCATCCCGTGTCTTTTTGATTCTGGCTTTCACAAGTGAGAGGCCCAATAGTGGGCCTTCCGGATCATATGGTGACTCAATTTTTACCTTTAAACGCACTGCCATTCTGTTCCTATTATTGGCTGTTACCAGTTTACATCCCACTTAGACCGAGAGGTTACACTATTCTCCACAGCTTCTTCAACATCTATTGTTTGTTGACTTTTTGCTGATGGTCATTGTGACTGGTGTTAGGTGATACCTTTGTGTAGATTGGATTTGCATGCGTCTAATAATTCCTGATGTTTTGCATTTCTCAGTGTCCTTTTCATTTTTTTTAAGATTGAGCTAAACTTACAACTTCAAATTGCCTTCTTGAAAAATTTACCGCGTTTGGATTTTTATGGCCATTCCCTACCCCAGGACATTTTTTGAGGGCATGAGTCATTTACAGCCCTGCCGTCCTTGTGAATATTAGTGACCATGAGCAGTAGATTTAAAGCTGCTCTTTGAGGAAACGGCCTTAGGGTGGCAGCATTTCTAAGTTGCCAACTCTGCTTGCTAGGGAAACAGAACCTTGCTGCAAGTTGTGCTTTGAGGTTGCAGATTAGAGTGGAATGTGCCAGGACAAACCCCGATAAGTTTTAGCCTCCTTAATTCTTGTTTGTGTCTTTAAGTTGTAGTTTTTATCAGAGCAAATTTGATTGAAAAATGTCTTTTGTTCTAGGTGTACAGAATCTTGTTCATTTACACATATACATATATCTATGGATCTTTGGGTCCTTTTCCATGTCGGTTATTACAGAGTGTTGAGTAGACCACTCTTGGTATTCCATAGGTCTTTGGGGATTATATTTTTTATATGTATTAGTATATGTGTGTTAACCCCAATATCCTAATTTATCCATTCCTCACACCATTTCTTTGGCTTAACCATAAGTTGTCTTCTCATTCTGAGATTGTCTTTCTCTATGGAAATATGTTCATTTTTATGAATTTTCAGATAACATAAGGGATATCATAGGACATTTGTCTTTCGCATTCTGACTTACTTCACGTTGTGTGATTATCTCTAGGCTCATCTGTGGTGCTGCATATGCCATTCTTTTATTTTTTTCGTGACTGATATTCCATTCTGTCCATATACCACTTCTTCTCTGTCCATTCATCTGTTTATGGACCTTCTTTTGGCTTCCATGTCGTGGCTATTTCAATATTGCTGCAGTGCACATTTGCCTGCCTCTGTCTTTCCGATTCTGGTGGTCTTAGGTTATAGGCCCAAAAGGTGCCCTGCCGCATCATATGGTAGCTCAATTTTTACCTTTTAAAGCAGCTGCATTCAGTTTTCGTTAGTGCTGTTACCCATTACATCCCACCAGCAGCTAGAAGGTACACAGTTCTCTAAAACCCCTTCAGCATTTCTAGTTTGTAGACTGTTTGCTGATGGTCATTTGACTGGTGTGAGCTGAAACCTTTTTGGAGGTTGGATTTGTATGTGGCTAATAATTCCTTGTACTGAGCTTTAGGCATGTCCATTTTTTTGTTTTCCTTTTTTTTTTAAAGTGTGAGTACAACTTCCCTCTTCATGTTGACTTCTTGAAAGATTTGTCATGTGTTGAATTTTCTTGCCTATTCCCTACCCCAGGGCATTTTTTGAGGGCAGATGCCATTTACAGCCCTGAGTCCTTGTGACTATTAAGCAACCATTAGCACTGGGTTTAAAGCTGCTGTTGTGGGAAACACCCACTAGGCGGCAGCATCATTACGTTCTCAACTCTTGTTATTAGGGCACCAGAGTCTTCCTGGACGTAGTGTTCCGAGGTTGTAAATTAGAGGGGAATGTGCTGGGACAAGCCCCCAGAAGTTTATGTCTCCTTACTTCTGTTTGTTTTTTAATTTAATTTCTATTTCTTATCGGAGAATATTGGATTAGAGTGTTGTGATTGTCTGGCTGTACAGAATCTGCTCAATGATTCATACATATGTCTGTTCATGTTCGGATTCTGTTACCATGTGTCTTATTACAGAATGTTGAGTAGACCTCGCATGGTATTTGGTAGGTGTTTTGTGATTATATATTTTATATGTATTGGTGATTATATAATTCATAGACTTTATATGTTATATGTTTCTATACATTTAACATACATTAGTATATGTATGTTAGCCCCATAATCCTAATGTATCCATCCTCCCACCTTTCATTTTGGTTAACCATTAGTTTCTTTTATAAGTCTGTGAGTGTCTTTTTCTGTGGAAATATGTCCATTTGTAGCAATCTTAGGATAACAGGTATAAATGATATCATAGGATATTTGTCATTCCCTTTTGACTTACTTAACCTGATATGATTATTTCTAGGCTCATCTGTAGTCCTGAAAACGGCATTTTTCATTTTTTTCCCGAGGCTACTATTCCATTTAGTCCGTATACCACTTCTTCTTTGTCCATTCATCTGTTTATGGACCTTTTTTTTTGCTTCCACGTCTTGGCTATTTCAGTAATGCTGCAGTGCACATTTGCCTGCCTCTGTCTTTCCGATTCTGGTGGTCTTAGGTTACAGGCCCAAAAGGTGCCCTGCCGCGTCATATGGTAGCTCAATTTGTACCTTTTAAAGCAGCTCCATTCAGTTTTCGTTAGTGCTCTTACCACTTTACATCCCACCAGCAGCTACAAGGTACACAGTTCTCTAAAATCCCTTCAGCATTTACAGTTTGTAGACTGTTTGCTGATGGTCATTTGACTGGTGTGAGCTGAAACCTTTTTGGAGGTTGGATTTGCATGTGACTAATAATTCCTTATACTGAGCTTTAGGCATGTGCTTTTTATTCTTTTCCTTTTTTTTTTTAAAGAGTGAGTACAACTTCCCTCTTCATATTGACTTCTTCAAAAACTTGTCAAAGAAAACTTGAATTTTCTTGCCTATTCCCTACCCCAGGGCATTTTTTGAGGGCAGGTGTCATTTACAGCCCTGCAGTCCTTGTGACTCTTAAGCAACCATTAGCACTGGGTTTAAAGCTGCTGTTGTGGGAAACAGCCACAAGGCGGCAGCATTATTACGTTCTCACCTCTTGTTACTAGGGCAACAGAGTCTTCCTGGAGGTAGTGTTCCGAGGTTGTAAATTAGAGAGGAGTGTGCTGGGATAAGCCCCCAGAAGTTTATGTCTCCTTACTTATGTTTGTTTTTTAAATTTAATTTCTCTTTCTTATCGGAGTAAATTCGATTAGAGTGTTGTGATTGTCTGGCTGTACAGAATGTGCTCAATGATTCATACATATGTCTGTTCATCTTCGGATCCTGTTACCATGTAATTTTTTACAGAATGTTGAGTAGACCTCCCTTGGTATTTGGCAGGTGTTTCGTGATTATATATTTTATATGTATTGGTGATTATATAATTCATAGAGTTTATATGTTATATGTTTATATACATTTAACATACATTAGTATATGTATGTTATCCCCATAGTCCTAATTTATCCATCCTCCCACCTTTCATTTTGGCGAACCATTCGTTCGTTTTATAAGTCTGTGAGTGTCTTTTTCTGTGGAAATATGTTCATTGGTAGAAATCTTAGGATAACATGTATAAATGATATCATAAGATATTTGTTATTCCCTTTTGAATAACTTAACCTAATATGATTATTTCTAGGCTCATCTGTAGTCCTGAAAACGGCACTGTTCATTTTTTTCTGAGGCTACTATTCCATTCGGTACGTATACCACTTCTTCTTTGTCCATTTATCTGATGATGGACATTTTGTTTGTATCCATGTCTTAGCTATTGTAAATACTGCTGCAATACACGATTTTCCATCCCGTGTCTTTTTGATTCTGGCTTTCACAAGTGAGAGGCCCAATAGTGGGCCTTCCGGATCATATGGTGACTCAATTTTTACCTTTAAACGCACTGCCATTCTGTTCCTATTATTGGCTGTTACCAGTTTACATCCCACTTAGACCGAGAGGTTACACTATTCTCCACAGCTTCTTCAACATCTATTGTTTGTTGACTTTTTGCTGATGGTCATTGTGACTGGTGTTAGGTGATACCTTTGTGTAGATTGGATTTGCATGCGTCTAATAATTCCTGATGTTTTGCATTTCTCAGTGTCCTTTTCATTTTTTTTAAGATTGAGCTAAACTTACAACTTCAAATTGCCTTCTTGAAAAATTTACCGCGTTTGGATTTTTATGGCCATTCCCTACCCCAGGACATTTTTTGAGGGCATGAGTCATTTACAGCCCTGCCGTCCTTGTGAATATTAGTGACCATGAGCAGTAGATTTAAAGCTGCTCTTTGAGGAAACGGCCTTAGGGTGGCAGCATTTCTAAGTTGCCAACTCTGCTTGCTAGGGAAACAGAACCTTGCTGCAAGTTGTGCTTTGAGGTTGCAGATTAGAGTGGAATGTGCCAGGACAAACCCCGATAAGTTTTAGCCTCCTTAATTCTTGTTTGTGTCTTTAAGTTGTAGTTTTTATCAGAGCAAATTTGATTGAAAAATGTCTTTTGTTCTAGGTGTACAGAATCTTGTTCATTTACACATATACATATATCTATTGATCTTTGGGTCCTTTTCCATGTCGGTTATTACAGAGTGTTGAGTAGACCACTCTTGGTATTCCATAGGTCTTTGGGGATTATATTTTTTATATGTATTAGTATATGTGTGTTAACCCCAATATCCTAATTTATCCATTCCTCACACCATTTCTTTGGCTTAACCATAAGTTGTCTTCTCATTCTGAGATTGTCTTTCTCTATGGAAATATGTTCATTTTTATGAATTTTCAGATAACATAAGGGATATCATAGGACATTTGTCTTTCGCATTCTGACTTACTTCACGTTGTGTGATTATCTCTAGGCTCATCTGTGGTGCTGCATATGCCATTCTTTTATTTTTTTCGTGACTGATATTCCATTCTGTCCATATACCACTTCTTCTCTGTCCATTCATCTGTTTATGGACCTTCTTTTGGCTTCCATGTCGTGGCTATTTCAATATTGCTGCAGTGCACATTTGCCTGCCTCTGTCTTTCCGATTCTGGTGGTCTTAGGTTATAGGCCCAAAAGGTGCCCTGCCGCATCATATGGTAGCTCAATTTTTACCTTTTAAAGCAGCTCCATTCAGTTTTCGTTAGTGCTGTTACCCATTACATCCCACCAGCAGCTAGAAGGTACACAGTTCTCTAAAACCCCTTCAGCATTTCTAGTTTGTAGACTGTTTGCTGATGGTCATTTGACTGGTGTGAGCTGAAACCTTTTTGGAGGTTGGATTTGTATGTGGCTAATAATTCCTTGTACTGAGCTTTAGGCATGTCCATTTTTTTGTTTTCCTTTTTTTTTTAAAGTGTGAGTACAACTTCCCTCTTCATGTTGACTTCTTGAAAGATTTGTCATGTGTTGAATTTTCTTGCCTATTCCCTACCCCAGGGCATTTTTTGAGGGCAGATGCCATTTACAGCCCTGAGTCCTTGTGACTATTAAGCAACCATTAGCACTGGGTTTAAAGCTGCTGTTGTGGGAAACACCCACTAGGCGGCAGCATCATTACGTTCTCAACTCTTGTTATTAGGGCACCAGAGTCTTCCTGGACGTAGTGTTCCGAGGTTGTAAATTAGAGGGGAATGTGCTGGGACAAGCCCCCAGAAGTTTATGTCTCCTTACTTCTGTTTGTTTTTTAATTTAATTTCTCTTTCTTATCGGAGAATATTGGATTAGAGTGTTGTGATTGTCTGGCTGTACAGAATCTGCTCAATGATTCATACATATGTCTGTTCATGTTCGGATTCTGTTACCATGTGTCTTATTACAGAATGTTGAGTAGACCTCGCATGGTATTTGGTAGGTGTTTTGTCATTATATATTTTATATGTATTGGTGATTATATAATTCATAGAGTTTATATGTTATATGTTTATATACATTTAACATACATTAGTATATGTATGTTAGCCCCATAATCCTAATTTATCCATCCTCCCACCTTTCATTTTGGTTAACCATTAGTTTCTTTTATAAGTCTGTGAGTGTCTTTTTCTGTGGAAATATGTCCATTTGTAGCAATCTTAGGATAACAGGTATAAATGATATCATAGGATATTTGTCATTCCCTTTTGACTTACTTAACCTGATATGATTATTTCTAGGCTCATCTGTAGTCCTGAAAATGGCATTTTTCATTTTTTTTCCCGAGGCTACTATTCCATTTAGTCCTTATACCACTTCTTCTTTGTCCATTCATCTGTTTATGGACCTTTTTTTGGCTTCCACGTCTTGGCTATTTCAGTAATGCTGCAGTGCACATTTGCCTGCCTCTGTCTTTCCGATTCTGGTGGTCTTAGGTTACAGGCCCAAAAGGTGCCCTGCCGCGTCATATGGTAGCTCAATTTTTACCTTTTAAAGCAGCTCCATTCAGTTTTCGTTAGTGCTCTTACCACTTTACATCCCACCAGCAGCTACAAGGTACACAGTTCTCTAAAATCCCTTCAGCATTTACAGTTTGTAGACTGTTTGCTGATGGTCATTTGACTGGTGTGAGCTGAAACCTTTTTGGAGGTTGGATTTGCATGTGACTAATAATTCCTTATACTGATCTTTAGGCATGTGCTTTTTATTCTTTTCCTTTTTTTTTTTAAAGAGTGAGTACAACTTCCCTCTTCATATTGACTTCTTCAAAAACTTGTCAAAGAAAACTTGAATTTCCTTTCCTATTCCCTACCCCAGGGCATTTTTTGAGGGCAGGTGTCATTTACAGCCCTGCAGTCCTTGTGACTCTTAAGCAACCATTAGCACTGGGTTTAAAGCTGCTGTTGTGGGAAACAGCCACAAGGCGGCAGCATTATTACGTTCTCACCTCTTGTTACTAGGGCAACAGAGTCTTCCTGGAGGTAGTGTTCCGAGGTTGTAAATTAGAGAGGAGTGTGCTGGGATAAGCCCCCAGAAGTTTATGTCTCCTTACTTATGTTTGTTTTTTAAATTTAATTTCTCTTTCTTATCGGAGTAAATTCGATTAGAGTGTTGTGATTGTCTGGCTGTACAGAATGTGCTCAATGATTCATACATATGTCTGTTCATCTTCGGATCCTGTTACCATGTAATTTTTTACAGAATGTTGAGTAGACCTCCCTTGGTATTTGGCAGGTGTTTCGTGATTATATATTTTATATGTATTGGTGATTATATAATTCATAGAGTTTATATGTTATATGTTTATATACATTTAACATACATTAGTATATGTATGTTATCCCCATAGTCCTAATTTATCCATCCTCCCACCTTTCATTTTGGCGAACCATTCGTTCGTTTTATAAGTCTGTGAGTGTCTTTTTCTGTGGAAATATGTTCATTGGTAGAAATCTTAGGATAACATGTATAAATGATATCATAGGATATTTGTTATTCCCTTTTGAATAACTTAACCTAATATGATTATTTCTAGGCTCATCTGTAGTCCTGAAAACGGCACTGTTCATTTTTTTCTGAGGCTACTATTCCATTCGGTACGTATACCACTTCTTCTTTGTCCATTTATCTGATGATGGACATTTTGTTTGTATCCATGTCTTAGCTATTGTAAATACTGCTGCAATACACGATTTTCCATCCCGTGTCTTTTTGATTCTGGCTTTCACAAGTGACAGGCCCAATAGTGGGCCTTCCGGATCATATGGTGACTCAATTTTTACCTTTAAACGCACTGCCATTCTGTTCCTATTATTGGCTGTTACCAGTTTACATCCCACTTAGACCGAGAGGTTACACTATTCTCCACAACTTCTTCAACATCTATTGTTTGTTGACTTTTTGCTGATGGTCATTGTGACTGGTGTTAGGTGATACCTTTGTGTAGATTGGATTTGCATGCGTCTAATAATTCCTGATGTTTTGCATTTCTCAGTGTCCTTTTCATTTTTTTTAAGATTGAGCTAAACTTACAACTTCAAATTGCCTTCTTGAAAAATTTACCGCGTTTGGATTTTTATGGCCATTCCCTACCCCAGGACATTTTTTGAGGGCATGAGTCATTTACAGCCCTGCCGTCCTTGTGAATATTAGTGACCATGAGCAGTAGATTTAAAGCTGCTCTTTGAGGAAACGGCCTTAGGGTGGCAGCATTTCTAAGTTGCCAACTCTGCTTGCTAGGGAAACAGAACCTTGCTGCAAGTTGTGCTTTGAGGTTGCAGATTAGAGTGGAATGTGCCAGGACAAACCCCGATAAGTTTTAGCCTCCTTAATTCTTGTTTGTGTCTTTAAGTTGTAGTTTTTATCAGAGCAAATTTGATTGAAAAATGTCTTTTGTTCTAGGTGTACAGAATCTTGTTCATTTACACATATACATATATCTATTGATCTTTGGGTCCTTTTCCATGTCGGTTATTACAGAGTGTTGAGTAGACCACTCTTGGTATTCCATAGGTCTTTGGGGATTATATTTTTTATATGTATTAGTATATGTGTGTTAACCCCAATATCCTAATTTATCCATTCCTCACACCATTTCTTTGGCTTAACCATAAGTTGTCTTCTCATTCTGAGATTGTCTTTCTCTATGGAAATATGTTCATTTTTATGAATTTTCAGATAACATAAGGGATATCATAGGACATTTGTCTTTCGCATTCTGACTTACTTCACGTTGTGTGATTATCTCTAGGCTCATCTGTGGTGCTGCATATGCCATTCTTTTATTTTTTTCGTGACTGATGTTCCATTCTGTCCATATACCACTTCTTCTCTGTCCATTCATCTGTTTATGGACCTTCTTTTGGCTTCCATGTCGTGGCTATTTCAATATTGCTGCAGTGCACATTTGCCTGCCTCTGTCTTTCCGATTCTGGTGGTCTTAGGTTATAGGCCCAAAAGGTGCCCTGCCGCATCATATGGTAGCTCAATTTTTACCTTTTAAAGCAGCTCCATTCAGTTTTCGTTAGTGCTGTTACCCATTACATCCCACCAGCAGCTAGAAGGTACACAGTTCTCTAAAACCCCTTCAGCATTTCTAGTTTGTAGACTGTTTGCTGATGGTCATTTGACTGGTGTGAGCTGAAACCTTTTTGGAGGTTGGATTTGTATGTGGCTAATAATTCCTTGTACTGAGCTTTAGGCATGTCCATTTTTTTGTTTTCCTTTTTTTTTTAAAGTGTGAGTACAACTTCCCTCTTCATGTTGACTTCTTGAAAGATTTGTCATGTGTTGAATTTTCTTGCCTATTCCCTACCCCAGGGCATTTTTTGAGGGCAGATGCCATTTACAGCCCTGAGTCCTTGTGACTATTAAGCAACCATTAGCACTGGGTTTAAAGCTGCTGTTGTGGGAAACACCCACTAGGCGGCAGCATCATTACGTTCTCAACTCTTGTTATTAGGGCACCAGAGTCTTCCTGGACGTAGTGTTCCGAGGTTGTAAATTAGAGGGGAGTGTGCTGGGACAAGCCCCCAGAAGTTTATGTCTCCTTACTTCTGTTTGTTTTTTAATTTAATTTCTATTTCTTATCGGAGAATATTGGATTAGAGTGTTGTGATTGTCTGGCTGTACAGAATCTGCTCAATGATTCATACATATGTCTGTTCATGTTCGGATTCTGTTACCATGTGTCTTATTACAGAATGTTGAGTAGACCTCGCATGGTATTTGGTAGGTGTTTTGTCATTATATATTTTATATGTATTGGTGATTATATAATTCATAGACTTTATATGTTATATGTTTCTATACATTTAACATACATTAGTATATGTATGTTAGCCCCATAATCCTAATTTATCCATCCTCCCACCTTTCATTTTGGTTAACCATTAGTTTCTTTTATAAGTCTGTGAGTGTCTTTTTCTGTGGAAATATGTCCATTTGTAGCAATCTTAGGATAACAGGTATAAATGATATCATAGGATATTTGTCATTCCCTTTTGACTTACTTAACCTGATATGATTATTTCTAGGCTCATCTGTAGTCCTGAAAACGGCATTTTTCATTTTTTTCCCGAGGCTACTATTCCATTTAGTCCGTATACCACTTCTTCTTTGTCCATTCATCTGTTTATGGACCTTTTTTTTTGCTTCCACGTCTTGGCTATTTCAGTAATGCTGCAGTGCACATTTGCCTGCCTCTGTCTTTCCGATTCTGGTGGTCTTAGGTTACAGGCCCAAAAGGTGCCCTGCCGCGTCATATGGTAGCTCAATTTTTACCTTTTAAAGCAGCTCCATTCAGTTTTCGTTAGTGCTCTTACCACTTTACATCCCACCAGCAGCTACAAGGTACACAGTTCTCTAAAATCCCTTCAGCATTTACAGTTTGTAGACTTTTTGCTGATGGTCATTTGACTGGTGTGAGCTGAAACCTTTTTGGAGGTTGGATTTGCATGTGACTAATAATTCCTTATACTGAGCTTTAGGCATGTGCTTTTTATTCTTTTCCTTTTTTTTTTTAAAGAGTGAGTACAACTTCCCTCTTCATATTGACTTCTTCAAAAACTTGTCAAAGAAAACTTGAATTTTCTTGCCTATTCCCTACCCCAGGGCATTTTTTGAGGGCAGGTGTCATTTACAGCCCTGCAGTCCTTGTGACTCTTAAGCAACCATTAGCACTGGGTTTAAAGCTGCTGTTGTGGGAAACAGCCACAAGGCGGCAGCATTATTACGTTCTCACCTCTTGTTACTAGGGCAACAGAGTCTTCCTGGAGGTAGTGTTCCGAGGTTGTAAATTAGAGAGGAGTGTGCTGGGATAAGCCCCCAGAAGTTTATGTCTCCTTACTTATGTTTGTTTTTTAAATTTAATTTCTCTTTCTTATCGGAGTAAATTCGATTAGAGTGTTGTGATTGTCTGGCTGTACAGAATGTGCTCAATGATTCATACATATGTCTGTTCATCTTCGGATCCTGTTACCATGTAATTTTTTACAGAATGTTGAGTAGACCTCCCTTGGTATTTGGCAGGTGTTTCGTGATTATATATTTTATATGTATTGGTGATTATATAATTCATAGAGTTTATATGTTATATGTTTATATACATTTAACATACATTAGTATATGTATGTTATCCCCATAGTCCTAATTTATCCATCCTCCCACCTTTCATTTTGGCGAACCATTCGTTCGTTTTATAAGTCTGTGAGTGTCTTTTTCTGTGGAAATATGTTCATTGGTAGAAATCTTAGGATAACATGTATAAATGATATCATAGGATATTTGTTATTCCCTTTTGAATAACTTAACCTAATATGATTATTTCTAGGCTCATCTGTAGTCCTGAAAACGGCACTGTTCATTTTTTTCTGAGGCTACTATTCCATTCGGTACGTATACCACTTCTTCTTTGTCCATTTATCTGATGATGGACATTTTGTTTGTATCCATGTCTTAGCTATTGTAAATACTGCTGCAATACACGATTTTCCATCCCATGTCTTTTTGATTCTGGCTTTCACAAGTGAGAGGCCCAATAGTGGGCCTTCCGGATCATATGGTGACTCAATTTTTACCTTTAAACGCACTGCCATTCTGTTCCTATTATTGGCTGTTACCAGTTTACATCCCACTTAGACCGAGAGGTTACACTATTCTCCACAGCTTCTTCAACATCTATTGTTTGTTGACTTTTTGCTGATGGTCATTGTGACTGGTGTTAGGTGATACCTTTGTGTAGATTGGATTTGCATGCGTCTAATAATTCCTGATGTTTTGCATTTCTCAGTGTCCTTTTCATTTTTTTTAAGATTGAGCTAAACTTACAACTTCAAATTGCCTTCTTGAAAAATTTACCGCGTTTGGATTTTTATGGCCATTCCCTACCCCAGGACATTTTTTGAGGGCATGAGTCATTTACAGCCCTGCCGTCCTTGTGAATATTAGTGACCATGAGCAGTAGATTTAAAGCTGCTCTTTGAGGAAACGGCCTTAGGGTGGCAGCATTTCTAAGTTGCCAACTCTGCTTGCTAGGGAAACAGAACCTTGCTGCAAGTTGTGCTTTGAGGTTGCAGATTAGAGTGGAATGTGCCAGGACAAACCCCGATAAGTTTTAGCCTCCTTAATTCTTGTTTGTGTCTTTAAGTTGTAGTTTTTATCAGAGCAAATTTGATTGAAAAATGTCTTTTGTTCTAGGTGTACAGAATCTTGTTCATTTACACATATACATATATCTATGGATCTTTGGGTCCTTTTCCATGTCGGTTATTACAGAGTGTTGAGTAGACCACTCTTGGTATTCCATAGGTCTTTGGGGATTATATTTTTTATATGTATTAGTATATGTGTGTTAACCCCAATATCCTAATTTATCCATTCCTCACACCATTTCTTTGGCTTAACCATAAGTTGTCTTCTCATTCTGAGATTGTCTTTCTCTATGGAAATATGTTCATTTTTATGAATTTTCAGATAACATAAGGGATATCATAGGACATTTGTCTTTCGCATTCTGACTTACTTCACGTTGTGTGATTATCTCTAGGCTCCTCTGTGGTGCTGCATATGCCATTCTTTTATTTTTTTCGTGACTGATATTCCATTCTGTCCATATACCACTTCTTCTCTGTCCATTCATCTGTTTATGGACCTTCTTTTGGCTTCCATGTCGTGGCTATTTCAATATTGCTGCAGTGCACATTTGCCTGCCTCTGTCTTTCCGATTCTGGTGGTCTTAGGTTATAGGCCCAAAAGGTGCCCTGCCGCATCATATGGTAGCTCAATTTTTACCTTTTAAAGCAGCTCCATTCAGTTTTCGTTAGTGCTGTTACCAGTTACATCCCACCAGCAGCTAGAAGGTACACAGTTCTCTAAAACCCCTTCAGCATTTCTAGTTTGTAGACTGTTTGCTGATGGTCATTTGAGTGGTGTGAGCTGAAACCTTTTTGGAGGTTGGATTTGTATGTGGCTAATAATTCCTTGTACTGAGCTTTAGGCATGTCCATTTTTTTGTTTTCCTTTTTTTTTTAAAGTGTGAGTACAACTTCCCTCTTCATGTTGACTTCTTGAAAGATTTGTCATGTGTTGGATTTTCTTGCCTATTCCCTACCCCAGGGCATTTTTTGAGGGCAGATGCCATTTACAGCCCTGAGTCCTTGTGACTATTAAGCAACCATTAGCACTGGGTTTAAAGCTGCTGTTGTGGGAAACACCCACTAGGCGGCAGCATCATTACGTTCTCAACTCTTGTTATTAGGGCACCAGAGTCTTCCTGGACGTAGTGTTCCGAGGTTGTAAATTAGAGGGGAATGTGCTGGGACAAGCCCCCAGAAGTTTATGTCTCCTTACTTCTGTTTGTTTTTTAATTTAATTTCTATTTCTTATCGGAGAATATTGGATTAGAGTGTTGTGATTGTCTGGCTGTACAGAATCTGCTCAATGATTCATACATATGTCTGTTCATGTTCGGATTCTGTTACCATGTGTCTTATTACAGAATGTTGAGTAGACCTCGCATGGTATTTGGTAGGTGTTTTGTCATTATATATTTTATATGTATTGGTGATTATATAATTCATAGAGTTTATATGTTATATGTTTCTATACATTTAACATACATTAGTATATGTATGTTAGCCCCATAATCCTAATGTATCCATCCTCCCACCTTTCATTTTGGTTAACCATTAGTTTCTTTTATAAGTCTGTGAGTGTCTTTTTCTGTGGAAATATGTCCATTTGTAGCAATCTTAGGATAACAGGTATAAATGATATCATAGGATATTTGTCATTCCCTTTTGACTTACTTAACCTGATATGATTATTTCTAGGCTCATCTGTAGTCCTGAAAACGGCATTTTTCATTTTTTTCCCGAGGCTACTATTCCATTTAGTCCGTATACCACTTCTTCTTTGTCCATTCATCTGTTTATGGACCTTTTTTTTTGCTTCCACGTCTTGGCTATTTCAGTAATGCTGCAGTGCACATTTGCCTGCCTCTGTCTTTCCGATTCTGGTGGTCTTAGGTTACAGGCCCAAAAGGTGCCCTGCCGCGTCATATGGTAGCTCAATTTGTACCTTTTAAAGCAGCTCCATTCAGTTTTCGTTAGTGCTCTTACCACTTTACATCCCACCAGCAGCTACAAGGTACACAGTTCTCTAAAATCCCTTCAGCATTTACAGTTTGTAGACTGTTTGCTGATGGTCATTTGACTGGTGTGAGCTGAAACCTTTTTGGAGGTTGGATTTGCATGTGACTAATAATTCCTTATACTGAGCTTTAGGCATGTGCTTTTTATTCTTTTCCTTTTTTTTTTTAAAGAGTGAGTACAACTTCCCTCTTCATATTGACTTCTTCAAAAACTTGTCAAAGAAAACTTGAATTTTCTTGCCTATTCCCTACCCCAGGGCATTTTTTGAGGGCAGGTGTCATTTACAGCCCTGCAGTCCTTGTGACTCTTAAGCAACCATTAGCACTGGGTTTAAAGCTGCTGTTGTGGGAAACAGCCACAAGGCGGCAGCATTATTACGTTCTCACCTCTTGTTACTAGGGCAACAGAGTCTTCCTGGAGGTAGTGTTCCGAGGTTGTAAATTAGAGAGGAGTGTGCTGGGATAAGCCCCCAGAAGTTTATGTCTCCTTACTTATGTTTGTTTTTTAAATTTAATTTCTCTTTCTTATCGGAGTAAATTCGATTAGAGTGTTGTGATTGTCTGGCTGTACAGAATGTGCTCAATGATTCATACATATGTCTGTTCATCTTCGGATCCTGTTACCATGTAATTTTTTACAGAATGTTGAGTAGACCTCCCTTGGTATTTGGCAGGTGTTTCGTGATTATATATTTTATATGTATTGGTGATTATATAATTCATAGAGTTTATATGTTATATGTTTATATACATTTAACATACATTAGTATATGTATGTTATCCCCATAGTCCTAATTTATCCATCCTCCCACCTTTCATTTTGGCGAACCATTCGTTCGTTTTATAAGTCTGTGAGTGTCTTTTTCTGTGGAAATATGTTCATTGGTAGAAATCTTAGGATAACATGTATAAATGATATCATAAGATATTTGTTATTCCCTTTTGAATAACTTAACCTAATATGATTATTTCTAGGCTCATCTGTAGTCCTGAAAACGGCACTGTTCATTTTTTTCTGAGGCTACTATTCCATTCGGTACGTATACCACTTCTTCTTTGTCCATTTATCTGATGATGGACATTTTGTTTGTATCCATGTCTTAGCTATTGTAAATACTGCTGCAATACACGATTTTCCATCCCGTGTCTTTTTGATTCTGGCTTTCACAAGTGAGAGGCCCAATAGTGGGCCTTCCGGATCATATGGTGACTCAATTTTTACCTTTAAACGCACTGCCATTCTGTTCCTATTATTGGCTGTTACCAGTTTACATCCCACTTAGACCGAGAGGTTACACTATTCTCCACAGCTTCTTCAACATCTATTGTTTGTTGACTTTTTGCTGATGGTCATTGTGACTGGTGTTAGGTGATACCTTTGTGTAGATTGGATTTGCATGCGTCTAATAATTCCTGATGTTTTGCATTTCTCAGTGTCCTTTTCATTTTTTTTAAGATTGAGCTAAACTTACAACTTCAAATTGCCTTCTTGAAAAATTTACCGCGTTTGGATTTTTATGGCCATTCCCTACCCCAGGACATTTTTTGAGGGCATGAGTCATTTACAGCCCTGCCGTCCTTGTGAATATTAGTGACCATGAGCAGTAGATTTAAAGCTGCTCTTTGAGGAAACGGCCTTAGGGTGGCAGCATTTCTAAGTTGCCAACTCTGCTTGCTAGGGAAACAGAACCTTGCTGCAAGTTGTGCTTTGAGGTTGCAGATTAGAGTGGAATGTGCCAGGACAAACCCCGATAAGTTTTAGCCTCCTTAATTCTTGTTTGTGTCTTTAAGTTGTAGTTTTTATCAGAGCAAATTTGATTGAAAAATGTCTTTTGTTCTAGGTGTACAGAATCTTGTTCATTTACACATATACATATATCTATTGATCTTTGGGTCCTTTTCCATGTCGGTTATTACAGAGTGTTGAGTAGACCACTCTTGGTATTCCATAGGTCTTTGGGGATTATATTTTTTATATGTATTAGTATATGTGTGTTAACCCCAATATCCTAATTTATCCATTCCTCACACCATTTCTTTGGCTTAACCATAAGTTGTCTTCTCATTCTGAGATTGTCTTTCTCTATGGAAATATGTTCATTTTTATGAATTTTCAGATAACATAAGGGATATCATAGGACATTTGTCTTTCGCATTCTGACTTACTTCACGTTGTGTGATTATCTCTAGGCTCATCTGTGGTGCTGCATATGCCATTCTTTTATTTTTTTCGTGACTGATATTCCATTCTGTCCATATACCACTTCTTCTCTGTCCATTCATCTGTTTATGGACCTTCTTTTGGCTTCCATGTCGTGGCTATTTCAATATTGCTGCAGTGCACATTTGCCTGCCTCTGTCTTTCCGATTCTGGTGGTCTTAGGTTATAGGCCCAAAAGGTGCCCTGCCGCATCATATGGTAGCTCAATTTTTACCTTTTAAAGCAGCTCCATTCAGTTTTCGTTAGTGCTGTTACCCATTACATCCCACCAGCAGCTAGAAGGTACACAGTTCTCTAAAACCCCTTCAGCATTTCTAGTTTGTAGACTGTTTGCTGATGGTCATTTGACTGGTGTGAGCTGAAACCTTTTTGGAGGTTGGATTTGTATGTGGCTAATAATTCCTTGTACTGAGCTTTAGGCATGTCCATTTTTTTGTTTTCCTTTTTTTTTTAAAGTGTGAGTACAACTTCCCTCTTCATGTTGACTTCTTGAAAGATTTGTCATGTGTTGAATTTTCTTGCCTATTCCCTACCCCAGGGCATTTTTTGAGGGCAGATGCCATTTACAGCCCTGAGTCCTTGTGACTATTAAGCAACCATTAGCACTGGGTTTAAAGCTGCTGTTGTGGGAAACACCCACTAGGCGGCAGCATCATTACGTTCTCAACTCTTGTTATTAGGGCACCAGAGTCTTCCTGGACGTAGTGTTCCGAGGTTGTAAATTAGAGGGGAGTGTGCTGGGACAAGCCCCCAGAAGTTTATGTCTCCTTACTTCTGTTTGTTTTTTAATTTAATTTCTCTTTCTTATCGGAGAATATTGGATTAGAGTGTTGTGATTGTCTGGCTGTACAGAATCTGCTCAATGATTCATACATATGTCTGTTCATGTTCGGATTCTGTTACCATGTGTCTTATTACAGAATGTTGAGTAGACCTCGCATGGTATTTGGTAGGTGTTTTGTCATTCTATATTTTATATGTATTGGTGATTATATAATTCATAGACTTTATATGTTATATGTTTCTATACATTTAACATACATTAGTATATGTATGTTAGCCCCATAATCCTAATTTATCCATCCTCCCACCTTTCATTTTGGTTAACCATTAGTTTCTTTTATAAGTCTGTGAGTGTCTTTTTCTGTGGAAATATGTCCATTTGTAGCAATCTTAGGATAACAGGTATAAATGATATCATAGGATATTTGTCATTCCCTTTTGACTTACTTAACCTGATATGATTATTTCTAGGCTCATCTGTAGTCCTGAAAACGGCATTTTTCATTTTTTTCCCGAGGCTACTATTCCATTTAGTCCGTATACCACTTCTTCTTTGTCCATTCATCTGTTTATGGACCTTTTTTTTTGCTTCCACGTCTTGGCTATTTCAGTAATGCTGCAGTGCACATTTGCCTGCCTCTGTCTTTCCGATTCTGGTGGTCTTAGGTTACAGGCCCAAAAGGTGCCCTGCCGCGTCATATGGTAGCTCAATTTTTACCTTTTAAAGCAGCTCCATTCAGTTTTCGTTAGTGCTCTTACCACTTTACATCCCACCAGCAGCTACAAGGTACACAGTTCTCTAAAATCCCTTCAGCATTTACAGTTTGTAGACTTTTTGCTGATGGTCATTTGACTGGTGTGAGCTGAAACCTTTTTGGAGGTTGGATTTGCATGTGACTAATAATTCCTTATACTGAGCTTTAGGCATGTGCTTTTTATTCTTTTCCTTTTTTTTTTTAAAGAGTGAGTACAACTTCCCTCTTCATATTGACTTCTTCAAAAACTTGTCAAAGAAAACTTGAATTTTCTTGCCTATTCCCTACCCCAGGGCATTTTTTGAGGGCAGGTGTCATTTACAGCCCTGCAGTCCTTGTGACTCTTAAGCAACCATTAGCACTGGGTTTAAAGCTGCTGTTGTGGGAAACAGCCACAAGGCGGCAGCATTATTACGTTCTCACCTCTTGTTACTAGGGCAACAGAGTCTTCCTGGAGGTAGTGTTCCGAGGTTATAAATTAGAGAGGAGTGTGCTGGGATAAGCCCCCAGAAGTTTATGTCTCCTTACTTATGTTTGTTTTTTAAATTTAATTTCTCTTTCTTATCGGAGTAAATTCGATTAGAGTGTTGTGATTGTCTGGCTGTACAGAATGTGCTCAATGATTCATACATATGTCTGTTCATCTTCGGATCCTGTTACCATGTAATTTTTTACAGAATGTTGAGTAGACCTCCCTTGGTATTTGGCAGGTGTTTCGTGATTATATATTTTATATGTATTGGTGATTATATAATTCATAGAGTTTATATGTTATATGTTTATATACATTTAACATACATTAGTATATGTATGTTATCCCCATAGTCCTAATTTATCCATCCTCCCACCTTTCATTTTGGCGAACCATTCGTTCGTTTTATAAGTCTGTGAGTGTCTTTTTCTGTGGAAATATGTTCATTGGTAGAAATCTTAGGATAACATGTATAAATGATATCATAGGATATTTGTTATTCCCTTTTGAATAACTTAACCTAATATGATTATTTCTAGGCTCATCTGTAGTCCTGAAAACGGCACTGTTCATTTTTTTCTGAGGCTACTATTCCATTCGGTACGTATACCACTTCTTCTTTGTCCATTTATCTGATGATGGACATTTTGTTTGTATCCATGTCTTAGCTATTGTAAATACTGCTGCAATACACGATTTTCCATCCCATGTCTTTTTGATTCTGGCTTTCACAAGTGAGAGGCCCAATAGTGGGCCTTCCGGATCATATGGTGACTCAATTTTTACCTTTAAACGCACTGCCATTCTGTTCCTATTATTGGCTGTTACCAGTTTACATCCCACTTAGACCGAGAGGTTACACTATTCTCCACAGCTTCTTCAACATCTATTGTTTGTTGACTTTTTGCTGATGGTCATTGTGACTGGTGTTAGGTGATACCTTTGTGTAGATTGGATTTGCATGCGTCTAATAATTCCTGATGTTTTGCATTTCTCAGTGTCCTTTTCATTTTTTTTAAGATTGAGCTAAACTTACAACTTCAAATTGCCTTCTTGAAAAATTTACCGCGTTTGGATTTTTATGGCCATTCCCTACCCCAGGACATTTTTTGAGGGCATGAGTCATTTACAGCCCTGCCGTCCTTGTGAATATTAGTGACCATGAGCAGTAGATTTAAAGCTGCTCTTTGAGGAAACGGCCTTAGGGTGGCAGCATTTCTAAGTTGCCAACTCTGCTTGCTAGGGAAACAGAACCTTGCTGCAAGTTGTGCTTTGAGGTTGCAGATTAGAGTGGAATGTGCCAGGACAAACCCCGATAAGTTTTAGCCTCCTTAATTCTTGTTTGTGTCTTTAAGTTGTAGTTTTTATCAGAGCAAATTTGATTGAAAAATGTCTTTTGTTCTAGGTGTACAGAATCTTGTTCATTTACACATATACATATATCTATTGATCTTTGGGTCCTTTTCCATGTCGGTTATTACAGAGTGTTGAGTAGACCACTCTTGGTATTCCATAGGTCTTTGGGGATTATATTTTTTATATGTATTAGTATATGTGTGTTAACCCCAATATCCTAATTTATCCATTCCTCACACCATTTCTTTGGCTTAACCATAAGTTGTCTTCTCATTCTGAGATTGTCTTTCTCTATGGAAATATGTTCATTTTTATGAATTTTCAGATAACATAAGGGATATCATAGGACATTTGTCTTTCGCATTCTGACTTACTTCACGTTGTGTGATTATCTCTAGGCTCATCTGTGGTGCTGCATATGCCATTCTTTTATTTTTTTCGTGACTGATGTTCCATTCTGTCCATATACCACTTCTTCTCTGTCCATTCATCTGTTTATGGACCTTCTTTTGGCTTCCATGTCGTGGCTATTTCAATATTGCTGCAGTGCACATTTGCCTGCCTCTGTCTTTCCGATTCTGGTGGTCTTAGGTTATAGGCCCAAAAGGTGCCCTGCCGCATCATATGGTAGCTCAATTTTTACCTTTTAAAGCAGCTCCATTCAGTTTTCGTTAGTGCTGTTACCCATTACATCCCACCAGCAGCTAGAAGGTACACAGTTCTCTAAAACCCCTTCAGCATTTCTAGTTTGTAGACTGTTTGCTGATGGTCATTTGACTGGTGTGAGCTGAAACCTTTTTGGAGGTTGGATTTGTATGTGGCTAATAATTCCTTGTACTGAGCTTTAGGCATGTCCATTTTTTTGTTTTCCTTTTTTTTTTAAAGTGTGAGTACAACTTCCCTCTTCATGTTGACTTCTTGAAAGATTTGTCATGTGTTGAATTTTCTTGCCTATTCCCTACCCCAGGGCATTTTTTGAGGGCAGATGCCATTTACAGCCCTGAGTCCTTGTGACTATTAAGCAACCATTAGCACTGGGTTTAAAGCTGCTGTTGTGGGAAACACCCACTAGGCGGCAGCATCATTACGTTCTCAACTCTTGTTATTAGGGCACCAGAGTCTTCCTGGACGTAGTGTTCCGAGGTTGTAAATTAGAGGGGAATGTGCTGGGACAAGCCCCCAGAAGTTTATGTCTCCTTACTTCTGTTTGTTTTTTAATTTAATTTCTATTTCTTATCGGAGAATATTGGATTAGAGTGTTGTGATTGTCTGGCTGTACAGAATCTGCTCAATGATTCATACATATGTCTGTTCATGTTCGGATTCTGTTACCATGTGTCTTATTACAGAATGTTGAGTAGACCTCGCATGGTATTTGGTAGGTGTTTTGTCATTCTATATTTTATATGTATTGGTGATTATATAATTCATAGACTTTATATGTTATATGTTTCTATACATTTAACATACATTAGTATATGTATGTTAGCCCCATAATCCTAATTTATCCATCCTCCCACCTTTCATTTTGGTTAACCATTAGTTTCTTTTATAAGTCTGTGAGTGTCTTTTTCTGTGGAAATATGTCCATTTGTAGCAATCTTAGGATAACAGGTATAAATGATATCATAGGATATTTGTCATTCCCTTTTGACTTACTTAACCTGATATGATTATTTCTAGGCTCATCTGTAGTCCTGAAAACGGCATTTTTCATTTTTTTCCCGAGGCTACTATTCCATTTAGTCCGTATACCACTTCTTCTTTGTCCATTCATCTGTTTATGGACCTTTTTTTTTGCTTCCACGTCTTGGCTATTTCAGTAATGCTGCAGTGCACATTTGCCTGCCTCTGTCTTTCCGATTCTGGTGGTCTTAGGTTACAGGCCCAAAAGGTGCCCTGCCGCGTCATATGGTAGCTCAATTTTTACCTTTTAAAGCAGCTCCATTCAGTTTTCGTTAGTGCTCTTACCACTTTACATCCCACCAGCAGCTACAAGGTACACAGTTCTCTAAAATCCCTTCAGCATTTACAGTTTGTAGACTTTTTGCTGATGGTCATTTGACTGGTGTGAGCTGAAACCTTTTTGGAGGTTGGATTTGCATGTGACTAATAATTCCTTATACTGAGCTTTAGGCATGTGCTTTTTATTCGTTTCCTTTTTTTTTTTAAAGAGTGAGTACAACTTCCCTCTTCATATTGACTTCTTCAAAAACTTGTCAAAGAAAACTTGAATTTTCTTGCCTATTCCCTACCCCAGGGCATTTTTTGAGGGCAGGTGTCATTTACAGCCCTGCAGTCCTTGTGACTCTTAAGCAACCATTAGCACTGGGTTTAAAGCTGCTGTTGTGGGAAACAGCCACAAGGCGGCAGCATTATTACGTTCTCACCTCTTGTTACTAGGGCAACAGAGTCTTCCTGGAGGTAGTGTTCCGAGGTTGTAAATTAGAGAGGAGTGTGCTGGGATAAGCCCCCAGAAGTTTATGTCTCCTTACTTATGTTTGTTTTTTAAATTTAATTTCTCTTTCTTATCGGAGTAAATTCGATTAGAGTGTTGTGATTGTCTGGCTGTACAGAATGTGCTCAATGATTCATACATATGTCTGTTCATCTTCGGATCCTGTTACCATGTAATTTTTTACAGAATGTTGAGTAGACCTCCCTTGGTATTTGGCAGGTGTTTCGTGATTATATATTTTATATGTATTGGTGATTATATAATTCATAGAGTTTATATGTTATATGTTTATATACATTTAACATACATTAGTATATGTATGTTATCCCCATAGTCCTAATTTATCCATCCTCCCACCTTTCATTTTGGCGAACCATTCGTTCGTTTTATAAGTCTGTGAGTGTCTTTTTCTGTGGAAATATGTTCATTGGTAGAAATCTTAGGATAACATGTATAAATGATATCATAGGATATTTGTTATTCCCTTTTGAATAACTTAACCTAATATGATTATTTCTAGGCTCATCTGTAGTCCTGAAAACGGCACTGTTCATTTTTTTCTGAGGCTACTATTCCATTCGGTACGTATACCACTTCTTCTTTGTCCATTTATCTGATGATGGACATTTTGTTTGTATCCATGTCTTAGCTATTGTAAATACTGCTGCAATACACGATTTTCCATCCCGTGTCTTTTTGATTCTGGCTTTCACAAGTGAGAGGCCCAATAGTGGGCCTTCCGGATCATATGGTGACTCAATTTTTACCTTTAAACGCACTGCCATTCTGTTCCTATTATTGGCTGTTACCAGTTTACATCCCACTTAGACCGAGAGGTTACACTATTCTCCACAGCTTCTTCAACATCTATTGTTTGTTGACTTTTTGCTGATGGTCATTGTGACTGGTGTTAGGTGATACCTTTGTGTAGATTGGATTTGCATGCGTCTAATAATTCCTGATGTTTTGCATTTCTCAGTGTCCTTTTCATTTTTTTTAAGATTGAGCTAAACTTACAACTTCAAATTGCCTTCTTGAAAAATTTACCGCGTTTGGATTTTTATGGCCATTCCCTACCCCAGGACATTTTTTGAGGGCATGAGTCATTTACAGCCCTGCCGTCCTTGTGAATATTAGTGACCATGAGCAGTAGATTTAAAGCTGCTCTTTGAGGAAACGGCCTTAGGGTGGCAGCATTTCTAAGTTGCCAACTCTGCTTGCTAGGGAAACAGAACCTTGCTGCAAGTTGTGCTTTGAGGTTGCAGATTAGAGTGGAATGTGCCAGGACAAACCCCGATAAGTTTTAGCCTCCTTAATTCTTGTTTGTGTCTTTAAGTTGTAGTTTTTATCAGAGCAAATTTGATTGAAAAATGTCTTTTGTTCTAGGTGTACAGAATCTTGTTCATTTACACATATACATATATCTATTGATCTTTGGGTCCTTTTCCATGTCGGTTATTACAGAGTGTTGAGTAGACCACTCTTGGTATTCCATAGGTCTTTGGGGATTATATTTTTTATATGTATTAGTATATGTGTGTTAACCCCAATATCCTAATTTATCCATTCCTCACACCATTTCTTTGGCTTAACCATAAGTTGTCTTCTCATTCTGAGATTGTCTTTCTCTATGGAAATATGTTCATTTTTATGAATTTTCAGATAACATAAGGGATATCATAGGACATTTGTCTTTCGCATTCTGACTTACTTCACGTTGTGTGATTATCTCTAGGCTCATCTGTGGTGCTGCATATGCCATTCTTTTATTTTTTTCGTGACTGATGTTCCATTCTGTCCATATACCACTTCTTCTTTGTCCATTCATCTGTTTATGGACCTTTTTTGGCTTCCATGTCGTGGCTATTTCAATATTGCTGCAGTGCACATTTGCCTGCCTCTGTCTTTCCGATTCTGGTGGTCTTAGGTTATAGGCCCAAAAGGTGCCCTGCCGCATCATATGGTAGCTCAATTTTTACCTTTTAAAGCAGCTCCATTCAGTTTTCGTTAGTGCTGTTACCCATTACATCCCACCAGCAGCTAGAAGGTACACAGTTCTCTAAAACCCCTTCAGCATTTCTAGTTTGTAGACTGTTTGCTGATGGTCATTTGACTGGTGTGAGCTGAAACCTTTTTGGAGGTTGGATTTGTATGTGGCTAATAATTCCTTGTACTGAGCTTTAGGCATGTCCATTTTTTTGTTTTCCTTTTTTTTTTAAAGTGTGAGTACAACTTCCCTCTTCATGTTGACTTCTTGAAAGATTTGTCATGTGTTGAATTTTCTTGCCTATTCCCTACCCCAGGGCATTTTTTGAGGGCAGATGCCATTTACAGCCCTGAGTCCTTGTGACTATTAAGCAACCATTAGCACTGGGTTTAAAGCTGCTGTTGTGGGAAACACCCACTAGGCGGCAGCATCATTACGTTCTCAACTCTTGTTATTAGGGCACCAGAGTCTTCCTGGACGTAGTGTTCCGAGGTTGTAAATTAGAGGGGAATGTGCTGGGACAAGCCCCCAGAAGTTTATGTCTCCTTACTTCTGTTTGTTTTTTAATTTAATTTCTATTTCTTATCGGAGAATATTGGATTAGAGTGTTGTGATTGTCTGGCTGTACAGAATCTGCTCAATGATTCATACATATGTCTGTTCATGTTCGGATTCTGTTACCATGTGTCTTATTACAGAATGTTGAGTAGACCTCGCATGGTATTTGGTAGGTGTTTTGTCATTCTATATTTTATATGTATTGGTGATTATATAATTCATAGACTTTATATGTTATATGTTTCTATACATTTAACATACATTAGTATATGTATGTTAGCCCCATAATCCTAATTTATCCATCCTCCCACCTTTCATTTTGGTTAACCATTAGTTTCTTTTATAAGTCTGTGAGTGTCTTTTTCTGTGGAAATATGTCCATTTGTAGCAATCTTAGGATAACAGGTATAAATGATATCATAGGATATTTGTCATTCCCTTTTGACTTACTTAACCTGATATGATTATTTCTAGGCTCATCTGTAGTCCTGAAAACGGCATTTTTCATTTTTTTCCCGAGGCTACTATTCCATTTAGTCCGTATACCACTTCTTCTTTGTCCATTCATCTGTTTATGGACCTTTTTTTTTGCTTCCACGTCTTGGCTATTTCAGTAATGCTGCAGTGCACATTTGCCTGCCTCTGTCTTTCCGATTCTGGTGGTCTTAGGTTACAGGCCCAAAAGGTGCCCTGCCGCGTCATATGGTAGCTCAATTTTTACCTTTTAAAGCAGCTCCATTCAGTTTTCGTTAGTGCTCTTACCACTTTACATCCCACCAGCAGCTACAAGGTACACAGTTCTCTAAAATCCCTTCAGCATTTACAGTTTGTAGACTTTTTGCTGATGGTCATTTGACTGGTGTGAGCTGAAACCTTTTTGGAGGTTGGATTTGCATGTGACTAATAATTCCTTATACTGAGCTTTAGGCATGTGCTTTTTATTCGTTTCCTTTTTTTTTTTAAAGAGTGAGTACAACTTCCCTCTTCATATTGACTTCTTCAAAAACTTGTCAAAGAAAACTTGAATTTTCTTGCCTATTCCCTACCCCAGGGCATTTTTTGAGGGCAGGTGTCATTTACAGCCCTGCAGTCCTTGTGACTCTTAAGCAACCATTAGCACTGGGTTTAAAGCTGCTGTTGTGGGAAACAGCCACAAGGCGGCAGCATTATTACGTTCTCACCTCTTGTTACTAGGGCAACAGAGTCTTCCTGGAGGTAGTGTTCCGAGGTTGTAAATTAGAGAGGAGTGTGCTGGGATAAGCCCCCAGAAGTTTATGTCTCCTTACTTATGTTTGTTTTTTAAATTTAATTTCTCTTTCTTATCGGAGTAAATTCGATTAGAGTGTTGTGATTGTCTGGCTGTACAGAATGTGCTCAATGATTCATACATATGTCTGTTCATCTTCGGATCCTGTTACCATGTAATTTTTTACAGAATGTTGAGTAGACCTCCCTTGGTATTTGGCAGGTGTTTCGTGATTATATATTTTATATGTATTGGTGATTATATAATTCATAGAGTTTATATGTTATATGTTTATATACATTTAACATACATTAGTATATGTATGTTATCCCCATAGTCCTAATTTATCCATCCTCCCACCTTTCATTTTGGCGAACCATTCGTTCGTTTTATAAGTCTGTGAGTGTCTTTTTCTGTGGAAATATGTTCATTGGTAGAAATCTTAGGATAACATGTATAAATGATATCATAGGATATTTGTTATTCCCTTTTGAATAACTTAACCTAATATGATTATTTCTAGGCTCATCTGTAGTCCTGAAAACGGCACTGTTCATTTTTTTCTGAGGCTACTATTCCATTCGGTACGTATACCACTTCTTCTTTGTCCATTTATCTGATGATGGACATTTTGTTTGTATCCATGTCTTAGCTATTGTAAATACTGCTGCAATACACGATTTTCCATCCCGTGTCTTTTTGATTCTGGCTTTCACAAGTGAGAGGCCCAATAGTGGGCCTTCCGGATCATATGGTGACTCAATTTTTACCTTTAAACGCACTGCCATTCTGTTCCTATTATTGGCTGTTACCAGTTTACATCCCACTTAGACCGAGAGGTTACACTATTCTCCACAGCTTCTTCAACATCTATTGTTTGTTGACTTTTTGCTGATGGTCATTGTGACTGGTGTTAGGTGATACCTTTGTGTAGATTGGATTTGCATGCGTCTAATAATTCCTGATGTTTTGCATTTCTCAGTGTCCTTTTCATTTTTTTTAAGATTGAGCTAAACTTACAACTTCAAATTGCCTTCTTGAAAAATTTACCGCGTTTGGATTTTTATGGCCATTCCCTACCCCAGGACATTTTTTGAGGGCATGAGTCATTTACAGCCCTGCCGTCCTTGTGAATATTAGTGACCATGAGCAGTAGATTTAAAGCTGCTCTTTGAGGAAACGGCCTTAGGGTGGCAGCATTTCTAAGTTGCCAACTCTGCTTGCTAGGGAAACAGAACCTTGCTGCAAGTTGTGCTTTGAGGTTGCAGATTAGAGTGGAATGTGCCAGGACAAACCCCGATAAGTTTTAGCCTCCTTAATTCTTGTTTGTGTCTTTAAGTTGTAGTTTTTATCAGAGCAAATTTGATTGAAAAATGTCTTTTGTTCTAGGTGTACAGAATCTTGTTCATTTACACATATACATATATCTATGGATCTTTGGGTCCTTTTCCATGTCGGTTATTACAGAGTGTTGAGTAGACCACTCTTGGTATTCCATAGGTCTTTGGGGATTATATTTTTTATATGTATTAGTATATGTGTGTTAACCCCAATATCCTAATTTATCCATTCCTCACACCATTTCTTTGGCTTAACCATAAGTTGTCTTCTCATTCTGAGATTGTCTTTCTCTATGGAAATATGTTCATTTTTATGAATTTTCAGATAACATAAGGGATATCATAGGACATTTGTCTTTCGCATTCTGACTTACTTCACGTTGTGTGATTATCTCTAGGCTCATCTGTGGTGCTGCATATGCCATTCTTTTATTTTTTTCGTGACTGATATTCCATTCTGTCCATATACCACTTCTTCTCTGTCCATTCATCTGTTTATGGACCTTCTTTTGGCTTCCATGTCGTGGCTATTTCAATATTGCTGCAGTGCACATTTGCCTGCCTCTGTCTTTCCGATTCTGGTGGTCTTAGGTTATAGGCCCAAAAGGTGCCCTGCCGCATCATATGGTAGCTCAATTTTTACCTTTTAAAGCAGCTCCATTCAGTTTTCGTTAGTGCTGTTACCCATTACATCCCACCAGCAGCTAGAAGGTACACAGTTCTCTAAAACCCCTTCAGCATTTCTAGTTTGTAGACTGTTTGCTGATGGTCATTTGACTGGTGTGAGCTGAAACCTTTTTGGAGGTTGGATTTGTATGTGGCTAATAATTCCTTGTACTGAGCTTTAGGCATGTCCATTTTTTTGTTTTCCTTTTTTTTTTAAAGTGTGAGTACAACTTCCCTCTTCATGTTGACTTCTTGAAAGATTTGTCATGTGTTGAATTTTCTTGCCTATTCCCTACCCCAGGGCATTTTTTGAGGGCAGATGCCATTTACAGCCCTGAGTCCTTGTGACTATTAAGCAACCATTAGCACTGGGTTTAAAGCTGCTGTTGTGGGAAACACCCACTAGGCGGCAGCATCATTACGTTCTCAACTCTTGTTATTAGGGCACCAGAGTCTTCCTGGACGTAGTGTTCCGAGGTTGTAAATTAGAGGGGAATGTGCTGGGACAAGCCCCCAGAAGTTTATGTCTCCTTACTTCTGTTTGTTTTTTAATTTAATTTCTATTTCTTATCGGAGAATATTGGATTAGAGTGTTGTGATTGTCTGGCTGTACAGAATCTGCTCAATGATTCATACATATGTCTGTTCATGTTCGGATTCTGTTACCATGTGTCTTATTACAGAATGTTGAGTAGACCTCGCATGGTATTTGGTAGGTGTTTTGTCATTCTATATTTTATATGTATTGGTGATTATATAATTCATAGACTTTATATGTTATATGTTTCTATACATTTAACATACATTAGTATATGTATGTTAGCCCCATAATCCTAATTTATCCATCCTCCCACCTTTCATTTTGGTTAACCATTAGTTTCTTTTATAAGTCTGTGAGTGTCTTTTTCTGTGGAAATATGTCCATTTGTAGCAATCTTAGGATAACAGGTATAAATGATATCATAGGATATTTGTCATTCCCTTTTGACTTACTTAACCTGATATGATTATTTCTAGGCTCATCTGTAGTCCTGAAAACGGCATTTTTCATTTTTTTCCCGAGGCTACTATTCCATTTAGTCCGTATACCACTTCTTCTTTGTCCATTCATCTGTTTATGGACCTTTTTTTTTGCTTCCACGTCTTGGCTATTTCAGTAATGCTGCAGTGCACATTTGCCTGCCTCTGTCTTTCCGATTCTGGTGGTCTTAGGTTACAGGCCCAAAAGGTGCCCTGCCGCGTCATATGGTAGCTCAATTTTTACCTTTTAAAGCAGCTCCATTCAGTTTTCGTTAGTGCTCTTACCACTTTACATCCCACCAGCAGCTACAAGGTACACAGTTCTCTAAAATCCCTTCAGCATTTACAGTTTGTAGACTTTTTGCTGATGGTCATTTGACTGGTGTGAGCTGAAACCTTTTTGGAGGTTGGATTTGCATGTGACTAATAATTCCTTATACTGAGCTTTAGGCATGTGCTTTTTATTCGTTTCCTTTTTTTTTTAAAGAGTGAGTACAACTTCCCTCTTCATATTGACTTCTTCAAAAACTTGTCAAAGAAAACTTGAATTTTCTTGCCTATTCCCTACCCCAGGGCATTTTTTGAGGGCAGGTGTCATTTACAGCCCTGCAGTCCTTGTGACTCTTAAGCAACCATTAGCACTGGGTTTAAAGCTGCTGTTGTGGGAAACAGCCACAAGGCGGCAGCATTATTACGTTCTCACCTCTTGTTACTAGGGCAACAGAGTCTTCCTGGAGGTAGTGTTCCGAGGTTGTAAATTAGAGAGGAGTGTGCTGGGATAAGCCCCCAGAAGTTTATGTCTCCTTACTTATGTTTGTTTTTTAAATTTAATTTCTCTTTCTTATCGGAGTAAATTCGATTAGAGTGTTGTGATTGTCTGGCTGTACAGAATGTGCTCAATGATTCATACATATGTCTGTTCATCTTCGGATTCTGTTACCATGTAATTTTTTACAGAATGTTGAGTAGACCTCCCTTGGTATTTGGCAGGTGTTTCGTGATTATATATTTTATATGTATTGGTGATTATATAATTCATAGAGTTTATATGTTATATGTTTATATACATTTAACATACATTAGTATATGTATGTTATCCCCATAGTCCTAATTTATCCATCCTCCCACCTTTCATTTTGGCGAACCATTCGTTCGTTTTATAAGTCTGTGAGTGTCTTTTTCTGTGGAAATATGTTCATTGGTAGAAATCTTAGGATAACATGTATAAATGATATCATAGGATATTTGTTATTCCCTTTTGAATAACTTAACCTAATATGATTATTTCTAGGCTCATCTGTAGTCCTGAAAACGGCACTGTTCATTTTTTTCTGAGGCTACTATTCCATTCGGTACGTATACCACTTCTTCTTTGTCCATTTATCTGATGATGGACATTTTGTTTGTATCCATGTCTTAGCTATTGTAAATACTGCTGCAATACACGATTTTCCATCCCGTGTCTTTTTGATTCTGGCTTTCACAAGTGAGAGGCCCAATAGTGGGCCTTCCGGATCATATGGTGACTCAATTTTTACCTTTAAACGCACTGCCATTCTGTTCCTATTATTGGCTGTTACCAGTTTACATCCCACTTAGACCGAGAGGTTACACTATTCTCCACAGCTTCTTCAACATCTATTGTTTGTTGACTTTTTGCTGATGGTCATTGTGACTGGTGTTAGGTGATACCTTTGTGTAGATTGGATTTGCATGCGTCTAATAATTCCTGATGTTTTGCATTTCTCAGTGTCCTTTTCATTTTTTTTAAGATTGAGCTAAACTTACAACTTCAAATTGCCTTCTTGAAAAATTTACCGCGTTTGGATTTTTATGGCCATTCCCTACCCCAGGACATTTTTTGAGGGCATGAGTCATTTACAGCCCTGCCGTCCTTGTGAATATTAGTGACCATGAGCAGTAGATTTAAAGCTGCTCTTTGAGGAAACGGCCTTAGGGTGGCAGCATTTCTAAGTTGCCAACTCTGCTTGCTAGGGAAACAGAACCTTGCTGCAAGTTGTGCTTTGAGGTTGCAGATTAGAGTGGAATGTGCCAGGACAAACCCCGATAAGTTTTAGCCTCCTTAATTCTTGTTTGTGTCTTTAAGTTGTAGTTTTTATCAGAGCAAATTTGATTGAAAAATGTCTTTTGTTCTAGGTGTACAGAATCTTGTTCATTTACACATATACATATATCTATGGATCTTTGGGTCCTTTTCCATGTCGGTTATTACAGAGTGTTGAGTAGACCACTCTTGGTATTCCATAGGTCTTTGGGGATTATATTTTTTATATGTATTAGTATATGTGTGTTAACCCCAATATCCTAATTTATCCATTCCTCACACCATTTCTTTGGCTTAACCATAAGTTGTCTTCTCATTCTGAGATTGTCTTTCTCTATGGAAATATGTTCATTTTTATGAATTTTCAGATAACATAAGGGATATCATAGGACATTTGTCTTTCGCATTCTGACTTACTTCACGTTGTGTGATTATCTCTAGGCTCATCTGTGGTGCTGCATATGCCATTCTTTTATTTTTTTCGTGACTGATATTCCATTCTGTCCATATACCACTTCTTCTCTGTCCATTCATCTGTTTATGGACCTTCTTTTGGCTTCCATGTCGTGGCTATTTCAATATTGCTGCAGTGCACATTTGCCTGCCTCTGTCTTTCCGATTCTGGTGGTCTTAGGTTATAGGCCCAAAAGGTGCCCTGCCGCATCATATGGTAGCTCAATTTTTACCTTTTAAAGCAGCTCCATTCAGTTTTCGTTAGTGCTGTTACCCATTACATCCCACCAGCAGCTAGAAGGTACACAGTTCTCTAAAACCCCTTCAGCATTTCTAGTTTGTAGACTGTTTGCTGATGGTCATTTGACTGGTGTGAGCTGAAACCTTTTTGGAGGTTGGATTTGTATGTGGCTAATAATTCCTTGTACTGAGCTTTAGGCATGTCCATTTTTTTGTTTTCCTTTTTTTTTTAAAGTGTGAGTACAACTTCCCTCTTCATGTTGACTTCTTGAAAGATTTGTCATGTGTTGAATTTTCTTGCCTATTCCCTACCCCAGGGCATTTTTTGAGGGCAGATGCCATTTACAGCCCTGAGTCCTTGTGACTATTAAGCAACCATTAGCACTGGGTTTAAAGCTGCTGTTGTGGGAAACACCCACTAGGCGGCAGCATCATTACGTTCTCAACTCTTGTTATTAGGGCACCAGAGTCTTCCTGGACGTAGTGTTCCGAGGTTGTAAATTAGAGGGGAATGTGCTGGGACAAGCCCCCAGAAGTTTATGTCTCCTTACTTCTGTTTGTTTTTTAATTTAATTTCTATTTCTTATCGGAGAATATTGGATTAGAGTGTTGTGATTGTCTGGCTGTACAGAATCTGCTCAATGATTCATACATATGTCTGTTCATGTTCGGATTCTGTTACCATGTGTCTTATTACAGAATGTTGAGTAGACCTCGCATGGTATTTGGTAGGTGTTTTGTCATTCTATATTTTATATGTATTGGTGATTATATAATTCATAGACTTTATATGTTATATGTTTCTATACATTTAACATACATTAGTATATGTATGTTAGCCCCATAATCCTAATTTATCCATCCTCCCACCTTTCATTTTGGTTAACCATTAGTTTCTTTTATAAGTCTGTGAGTGTCTTTTTCTGTGGAAATATGTCCATTTGTAGCAATCTTAGGATAACAGGTATAAATGATATCATAGGATATTTGTCATTCCCTTTTGACTTACTTAACCTGATATGATTATTTCTAGGCTCATCTGTAGTCCTGAAAACGGCATTTTTCATTTTTTTCCCGAGGCTACTATTCCATTTAGTCCGTATACCACTTCTTCTTTGTCCATTCATCTGTTTATGGACCTTTTTTTTTGCTTCCACGTCTTGGCTATTTCAGTAATGCTGCAGTGCACATTTGCCTGCCTCTGTCTTTCCGATTCTGGTGGTCTTAGGTTACAGGCCCAAAAGGTGCCCTGCCGCGTCATATGGTAGCTCAATTTTTACCTTTTAAAGCAGCTCCATTCAGTTTTCGTTAGTGCTCTTACCACTTTACATCCCACCAGCAGCTACAAGGTACACAGTTCTCTAAAATCCCTTCAGCATTTACAGTTTGTAGACTTTTTGCTGATGGTCATTTGACTGGTGTGAGCTGAAACCTTTTTGGAGGTTGGATTTGCATGTGACTAATAATTCCTTATACTGAGCTTTAGGCATGTGCTTTTTATTCGTTTCCTTTTTTTTTTTAAAGAGTGAGTACAACTTCCCTCTTCATATTGACTTCTTCAAAAACTTGTCAAAGAAAACTTGAATTTTCTTGCCTATTCCCTACCCCAGGGCATTTTTTGAGGGCAGGTGTCATTTACAGCCCTGCAGTCCTTGTGACTCTTAAGCAACCATTAGCACTGGGTTTAAAGCTGCTGTTGTGGGAAACAGCCACAAGGCGGCAGCATTATTACGTTCTCACCTCTTGTTACTAGGGCAACAGAGTCTTCCTGGAGGTAGTGTTCCGAGGTTGTAAATTAGAGAGGAGTGTGCTGGGATAAGCCCCCAGAAGTTTATGTCTCCTTACTTATGTTTGTTTTTTAAATTTAATTTCTCTTTCTTATCGGAGTAAATTCGATTAGAGTGTTGTGATTGTCTGGCTGTACAGAATGTGCTCAATGATTCATACATATGTCTGTTCATCTTCGGATTCTGTTACCATGTAATTTTTTACAGAATGTTGAGTAGACCTCCCTTGGTATTTGGCAGGTGTTTCGTGATTATATATTTTATATGTATTGGTGATTATATAATTCATAGAGTTTATATGTTATATGTTTATATACATTTAACATACATTAGTATATGTATGTTATCCCCATAGTCCTAATTTATCCATCCTCCCACCTTTCATTTTGGCGAACCATTCGTTCGTTTTATAAGTCTGTGAGTGTCTTTTTCTGTGGAAATATGTTCATTGGTAGAAATCTTAGGATAACATGTATAAATGATATCATAGGATATTTGTTATTCCCTTTTGAATAACTTAACCTAATATGATTATTTCTAGGCTCATCTGTAGTCCTGAAAACGGCACTGTTCATTTTTTTCTGAGGCTACTATTCCATTCGGTACGTATACCACTTCTTCTTTGTCCATTTATCTGATGATGGACATTTTGTTTGTATCCATGTCTTAGCTATTGTAAATACTGCTGCAATACACGATTTTCCATCCCGTGTCTTTTTGATTCTGGCTTTCACAAGTGAGAGGCCCAATAGTGGGCCTTCCGGATCATATGGTGACTCAATTTTTACCTTTAAACGCACTGCCATTCTGTTCCTATTATTGGCTGTTACCAGTTTACATCCCACTTAGACCGAGAGGTTACACTATTCTCCACAGCTTCTTCAACATCTATTGTTTGTTGACTTTTTGCTGATGGTCATTGTGACTGGTGTTAGGTGATACCTTTGTGTAGATTGGATTTGCATGCGTCTAATAATTCCTGATGTTTTGCATTTCTCAGTGTCCTTTTCATTTTTTTTAAGATTGAGCTAAACTTACAACTTCAAATTGCCTTCTTGAAAAATTTACCGCGTTTGGATTTTTATGGCCATTCCCTACCCCAGGACATTTTTTGAGGGCATGAGTCATTTACAGCCCTGCCGTCCTTGTGAATATTAGTGACCATGAGCAGTAGATTTAAAGCTGCTCTTTGAGGAAACGGCCTTAGGGTGGCAGCATTTCTAAGTTGCCAACTCTGCTTGCTAGGGAAACAGAACCTTGCTGCAAGTTGTGCTTTGAGGTTGCAGATTAGAGTGGAATGTGCCAGGACAAACCCCGATAAGTTTTAGCCTCCTTAATTCTTGTTTGTGTCTTTAAGTTGTAGTTTTTATCAGAGCAAATTTGATTGAAAAATGTCTTTTGTTCTAGGTGTACAGAATCTTGTTCATTTACACATATACATATATCTATGGATCTTTGGGTCCTTTTCCATGTCGGTTATTACAGAGTGTTGAGTAGACCACTCTTGGTATTCCATAGGTCTTTGGGGATTATATTTTTTATATGTATTAGTATATGTGTGTTAACCCCAATATCCTAATTTATCCATTCCTCACACCATTTCTTTGGCTTAACCATAAGTTGTCTTCTCATTCTGAGATTGTCTTTCTCTATGGAAATATGTTCATTTTTATGAATTTTCAGATAACATAAGGGATATCATAGGACATTTGTCTTTCGCATTCTGACTTACTTCACGTTGTGTGATTATCTCTAGGCTCATCTGTGGTGCTGCATATGCCATTCTTTTATTTTTTTCGTGACTGATATTCCATTCTGTCCATATACCACTTCTTCTCTGTCCATTCATCTGTTTATGGACCTTCTTTTGGCTTCCATGTCGTGGCTATTTCAATATTGCTGCAGTGCACATTTGCCTGCCTCTGTCTTTCCGATTCTGGTGGTCTTAGGTTATAGGCCCAAAAGGTGCCCTGCCGCATCATATGGTAGCTCAATTTTTACCTTTTAAAGCAGCTCCATTCAGTTTTCGTTAGTGCTGTTACCCATTACATCCCACCAGCAGCTAGAAGGTACACAGTTCTCTAAAACCCCTTCAGCATTTCTAGTTTGTAGACTGTTTGCTGATGGTCATTTGACTGGTGTGAGCTGAAACCTTTTTGGAGGTTGGATTTGTATGTGGCTAATAATTCCTTGTACTGAGCTTTAGGCATGTCCATTTTTTTGTTTTCCTTTTTTTTTTAAAGTGTGAGTACAACTTCCCTCTTCATGTTGACTTCTTGAAAGATTTGTCATGTGTTGAATTTTCTTGCCTATTCCCTACCCCAGGGCATTTTTTGAGGGCAGATGCCATTTACAGCCCTGAGTCCTTGTGACTATTAAGCAACCATTAGCACTGGGTTTAAAGCTGCTGTTGTGGGAAACACCCACTAGGCGGCAGCATCATTACGTTCTCAACTCTTGTTATTAGGGCACCAGAGTCTTCCTGGACGTAGTGTTCCGAGGTTGTAAATTAGAGGGGAATGTGCTGGGACAAGCCCCCAGAAGTTTATGTCTCCTTACTTCTGTTTGTTTTTTAATTTAATTTCTATTTCTTATCGGAGAATATTGGATTAGAGTGTTGTGATTGTCTGGCTGTACAGAATCTGCTCAATGATTCATACATATGTCTGTTCATGTTCGGATTCTGTTACCATGTGTCTTATTACAGAATGTTGAGTAGACCTCGCATGGTATTTGGTAGGTGTTTTGTCATTCTATATTTTATATGTATTGGTGATTATATAATTCATAGACTTTATATGTTATATGTTTCTATACATTTAACATACATTAGTATATGTATGTTAGCCCCATAATCCTAATTTATCCATCCTCCCACCTTTCATTTTGGTTAACCATTAGTTTCTTTTATAAGTCTGTGAGTGTCTTTTTCTGTGGAAATATGTCCATTTGTAGCAATCTTAGGATAACAGGTATAAATGATATCATAGGATATTTGTCATTCCCTTTTGACTTACTTAACCTGATATGATTATTTCTAGGCTCATCTGTAGTCCTGAAAACGGCATTTTTCATTTTTTTCCCGAGGCTACTATTCCATTTAGTCCGTATACCACTTCTTCTTTGTCCATTCATCTGTTTATGGACCTTTTTTTTTGCTTCCACGTCTTGGCTATTTCAGTAATGCTGCAGTGCACATTTGCCTGCCTCTGTCTTTCCGATTCTGGTGGTCTTAGGTTACAGGCCCAAAAGGTGCCCTGCCGCGTCATATGGTAGCTCAATTTTTACCTTTTAAAGCAGCTCCATTCAGTTTTCGTTAGTGCTCTTACCACTTTACATCCCACCAGCAGCTACAAGGTACACAGTTCTCTAAAATCCCTTCAGCATTTACAGTTTGTAGACTGTTTGCTGATGGTCATTTGACTGGTGTGAGCTGAAACCTTTTTGGAGGTTGGATTTGCATGTGACTAATAATTCCTTATACTGAGCTTTAGGCATGTGCTTTTTATTCGTTTCCTTTTTTTTTTTAAAGAGTGAGTACAACTTCCCTCTTCATATTGACTTCTTCAAAAACTTGTCAAAGAAAACTTGAATTTCCTTGCCTATTCCCTACCCCAGGGCATTTTTTGAGGGCAGGTGTCATTTACAGCCCTGCAGTCCTTGTGACTATTAAGCAACCATTAGCACTGGGTTTAAAGCTGCTGTTGTGGGAAACAGCCACAAGGCGGCAGCATTATTACGTTCTCACCTCTTGTTACTAGGGCAACAGAGTCTTCCTGGAGGTAGTGTTCCGAGGTTGTAAATTAGAGAGGAGTGTGCTGGGATAAGCCCCCAGAAGTTTATGTCTCCTTACTTATGTTTGTTTTTTAAATTTAATTTCTCTTTCTTATCGGAGTAAATTCGATTAGAGTGTTGTGATTGTCTGGCTGTACAGAATGTGCTCAATGATTCATACATATGTCTGTTCATCTTCGGATCCTGTTACCATGTAATTTTTTACAGAATGTTGAGTAGACCTCCCTTGGTATTTGGCAGGTGTTTCGTGATTATATATTTTATATGTATTGGTGATTATATAATTCATAGAGTTTATATGTTATATGTTTATATACATTTAACATACATTAGTATATGTATGTTATCCCCATAGTCCTAATTTATCCATCCTCCCACCTTTCATTTTGGCGAACCATTCGTTCGTTTTATAAGTCTGTGAGTGTCTTTTTCTGTGGAAATATGTTCATTGGTAGAAATCTTAGGATAACATGTATAAATGATATCATAGGATATTTGTTATTCCCTTTTGAATAACTTAACCTAATATGATTATTTCTAGGCTCATCTGTAGTCCTGAAAACGGCACTGTTCATTTTTTTCTGAGGCTACTATTCCATTCGGTACGTATACCACTTCTTCTTTGTCCATTTATCTGATGATGGACATTTTGTTTGTATCCATGTCTTAGCTATTGTAAATACTGCTGCAATACACGATTTTCCATCCCGTGTCTTTTTGATTCTGGCTTTCACAAGTGAGAGGCCCAATAGTGGGCCTTCCGGATCATATGGTGACTCAATTTTTACCTTTAAACGCACTGCCATTCTGTTCCTATTATTGGCTGTTACCAGTTTACATCCCACTTAGACCGAGAGGTTACACTATTCTCCACAGCTTCTTCAACATCTATTGTTTGTTGACTTTTTGCTGATGGTCATTGTGACTGGTGTTAGGTGATACCTTTGTGTAGATTGGATTTGCATGCGTCTAATAATTCCTGATGTTTTGCATTTCTCAGTGTCCTTTTCATTTTTTTTAAGATTGAGCTAAACTTACAACTTCAAATTGCCTTCTTGAAAAATTTACCGCGTTTGGATTTTTATGGCCATTCCCTACCCCAGGACATTTTTTGAGGGCATGAGTCATTTACAGCCCTGCCGTCCTTGTGAATATTAGTGACCATGAGCAGTAGATTTAAAGCTGCTCTTTGAGGAAACGGCCTTAGGGTGGCAGCATTTCTAAGTTGCCAACTCTGCTTGCTAGGGAAACAGAACCTTGCTGCAAGTTGTGCTTTGAGGTTGCAGATTAGAGTGGAATGTGCCAGGACAAACCCCGATAAGTTTTAGCCTCCTTAATTCTTGTTTGTGTCTTTAAGTTGTAGTTTTTATCAGAGCAAATTTGATTGAAAAATGTCTTTTGTTCTAGGTGTACAGAATCTTGTTCATTTACACATATACATATATCTATGGATCTTTGGGTCCTTTTCCATGTCGGTTATTACAGAGTGTTGAGTAGACCACTCTTGGTATTCCATAGGTCTTTGGGGATTATATTTTTTATATGTATTAGTATATGTGTGTTAACCCCAATATCCTAATTTATCCATTCCTCACACCATTTCTTTGGCTTAACCATAAGTTGTCTTCTCATTCTGAGATTGTCTTTCTCTATGGAAATATGTTCATTTTTATGAATTTTCAGATAACATAAGGGATATCATAGGACATTTGTCTTTCGCATTCTGACTTACTTCACGTTGTGTGATTATCTCTAGGCTCATCTGTGGTGCTGCATATGCCATTCTTTTATTTTTTTCGTGACTGATATTCCATTCTGTCCATATACCACTTCTTCTCTGTCCATTCATCTGTTTATGGACCTTCTTTTGGCTTCCATGTCGTGGCTATTTCAATATTGCTGCAGTGCACATTTGCCTGCCTCTGTCTTTCCGATTCTGGTGGTCTTAGGTTATAGGCCCAAAAGGTGCCCTGCCGCATCATATGGTAGCTCAATTTTTACCTTTTAAAGCAGCTCCATTCAGTTTTCGTTAGTGCTGTTACCCATTACATCCCACCAGCAGCTAGAAGGTACACAGTTCTCTAAAACCCCTTCAGCATTTCTAGTTTGTAGACTGTTTGCTGATGGTCATTTGACTGGTGTGAGCTGAAACCTTTTTGGAGGTTGGATTTGTATGTGGCTAATAATTCCTTGTACTGAGCTTTAGGCATGTCCATTTTTTTGTTTTCCTTTTTTTTTTAAAGTGTGAGTACAACTTCCCTCTTCATGTTGACTTCTTGAAAGATTTGTCATGTGTTGAATTTTCTTGCCTATTCCCTACCCCAGGGCATTTTTTGAGGGCAGATGCCATTTACAGCCCTGAGTCCTTGTGACTATTAAGCAACCATTAGCACTGGGTTTAAAGCTGCTGTTGTGGGAAACACCCACTAGGCGGCAGCATCATTACGTTCTCAACTCTTGTTATTAGGGCACCAGAGTCTTCCTGGACGTAGTGTTCCGAGGTTGTAAATTAGAGGGGAATGTGCTGGGACAAGCCCCCAGAAGTTTATGTCTCCTTACTTCTGTTTGTTTTTTAATTTAATTTCTCTTTCTTATCGGAGAATATTGGATTAGAGTGTTGTGATTGTCTGGCTGTACAGAATCTGCTCAATGATTCATACATATGTCTGTTCATGTTCGGATTCTGTTACCATGTGTCTTATTACAGAATGTTGAGTAGACCTCGCATGGTATTTGGTAGGTGTTTTGTCATTATATATTTTATATGTATTGGTGATTATATAATTCATAGAGTTTATATGTTATATGTTTCTATACATTTAACATACATTAGTATATGTATGTTATCCCCATAGTCCTAATTTATCCATCCTCCCACCTTTCATTTTGGCGAACCATTCGTTCGTTTTATAAGTCTGTGAGTGTCTTTTTCTGTGGAAATATGTTCATTGGTAGAAATCTTAGGATAACATGTATAAATGATATCATAGGATATTTGTTATTCCCTTTTGAATAACTTAACCTAATATGATTATTTCTAGGCTCATCTGTAGTCCTGAAAACGGCACTGTTCATTTTTTTCTGAGGCTACTATTCCATTCGGTACGTATACCACTTCTTCTTTGTCCATTTATCTGATGATGGACATTTTGTTTGTATCCATGTCTTAGCTATTGTAAATACTGCTGCAATACACGATTTTCCATCCCGTGTCTTTTTGATTCTGGCTTTCACAAGTGAGAGGCCCAATAGTGGGCCTTCCGGATCATATGGTGACTCAATTTTTACCTTTAAACGCACTGCCATTCTGTTCCTATTATTGGCTGTTACCAGTTTACATCCCACTTAGACCGAGAGGTTACACTATTCTCCACAGCTTCTTCAACATCTATTGTTTGTTGACTTTTTGCTGATGGTCATTGTGACTGGTGTTAGGTGATACCTTTGTGTAGATTGGATTTGCATGCGTCTAATAATTCCTGATGTTTTGCATTTCTCAGTGTCCTTTTCATTTTTTTTAAGATTGAGCTAAACTTACAACTTCAAATTGCCTTCTTGAAAAATTTACCGCGTTTGGATTTTTATGGCCATTCCCTACCCCAGGACATTTTTTGAGGGCATGAGTCATTTACAGCCCTGCCGTCCTTGTGAATATTAGTGACCATGAGCAGTAGATTTAAAGCTGCTCTTTGAGGAAACGGCCTTAGGGTGGCAGCATTTCTAAGTTGCCAACTCTGCTTGCTAGGGAAACAGAACCTTGCTGCAAGTTGTGCTTTGAGGTTGCAGATTAGAGTGGAATGTGCCAGGACAAACCCCGATAAGTTTTAGCCTCCTTAATTCTTGTTTGTGTCTTTAAGTTGTAGTTTTTATCAGAGCAAATTTGATTGAAAAATGTCTTTTGTTCTAGGTGTACAGAATCTTGTTCATTTACACATATACATATATCTATGGATCTTTGGGTCCTTTTCCATGTCGGTTATTACAGAGTGTTGAGTAGACCACTCTTGGTATTCCATAGGTCTTTGGGGATTATATTTTTTATATGTATTAGTATATGTGTGTTAACCCCAATATCCTAATTTATCCATTCCTCACACCATTTCTTTGGCTTAACCATAAGTTGTCTTCTCATTCTGAGATTGTCTTTCTCTATGGAAATATGTTCATTTTTATGAATTTTCAGATAACATAAGGGATATCATAGGACATTTGTCTTTCGCATTCTGACTTACTTCACGTTGTGTGATTATCTCTAGGCTCATCTGTGGTGCTGCATATGCCATTCTTTTATTTTTTTCGTGACTGATATTCCATTCTGTCCATATACCACTTCTTCTCTGTCCATTCATCTGTTTATGGACCTTCTTTTGGCTTCCATGTCGTGGCTATTTCAATATTGCTGCAGTGCACATTTGCCTGCCTCTGTCTTTCCGATTCTGGTGGTCTTAGGTTATAGGCCCAAAAGGTGCCCTGCCGCATCATATGGTAGCTCAATTTTTACCTTTTAAAGCAGCTCCATTCAGTTTTCGTTAGTGCTGTTACCCATTACATCCCACCAGCAGCTAGAAGGTACACAGTTCTCTAAAACCCCTTCAGCATTTCTAGTTTGTAGACTGTTTGCTGATGGTCATTTGACTGGTGTGAGCTGAAACCTTTTTGGAGGTTGGATTTGTATGTGGCTAATAATTCCTTGTACTGAGCTTTAGGCATGTCCATTTTTTTGTTTTCCTTTTTTTTTTAAAGTGTGAGTACAACTTCCCTCTTCATGTTGACTTCTTGAAAGATTTGTCATGTGTTGAATTTTCTTGCCTATTCCCTACCCCAGGGCATTTTTTGAGGGCAGATGCCATTTACAGCCCTGAGTCCTTGTGACTATTAAGCAACCATTAGCACTGGGTTTAAAGCTGCTGTTGTGGGAAACACCCACTAGGCGGCAGCATCATTACGTTCTCAACTCTTGTTATTAGGGCACCAGAGTCTTCCTGGACGTAGTGTTCCGAGGTTGTAAATTAGAGGGGAATGTGCTGGGACAAGCCCCCAGAAGTTTATGTCTCCTTACTTCTGTTTGTTTTTTAATTTAATTTCTCTTTCTTATCGGAGAATATTGGATTAGAGTGTTGTGATTGTCTGGCTGTACAGAATCTGCTCAATGATTCATACATATGTCTGTTCATGTTCGGATTCTGTTACCATGTGTCTTATTACAGAATGTTGAGTAGACCTCGCATGGTATTTGGTAGGTGTTTTGTCATTCTATATTTTATATGTATTGGTGATTATATAATTCATAGACTTTATATGTTATATGTTTCTATACATTTAACATACATTAGTATATGTATGTTAGCCCCATAATCCTAATTTATCCATCCTCCCACCTTTCATTTTGGTTAACCATTAGTTTCTTTTATAAGTCTGTGAGTGTCTTTTTCTGTGGAAATATGTCCATTTGTAGCAATCTTAGGATAACAGGTATAAATGATATCATAGGATATTTGTCATTCCCTTTTGACTTACTTAACCTGATATGATTATTTCTAGGCTCATCTGTAGTCCTGAAAACGGCATTTTTCATTTTTTTCCCGAGGCTACTATTCCATTTAGTCCGTATACCACTTCTTCTTTGTCCATTCATCTGTTTATGGACCTTTTTTTTTGCTTCCACGTCTTGGCTATTTCAGTAATGCTGCAGTGCACATTTGCCTGCCTCTGTCTTTCCGATTCTGGTGGTCTTAGGTTACAGGCCCAAAAGGTGCCCTGCCGCGTCATATGGTAGCTCAATTTTTACCTTTTAAAGCAGCTCCATTCAGTTTTCGTTAGTGCTCTTACCACTTTACATCCCACCAGCAGCTACAAGGTACACAGTTCTCTAAAATCCCTTCAGCATTTACAGTTTGTAGACTTTTTGCTGATGGTCATTTGACTGGTGTGAGCTGAAACCTTTTTGGAGGTTGGATTTGCATGTGACTAATAATTCCTTATACTGAGCTTTAGGCATGTGCTTTTTATTCGTTTCCTTTTTTTTTTTAAAGAGTGAGTACAACTTCCCTCTTCATATTGACTTCTTCAAAAACTTGTCAAAGAAAACTTGAATTTTCTTGCCTATTCCCTACCCCAGGGCATTTTTTGAGGGCAGGTGTCATTTACAGCCCTGCAGTCCTTGTGACTCTTAAGCAACCATTAGCACTGGGTTTAAAGCTGCTGTTGTGGGAAACAGCCACAAGGCGGCAGCATTATTACGTTCTCACCTCTTGTTACTAGGGCAACAGAGTCTTCCTGGAGGTAGTGTTCCGAGGTTGTAAATTAGAGAGGAGTGTGCTGGGATAAGCCCCCAGAAGTTTATGTCTCCTTACTTATGTTTGTTTTTTAAATTTAATTTCTCTTTCTTATCGGAGTAAATTCGATTAGAGTGTTGTGATTGTCTGGCTGTACAGAATGTGCTCAATGATTCATACATATGTCTGTTCATCTTCGGATCCTGTTACCATGTAATTTTTTACAGAATGTTGAGTAGACCTCCCTTGGTATTTGGCAGGTGTTTCGTGATTATATATTTTATATGTATTGGTGATTATATAATTCATAGAGTTTATATGTTATATGTTTATATACATTTAACATACATTAGTATATGTATGTTATCCCCATAGTCCTAATTTATCCATCCTCCCACCTTTCATTTTGGCGAACCATTCGTTCGTTTTATAAGTCTGTGAGTGTCTTTTTCTGTGGAAATATGTTCATTGGTAGAAATCTTAGGATAACATGTATAAATGATATCATAGGATATTTGTTATTCCCTTTTGAATAACTTAACCTAATATGATTATTTCTAGGCTCATCTGTAGTCCTGAAAACGGCACTGTTCATTTTTTTCTGAGGCTACTATTCCATTCGGTACGTATACCACTTCTTCTTTGTCCATTTATCTGATGATGGACATTTTGTTTGTATCCATGTCTTAGCTATTGTAAATACTGCTGCAATACACGATTTTCCATCCCGTGTCTTTTTGATTCTGGCTTTCACAAGTGAGAGGCCCAATAGTGGGCCTTCCGGATCATATGGTGACTCAATTTTTACCTTTAAACGCACTGCCATTCTGTTCCTATTATTGGCTGTTACCAGTTTACATCCCACTTAGACCGAGAGGTTACACTATTCTCCACAGCTTCTTCAACATCTATTGTTTGTTGACTTTTTGCTGATGGTCATTGCGACTGGTGTTAGGTGATACCTTTGTGTAGATTGGATTTGCATGCGTCTAATAATTCCTGATGTTTTGCATTTCTCAGTGTCCTTTTCATTTTTTTTAAGATTGAGCTAAACTTACAACTTCAAATTGCCTTCTTGAAAAATTTACCGCGTTTGGATTTTTATGGCCATTCCCTACCCCAGGACATTTTTTGAGGGCATGAGTCATTTACAGCCCTGCCGTCCTTGTGAATATTAGTGACCATGAGCAGTAGATTTAAAGCTGCTCTTTGAGGAAACGGCCTTAGGGTGGCAGCATTTCTAAGTTGCCAACTCTGCTTGCTAGGGAAACAGAACCTTGCTGCAAGTTGTGCTTTGAGGTTGCAGATTAGAGTGGAATGTGCCAGGACAAACCCCGATAAGTTTTAGCCTCCTTAATTCTTGTTTGTGTCTTTAAGTTGTAGTTTTTATCAGAGCAAATTTGATTGAAAAATGTCTTTTGTTCTAGGTGTACAGAATCTTGTTCATTTACACATATACATATATCTATGGATCTTTGGGTCCTTTTCCATGTCGGTTATTACAGAGTGTTGAGTAGACCACTCTTGGTATTCCATAGGTCTTTGGGGATTATATTTTTTATATGTATTAGTATATGTGTGTTAACCCCAATATCCTAATTTATCCATTCCTCACACCATTTCTTTGGCTTAACCATAAGTTGTCTTCTCATTCTGAGATTGTCTTTCTCTATGGAAATATGTTCATTTTTATGAATTTTCAGATAACATAAGGGATATCATAGGACATTTGTCTTTCGCATTCTGACTTACTTCACGTTGTGTGATTATCTCTAGGCTCATCTGTGGTGCTGCATATGCCATTCTTTTATTTTTTTCGTGACTGATATTCCATTCTGTCCATATACCACTTCTTCTCTGTCCATTCATCTGTTTATGGACCTTCTTTTGGCTTCCATGTCGTGGCTATTTCAATATTGCTGCAGTGCACATTTGCCTGCCTCTGTCTTTCCGATTCTGGTGGTCTTAGGTTATAGGCCCAAAAGGTGCCCTGCCGCATCATATGGTAGCTCAATTTTTACCTTTTAAAGCAGCTCCATTCAGTTTTCGTTAGTGCTGTTACCCATTACATCCCACCAGCAGCTAGAAGGTACACAGTTCTCTAAAACCCCTTCAGCATTTCTAGTTTGTAGACTGTTTGCTGATGGTCATTTGACTGGTGTGAGCTGAAACCTTTTTGGAGGTTGGATTTGTATGTGGCTAATAATTCCTTGTACTGAGCTTTAGGCATGTCCATTTTTTTGTTTTCCTTTTTTTTTTAAAGTGTGAGTACAACTTCCCTCTTCATGTTGACTTCTTGAAAGATTTGTCATGTGTTGAATTTTCTTGCCTATTCCCTACCCCAGGGCATTTTTTGAGGGCAGATGCCATTTACAGCCCTGAGTCCTTGTGACTATTAAGCAACCATTAGCACTGGGTTTAAAGCTGCTGTTGTGGGAAACACCCACTAGGCGGCAGCATCATTACGTTCTCAACTCTTGTTATTAGGGCACCAGAGTCTTCCTGGACGTAGTGTTCCGAGGTTGTAAATTAGAGGGGAATGTGCTGGGACAAGCCCCCAGAAGTTTATGTCTCCTTACTTCTGTTTGTTTTTTAATTTAATTTCTATTTCTTATCGGAGAATATTGGATTAGAGTGTTGTGATTGTCTGGCTGTACAGAATCTGCTCAATGATTCATACATATGTCTGTTCATGTTCGGATTCTGTTACCATGTGTCTTATTACAGAATGTTGAGTAGACCTCGCATGGTATTTGGTAGGTGTTTTGTCATTCTATATTTTATATGTATTGGTGATTATATAATTCATAGACTTTATATGTTATATGTTTCTATACATTTAACATACATTAGTATATGTATGTTAGCCCCATAATCCTAATTTATCCATCCTCCCACCTTTCATTTTGGTTAACCATTAGTTTCTTTTATAAGTCTGTGAGTGTCTTTTTCTGTGGAAATATGTCCATTTGTAGCAATCTTAGGATAACAGGTATAAATGATATCATAGGATATTTGTCATTCCCTTTTGACTTACTTAACCTGATATGATTATTTCTAGGCTCATCTGTAGTCCTGAAAACGGCATTTTTCATTTTTTTCCCGAGGCTACTATTCCATTTAGTCCGTATACCACTTCTTCTTTGTCCATTCATCTGTTTATGGACCTTTTTTTTTGCTTCCACGTCTTGGCTATTTCAGTAATGCTGCAGTGCACATTTGCCTGCCTCTGTCTTTCCGATTCTGGTGGTCTTAGGTTACAGGCCCAAAAGGTGCCCTGCCGCGTCATATGGTAGCTCAATTTTTACCTTTTAAAGCAGCTCCATTCAGTTTTCGTTAGTGCTCTTACCACTTTACATCCCACCAGCAGCTACAAGGTACACAGTTCTCTAAAATCCCTTCAGCATTTACAGTTTGTAGACTGTTTGCTGATGGTCATTTGACTGGTGTGAGCTGAAACCTTTTTGGAGGTTGGATTTGCATGTGACTAATAATTCCTTATACTGAGCTTTAGGCATGTGCTTTTTATTCTTTTCCTTTTTTTTTTTAAAGAGTGAGTACAACTTCCCTCTTCATATTGACTTCTTCAAAAACTTGTCAAAGAAAACTTGAATTTCCTTGCCTATTCCCTACCCCAGGGCATTTTTTGAGGGCAGGTGTCATTTACAGCCCTGCAGTCCTTGTGACTATTAAGCAACCATTAGCACTGGGTTTAAAGCTGCTGTTGTGGGAAACAGCCACAAGGCGGCAGCATTATTACGTTCTCACCTCTTGTTACTAGGGCAACAGAGTCTTCCTGGAGGTAGTGTTCCGAGGTTGTAAATTAGAGAGGAGTGTGCTGGGATAAGCCCCCAGAAGTTTATGTCTCCTTACTTATGTTTGTTTTTTAAATTTAATTTCTCTTTCTTATCGGAGTAAATTCGATTAGAGTGTTGTGATTGTCTGGCTGTACAGAATGTGCTCAATGATTCATACATATGTCTGTTCATCTTCGGATCCTGTTACCATGTAATTTTTTACAGAATGTTGAGTAGACCTCCCTTGGTATTTGGCAGGTGTTTCGTGATTATATATTTTATATGTATTGGTGATTATATAATTCATAGAGTTTATATGTTATATGTTTATATACATTTAACATACATTAGTATATGTATGTTATCCCCATAGTCCTAATTTATCCATCCTCCCACCTTTCATTTTGGCGAACCATTCGTTCGTTTTATAAGTCTGTGAGTGTCTTTTTCTGTGGAAATATGTTCATTGGTAGAAATCTTAGGATAACATGTATAAATGATATCATAGGATATTTGTTATTCCCTTTTGAATAACTTAACCTAATATGATTATTTCTAGGCTCATCTGTAGTCCTGAAAACGGCACTGTTCATTTTTTTCTGAGGCTACTATTCCATTCGGTACGTATACCACTTCTTCTTTGTCCATTTATCTGATGATGGACATTTTGTTTGTATCCATGTCTTAGCTATTGTAAATACTGCTGCAATACACGATTTTCCATCCCGTGTCTTTTTGATTCTGGCTTTCACAAGTGAGAGGCCCAATAGTGGGCCTTCCGGATCATATGGTGACTCAATTTTTACCTTTAAACGCACTGCCATTCTGTTCCTATTATTGGCTGTTACCAGTTTACATCCCACTTAGACCGAGAGGTTACACTATTCTCCACAGCTTCTTCAACATCTATTGTTTGTTGACTTTTTGCTGATGGTCATTGTGACTGGTGTTAGGTGATACCTTTGTGTAGATTGGATTTGCATGCGTCTAATAATTCCTGATGTTTTGCATTTCTCAGTGTCCTTTTCATTTTTTTTAAGATTGAGCTAAACTTACAACTTCAAATTGCCTTCTTGAAAAATTTACCGCGTTTGGATTTTTATGGCCATTCCCTACCCCAGGACATTTTTTGAGGGCATGAGTCATTTACAGCCCTGCCGTCCTTGTGAATATTAGTGACCATGAGCAGTAGATTTAAAGCTGCTCTTTGAGGAAACGGCCTTAGGGTGGCAGCATTTCTAAGTTGCCAACTCTGCTTGCTAGGGAAACAGAACCTTGCTGCAAGTTGTGCTTTGAGGTTGCAGATTAGAGTGGAATGTGCCAGGACAAACCCCGATAAGTTTTAGCCTCCTTAATTCTTGTTTGTGTCTTTAAGTTGTAGTTTTTATCAGAGCAAATTTGATTGAAAAATGTCTTTTGTTCTAGGTGTACAGAATCTTGTTCATTTACACATATACATATATCTATGGATCTTTGGGTCCTTTTCCATGTCGGTTATTACAGAGTGTTGAGTAGACCACTCTTGGTATTCCATAGGTCTTTGGGGATTATATTTTTTATATGTATTAGTATATGTGTGTTAACCCCAATATCCTAATTTATCCATTCCTCACACCATTTCTTTGGCTTAACCATAAGTTGTCTTCTCATTCTGAGATTGTCTTTCTCTATGGAAATATGTTCATTTTTATGAATTTTCAGATAACATAAGGGATATCATAGGACATTTGTCTTTCGCATTCTGACTTACTTCACGTTGTGTGATTATCTCTAGGCTCATCTGTGGTGCTGCATATGCCATTCTTTTATTTTTTTCGTGACTGATATTCCATTCTGTCCATATACCACTTCTTCTCTGTCCATTCATCTGTTTATGGACCTTCTTTTGGCTTCCATGTCGTGGCTATTTCAATATTGCTGCAGTGCACATTTGCCTGCCTCTGTCTTTCCGATTCTGGTGGTCTTAGGTTATAGGCCCAAAAGGTGCCCTGCCGCATCATATGGTAGCTCAATTTTTACCTTTTAAAGCAGCTCCATTCAGTTTTCGTTAGTGCTGTTACCCATTACATCCCACCAGCAGCTAGAAGGTACACAGTTCTCTAAAACCCCTTCAGCATTTCTAGTTTGTAGACTGTTTGCTGATGGTCATTTGACTGGTGTGAGCTGAAACCTTTTTGGAGGTTGGATTTGTATGTGGCTAATAATTCCTTGTACTGAGCTTTAGGCATGTCCATTTTTTTGTTTTCCTTTTTTTTTTAAAGTGTGAGTACAACTTCCCTCTTCATGTTGACTTCTTGAAAGATTTGTCATGTGTTGAATTTTCTTGCCTATTCCCTACCCCAGGGCATTTTTTGAGGGCAGATGCCATTTACAGCCCTGAGTCCTTGTGACTATTAAGCAACCATTAGCACTGGGTTTAAAGCTGCTGTTGTGGGAAACACCCACTAGGCGGCAGCATCATTACGTTCTCAACTCTTGTTATTAGGGCACCAGAGTCTTCCTGGACGTAGTGTTCCGAGGTTGTAAATTAGAGGGGAATGTGCTGGGACAAGCCCCCAGAAGTTTATGTCTCCTTACTTCTGTTTGTTTTTTAATTTAATTTCTCTTTCTTATCGGAGAATATTGGATTAGAGTGTTGTGATTGTCTGGCTGTACAGAATCTGCTCAATGATTCATACATATGTCTGTTCATGTTCGGATTCTGTTACCATGTGTCTTATTACAGAATGTTGAGTAGACCTCGCATGGTATTTGGTAGGTGTTTTGTCATTATATATTTTATATGTATTGGTGATTATATAATTCATAGAGTTTATATGTTATATGTTTCTATACATTTAACATACATTAGTATATGTATGTTATCCCCATAGTCCTAATTTATCCATCCTCCCACCTTTCATTTTGGCGAACCATTCGTTCGTTTTATAAGTCTGTGAGTGTCTTTTTCTGTGGAAATATGTTCATTGGTAGAAATCTTAGGATAACATGTATAAATGATATCATAGGATATTTGTTATTCCCTTTTGAATAACTTAACCTAATATGATTATTTCTAGGCTCATCTGTAGTCCTGAAAACGGCACTGTTCATTTTTTTCTGAGGCTACTATTCCATTCGGTACGTATACCACTTCTTCTTTGTCCATTTATCTGATGATGGACATTTTGTTTGTATCCATGTCTTAGCTATTGTAAATACTGCTGCAATACACGATTTTCCATCCCGTGTCTTTTTGATTCTGGCTTTCACAAGTGAGAGGCCCAATAGTGGGCCTTCCGGATCATATGGTGACTCAATTTTTACCTTTAAACGCACTGCCATTCTGTTCCTATTATTGGCTGTTACCAGTTTACATCCCACTTAGACCGAGAGGTTACACTATTCTCCACAGCTTCTTCAACATCTATTGTTTGTTGACTTTTTGCTGATGGTCATTGTGACTGGTGTTAGGTGATACCTTTGTGTAGATTGGATTTGCATGCGTCTAATAATTCCTGATGTTTTGCATTTCTCAGTGTCCTTTTCATTTTTTTTAAGATTGAGCTAAACTTACAACTTCAAATTGCCTTCTTGAAAAATTTACCGCGTTTGGATTTTTATGGCCATTCCCTACCCCAGGACATTTTTTGAGGGCATGAGTCATTTACAGCCCTGCCGTCCTTGTGAATATTAGTGACCATGAGCAGTAGATTTAAAGCTGCTCTTTGAGGAAACGGCCTTAGGGTGGCAGCATTTCTAAGTTGCCAACTCTGCTTGCTAGGGAAACAGAACCTTGCTGCAAGTTGTGCTTTGAGGTTGCAGATTAGAGTGGAATGTGCCAGGACAAACCCCGATAAGTTTTAGCCTCCTTAATTCTTGTTTGTGTCTTTAAGTTGTAGTTTTTATCAGAGCAAATTTGATTGAAAAATGTCTTTTGTTCTAGGTGTACAGAATCTTGTTCATTTACACATATACATATATCTATGGATCTTTGGGTCCTTTTCCATGTCGGTTATTACAGAGTGTTGAGTAGACCACTCTTGGTATTCCATAGGTCTTTGGGGATTATATTTTTTATATGTATTAGTATATGTGTGTTAACCCCAATATCCTAATTTATCCATTCCTCACACCATTTCTTTGGCTTAACCATAAGTTGTCTTCTCATTCTGAGATTGTCTTTCTCTATGGAAATATGTTCATTTTTATGAATTTTCAGATAACATAAGGGATATCATAGGACATTTGTCTTTCGCATTCTGACTTACTTCACGTTGTGTGATTATCTCTAGGCTCATCTGTGGTGCTGCATATGCCATTCTTTTATTTTTTTCGTGACTGATGTTCCATTCTGTCCATATACCACTTCTTCTCTGTCCATTCATCTGTTTATGGACCTTTTTTGGCTTCCATGTCGTGGCTATTTCAATATTGCTGCAGTGCACATTTGCCTGCCTCTGTCTTTCCGATTCTGGTGGTCTTAGGTTATAGGCCCAAAAGGTGCCCTGCCGCATCATATGGTAGCTCAATTTTTACCTTTTAAAGCAGCTCCATTCAGTTTTCGTTAGTGCTGTTACCCATTACATCCCACCAGCAGCTAGAAGGTACACAGTTCTCTAAAACCCCTTCAGCATTTCTAGTTTGTAGACTGTTTGCTGATGGTCATTTGACTGGTGTGAGCTGAAACCTTTTTGGAGGTTGGATTTGTATGTGGCTAATAATTCCTTGTACTGAGCTTTAGGCATGTCCATTTTTTTGTTTTCCTTTTTTTTTTAAAGTGTGAGTACAACTTCCCTCTTCATGTTGACTTCTTGAAAGATTTGTCATGTGTTGAATTTTCTTGCCTATTCCCTACCCCAGGGCATTTTTTGAGGGCAGATGCCATTTACAGCCCTGAGTCCTTGTGACTATTAAGCAACCATTAGCACTGGGTTTAAAGCTGCTGTTGTGGGAAACACCCACTAGGCGGCAGCATCATTACGTTCTCAACTCTTGTTATTAGGGCACCAGAGTCTTCCTGGACGTAGTGTTCCGAGGTTGTAAATTAGAGGGGAATGTGCTGGGACAAGCCCCCAGAAGTTTATGTCTCCTTACTTCTGTTTGTTTTTTAATTTAATTTCTATTTCTTATCGGAGAATATTGGATTAGAGTGTTGTGATTGTCTGGCTGTACAGAATCTGCTCAATGATTCATACATATGTCTGTTCATGTTCGGATTCTGTTACCATGTGTCTTATTACAGAATGTTGAGTAGACCTCGCATGGTATTTGGTAGGTGTTTTGTCATTCTATATTTTATATGTATTGGTGATTATATAATTCATAGACTTTATATGTTATATGTTTCTATACATTTAACATACATTAGTATATGTATGTTAGCCCCATAATCCTAATTTATCCATCCTCCCACCTTTCATTTTGGTTAACCATTAGTTTCTTTTATAAGTCTGTGAGTGTCTTTTTCTGTGGAAATATGTCCATTTGTAGCAATCTTAGGATAACAGGTATAAATGATATCATAGGATATTTGTCATTCCCTTTTGACTTACTTAACCTGATATGATTATTTCTAGGCTCATCTGTAGTCCTGAAAACGGCATTTTTCATTTTTTTCCCGAGGCTACTATTCCATTTAGTCCGTATACCACTTCTTCTTTGTCCATTCATCTGTTTATGGACCTTTTTTTTTGCTTCCACGTCTTGGCTATTTCAGTAATGCTGCAGTGCACATTTGCCTGCCTCTGTCTTTCCGATTCTGGTGGTCTTAGGTTACAGGCCCAAAAGGTGCCCTGCCGCGTCATATGGTAGCTCAATTTTTACCTTTTAAAGCAGCTCCATTCAGTTTTCGTTAGTGCTCTTACCACTTTACATCCCACCAGCAGCTACAAGGTACACAGTTCTCTAAAATCCCTTCAGCATTTACAGTTTGTAGACTGTTTGCTGATGGTCATTTGACTGGTGTGAGCTGAAACCTTTTTGGAGGTTGGATTTGCATGTGACTAATAATTCCTTATACTGAGCTTTAGGCATGTGCTTTTTATTCTTTTCCTTTTTTTTTTTAAAGAGTGAGTACAACTTCCCTCTTCATATTGACTTCTTCAAAAACTTGTCAAAGAAAACTTGAATTTCCTTGCCTATTCCCTACCCCAGGGCATTTTTTGAGGGCAGGTGTCATTTACAGCCCTGCAGTCCTTGTGACTATTAAGCAACCATTAGCACTGGGTTTAAAGCTGCTGTTGTGGGAAACAGCCACAAGGCGGCAGCATTATTACGTTCTCACCTCTTGTTACTAGGGCAACAGAGTCTTCCTGGAGGTAGTGTTCCGAGGTTGTAAATTAGAGAGGAGTGTGCTGGGATAAGCCCCCAGAAGTTTATGTCTCCTTACTTATGTTTGTTTTTTAAATTTAATTTCTCTTTCTTATCGGAGTAAATTCGATTAGAGTGTTGTGATTGTCTGGCTGTACAGAATGTGCTCAATGATTCATACATATGTCTGTTCATCTTCGGATCCTGTTACCATGTAATTTTTTACAGAATGTTGAGTAGACCTCCCTTGGTATTTGGCAGGTGTTTCGTGATTATATATTTTATATGTATTGGTGATTATATAATTCATAGAGTTTATATGTTATATGTTTATATACATTTAACATACATTAGTATATGTATGTTATCCCCATAGTCCTAATTTATCCATCCTCCCACCTTTCATTTTGGCGAACCATTCGTTCGTTTTATAAGTCTGTGAGTGTCTTTTTCTGTGGAAATATGTTCATTGGTAGAAATCTTAGGATAACATGTATAAATGATATCATAGGATATTTGTTATTCCCTTTTGAATAACTTAACCTAATATGATTATTTCTAGGCTCATCTGTAGTCCTGAAAACGGCACTGTTCATTTTTTTCTGAGGCTACTATTCCATTCGGTACGTATACCACTTCTTCTTTGTCCATTTATCTGATGATGGACATTTTGTTTGTATCCATGTCTTAGCTATTGTAAATACTGCTGCAATACACGATTTTCCATCCCGTGTCTTTTTGATTCTGGCTTTCACAAGTGAGAGGCCCAATAGTGGGCCTTCCGGATCATATGGTGACTCAATTTTTACCTTTAAACGCACTGCCATTCTGTTCCTATTATTGGCTGTTACCAGTTTACATCCCACTTAGACCGAGAGGTTACACTATTCTCCACAGCTTCTTCAACATCTATTGTTTGTTGACTTTTTGCTGATGGTCATTGTGACTGGTGTTAGGTGATACCTTTGTGTAGATTGGATTTGCATGCGTCTAATAATTCCTGATGTTTTGCATTTCTCAGTGTCCTTTTCATTTTTTTTAAGATTGAGCTAAACTTACAACTTCAAATTGCCTTCTTGAAAAATTTACCGCGTTTGGATTTTTATGGCCATTCCCTACCCCAGGACATTTTTTGAGGGCATGAGTCATTTACAGCCCTGCCGTCCTTGTGAATATTAGTGACCATGAGCAGTAGATTTAAAGCTGCTCTTTGAGGAAACGGCCTTAGGGTGGCAGCATTTCTAAGTTGCCAACTCTGCTTGCTAGGGAAACAGAACCTTGCTGCAAGTTGTGCTTTGAGGTTGCAGATTAGAGTGGAATGTGCCAGGACAAACCCCGATAAGTTTTAGCCTCCTTAATTCTTGTTTGTGTCTTTAAGTTGTAGTTTTTATCAGAGCAAATTTGATTGAAAAATGTCTTTTGTTCTAGGTGTACAGAATCTTGTTCATTTACACATATACATATATCTATGGATCTTTGGGTCCTTTTCCATGTCGGTTATTACAGAGTGTTGAGTAGACCACTCTTGGTATTCCATAGGTCTTTGGGGATTATATTTTTTATATGTATTAGTATATGTGTGTTAACCCCAATATCCTAATTTATCCATTCCTCACACCATTTCTTTGGCTTAACCATAAGTTGTCTTCTCATTCTGAGATTGTCTTTCTCTATGGAAATATGTTCATTTTTATGAATTTTCAGATAACATAAGGGATATCATAGGACATTTGTCTTTCGCATTCTGACTTACTTCACGTTGTGTGATTATCTCTAGGCTCATCTGTGGTGCTGCATATGCCATTCTTTTATTTTTTTCGTGACTGATGTTCCATTCTGTCCATATACCACTTCTTCTCTGTCCATTCATCTGTTTATGGACCTTCTTTTGGCTTCCATGTCGTGGCTATTTCAATATTGCTGCAGTGCACATTTGCCTGCCTCTGTCTTTCCGATTCTGGTGGTCTTAGGTTATAGGCCCAAAAGGTGCCCTGCCGCATCATATGGTAGCTCAATTTTTACCTTTTAAAGCAGCTCCATTCAGTTTTCGTTAGTGCTGTTACCCATTACATCCCACCAGCAGCTAGAAGGTACACAGTTCTCTAAAACCCCTTCAGCATTTCTAGTTTGTAGACTGTTTGCTGATGGTCATTTGACTGGTGTGAGCTGAAACCTTTTTGGAGGTTGGATTTGTATGTGGCTAATAATTCCTTGTACTGAGCTTTAGGCATGTCCATTTTTTTGTTTTCCTTTTTTTTTTAAAGTGTGAGTACAACTTCCCTCTTCATGTTGACTTCTTGAAAGATTTGTCATGTGTTGAATTTTCTTGCCTATTCCCTACCCCAGGGCATTTTTTGAGGGCAGATGCCATTTACAGCCCTGAGTCCTTGTGACTATTAAGCAACCATTAGCACTGGGTTTAAAGCTGCTGTTGTGGGAAACACCCACTAGGCGGCAGCATCATTACGTTCTCAACTCTTGTTATTAGGGCACCAGAGTCTTCCTGGACGTAGTGTTCCGAGGTTGTAAATTAGAGGGGAATGTGCTGGGACAAGCCCCCAGAAGTTTATGTCTCCTTACTTCTGTTTGTTTTTTAATTTAATTTCTCTTTCTTATCGGAGAATATTGGATTAGAGTGTTGTGATTGTCTGGCTGTACAGAATCTGCTCAATGATTCATACATATGTCTGTTCATGTTCGGATTCTGTTACCATGTGTCTTATTACAGAATGTTGAGTAGACCTCGCATGGTATTTGGTAGGTGTTTTGTCATTATATATTTTATATGTATTGGTGATTATATAATTCATAGAGTTTATATGTTATATGTTTCTATACATTTAACATACATTAGTATATGTATGTTATCCCCATAGTCCTAATTTATCCATCCTCCCACCTTTCATTTTGGCGAACCATTCGTTCGTTTTATAAGTCTGTGAGTGTCTTTTTCTGTGGAAATATGTTCATTGGTAGAAATCTTAGGATAACATGTATAAATGATATCATAGGATATTTGTTATTCCCTTTTGAATAACTTAACCTAATATGATTATTTCTAGGCTCATCTGTAGTCCTGAAAACGGCACTGTTCATTTTTTTCTGAGGCTACTATTCCATTCGGTACGTATACCACTTCTTCTTTGTCCATTTATCTGATGATGGACATTTTGTTTGTATCCATGTCTTAGCTATTGTAAATACTGCTGCAATACACGATTTTCCATCCCGTGTCTTTTTGATTCTGGCTTTCACAAGTGAGAGGCCCAATAGTGGGCCTTCCGGATCATATGGTGACTCAATTTTTACCTTTAAACGCACTGCCATTCTGTTCCTATTATTGGCTGTTACCAGTTTACATCCCACTTAGACCGAGAGGTTACACTATTCTCCACAGCTTCTTCAACATCTATTGTTTGTTGACTTTTTGCTGATGGTCATTGTGACTGGTGTTAGGTGATACCTTTGTGTAGATTGGATTTGCATGCGTCTAATAATTCCTGATGTTTTGCATTTCTCAGTGTCCTTTTCATTTTTTTTAAGATTGAGCTAAACTTACAACTTCAAATTGCCTTCTTGAAAAATTTACCGCGTTTGGATTTTTATGGCCATTCCCTACCCCAGGACATTTTTTGAGGGCATGAGTCATTTACAGCCCTGCCGTCCTTGTGAATATTAGTGACCATGAGCAGTAGATTTAAAGCTGCTCTTTGAGGAAACGGCCTTAGGGTGGCAGCATTTCTAAGTTGCCAACTCTGCTTGCTAGGGAAACAGAACCTTGCTGCAAGTTGTGCTTTGAGGTTGCAGATTAGAGTGGAATGTGCCAGGACAAACCCCGATAAGTTTTAGCCTCCTTAATTCTTGTTTGTGTCTTTAAGTTGTAGTTTTTATCAGAGCAAATTTGATTGAAAAATGTCTTTTGTTCTAGGTGTACAGAATCTTGTTCATTTACACATATACATATATCTATGGATCTTTGGGTCCTTTTCCATGTCGGTTATTACAGAGTGTTGAGTAGACCACTCTTGGTATTCCATAGGTCTTTGGGGATTATATTTTTTATATGTATTAGTATATGTGTGTTAACCCCAATATCCTAATTTATCCATTCCTCACACCATTTCTTTGGCTTAACCATAAGTTGTCTTCTCATTCTGAGATTGTCTTTCTCTATGGAAATATGTTCATTTTTATGAATTTTCAGATAACATAAGGGATATCATAGGACATTTGTCTTTCGCATTCTGACTTACTTCACGTTGTGTGATTATCTCTAGGCTCATCTGTGGTGCTGCATATGCCATTCTTTTATTTTTTTCGTGACTGATATTCCATTCTGTCCATATACCACTTCTTCTCTGTCCATTCATCTGTTTATGGACCTTCTTTTGGCTTCCATGTCGTGGCTATTTCAATATTGCTGCAGTGCACATTTGCCTGCCTCTGTCTTTCCGATTCTGGTGGTCTTAGGTTATAGGCCCAAAAGGTGCCCTGCCGCATCATATGGTAGCTCAATTTTTACCTTTTAAAGCAGCTCCATTCAGTTTTCGTTAGTGCTGTTACCCATTACATCCCACCAGCAGCTAGAAGGTACACAGTTCTCTAAAACCCCTTCAGCATTTCTAGTTTGTAGACTGTTTGCTGATGGTCATTTGACTGGTGTGAGCTGAAACCTTTTTGGAGGTTGGATTTGTATGTGGCTAATAATTCCTTGTACTGAGCTTTAGGCATGTCCATTTTTTTGTTTTCCTTTTTTTTTTAAAGTGTGAGTACAACTTCCCTCTTCATGTTGACTTCTTGAAAGATTTGTCATGTGTTGAATTTTCTTGCCTATTCCCTACCCCAGGGCATTTTTTGAGGGCAGATGCCATTTACAGCCCTGAGTCCTTGTGACTATTAAGCAACCATTAGCACTGGGTTTAAAGCTGCTGTTGTGGGAAACACCCACTAGGCGGCAGCATCATTACGTTCTCAACTCTTGTTATTAGGGCACCAGAGTCTTCCTGGACGTAGTGTTCCGAGGTTGTAAATTAGAGGGGAATGTGCTGGGACAAGCCCCCAGAAGTTTATGTCTCCTTACTTCTGTTTGTTTTTTAATTTAATTTCTCTTTCTTATCGGAGAATATTGGATTAGAGTGTTGTGATTGTCTGGCTGTACAGAATCTGCTCAATGATTCATACATATGTCTGTTCATGTTCGCATTCTGTTACCATGTGTCTTATTACAGAATGTTGAGTAGACCTCGCATGGTATTTGGTAGGTGTTTTGTCATTATATATTTTATATGTATTGGTGATTATATAATTCATAGAGTTTATATGTTATATGTTTCTATACATTTAACATACATTAGTATATGTATGTTATCCCCATAGTCCTAATTTATCCATCCTCCCACCTTTCATTTTGGCGAACCATTCGTTCGTTTTATAAGTCTGTGAGTGTCTTTTTCTGTGGAAATATGTTCATTGGTAGAAATCTTAGGATAACATGTATAAATGATATCATAGGATATTTGTTATTCCCTTTTGAATAACTTAACCTAATATGATTATTTCTAGGCTCATCTGTAGTCCTGAAAACGGCACTGTTCATTTTTTTCTGAGGCTACTATTCCATTCGGTACGTATACCACTTCTTCTTTGTCCATTTATCTGATGATGGACATTTTGTTTGTATCCATGTCTTAGCTATTGTAAATACTGCTGCAATACACGATTTTCCATCCCGTGTCTTTTTGATTCTGGCTTTCACAAGTGAGAGGCCCAATAGTGGGCCTTCCGGATCATATGGTGACTCAATTTTTACCTTTAAACGCACTGCCATTCTGTTCCTATTATTGGCTGTTACCAGTTTACATCCCACTTAGACCGAGAGGTTACACTATTCTCCACAGCTTCTTCAACATCTATTGTTTGTTGACTTTTTGCTGATGGTCATTGTGACTGGTGTTAGGTGATACCTTTGTGTAGATTGGATTTGCATGCGTCTAATAATTCCTGATGTTTTGCATTTCTCAGTGTCCTTTTCATTTTTTTTAAGATTGAGCTAAACTTACAACTTCAAATTGCCTTCTTGAAAAATTTACCGCGTTTGGATTTTTATGGCCATTCCCTACCCCAGGACATTTTTTGAGGGCATGAGTCATTTACAGCCCTGCCGTCCTTGTGAATATTAGTGACCATGAGCAGTAGATTTAAAGCTGCTCTTTGAGGAAACGGCCTTAGGGTGGCAGCATTTCTAAGTTGCCAACTCTGCTTGCTAGGGAAACAGAACCTTGCTGCAAGTTGTGCTTTGAGGTTGCAGATTAGAGTGGAATGTGCCAGGACAAACCCCGATAAGTTTTAGCCTCCTTAATTCTTGTTTGTGTCTTTAAGTTGTAGTTTTTATCAGAGCAAATTTGATTGAAAAATGTCTTTTGTTCTAGGTGTACAGAATCTTGTTCATTTACACATATACATATATCTATGGATCTTTGGGTCCTTTTCCATGTCGGTTATTACAGAGTGTTGAGTAGACCACTCTTGGTATTCCATAGGTCTTTGGGGATTATATTTTTTATATGTATTAGTATATGTGTGTTAACCCCAATATCCTAATTTATCCATTCCTCACACCATTTCTTTGGCTTAACCATAAGTTGTCTTCTCATTCTGAGATTGTCTTTCTCTATGGAAATATGTTCATTTTTATGAATTTTCAGATAACATAAGGGATATCATAGGACATTTGTCTTTCGCATTCTGACTTACTTCACGTTGTGTGATTATCTCTAGGCTCATCTGTGGTGCTGCATATGCCATTCTTTTATTTTTTTCGTGACTGATGTTCCATTCTGTCCATATACCACTTCTTCTCTGTCCATTCATCTGTTTATGGACCTTTTTTGGCTTCCATGTCGTGGCTATTTCAATATTGCTGCAGTGCACATTTGCCTGCCTCTGTCTTTCCGATTCTGGTGGTCTTAGGTTATAGGCCCAAAAGGTGCCCTGCCGCATCATATGGTAGCTCAATTTTTACCTTTTAAAGCAGCTCCATTCAGTTTTCGTTAGTGCTGTTACCCATTACATCCCACCAGCAGCTAGAAGGTACACAGTTCTCTAAAACCCCTTCAGCATTTCTAGTTTGTAGACTGTTTGCTGATGGTCATTTGACTGGTGTGAGCTGAAACCTTTTTGGAGGTTGGATTTGTATGTGGCTAATAATTCCTTGTACTGAGCTTTAGGCATGTCCATTTTTTTGTTTTCCTTTTTTTTTTAAAGTGTGAGTACAACTTCCCTCTTCATGTTGACTTCTTGAAAGATTTGTCATGTGTTGAATTTTCTTGCCTATTCCCTACCCCAGGGCATTTTTTGAGGGCAGATGCCATTTACAGCCCTGAGTCCTTGTGACTATTAAGCAACCATTAGCACTGGGTTTAAAGCTGCTGTTGTGGGAAACACCCACTAGGCGGCAGCATCATTACGTTCTCAACTCTTGTTATTAGGGCACCAGAGTCTTCCTGGACGTAGTGTTCCGAGGTTGTAAATTAGAGGGGAATGTGCTGGGACAAGCCCCCAGAAGTTTATGTCTCCTTACTTCTGTTTGTTTTTTAATTTAATTTCTCTTTCTTATCGGAGAATATTGGATTAGAGTGTTGTGATTGTCTGGCTGTACAGAATCTGCTCAATGATTCATACATATGTCTGTTCATGTTCGGATTCTGTTACCATGTGTCTTATTACAGAATGTTGAGTAGACCTCGCATGGTATTTGGTAGGTGTTTTGTCATTCTATATTTTATATGTATTGGTGATTATATAATTCATAGAGTTTATATGTTATATGTTTCTATACATTTAACATACATTAGTATATGTATGTTAGCCCCATAATCCTAATTTATCCATCCTCCCACCTTTCATTTTGGTTAACCATTAGTTTCTTTTATAAGTCTGTGAGTGTCTTTTTCTGTGGAAATATGTCCATTTGTAGCAATCTTAGGATAACAGGTATAAATGATATCATAGGATATTTGTCATTCCCTTTTGACTTACTTAACCTGATATGATTATTTCTAGGCTCATCTGTAGTCCTGAAAACGGCATTTTTCATTTTTTTCCCGAGGCTACTATTCCATTTAGTCCGTATACCACTTCTTCTTTGTCCATTCATCTGTTTATGGACCTTTTTTTTTGCTTCCACGTCTTGGCTATTTCAGTAATGCTGCAGTGCACATTTGCCTGCCTCTGTCTTTCCGATTCTGGTGGTCTTAGGTTACAGGCCCAAAAGGTGCCCTGCCGCGTCATATGGTAGCTCAATTTTTACCTTTTAAAGCAGCTCCATTCAGTTTTCGTTAGTGCTCTTACCACTTTACATCCCACCAGCAGCTACAAGGTACACAGTTCTCTAAAATCCCTTCAGCATTTACAGTTTGTAGACTGTTTGCTGATGGTCATTTGACTGGTGTGAGCTGAAACCTTTTTGGAGGTTGGATTTGCATGTGACTAATAATTCCTTATACTGAGCTTTAGGCATGTGCTTTTTATTCTTTTCCTTTTTTTTTTTAAAGAGTGAGTACAACTTCCCTCTTCATATTGACTTCTTCAAAAACTTGTCAAAGAAAACTTGAATTTCCTTGCCTATTCCCTACCCCAGGGCATTTTTTGAGGGCAGGTGTCATTTACAGCCCTGCAGTCCTTGTGACTATTAAGCAACCATTAGCACTGGGTTTAAAGCTGCTGTTGTGGGAAACAGCCACAAGGCGGCAGCATTATTACGTTCTCACCTCTTGTTACTAGGGCAACAGAGTCTTCCTGGAGGTAGTGTTCCGAGGTTGTAAATTAGAGAGGAGTGTGCTGGGATAAGCCCCCAGAAGTTTATGTCTCCTTACTTATGTTTGTTTTTTAAATTTAATTTCTCTTTCTTATCGGAGTAAATTCGATTAGAGTGTTGTGATTGTCTGGCTGTACAGAATGTGCTCAATGATTCATACATATGTCTGTTCATCTTCGGATCCTGTTACCATGTAATTTTTTACAGAATGTTGAGTAGACCTCCCTTGGTATTTGGCAGGTGTTTCGTGATTATATATTTTATATGTATTGGTGATTATATAATTCATAGAGTTTATATGTTATATGTTTATATACATTTAACATACATTAGTATATGTATGTTATCCCCATAGTCCTAATTTATCCATCCTCCCACCTTTCATTTTGGCGAACCATTCGTTCGTTTTATAAGTCTGTGAGTGTCTTTTTCTGTGGAAATATGTTCATTGGTAGAAATCTTAGGATAACATGTATAAATGATATCATAGGATATTTGTTATTCCCTTTTGAATAACTTAACCTAATATGATTATTTCTAGGCTCATCTGTAGTCCTGAAAACGGCACTGTTCATTTTTTTCTGAGGCTACTATTCCATTCGGTACGTATACCACTTCTTCTTTGTCCATTTATCTGATGATGGACATTTTGTTTGTATCCATGTCTTAGCTATTGTAAATACTGCTGCAATACACGATTTTCCATCCCGTGTCTTTTTGATTCTGGCTTTCACAAGTGAGAGGCCCAATAGTGGGCCTTCCGGATCATATGGTGACTCAATTTTTACCTTTAAACGCACTGCCATTCTGTTCCTATTATTGGCTGTTACCAGTTTACATCCCACTTAGACCGAGAGGTTACACTATTCTCCACAGCTTCTTCAACATCTATTGTTTGTTGACTTTTTGCTGATGGTCATTGTGACTGGTGTTAGGTGATACCTTTGTGTAGATTGGATTTGCATGCGTCTAATAATTCCTGATGTTTTGCATTTCTCAGTGTCCTTTTCATTTTTTTTAAGATTGAGCTAAACTTACAACTTCAAATTGCCTTCTTGAAAAATTTACCGCGTTTGGATTTTTATGGCCATTCCCTACCCCAGGACATTTTTTGAGGGCATGAGTCATTTACAGCCCTGCCGTCCTTGTGAATATTAGTGACCATGAGCAGTAGATTTAAAGCTGCTCTTTGAGGAAACGGCCTTAGGGTGGCAGCATTTCTAAGTTGCCAACTCTGCTTGCTAGGGAAACAGAACCTTGCTGCAAGTTGTGCTTTGAGGTTGCAGATTAGAGTGGAATGTGCCAGGACAAACCCCGATAAGTTTTAGCCTCCTTAATTCTTGTTTGTGTCTTTAAGTTGTAGTTTTTATCAGAGCAAATTTGATTGAAAAATGTCTTTTGTTCTAGGTGTACAGAATCTTGTTCATTTACACATATACATATATCTATGGATCTTTGGGTCCTTTTCCATGTCGGTTATTACAGAGTGTTGAGTAGACCACTCTTGGTATTCCATAGGTCTTTGGGGATTATATTTTTTATATGTATTAGTATATGTGTGTTAACCCCAATATCCTAATTTATCCATTCCTCACACCATTTCTTTGGCTTAACCATAAGTTGTCTTCTCATTCTGAGATTGTCTTTCTCTATGGAAATATGTTCATTTTTATGAATTTTCAGATAACATAAGGGATATCATAGGACATTTGTCTTTCGCATTCTGACTTACTTCACGTTGTGTGATTATCTCTAGGCTCATCTGTGGTGCTGCATATGCCATTCTTTTATTTTTTTCGTGACTGATATTCCATTCTGTCCATATACCACTTCTTCTCTGTCCATTCATCTGTTTATGGACCTTCTTTTGGCTTCCATGTCGTGGCTATTTCAATATTGCTGCAGTGCACATTTGCCTGCCTCTGTCTTTCCGATTCTGGTGGTCTTAGGTTATAGGCCCAAAAGGTGCCCTGCCGCATCATATGGTAGCTCAATTTTTACCTTTTAAAGCAGCTCCATTCAGTTTTCGTTAGTGCTGTTACCCATTACATCCCACCAGCAGCTAGAAGGTACACAGTTCTCTAAAACCCCTTCAGCATTTCTAGTTTGTAGACTGTTTGCTGATGGTCATTTGACTGGTGTGAGCTGAAACCTTTTTGGAGGTTGGATTTGTATGTGGCTAATAATTCCTTGTACTGAGCTTTAGGCATGTCCATTTTTTTGTTTTCCTTTTTTTTTTAAAGTGTGAGTACAACTTCCCTCTTCATGTTGACTTCTTGAAAGATTTGTCATGTGTTGAATTTTCTTGCCTATTCCCTACCCCAGGGCATTTTTTGAGGGCAGATGCCATTTACAGCCCTGAGTCCTTGTGACTATTAAGCAACCATTAGCACTGGGTTTAAAGCTGCTGTTGTGGGAAACACCCACTAGGCGGCAGCATCATTACGTTCTCAACTCTTGTTATTAGGGCACCAGAGTCTTCCTGGACGTAGTGTTCCGAGGTTGTAAATTAGAGGGGAATGTGCTGGGACAAGCCCCCAGAAGTTTATGTCTCCTTACTTCTGTTTGTTTTTTAATTTAATTTCTCTTTCTTATCGGAGAATATTGGATTAGAGTGTTGTGATTGTCTGGCTGTACAGAATCTGCTCAATGATTCATACATATGTCTGTTCATGTTCGGATTCTGTTACCATGTGTCTTATTACAGAATGTTGAGTAGACCTCGCATGGTATTTGGTAGGTGTTTTGTCATTATATATTTTATATGTATTGGTGATTATATAATTCATAGAGTTTATATGTTATATGTTTCTATACATTTAACATACATTAGTATATGTATGTTATCCCCATAGTCCTAATTTATCCATCCTCCCACCTTTCATTTTGGCGAACCATTCGTTCGTTTTATAAGTCTGTGAGTGTCTTTTTCTGTGGAAATATGTTCATTGGTAGAAATCTTAGGATAACATGTATAAATGATATCATAGGATATTTGTTATTCCCTTTTGAATAACTTAACCTAATATGATTATTTCTAGGCTCATCTGTAGTCCTGAAAACGGCACTGTTCATTTTTTTCTGAGGCTACTATTCCATTCGGTACGTATACCACTTCTTCTTTGTCCATTTATCTGATGATGGACATTTTGTTTGTATCCATGTCTTAGCTATTGTAAATACTGCTGCAATACACGATTTTCCATCCCGTGTCTTTTTGATTCTGGCTTTCACAAGTGAGAGGCCCAATAGTGGGCCTTCCGGATCATATGGTGACTCAATTTTTACCTTTAAACGCACTGCCATTCTGTTCCTATTATTGGCTGTTACCAGTTTACATCCCACTTAGACCGAGAGGTTACACTATTCTCCACAGCTTCTTCAACATCTATTGTTTGTTGACTTTTTGCTGATGGTCATTGTGACTGGTGTTAGGTGATACCTTTGTGTAGATTGGATTTGCATGCGTCTAATAATTCCTGATGTTTTGCATTTCTCAGTGTCCTTTTCATTTTTTTTAAGATTGAGCTAAACTTACAACTTCAAATTGCCTTCTTGAAAAATTTACCGCGTTTGGATTTTTATGGCCATTCCCTACCCCAGGACATTTTTTGAGGGCATGAGTCATTTACAGCCCTGCCGTCCTTGTGAATATTAGTGACCATGAGCAGTAGATTTAAAGCTGCTCTTTGAGGAAACGGCCTTAGGGTGGCAGCATTTCTAAGTTGCCAACTCTGCTTGCTAGGGAAACAGAACCTTGCTGCAAGTTGTGCTTTGAGGTTGCAGATTAGAGTGGAATGTGCCAGGACAAACCCCGATAAGTTTTAGCCTCCTTAATTCTTGTTTGTGTCTTTAAGTTGTAGTTTTTATCAGAGCAAATTTGATTGAAAAATGTCTTTTGTTCTAGGTGTACAGAATCATGTTCATTTACACATATACATATATCTATGGATCTTTGGGTCCTTTTCCATGTCGGTTATTACAGAGTGTTGAGTAGACCACTCTTGGTATTCCATAGGTCTTTGGGGATTATATTTTTTATATGTATTAGTATATGTGTGTTAACCCCAATATCCTAATTTATCCATTCCTCACACCATTTCTTTGGCTTAACCATAAGTTGTCTTCTCATTCTGAGATTGTCTTTCTCTATGGAAATATGTTCATTTTTATGAATTTTCAGATAACATAAGGGATATCATAGGACATTTGTCTTTCGCATTCTGACTTACTTCACGTTGTGTGATTATCTCTAGGCTCATCTGTGGTGCTGCATATGCCATTCTTTTATTTTTTTCGTGACTGATGTTCCATTCTGTCCATATACCACTTCTTCTCTGTCCATTCATCTGTTTATGGACCTTTTTTGGCTTCCATGTCGTGGCTATTTCAATATTGCTGCAGTGCACATTTGCCTGCCTCTGTCTTTCCGATTCTGGTGGTCTTAGGTTATAGGCCCAAAAGGTGCCCTGCCGCATCATATGGTAGCTCAATTTTTACCTTTTAAAGCAGCTCCATTCAGTTTTCGTTAGTGCTGTTACCCATTACATCCCACCAGCAGCTAGAAGGTACACAGTTCTCTAAAACCCCTTCAGCATTTCTAGTTTGTAGACTGTTTGCTGATGGTCATTTGACTGGTGTGAGCTGAAACCTTTTTGGAGGTTGGATTTGTATGTGGCTAATAATTCCTTGTACTGAGCTTTAGGCATGTCCATTTTTTTGTTTTCCTTTTTTTTTTAAAGTGTGAGTACAACTTCCCTCTTCATGTTGACTTCTTGAAAGATTTGTCATGTGTTGAATTTTCTTGCCTATTCCCTACCCCAGGGCATTTTTTGAGGGCAGATGCCATTTACAGCCCTGAGTCCTTGTGACTATTAAGCAACCATTAGCACTGGGTTTAAAGCTGCTGTTGTGGGAAACACCCACTAGGCGGCAGCATCATTACGTTCTCAACTCTTGTTATTAGGGCACCAGAGTCTTCCTGGACGTAGTGTTCCGAGGTTGTAAATTAGAGGGGAATGTGCTGGGACAAGCCCCCAGAAGTTTATGTCTCCTTACTTCTGTTTGTTTTTTAATTTAATTTCTCTTTCTTATCGGAGAATATTGGATTAGAGTGTTGTGATTGTCTGGCTGTACAGAATCTGCTCAATGATTCATACATATGTCTGTTCATGTTCGGATTCTGTTACCATGTGTCTTATTACAGAATGTTGAGTAGACCTCGCATGGTATTTGGTAGGTGTTTTGTCATTCTATATTTTATATGTATTGGTGATTATATAATTCATAGACTTTATATGTTATATGTTTCTATACATTTAACATACATTAGTATATGTATGTTAGCCCCATAATCCTAATTTATCCATCCTCCCACCTTTCATTTTGGTTAACCATTAGTTTCTTTTATAAGTCTGTGAGTGTCTTTTTCTGTGGAAATATGTCCATTTGTAGCAATCTTAGGATAACAGGTATAAATGATATCATAGGATATTTGTCATTCCCTTTTGACTTACTTAACCTGATATGATTATTTCTAGGCTCATCTGTAGTCCTGAAAACGGCATTTTTCATTTTTTTCCCGAGGCTACTATTCCATTTAGTCCGTATACCACTTCTTCTTTGTCCATTCATCTGTTTATGGACCTTTTTTTTTGCTTCCACGTCTTGGCTATTTCAGTAATGCTGCAGTGCACATTTGCCTGCCTCTGTCTTTCCGATTCTGGTGGTCTTAGGTTACAGGCCCAAAAGGTGCCCTGCCGCGTCATATGGTAGCTCAATTTTTACCTTTTAAAGCAGCTCCATTCAGTTTTCGTTAGTGCTCTTACCACTTTACATCCCACCAGCAGCTACAAGGTACACAGTTCTCTAAAATCCCTTCAGCATTTACAGTTTGTAGACTGTTTGCTGATGGTCATTTGACTGGTGTGAGCTGAAACCTTTTTGGAGGTTGGATTTGCATGTGACTAATAATTCCTTATACTGAGCTTTAGGCATGTGCTTTTTATTCTTTTCCTTTTTTTTTTAAAGAGTGAGTACAACTTCCCTCTTCATATTGACTTCTTCAAAAACTTGTCAAAGAAAACTTGAATTTCCTTGCCTATTCCCTACCCCAGGGCATTTTTTGAGGGCAGGTGTCATTTACAGCCCTGCAGTCCTTGTGACTATTAAGCAACCATTAGCACTGGGTTTAAAGCTGCTGTTGTGGGAAACAGCCACAAGGCGGCAGCATTATTACGTTCTCACCTCTTGTTACTAGGGCAACAGAGTCTTCCTGGAGGTAGTGTTCCGAGGTTGTAAATTAGAGAGGAGTGTGCTGGGATAAGCCCCCAGAAGTTTATGTCTCCTTACTTATGTTTGTTTTTTAAATTTAATTTCTCTTTCTTATCGGAGTAAATTCGATTAGAGTGTTGTGATTGTCTGGCTGTACAGAATGTGCTCAATGATTCATACATATGTCTGTTCATCTTCGGATCCTGTTACCATGTAATTTTTTACAGAATGTTGAGTAGACCTCCCTTGGTATTTGGCAGGTGTTTCGTGATTATATATTTTATATGTATTGGTGATTATATAATTCATAGAGTTTATATGTTATATGTTTATATACATTTAACATACATTAGTATATGTATGTTATCCCCATAGTCCTAATTTATCCATCCTCCCACCTTTCATTTTGGCGAACCATTCGTTCGTTTTATAAGTCTGTGAGTGTCTTTTTCTGTGGAAATATGTTCATTGGTAGAAATCTTAGGATAACATGTATAAATGATATCATAGGATATTTGTTATTCCCTTTTGAATAACTTAACCTAATATGATTATTTCTAGGCTCATCTGTAGTCCTGAAAACGGCACTGTTCATTTTTTTCTGAGGCTACTATTCCATTCGGTACGTATACCACTTCTTCTTTGTCCATTTATCTGATGATGGACATTTTGTTTGTATCCATGTCTTAGCTATTGTAAATACTGCTGCAATACACGATTTTCCATCCCGTGTCTTTTTGATTCTGGCTTTCACAAGTGAGAGGCCCAATAGTGGGCCTTCCGGATCATATGGTGACTCAATTTTTACCTTTAAACGCACTGCCATTCTGTTCCTATTATTGGCTGTTACCAGTTTACATCCCACTTAGACCGAGAGGTTACACTATTCTCCACAGCTTCTTCAACATCTATTGTTTGTTGACTTTTTGCTGATGGTCATTGTGACTGGTGTTAGGTGATACCTTTGTGTAGATTGGATTTGCATGCGTCTAATAATTCCTGATGTTTTGCATTTCTCAGTGTCCTTTTCATTTTTTTTAAGATTGAGCTAAACTTACAACTTCAAATTGCCTTCTTGAAAAATTTACCGCGTTTGGATTTTTATGGCCATTCCCTACCCCAGGACATTTTTTGAGGGCATGAGTCATTTACAGCCCTGCCGTCCTTGTGAATATTAGTGACCATGAGCAGTAGATTTAAAGCTGCTCTTTGAGGAAACGGCCTTAGGGTGGCAGCATTTCTAAGTTGCCAACTCTGCTTGCTAGGGAAACAGAACCTTGCTGCAAGTTGTGCTTTGAGGTTGCAGATTAGAGTGGAATGTGCCAGGACAAACCCCGATAAGTTTTAGCCTCCTTAATTCTTGTTTGTGTCTTTAAGTTGTAGTTTTTATCAGAGCAAATTTGATTGAAAAATGTCTTTTGTTCTAGGTGTACAGAATCTTGTTCATTTACACATATACATATATCTATTGATCTTTGGGTCCTTTTCCATGTCGGTTATTACAGAGTGTTGAGTAGACCACACTTGGTATTCCATAGGTCTTTGGGGATTATATTTTTTATATGTATTAGTATATGTGTGTTAACCCCAATATCCTAATTTATCCATTCCTCACACCATTTCTTTGGCTTAACCATAAGTTGTCTTCTCATTCTGAGATTGTCTTTCTCTATGGAAATATGTTCATTTTTATGAATTTTCAGATAACATAAGGGATATCATAGGACATTTGTCTTTCGCATTCTGACTTACTTCACGTTGTGTGATTATCTCTAGGCTCATCTGTGGTGCTGCATATGCCATTCTTTTATTTTTTTCGTGACTGATATTCCATTCTGTCCATATACCACTTCTTCTCTGTCCATTCATCTGTTTATGGACCTTCTTTTGGCTTCCATGTCGTGGCTATTTCAATATTGCTGCAGTGCACATTTGCCTGCCTCTGTCTTTCCGATTCTGGTGGTCTTAGGTTATAGGCCCAAAAGGTGCCCTGCCGCATCATATGGTAGCTCAATTTTTACCTTTTAAAGCAGCTCCATTCAGTTTTCGTTAGTGCTGTTACCCATTACATCCCACCAGCAGCTAGAAGGTACACAGTTCTCTAAAACCCCTTCAGCATTTCTAGTTTGTAGACTGTTTGCTGATGGTCATTTGACTGGTGTGAGCTGAAACCTTTTTGGAGGTTGGATTTGTATGTGGCTAATAATTCCTTGTACTGAGCTTTAGGCATGTCCATTTTTTTGTTTTCCTTTTTTTTTTAAAGTGTGAGTACAACTTCCCTCTTCATGTTGACTTCTTGAAAGATTTGTCATGTGTTGAATTTTCTTGCCTATTCCCTACCCCAGGGCATTTTTTGAGGGCAGATGCCATTTACAGCCCTGAGTCCTTGTGACTATTAAGCAACCATTAGCACTGGGTTTAAAGCTGCTGTTGTGGGAAACACCCACTAGGCGGCAGCATCATTACGTTCTCAACTCTTGTTATTAGGGCACCAGAGTCTTCCTGGACGTAGTGTTCCGAGGTTGTAAATTAGAGGGGAATGTGCTGGGACAAGCCCCCAGAAGTTTATGTCTCCTTACTTCTGTTTGTTTTTTAATTTAATTTCTCTTTCTTATCGGAGAATATTGGATTAGAGTGTTGTGATTGTCTGGCTGTACAGAATCTGCTCAATGATTCATACATATGTCTGTTCATGTTCGGATTCTGTTACCATGTGTCTTATTACAGAATGTTGAGTAGACCTCGCATGGTATTTGGTAGGTGTTTTGTCATTATATATTTTATATGTATTGGTGATTATATAATTCATAGAGTTTATGTTATATGTTTCTATACATTTAACATACATTAGTATATGTATGTTATCCCCATAGTCCTAATTTATCCATCCTCCCACCTTTCATTTTGGCGAACCATTCGTTCGTTTTATAAGTCTGTGAGTGTCTTTTTCTGTGGAAATATGTTCATTGGTAGAAATCTTAGGATAACATGTATAAATGATATCATAGGATATTTGTTATTCCCTTTTGAATAACTTAACCTAATATGATTATTTCTAGGCTCATCTGTAGTCCTGAAAACGGCACTGTTCATTTTTTTCTGAGGCTACTATTCCATTCGGTACGTATACCACTTCTTCTTTGTCCATTTATCTGATGATGGACATTTTGTTTGTATCCATGTCTTAGCTATTGTAAATACTGCTGCAATACACGATTTTCCATCCCGTGTCTTTTTGATTCTGGCTTTCACAAGTGAGAGGCCCAATAGTGGGCCTTCCGGATCATATGGTGACTCAATTTTTACCTTTAAACGCACTGCCATTCTGTTCCTATTATTGGCTGTTACCAGTTTACATCCCACTTAGACCGAGAGGTTACACTATTCTCCACAGCTTCTTCAACATCTATTGTTTGTTGACTTTTTGCTGATGGTCATTGTGACTGGTGTTAGGTGATACCTTTGTGTAGATTGGATTTGCATGCGTCTAATAATTCCTGATGTTTTGCATTTCTCAGTGTCCTTTTCATTTTTTTTAAGATTGAGCTAAACTTACAACTTCAAATTGCCTTCTTGAAAAATTTACCGCGTTTGGATTTTTATGGCCATTCCCTACCCCAGGACATTTTTTGAGGGCATGAGTCATTTACAGCCCTGCCGTCCTTGTGAATATTAGTGACCATGAGCAGTAGATTTAAAGCTGCTCTTTGAGGAAACGGCCTTAGGGTGGCAGCATTTCTAAGTTGCCAACTCTGCTTGCTAGGGAAACAGAACCTTGCTGCAAGTTGTGCTTTGAGGTTGCAGATTAGAGTGGAATGTGCCAGGACAAACCCCGATAAGTTTTAGCCTCCTTAATTCTTGTTTGTGTCTTTAAGTTGTAGTTTTTATCAGAGCAAATTTGATTGAAAAATGTCTTTTGTTCTAGGTGTACAGAATCTTGTTCATTTACACATATACATATATCTATGGATCTTTGGGTCCTTTTCCATGTCAGTTATTACAGAGTGTTGAGTAGACCACTCTTGGTATTCCATAGGTCTTTGGGGATTATATTTTTTATATGTATTAGTATATGTGTGTTAACCCCAATATCCTAATTTATCCATTCCTCACACCATTTCTTTGGCTTAACCATAAGTTGTCTTCTCATTCTGAGATTGTCTTTCTCTATGGAAATATGTTCATTTTTATGAATTTTCAGATAACATAAGGGATATCATAGGACATTTGTCTTTCGCATTCTGACTTACTTCACGTTGTGTGATTATCTCTAGGCTCATCTGTGGTGCTGCATATGCCATTCTTTTATTTTTTTCGTGACTGATATTCCATTCTGTCCATATACCACTTCTTCTCTGTCCATTCATCTGTTTATGGACCTTCTTTTGGCTTCCATGTCGTGGCTATTTCAATATTGCTGCAGTGCACATTTGCCTGCCTCTGTCTTTCCGATTCTGGTGGTCTTAGGTTATAGGCCCAAAAGGTGCCCTGCCGCATCATATGGTAGCTCAATTTTTACCTTTTAAAGCAGCTCCATTCAGTTTTCGTTAGTGCTGTTACCCATTACATCCCACCAGCAGCTAGAAGGTACACAGTTCTCTAAAACCCCTTCAGCATTTCTAGTTTGTAGACTGTTTGCTGATGGTCATTTGACTGGTGTGAGCTGAAACCTTTTTGGAGGTTGGATTTGTATGTGGCTAATAATTCCTTGTACTGAGCTTTAGGCATGTCCATTTTTTTGTTTTCCTTTTTTTTTTAAAGTGTGAGTATAACTTCCCTCTTCATGTTGACTTCTTGAAAGATTTGTCATGTGTTGAATTTTCTTGCCTATTCCCTACCCCAGGGCATTTTTTGAGGGCAGATTCCATTTACAGCCCTGAGTCCTTGTGACTATTAAGCAACCATTAGCACTGGGTTTAAAGCTGCTGTTGTGGGAAACACCCACTAGGCGGCAGCATCATTACGTTCTCAACTCTTGTTATTAGGGCACCAGAGTCTTCCTGGACGTAGTGTTCCGAGGTTGTAAATTAGAGGGGAATGTGCTGGGACAAGCCCCCAGAAGTTTATGTCTCCTTACTTCTGTTTGTTTTTTAATTTAATTTCTATTTCTTATCGGAGAATATTGGATTAGAGTGTTGTGATTGTCTGGCTGTACAGAATCTGCTCAATGATTCATACATATGTCTGTTCATGTTCGGATTCTGTTACCATGTGTCTTATTACAGAATGTTGAGTAGACCTCGCATGGTATTTGGTAGGTGTTTTGTCATTATATATTTTATATGTATTGGTGATTATATAATTCATAGACTTTATATGTTATATGTTTCTATACATTTAACATACATTAGTATATGTATGTTAGCCCCATAATCCTAATTTATCCATCCTCCCACCTTTCATTTTGGTTAACCATTAGTTTCTTTTATAAGTCTGTGAGTGTCTTTTTCTGTGGAAATATGTCCATTTGTAGCAATCTTAGGATAACAGGTATAAATGATATCATAGGATATTTGTCATTCCCTTTTGACTTACTTAACCTGATATGATTATTTCTAGGCTCATCTGTAGTCCTGAAAACGGCATTTTTCATTTTTTTCCCGAGGCTACTATTCCATTTAGTCCGTATACCACTTCTTCTTTGTCCATTCATCTGTTTATGGACCTTTTTTTTTGCTTCCACGTCTTGGCTATTTCAGTAATGCTGCAGTGCACATTTGCCTGCCTCTGTCTTTCCGATTCTGGTGGTCTTAGGTTACAGGCCCAAAAGGTGCCCTGCCGCGTCATATGGTAGCTCAATTTTTACCTTTTAAAGCAGCTCCATTCAGTTTTCGTTAGTGCTCTTACCACTTTACATCCCACCAGCAGCTACAAGGTACACAGTTCTCTAAAATCCCTTCAGCATTTACAGTTTGTAGACTGTTTGCTGATGGTCATTTGACTGGTGTGAGCTGAAACCTTTTTGGAGGTTGGATTTGCATGTGACTAATAATTCCTTATACTGAGCTTTAGGCATGTGCTTTTTATTCTTTTCCTTTTTTTTTTTAAAGAGTGAGTACAACTTCCCTCTTCATATTGACTTCTTCAAAAACTTGTCAAAGAAAACTTGAATTTCCTTGCCTATTCCCTACCCCAGGGCATTTTTTGAGGGCAGGTGTCATTTACAGCCCTGCAGTCCTTGTGACTATTAAGCAACCATTAGCACTGGGTTTAAAGCTGCTGTTGTGGGAAACAGCCACAAGCCGGCAGCATTATTACATTCTCACCTCTTGTTACTAGGGCAACAGAGTCTTCCTGGAGGTAGTGTTCCGAGGTTGTAAATTAGAGAGGAGTGTGCTGGGATAAGCCCCCAGAAGTTTATGTCTCCTTACTTATGTTTGTTTTTTAAATTTAATTTCTCTTTCTTATCGGAGTAAATTCGATTAGAGTGTTGTGATTGTCTGGCTGTACAGAATGTGCTCAATGATTCATACATATGTCTGTTCATCTTCGGATCCTGTTACCATGTAATTTTTTACAGAATGTTGAGTAGACCTCCCTTGGTATTTGGCAGGTGTTTCGTGATTATATATTTTATATGTATTGGTGATTATATAATTCATAGAGTTTATATGTTATATGTTTATATACATTTAACATACATTAGTATATGTATGTTATCCCCATAGTCCTAATTTATCCATCCTCCCACCTTTCATTTTGGCGAACCATTCGTTCGTTTTATAAGTCTGTGAGTGTCTTTTTCTGTGGAAATATGTTCATTGGTAGAAATCTTAGGATAACATGTATAAATGATATCATAGGATATTTGTTATTCCCTTTTGAATAACTTAACCTAATATGATTATTTCTAGGCTCATCTGTAGTCCTGAAAACGGCACTGTTCATTTTTTTCTGAGGCTACTATTCCATTCGGTACGTATACCACTTCTTCTTTGTCCATTTATCTGATGATGGACATTTTGTTTGTATCCATGTCTTAGCTATTGTAAATACTGCTGCAATACACGATTTTCCATCCCGTGTCTTTTTGATTCTGGCTTTCACAAGTGAGAGGCCCAATAGTGGGCCTTCCGGATCATATGGTGACTCAATTTTTACCTTTAAACGCACTGCCATTCTGTTCCTATTATTGGCTGTTACCAGTTTACATCCCACTTAGACCGAGAGGTTACACTATTCTCCACAGCTTCTTCAACATCTATTGTTTGTTGACTTTTTGCTGATGGTCATTGTGACTGGTGTTAGGTGATACCTTTGTGTAGATTGGATTTGCATGCGTCTAATAATTCCTGATGTTTTGCATTTCTCAGTGTCCTTTTCATTTTTTTTAAGATTGAGCTAAACTTACAACTTCAAATTGCCTTCTTGAAAAATTTACCGCGTTTGGATTTTTATGGCCATTCCCTACCCCAGGACATTTTTTGAGGGCATGAGTCATTTACAGCCCTGCCGTCCTTGTGAATATTAGTGACCATGAGCAGTAGATTTAAAGCTGCTCTTTGAGGAAACGGCCTTAGGGTGGCAGCATTTCTAAGTTGCCAACTCTGCTTGCTAGGGAAACAGAACCTTGCTGCAAGTTGTGCTTTGAGGTTGCAGATTAGAGTGGAATGTGCCAGGACAAACCCCGATAAGTTTTAGCCTCCTTAATTCTTGTTTGTGTCTTTAAGTTGTAGTTTTTATCAGAGCAAATTTGATTGAAAAATGTCTTTTGTTCTAGGTGTACAGAATCTTGTTCATTTACACATATACATATATCTATGGATCTTTGGGTCCTTTTCCATGTCGGTTATTACAGAGTGTTGAGTAGACCACTCTTGGTATTCCATAGGTCTTTGGGGATTATATTTTTTATATGTATTAGTATATGTGTGTTAACCCCAATATCCTAATTTATCCATTCCTCACACCATTTCTTTGGCTTAACCATAAGTTGTCTTCTCATTCTGAGATTGTCTTTCTCTATGGAAATATGTTCATTTTTATGAATTTTCAGATAACATAAGGGATATCATAGGACATTTGTCTTTCGCATTCTGACTTACTTCACGTTGTGTGATTATCTCTAGGCTCATCTGTGGTGCTGCATATGCCATTCTTTTATTTTTTTCGTGACTGATATTCCATTCTGTCCATATACCACTTCTTCTCTGTCCATTCATCTGTTTATGGACCTTCTTTTGGCTTCCATGTCGTGGCTATTTCAATATTGCTGCAGTGCACATTTGCCTGCCTCTGTCTTTCCGATTCTGGTGGTCTTAGGTTATAGGCCCAAAAGGTGCCCTGCCGCATCATATGGTAGCTCAATTTTTACCTTTTAAAGCAGCTCCATTCAGTTTTCGTTAGTGCTGTTACCCATTACATCCCACCAGCAGCTAGAAGGTACACAGTTCTCTAAAACCCCTTCAGCATTTCTAGTTTGTAGACTGTTTGCTGATGGTCATTTGACTGGTGTGAGCTGAAACCTTTTTGGAGGTTGGATTTGTATGTGGCTAATAATTCCTTGTACTGAGCTTTAGGCATGTCCATTTTTTTGTTTTCCTTTTTTTTTTAAAGTGTGAGTACAACTTCCCTCTTCATGTTGACTTCTTGAAAGATTTGTCATGTGTTGAATTTTCTTGCCTATTCCCTACCCCAGGGCATTTTTTGAGGGCAGATGCCATTTACAGCCCTGAGTCCTTGTGACTATTAAGCAACCATTAGCACTGGGTTTAAAGCTGCTGTTGTGGGAAACACCCACTAGGCGGCAGCATCATTACGTTCTCAACTCTTGTTATTAGGGCACCAGAGTCTTCCTGGACGTAGTGTTCCGAGGTTGTAAATTAGAGGGGAATGTGCTGGGACAAGCCCCCAGAAGTTTATGTCTCCTTACTTCTGTTTGTTTTTTAATTTAATTTCTCTTTCTTATCGGAGAATATTGGATTAGAGTGTTGTGATTGTCTGGCTGTACAGAATCTGCTCAATGATTCATACATATGTCTGTTCATGTTCGGATTCTGTTACCATGTGTCTTATTACAGAATGTTGAGTAGACCTCGCATGGTATTTGGTAGGTGTTTTGTCATTATATATTTTATATGTATTGGTGATTATATAATTCATAGAGTTTATATGTTATATGTTTCTATACATTTAACATACATTAGTATATGTATGTTATCCCCATAGTCCTAATTTATCCATCCTCCCACCTTTCATTTTGGCGAACCATTCGTTCGTTTTATAAGTCTGTGAGTGTCTTTTTCTGTGGAAATATGTTCATTGGTAGAAATCTTAGGATAACATGTATAAATGATATCATAGGATATTTGTTATTCCCTTTTGAATAACTTAACCTAATATGATTATTTCTAGGCTCATCTGTAGTCCTGAAAACGGCACTGTTCATTTTTTTCTGAGGCTACTATTCCATTCGGTACGTATACCACTTCTTCTTTGTCCATTTATCTGATGATGGACATTTTGTTTGTATCCATGTCTTAGCTATTGTAAATACTGCTGCAATACACGATTTTCCATCCCGTGTCTTTTTGATTCTGGCTTTCACAAGTGAGAGGCCCAATAGTGGGCCTTCCGGATCATATGGTGACTCAATTTTTACCTTTAAACGCACTGCCATTCTGTTCCTATTATTGGCTGTTACCAGTTTACATCCCACTTAGACCGAGAGGTTACACTATTCTCCACAGCTTCTTCAACATCTATTGTTTGTTGACTTTTTGCTGATGGTCATTGTGACTGGTGTTAGGTGATACCTTTGTGTAGATTGGATTTGCATGCGTCTAATAATTCCTGATGTTTTGCATTTCTCAGTGTCCTTTTCATTTTTTTTAAGATTGAGCTAAACTTACAACTTCAAATTGCCTTCTTGAAAAATTTACCGCGTTTGGATTTTTATGGCCATTCCCTACCCCAGGACATTTTTTGAGGGCATGAGTCATTTACAGCCCTGCCGTCCTTGTGAATATTAGTGACCATGAGCAGTAGATTTAAAGCTGCTCTTTGAGGAAACGGCCTTAGGGTGGCAGCATTTCTAAGTTGCCAACTCTGCTTGCTAGGGAAACAGAACCTTGCTGCAAGTTGTGCTTTGAGGTTGCAGATTAGAGTGGAATGTGCCAGGACAAACCCCGATAAGTTTTAGCCTCCTTAATTCTTGTTTGTGTCTTTAAGTTGTAGTTTTTATCAGAGCAAATTTGATTGAAAAATGTCTTTTGTTCTAGGTGTACAGAATCTTGTTCATTTACACATATACATATATCTATGGATCTTTGGGTCCTTTTCCATGTCGGTTATTACAGAGTGTTGAGTAGACCACTCTTGGTATTCCATAGGTCTTTGGGGATTATATTTTTTATATGTATTAGTATATGTGTGTTAACCCCAATATCCTAATTTATCCATTCCTCACACCATTTCTTTGGCTTAACCATAAGTTGTCTTCTCATTCTGAGATTGTCTTTCTCTATGGAAATATGTTCATTTTTATGAATTTTCAGATAACATAAGGGATATCATAGGACATTTGTCTTTCGCATTCTGACTTACTTCACGTTGTGTGATTATCTCTAGGCTCATCTGTGGTGCTGCATATGCCATTCTTTTATTTTTTTCGTGACTGATGTTCCATTCTGTCCATATACCACTTCTTCTCTGTCCATTCATCTGTTTATGGACCTTTTTTGGCTTCCATGTCGTGGCTATTTCAATATTGCTGCAGTGCACATTTGCCTGCCTCTGTCTTTCCGATTCTGGTGGTCTTAGGTTATAGGCCCAAAAGGTGCCCTGCCGCATCATATGGTAGCTCAATTTTTACCTTTTAAAGCAGCTCCATTCAGTTTTCGTTAGTGCTGTTACCCATTACATCCCACCAGCAGCTAGAAGGTACACAGTTCTCTAAAACCCCTTCAGCATTTCTAGTTTGTAGACTGTTTGCTGATGGTCATTTGACTGGTGTGAGCTGAAACCTTTTTGGAGGTTGGATTTGTATGTGGCTAATAATTCCTTGTACTGAGCTTTAGGCATGTCCATTTTTTTGTTTTCCTTTTTTTTTTTAAAGTGTGAGTACAACTTCCCTCTTCATGTTGACTTCTTGAAAGATTTGTCATGTGTTGAATTTTCTTGCCTATTCCCTACCCCAGGGCATTTTTTGAGGGCAGATGCCATTTACAGCCCTGAGTCCTTGTGACTATTAAGCAACCATTAGCACTGGGTTTAAAGCTGCTGTTGTGGGAAACACCCACTAGGCGGCAGCATCATTAGGTTCTCAAGTCTTGTTATTAGGGCACCAGAGTCTTCCTGGACGTAGTGTTCCGAGGTTGTAAATTAGAGGGGAATGTGCTGGGACAAGCCCCCAGAAGTTTATGTCTCCTTACTTCTGTTTGTTTTTTAATTTAATTTCTCTTTCTTATCGGAGAATATTGGATTAGAGTGTTGTGATTGTCTGGCTGTACAGAATCTGCTCAATGATTCATACATATGTCTGTTCATGTTCGGATTCTGTTACCATGTGTCTTATTACAGAATGTTGAGTAGACCTCGCATGGTATTTGGTAGGTGTTTTGTCATTATATATTTTATATGTATTGGTGATTATATAATTCATAGACTTTATATGTTATATGTTTCTATACATTTAACATACATTAGTATATGTATGTTAGCCCCATAATCCTAATTTATCCATCCTCCCACCTTTCATTTTGGTTAACCATTAGTTTCTTTTATAAGTCTGTGAGTGTCTTTTTCTGTGGAAATATGTCCATTTGTAGCAATCTTAGGATAACAGGTATAAATGATATCATAGGATATTTGTCATTCCCTTTTGACTTACTTAACCTGATATGATTATTTCTAGGCTCATCTGTAGTCCTGAAAACGGCATTTTTCATTTTTTTCCCGAGGCTACTATTCCATTTAGTCCGTATACCACTTCTTCTTTGTCCATTCATCTGTTTATGGACCTTTTTTTTTGCTTCCACGTCTTGGCTATTTCAGTAATGCTGCAGTGCACATTTGCCTGCCTCTGTCTTTCCGATTCTGGTGGTCTTAGGTTACAGGCCCAAAAGGTGCCCTGCCGCGTCATATGGTAGCTCAATTTTTACCTTTTAAAGCAGCTCCATTCAGTTTTCGTTAGTGCTCTTACCACTTTACATCCCACCAGCAGCTACAAGGTACACAGTTCTCTAAAATCCCTTCAGCATTTACAGTTTGTAGACTGTTTGCTGATGGTCATTTGACTGGTGTGAGCTGAAACCTTTTTGGAGGTTGGATTTGCATGTGACTAATAATTCCTTATACTGAGCTTTAGGCATGTGCTTTTTATTCTTTTCCTTTTTTTTTTTAAAGAGTGAGTACAACTTCCCTCTTCATATTGACTTCTTCAAAAACTTGTCAAAGAAAACTTGAATTTCCTTGCCTATTCCCTACCCCAGGGCATTTTTTGAGGGCAGGTGTCATTTACAGCCCTGCAGTCCTTGTGACTATTAAGCAACCATTAGCACTGGGTTTAAAGCTGCTGTTGTGGGAAACAGCCACAAGCCGGCAGCATTATTACATTCTCACCTCTTGTTACTAGGGCAACAGAGTCTTCCTGGAGGTAGTGTTCCGAGGTTGTAAATTAGAGAGGAGTGTGCTGGGATAAGCCCCCAGAAGTTTATGTCTCCTTACTTATGTTTGTTTTTTAAATTTAATTTCTCTTTCTTATCGGAGTAAATTCGATTAGAGTGTTGTGATTGTCTGGCTGTACAGAATGTGCTCAATGATTCATACATATGTCTGTTCATCTTCGGATCCTGTTACCATGTAATTTTTTACAGAATGTTGAGTAGACCTCCCTTGGTATTTGGCAGGTGTTTCGTGATTATATATTTTATATGTATTGGTGATTATATAATTCATAGAGTTTATATGTTATATGTTTATATACATTTAACATACATTAGTATATGTATGTTATCCCCATAGTCCTAATTTATCCATCCTCCCACCTTTCATTTTGGCGAACCATTCGTTCGTTTTATAAGTCTGTGAGTGTCTTTTTCTGTGGAAATATGTTCATTGGTAGAAATCTTAGGATAACATGTATAAATGATATCATAGGATATTTGTTATTCCCTTTTGAATAACTTAACCTAATATGATTATTTCTAGGCTCATCTGTAGTCCTGAAAACGGCACTGTTCATTTTTTTCTGAGGCTACTATTCCATTCGGTACGTATACCACTTCTTCTTTGTCCATTTATCTGATGATGGACATTTTGTTTGTATCCATGTCTTAGCTATTGTAAATACTGCTGCAATACACGATTTTCCATCCCGTGTCTTTTTGATTCTGGCTTTCACAAGTGAGAGGCCCAATAGTGGGCCTTCCGGATCATATGGTGACTCAATTTTTACCTTTAAACGCACTGCCATTCTGTTCCTATTATTGGCTGTTACCAGTTTACATCCCACTTAGACCGAGAGGTTACACTATTCTCCACAGCTTCTTCAACATCTATTGTTTGTTGACTTTTTGCTGATGGTCATTGTGACTGGTGTTAGGTGATACCTTTGTGTAGATTGGATTTGCATGCGTCTAATAATTCCTGATGTTTTGCATTTCTCAGTGTCCTTTTCATTTTTTTTAAGATTGAGCTGAACTTACAACTTCAAATTGCCTTCTTGAAAAATTTACCGCGTTTGGATTTTTATGGCCATTCCCTACCCCAGGACATTTTTTGAGGGCATGAGTCATTTACAGCCCTGCCGTCCTTGTGAATATTAGTGACCATGAGCAGTAGATTTAAAGCTGCTCTTTGAGGAAACGGCCTTAGGGTGGCAGCATTTCTAAGTTGCCAACTCTGCTTGCTAGGGAAACAGAACCTTGCTGCAAGTTGTGCTTTGAGGTTGCAGATTAGAGTGGAATGTGCCAGGACAAACCCCGATAAGTTTTAGCCTCCTTAATTCTTGTTTGTGTCTTTAAGTTGTAGTTTTTATCAGAGCAAATTTGATTGAAAAATGTCTTTTGTTCTAGGTGTACAGAATCTTGTTCATTTACACATATACATATATCTATGGATCTTTGGGTCCTTTTCCATGTCGGTTATTACAGAGTGTTGAGTAGACCACTCTTGGTATTCCATAGGTCTTTGGGGATTATATTTTTTATATGTATTAGTATATGTGTGTTAACCCCAATATCCTAATTTATCCATTCCTCACACCATTTCTTTGGCTTAACCATAAGTTGTCTTCTCATTCTGAGATTGTCTTTCTCTATGGAAATATGTTCATTTTTATGAATTTTCAGATAACATAAGGGATATCATAGGACATTTGTCTTTCGCATTCTGACTTACTTCACGTTGTGTGATTATCTCTAGGCTCATCTGTGGTGCTGCATATGCCATTCTTTTATTTTTTTCGTGACTGATATTCCATTCTGTCCATATACCACTTCTTCTCTGTCCATTCATCTGTTTATGGACCTTCTTTTGGCTTCCATGTCGTGGCTATTTCAATATTGCTGCAGTGCACATTTGCCTGCCTCTGTCTTTCCGATTCTGGTGGTCTTAGGTTATAGGCCCAAAAGGTGCCCTGCCGCATCATATGGTAGCTCAATTTTTACCTTTTAAAGCAGCTCCATTCAGTTTTCGTTAGTGCTGTTACCCATTACATCCCACCAGCAGCTAGAAGGTACACAGTTCTCTAAAACCCCTTCAGCATTTCTAGTTTGTAGACTGTTTGCTGATGGTCATTTGACTGGTGTGAGCTGAAACCTTTTTGGAGGTTGGATTTGTATGTGGCTAATAATTCCTTGTACTGAGCTTTAGGCATGTCCATTTTTTTGTTTTCCTTTTTTTTTTAAAGTGTGAGTACAACTTCCCTCTTCATGTTGACTTCTTGAAAGATTTGTCATGTGTTGAATTTTCTTGCCTATTCCCTACCCCAGGGCATTTTTTGAGGGCAGATGCCATTTACAGCCCTGAGTCCTTGTGACTATTAAGCAACCATTAGCACTGGGTTTAAAGCTGCTGTTGTGGGAAACACCCACTAGGCGGCAGCATCATTACGTTCTCAACTCTTGTTATTAGGGCACCAGAGTCTTCCTGGACGTAGTGTTCCGAGGTTGTAAATTAGAGGGGAATGTGCTGGGACAAGCCCCCAGAAGTTTATGTCTCCTTACTTCTGTTTGTTTTTTAATTTAATTTCTCTTTCTTATCGGAGAATATTGGATTAGAGTGTTGTGATTGTCTGGCTGTACAGAATCTGCTCAATGATTCATACATATGTCTGTTCATGTTCGGATTCTGTTACCATGTGTCTTATTACAGAATGTTGAGTAGACCTCGCATGGTATTTGGTAGGTGTTTTGTCATTATATATTTTATATGTATTGGTGATTATATAATTCATAGAGTTTATATGTTATATGTTTCTATACATTTAACATACATTAGTATATGTATGTTATCCCCATAGTCCTAATTTATCCATCCTCCCACCTTTCATTTTGGCGAACCATTCGTTCGTTTTATAAGTCTGTGAGTGTCTTTTTCTGTGGAAATATGTTCATTGGTAGAAATCTTAGGATAACATGTATAAATGATATCATAGGATATTTGTTATTCCCTTTTGAATAACTTAACCTAATATGATTATTTCTAGGCTCATCTGTAGTCCTGAAAACGGCACTGTTCATTTTTTTCTGAGGCTACTATTCCATTCGGTACGTATACCACTTCTTCTTTGTCCATTTATCTGATGATGGACATTTTGTTTGTATCCATGTCTTAGCTATTGTAAATACTGCTGCAATACACGATTTTCCATCCCGTGTCTTTTTGATTCTGGCTTTCACAAGTGAGAGGCCCAATAGTGGGCCTTCCGGATCATATGGTGACTCAATTTTTACCTTTAAACGCACTGCCATTCTGTTCCTATTATTGGCTGTTACCAGTTTACATCCCACTTAGACCGAGAGGTTACACTATTCTCCACAGCTTCTTCAACATCTATTGTTTGTTGACTTTTTGCTGATGGTCATTGTGACTGGTGTTAGGTGATACCTTTGTGTAGATTGGATTTGCATGCGTCTAATAATTCCTGATGTTTTGCATTTCTCAGTGTCCTTTTCATTTTTTTTAAGATTGAGCTAAACTTACAACTTCAAATTGCCTTCTTGAAAAATTTACCGCGTTTGGATTTTTATGGCCATTCCCTACCCCAGGACATTTTTTGAGGGCATGAGTCATTTACAGCCCTGCCGTCCTTGTGAATATTAGTGACCATGAGCAGTAGATTTAAAGCTGCTCTTTGAGGAAACGGCCTTAGGGTGGCAGCATTTCTAAGTTGCCAACTCTGCTTGCTAGGGAAACAGAACCTTGCTGCAAGTTGTGCTTTGAGGTTGCAGATTAGAGTGGAATGTGCCAGGACAAACCCCGATAAGTTTTAGCCTCCTTAATTCTTGTTTGTGTCTTTAAGTTGTAGTTTTTATCAGAGCAAATTTGATTGAAAAATGTCTTTTGTTCTAGGTGTACAGAATCTTGTTCATTTACACATATACATATATCTATGGATCTTTGGGTCCTTTTCCATGTCGGTTATTACAGAGTGTTGAGTAGACCACTCTTGGTATTCCATAGGTCTTTGGGGATTATATTTTTTATATGTATTAGTATATGTGTGTTAACCCCAATATCCTAATTTATCCATTCCTCACACCATTTCTTTGGCTTAACCATAAGTTGTCTTCTCATTCTGAGATTGTCTTTCTCTATGGAAATATGTTCATTTTTATGAATTTTCAGATAACATAAGGGATATCATAGGACATTTGTCTTTCGCATTCTGACTTACTTCACGTTGTGTGATTATCTCTAGGCTCATCTGTGGTGCTGCATATGCCATTCTTTTATTTTTTTCGTGACTGATGTTCCATTCTGTCCATATACCACTTCTTCTCTGTCCATTCATCTGTTTATGGACCTTTTTTGGCTTCCATGTCGTGGCTATTTCAATATTGCTGCAGTGCACATTTGCCTGCCTCTGTCTTTCCGATTCTGGTGGTCTTAGGTTATAGGCCCAAAAGGTGCCCTGCCGCATCATATGGTAGCTCAATTTTTACCTTTTAAAGCAGCTCCATTCAGTTTTCGTTAGTGCTGTTACCCATTACATCCCACCAGCAGCTAGAAGGTACACAGTTCTCTAAAACCCCTTCAGCATTTCTAGTTTGTAGACTGTTTGCTGATGGTCATTTGACTGGTGTGAGCTGAAACCTTTTTGGAGGTTGGATTTGTATGTGGCTAATAATTCCTTGTACTGAGCTTTAGGCATGTCCATTTTTTTGTTTTCCTTTTTTTTTTAAAGTGTGAGTACAACTTCCCTCTTCATGTTGACTTCTTGAAAGATTTGTCATGTGTTGAATTTTCTTGCCTATTCCCTACCCCAGGGCATTTTTTGAGGGCAGATGCCATTTACAGCCCTGAGTCCTTGTGACTATTAAGCAACCATTAGCACTGGGTTTAAAGCTGCTGTTGTGGGAAACACCCACTAGGCGGCAGCATCATTACGTTCTCAACTCTTGTTATTAGGGCACCAGAGTCTTCCTGGACGTAGTGTTCCGAGGTTGTAAATTAGAGGGGAATGTGCTGGGACAAGCCCCCAGAAGTTTATGTCTCCTTACTTCTGTTTGTTTTTTAATTTAATTTCTCTTTCTTATCGGAGAATATTGGATTAGAGTGTTGTGATTGTCTGGCTGTACAGAATCTGCTCAATGATTCATACATATGTCTGTTCATGTTCGGATTCTGTTACCATGTGTCTTATTACAGAATGTTGAGTAGACCTCGCATGGTATTTGGTAGGTGTTTTGTCATTCTATATTTTATATGTATTGGTGATTATATAATTCATAGACTTTATATGTTATATGTTTCTATACATTTAACATACATTAGTATATGTATGTTAGCCCCATAATCCTAATTTATCCATCCTCCCACCTTTCATTTTGGTTAACCATTAGTTTGTTTTATAAGTCTGTGAGTGTCTTTTTCTGTGGAAATATGTCCATTTGTAGCAATCTTAGGATAACAGGTATAAATGATATCATAGGATATTTGTCATTCCCTTTTGACTTACTTAACCTGATATGATTATTTCTAGGCTCATCTCTAGTCCTGAAAACGATATTTTTCATTTTTTTCCCGAGGCTACTATTCCATTTAGTCCGTATACCACTTCTTCTTTGTCCATTCATCTGTTTATGGACCTTTTCTTTTGCTTCCACGTCTTGGCTATTTCAGTAATGCAGCAGTGCACATTTGCCTGCCTCTGTCTTTCCGATTCTGGTGGTCTTAGGTTACAGGCCCAAAAGGTGCCCTGCCGCGTCATATGGTAGCTCAATTTTTACCTTTTAAAGCAGCTCCATTCAGTTTTCGTTAGTGCTCTTACCACTTTACATCCCACCAGCAGCTACAAGGTACACAGTTCTCTAAAATCCCTTCAGCATTTACAGTTTGTAGACTGTTTGCTGATGGTCATTTGACTGGTGTGAGCTGAAACCTTTTTGGAGGTTGGATTTGCATGTGACTAATAATTCCTTATACTGAGCTTTAGGCATGTGCTTTTTATTCTTTTCCTTTTTTTTTTTAAAGAGTGAGTACAACTTCCCTCTTCATATTGACTTCTTCAAAAACTTGTCAAAGAAAACTTGAATTTCCTTGCCTATTCCCTACCCCAGGGCATTTTTTGAGGGCAGGTGTCATTTACAGCCCTGCAGTCCTTGTGACTATTAAGCAACCATTAGCACTGGGTTTAAAGCTGCTGTTGTGGGAAACAGCCACAAGGCGGCAGCATTATTACGTTCTCACCTCTTGTTACTAGGGCAACAGAGTCTTCCTGGAGGTAGTGTTCCGAGGTTGTAAATTAGAGAGGAGTGTGCTGGGATAAGCCCCCAGAAGTTTATGTCTCCTTACTTATGTTTGTTTTTTAAATTTAATTTCTCTTTCTTATCGGAGTAAATTCGATTAGAGTGTTGTGATTGTCTGGCTGTACAGAATGTGCTCAATGATTCATACATATGTCTGTTCATCTTCGGATCCTGTTACCATGTAATTTTTTACAGAATGTTGAGTAGACCTCCCTTGGTATTTGGCAGGTGTTTCGTGATTATATATTTTATATGTATTGGTGATTATATAATTCATAGAGTTTATATGTTATATGTTTATATACATTTAACATACATTAGTATATGTATGTTATCCCCATAGTCCTAATTTATCCATCCTCCCACCTTTCATTTTGGCGAACCATTCGTTCGTTTTATAAGTCTGTGAGTGTCTTTTTCTGTGGAAATATGTTCATTGGTAGAAATCTTAGGATAACATGTATAAATGATATCATAGGATATTTGTTATTCCCTTTTGAATAACTTAACCTAATATGATTATTTCTAGGCTCATCTGTAGTCCTGAAAACGGCACTGTTCATTTTTTTCTGAGGCTACTATTCCATTCGGTACGTATACCACTTCTTCTTTGTCCATTTATCTGATGATGGACATTTTGTTTGTATCCATGTCTTAGCTATTGTAAATACTGCTGCAATACACGATTTTCCATCCCGTGTCTTTTTGATTCTGGCTTTCACAAGTGAGAGGCCCAATAGTGGGCCTTCCGGATCATATGGTGACTCAATTTTTACCTTTAAACGCACTGCCATTCTGTTCCTATTATTGGCTGTTACCAGTTTACATCCCACTTAGACCGAGAGGTTACACTATTCTCCACAGCTTCTTCAACATCTATTGTTTGTTGACTTTTTGCTGATGGTCATTGTGACTGGTGTTAGGTGATACCTTTGTGTAGATTGGATTTGCATGCGTCTAATAATTCCTGATGTTTTGCATTTCTCAGTGTCCTTTTCATTTTTTTTAAGATTGAGCTAAACTTACAACTTCAAATTGCCTTCTTGAAAAATTTACCGCGTTTGGATTTTTATGGCCATTCCCTACCCCAGGACATTTTTTGAGGGCATGAGTCATTTACAGCCCTGCCGTCCTTGTGAATATTAGTGACCATGAGCAGTAGATTTAAAGCTGCTCTTTGAGGAAACGGCCTTAGGGTGGCAGCATTTCTAAGTTGCCAACTCTGCTTGCTAGGGAAACAGAACCTTGCTGCAAGTTGTGCTTTGAGGTTGCAGATTAGAGTGGAATGTGCCAGGACAAACCCCGATAAGTTTTAGCCTCCTTAATTCTTGTTTGTGTCTTTAAGTTGTAGTTTTTATCAGAGCAAATTTGATTGAAAAATGTCTTTTGTTCTAGGTGTACAGAATCTTGTTCATTTACACATATACATATATCTATTGATCTTTGGGTCCTTTTCCATGTCGGTTATTACAGAGTGTTGAGTAGACCACACTTGGTATTCCATAGGTCTTTGGGGATTATATTTTTTATATGTATTAGTATATGTGTGTTAACCCCAATATCCTAATTTATCCATTCCTCACACCATTTCTTTGGCTTAACCATAAGTTGTCTTCTCATTCGGAGATTGTCTTTCTCTATGGAAATATGTTCATTTTTATGAATTTTCAGATAACATAAGGGATATCATAGGACATTTGTCTTTCGCATTCTGACTTACTTCACGTTGTGTGATTATCTCTAGGCTCATCTGTGGTGCTGCATATGCCATTCTTTTATTTTTTTCGTGACTGATATTCCATTCTGTCCATATACCACTTCTTCTCTGTCCATTCATCTGTTTATGGACCTTCTTTTGGCTTCCATGTCGTGGCTATTTCAATATTGCTGCAGTGCACATTTGCCTGCCTCTGTCTTTCCGATTCTGGTGGTCTTAGGTTATAGGCCCAAAAGGTGCCCTGCCGCATCATATGGTAGCTCAATTTTTACCTTTTAAAGCAGCTCCATTCAGTTTTCGTTAGTGCTGTTACCCATTACATCCCACCAGCAGCTAGAAGGTACACAGTTCTCTAAAACCCCTTCAGCATTTCTAGTTTGTAGACTGTTTGCTGATGGTCATTTGACTGGTGTGAGCTGAAACCTTTTTGGAGGTTGGATTTGTATGTGGCTAATAATTCCTTGTACTGAGCTTTAGGCATGTCCATTTTTTTGTTTTCCTTTTTTTTTTAAAGTGTGAGTACAACTTCCCTCTTCATGTTGACTTCTTGAAAGATTTGTCATGTGTTGAATTTTCTTGCCTATTCCCTACCCCAGGGCATTTTTTGAGGGCAGATGCCATTTACAGCCCTGAGTCCTTGTGACTATTAAGCAACCATTAGCACTGGGTTTAAAGCTGCTGTTGTGGGAAACACCCACTAGGCGGCAGCATCATTACGTTCTCAACTCTTGTTATTAGGGCACCAGAGTCTTCCTGGACGTAGTGTTCCGAGGTTGTAAATTAGAGGGGAATGTGCTGGGACAAGCCCCCAGAAGTTTATGTCTCCTTACTTCTGTTTGTTTTTTAATTTAATTTCTCTTTCTTATCGGAGAATATTGGATTAGAGTGTTGTGATTGTCTGGCTGTACAGAATCTGCTCAATGATTCATACATATGTCTGTTCATGTTCGGATTCTGTTACCATGTGTCTTATTACAGAATGTTGAGTAGACCTCGCATGGTATTTGGTAGGTGTTTTGTCATTATATATTTTATATGTATTGGTGATTATATAATTCATAGAGTTTATGTTATATGTTTCTATACATTTAACATACATTAGTATATGTATGTTATCCCCATAGTCCTAATTTATCCATCCTCCCACCTTTCATTTTGGGGAACCATTCGTTCGTTTTATAAGTCTGTGAGTGTCTTTTTCTGTGGAAATATGTTCATTGGTAGAAATCTTAGGATAACATGTATAAATGATATCATAGGATATTTGTTATTCCCTTTTGAATAACTTAACCTAATATGATTATTTCTAGGCTCATCTGTAGTCCTGAAAACGGCACTGTTCATTTTTTTCTGAGGCTACTATTCCATTCGGTACGTATACCACTTCTTCTTTGTCCATTTATCTGATGATGGACATTTTGTTTGTATCCATGTCTTAGCTATTGTAAATACTGCTGCAATACACGATTTTCCATCCCGTGTCTTTTTGATTCTGGCTTTCACAAGTGAGAGGCCCAATAGTGGGCCTTCCGGATCATATGGTGACTCAATTTTTACCTTTAAACGCACTGCCATTCTGTTCCTATTATTGGCTGTTACCAGTTTACATCCCACTTAGACCGAGAGGTTACACTATTCTCCACAGCTTCTTCAACATCTATTGTTTGTTGACTTTTTGCTGATGGTCATTGTGACTGGTGTTAGGTGATACCTTTGTGTAGATTGGATTTGCATGCGTCTAATAATTCCTGATGTTTTGCATTTCTCAGTGTCCTTTTCATTTTTTTTAAGATTGAGCTAAACTTACAACTTCAAATTGCCTTCTTGAAAAATTTACCGCGTTTGGATTTTTATGGCCATTCCCTACCCCAGGACATTTTTTGAGGGCATGAGTCATTTACAGCCCTGCCGTCCTTGTGAATATTAGTGACCATGAGCAGTAGATTTAAAGCTGCTCTTTGAGGAAACGGCCTTAGGGTGGCAGCATTTCTAAGTTGCCAACTCTGCTTGCTAGGGAAACAGAACCTTGCTGCAAGTTGTGCTTTGAGGTTGCAGATTAGAGTGGAATGTGCCAGGACAAACCCCGATAAGTTTTAGCCTCCTTAATTCTTGTTTGTGTCTTTAAGTTGTAGTTTTTATCAGAGCAAATTTGATTGAAAAATGTCTTTTGTTCTAGGTGTACAGAATCTTGTTCATTTACACATATACATATATCTATGGATCTTTGGGTCCTTTTCCATGTCGGTTATTACAGAGTGTTGAGTAGACCACTCTTGGTATTCCATAGGTCTTTGGGGATTATATTTTTTATATGTATTAGTATATGTGTGTTAACCCCAATATCCTAATTTATCCATTCCTCACACCATTTCTTTGGCTTAACCATAAGTTGTCTTCTCATTCTGAGATTGTCTTTCTCTATGGAAATATGTTCATTTTTATGAATTTTCAGATAACATAAGGGATATCATAGGACATTTGTCTTTCGCATTCTGACTTACTTCACGTTGTGTGATTATCTCTAGGCTCATCTGTGGTGCTGCATATGCCATTCTTTTATTTTTTTCGTGACTGATATTCCATTCTGTCCATATACCACTTCTTCTCTGTCCATTCATCTGTTTATGGACCTTCTTTTGGCTTCCATGTCGTGGCTATTTCAATATTGCTGCAGTGCACATTTGCCTGCCTCTGTCTTTCCGATTCTGGTGGTCTTAGGTTATAGGCCCAAAAGGTGCCCTGCCGCATCATATGGTAGCTCAATTTTTACCTTTTAAAGCAGCTCCATTCAGTTTTCGTTAGTGCTGTTACCCATTACATCCCACCAGCAGCTAGAAGGTACACAGTTCTCTAAAACCCCTTCAGCATTTCTAGTTTGTAGACTGTTTGCTGATGGTCATTTGACTGGTGTGAGCTGAAACCTTTTTGGAGGTTGGATTTGTATGTGGCTAATAATTCCTTGTACTGAGCTTTAGGCATGTCCATTTTTTTGTTTTCCTTTTTTTTTTAAAGTGTGAGTACAACTTCCCTCTTCATGTTGACTTCTTGAAAGATTTGTCATGTGTTGAATTTTCTTGCCTATTCCCTACCCCAGGGCATTTTTTGAGGGCAGATGCCATTTACAGCCCTGAGTCCTTGTGACTATTAAGCAACCATTAGCACTGGGTTTAAAGCTGCTGTTGTGGGAAACACCCACTAGGCGGCAGCATCATTACGTTCTCAACTCTTGTTATTAGGGCACCAGAGTCTTCCTGGACGTAGTGTTCCGAGGTTGTAAATTAGAGGGGAATGTGCTGGGACAAGCCCCCAGAAGTTTATGTCTCCTTACTTCTGTTTGTTTTTTAATTTAATTTCTATTTCTTATCGGAGAATATTGGATTAGAGTGTTGTGATTGTCTGGCTGTACAGAATCTGCTCAATGATTCATACATATGTCTGTTCATGTTCGGATTCTGTTACCATGTGTCTTATTACAGAATGTTGAGTAGACCTCGCATGGTATTTGGTAGGTGTTTTGTCATTATATATTTTATATGTATTGGTGATTATATAATTCATAGAGTTTATATGTTATATGTTTCTATACATTTAACATACATTAGTATATGTATGTTAGCCCCATAATCCTAATTTATCCATCCTCCCACCTTTCATTTTGGTTAACCATTAGTTTCTTTTATAAGTCTGTGAGTGTCTTTTTCTGTGGAAATATGTCCATTTGTAGCAATCTTAGGATAACAGGTATAAATGATATCATAGGATATTTGTCATTCCCTTTTGACTTACTTAACCTGATATGATTATTTCTAGGCTCATCTGTAGTCCTGAAAACGGCATTTTTCATTTTTTTCCCGAGGCTACTATTCCATTTAGTCCGTATACCACTTCTTCTTTGTCCATTCATCTGTTTATGGACCTTTTTTTGGCTTCCACGTCTTGGCTATTTCAGTAATGCTGCAGTGCACATTTGCCTGCCTCTGTCTTTCCGATTCTGGTGGTCTTAGGTTACAGGCCCAAAAGGTGCCCTGCCGCGTCATATGGTAGCTCAATTTTTACCTTTTAAAGCAACTCCATTCAGTTTTCGTTAGTGCTCTTACCACTTTACATCCCACCAGCAGCTACAAGGTACACAGTTCTCTAAAATCCCTTCAGCATTTACAGTTTGTAGACTTTTTGCTGATGGTCATTTGACTGGTGTGAGCTGAAACCTTTTTGGAGGTTGGATTTGCATGTGACTAATAATTCCTTATACTGAGCTTTAGGCATGTGCTTTTTATTCTTTTCCTTTTTTTTTTTTAAAGAGTGAGTACAACTTCCCTCTTCATATTGACTTCTTCAAAAACTTGTCAAAGAAAACTTGAATTTTCTTGCCTATTCCCTACCCCAGGGCATTTTTTGAGGGCAGGTGTCATTTACAGCCCTGCAGTCCTTGTGACTCTTAAGCAACCATTAGCACTGGGTTTAAAGCTGCTGTTGTGGGAAACAGCCACAAGGCGGCAGCATTATTACGTTCTCACCTCTTGTTACTAGGGCAACAGAGTCTTCCTGGAGGTAGTGTTCCGAGGTTGTAAATTAGAGAGGAGTGTGCTGGGATAAGCCCCCAGAAGTTTATGTCTCCTTACTTATGTTTGTTTTTTAAATTTAATTTCTCTTTCTTATCGGAGTAAATTCGATTAGAGTGTTGTGATTGTCTGGCTGTACAGAATGTGCTCAATGATTCATACATATGTCTGTTCATCTTCGGATCCTGTTACCATGTAATTTTTTACAGAATGTTGAGTAGACCTCCCTTGGTATTTGGCAGGTGTTTCGTGATTATATATTTTATATGTATTGGTGATTATATAATTCATAGAGTTTATATGTTATATGTTTATATACATTTAACATACATTAGTATATGTATGTTATCCCCATAGTCCTAATTTATCCATCCTCCCACCTTTCATTTTGGCGAACCATTCGTTCGTTTTATAAGTCTGTGAGTGTCTTTTTCTGTGGAAATATGTTCATTGGTAGAAATCTTAGGATGACATGTATAAATGATATCATAGGATATTTGTTATTCCCTTTTGAATAACTTAACCTAATATGATTATTTCTAGGCTCATCTGTAGTCCTGAAAACGGCACTGTTCATTTTTTTCTGAGGCTACTATTCCATTCGGTACGTATACCACTTCTTCTTTGTCCATTTATCTGATGATGGACATTTTGTTTGTATCCATGTCTTAGCTATTGTAAATACTGCTGCAATACACGATTTTCCATCCCGTGTCTTTTTGATTCTGGCTTTCACAAGTGACAGGCCCAATAGTGGGCCTTCCGGATCATATGGTGACTCAATTTTTACCTTTAAACGCACTGCCATTCTGTTCCTATTATTGGCTGTTACCAGTTTACATCCCACTTAGACCGAGAGGTTACACTATTCTCCACAACTTCTTCAACATCTATTGTTTGTTGACTTTTTGCTGATGGTCATTGTGACTGGTGTTAGGTGATACCTTTGTGTAGATTGGATTTGCATGCGTCTAATAATTCCTGATGTTTTGCATTTCTCAGTGTCCTTTTCATTTTTTTTAAGATTGAGCTAAACTTACAACTTCAAATTGCCTTCTTGAAAAATTTACCGCGTTTGGATTTTTATGGCCATTCCCTACCCCAGGACATTTTTTGAGGGCATGAGTCATTTACAGCCCTGCCGTCCTTGTGAATATTAGTGACCATGAGCAGTAGATTTAAAGCTGCTCTTTGAGGAAACGGCCTTAGGGTGGCAGCATTTCTAAGTTGCCAACTCTGCTTGCTAGGGAAACAGAACCTTGCTGCAAGTTGTGCTTTGAGGTTGCAGATTAGAGTGGAATGTGCCAGGACAAACCCCGATAAGTTTTAGCCTCCTTAATTCTTGTTTGTGTCTTTAAGTTGTAGTTTTTATCAGAGCAAATTTGATTGAAAAATGTCTTTTGTTCTAGGTGTACAGAATCTTGTTCATTTACACATATACATATATCTATGGATCTTTGGGTCCTTTTCCATGTCGGTTATTACAGAGTGTTGAGTAGACCACTCTTGGTATTCCATAGGTCTTTGGGGATTATATTTTTTATATGTATTAGTATATGTGTGTTAACCCCAATATCCTAATTTATCCATTCCTCACACCATTTCTTTGGCTTAACCATAAGTTGTCTTCTCATTCTGAGATTGTCTTTCTCTATGGAAATATGTTCATTTTTATGAATTTTCAGATAACATAAGGGATATCATAGGACATTTGTCTTTCGCATTCTGACTTACTTCACGTTGTGTGATTATCTCTAGGCTCATCTGTGGTGCTGCATATGCCATTCTTTTATTTTTTTCGTGACTGATATTCCATTCTGTCCATATACCACTTCTTCTCTGTCCATTCACCTGTTTATGGACCTTCTTTTGGCTTCCATGTCGTGGCTATTTCAATATTGCTGCAGTGCACATTTGCCTGCCTCTGTCTTTCCGATTCTGGTGGTCTTAGGTTATAGGCCCAAAAGGTGCCCTGCCGCATCATATGGTAGCTCAATTTTTACCTTTTAAAGCAGCTGCATTCAGTTTTCGTTAGTGCTGTTACCCATTACATCCCACCAGCAGCTAGAAGGTACACAGTTCTCTAAAACCCCTTCAGCATTTCTAGTTTGTAGACTGTTTGCTGATGGTCATTTGACTGGTGTGAGCTGAAACCTTTTTGGAGGTTGGATTTGTATGTGGCTAATAATTCCTTGTACTGAGCTTTAGGCATGTCCATTTTTTTGTTTTCCTTTTTTTTTTTAAAGTGTGAGTACAACTTCCCTCTTCATGTTGACTTCTTGAAAGATTTGTCATGTGTTGAATTTTCTTGCCTATTCCCTACCCCAGGGCATTTTTTGAGGGCAGATGCCATTTACAGCCCTGAGTCCTTGTGACTATTAAGCAACCATTAGCACTGGGTTTAAAGCTGCTGTTGTGGGAAACACCCACTAGGCGGCAGCATCATTACGTTCTCAACTCTTGTTATTAGGGCACCAGAGTCTTCCTGGACGTAGTGTTCCGAGGTTGTAAATTAGAGGGGAATGTGCTGGGACAAGCCCCCAGAAGTTTATGTCTCCTTACTTCTGTTTGTTTTTTAATTTAATTTCTATTTCTTATCGGAGAATATTGGATTAGAGTGTTGTGATTGTCTGGCTGTACAGAATCTGCTCAATGATTCATACATATGTCTGTTCATGTTCGGATTCTGTTACCATGTGTCTTATTACAGAATGTTGAGTAGACCTCGCATGGTATTTGGTAGGTGTTTTGTCATTATATATTTTATATGTATTGGTGATTATATAATTCATAGAGTTTATATGTTATATGTTTATATACATTTAACATACATTAGTATATGTATGTTAGCCCCATAATCCTAATTTATCCATCCTCCCACCTTTCATTTTGGTTAACCATTAGTTTCTTTTATAAGTCTGTGAGTGTCTTTTTCTGTGGAAATATGTCCATTTGTAGCAATCTTAGGATAACAGGTATAAATGATATCATAGGATATTTGTCATTCCCTTTTGACTTACTTAACCTGATATGATTATTTCTAGGCTCATCTGTAGTCCTGAAAACGGCATTTTTCATTTTTTTTCCCGAGTCTACTATTCCATTTAGTCCGTATACCACTTCTTCTTTGTCCATTCATCTGTTTATGGACCTTTTTTTGGCTTCCACGTCTTGGCTATTTCAGTAATGCTGCAGTGCACATTTGCCTGCCTCTGTCTTTCCGATTCTGGTGGTCTTAGGTTACAGGCCCAAAAGGTGCCCTGCCGCGTCATATGGTAGCTCAATTTTTACCTTTTAAAGCAGCTCCATTCAGTTTTCGTTAGTGCTCTTACCACTTTACATCCCACCAGCAGCTACAAGGTACACAGTTCTCTAAAATCCCTTCAGCATTTACAGTTTGTAGACTGTTTGCTGATGGTCATTTGACTGGTGTGAGCTGAAACCTTTTTGGAGGTTGGATTTGCATGTGACTAATAATTCCTTATACTGAGCTTTAGGCATGTGCTTTTTATTCTTTTCCTTTTTTTTTTTAAAGAGTGAGTACAACTTCCCTCTTCATATTGACTTCTTCAAAAACTTGTCAAAGAAAACTTGAATTTTCTTGCCTATTCCCTACCCCAGGGCATTTTTTGAGGGCAGGTGTCATTTACAGCCCTGCAGTCCTTGTGACTCTTAAGCAACCATTAGCACTGGGTTTAAAGCTGCTGTTGTGGGAAACAGCCACAAGGCGGCAGCATTATTACGTTCTCACCTCTTGTTACTAGGGCAACAGAGTCTTCCTGGAGGTAGTGTTCCGAGGTTGTAAATTAGAGAGGAGTGTGCTGGGATAAGCCCCCAGAAGTTTATGTCTCCTTACTTATGTTTGTTTTTTAAATTTAATTTCTCTTTCTTATCGGAGTAAATTCGATTAGAGTGTTGTGATTGTCTGGCTGTACAGAATGTGCTCAATGATTCATACATATGTCTGTTCATCTTCGGATCCTGTTACCATGTAATTTTTTACAGAATGTTGAGTAGACCTCCCTTGGTATTTGGCAGGTGTTTCGTGATTATATATTTTATATGTATTGGTGATTATATAATTCATAGAGTTTATATGTTATATGTTTATATACATTTAACATACATTAGTATATGTATGTTATCCCCATAGTCCTAATTTATCCATCCTCCCACCTTTCATTTTGGCGAACCATTCGTTCGTTTTATAAGTCTGTGAGTGTCTTTTTCTGTGGAAATATGTTCATTGGTAGAAATCTTAGGATAACATGTATAAATGATATCATAGGATATTTGTTATTCCCTTTTGAATAACTTAACCTAATATGATTATTTCTAGGCTCATCTGTAGTCCTGAAAACGGCACTGTTCATTTTTTTCTGAGGCTACTATTCCATTCGGTACGTATACCACTTCTTCTTTGTCCATTTATCTGATGATGGACATTTTGTTTGTATCCATGTCTTAGCTATTGTAAATACTGCTGCAATACACGATTTTCCATCCCGTGTCTTTTTGATTCTGGCTTTCACAAGTGAGAGGCCCAATAGTGGGCCTTCCGGATCATATGGTGACTCAATTTTTACCTTTAAACGCACTGCCATTCTGTTCCTATTATTGGCTGTTACCAGTTTACATCCCACTTAGACCGAGAGGTTACACTATTCTCCACAACTTCTTCAACATCTATTGTTTGTTGACTTTTTGCTGATGGTCATTGTGACTGGTGTTAGGTGATACCTTTGTGTAGATTGGATTTGCATGCGTCTAATAATTCCTGATGTTTTGCATTTCTCAGTGTCCTTTTCATTTTTTTTAAGATTGAGCTAAACTTACAACTTCAAATTGCCTTCTTGAAAAATTTACCGCGTTTGGATTTTTATGGCCATTCCCTACCCCAGGACATTTTTTGAGGGCATGAGTCATTTACAGCCCTGCCGTCCTTGTGAATATTAGTGACCATGAGCAGTAGATTTAAAGCTGCTCTTTGAGGAAACGGCCTTAGGGTGGCAGCATTTCTAAGTTGCCAACTCTGCTTGCTAGGGAAACAGAACCTTGCTGCAAGTTGTGCTTTGAGGTTGCAGATTAGAGTGGAATGTGCCAGGACAAACCCCGATAAGTTTTAGCCTCCTTAATTCTTGTTTGTGTCTTTAAGTTGTAGTTTTTATCAGAGCAAATTTGATTGAAAAATGTCTTTTGTTCTAGGTGTACAGAATCTTGTTCATTTACACATATACATATATCTATGGATCTTTGGGTCCTTTTCCATGTCGGTTATTACAGAGTGTTGAGTAGACCACTCTTGGTATTCCATAGGTCTTTGGGGATTATATTTTTTATATGTATTAGTATATGTGTGTTAACCCCAATATCCTAATTTATCCATTCCTCACACCATTTCTTTGGCTTAACCATAAGTTGTCTTCTCATTCTGAGATTGTCTTTCTCTATGGAAATATGTTCATTTTTATGAATTTTCAGATAACATAAGGGATATCATAGGACATTTGTCTTTCGCATTCTGACTTACTTCACGTTGTGTGATTATCTCTAGGCTCATCTGTGGTGCTGCATATGCCATTCTTTTATTTTTTTCGTGACTGATGTTCCATTCTGTCCATATACCACTTCTTCTCTGTCCATTCATCTGTTTATGGACCTTCTTTTGGCTTCCATGTCGTGGCTATTTCAATATTGCTGCAGTGCACATTTGCCTGCCTCTGTCTTTCCGATTCTGGTGGTCTTAGGTTATAGGCCCAAAAGGTGCCCTGCCGCATCATATGGTAGCTCAATTTTTACCTTTTAAAGCAGCTGCATTCAGTTTTCGTTAGTGCTGTTACCAATTACATCCCACCAGCAGCTAGAAGGTACACAGTTCTCTAAAACCCCTTCAGCATTTCTAGTTTGTAGACTGTTTGCTGATGGTCATTTGACTGGTGTGAGCTGAAACCTTTTTGGAGGTTGGATTTGTATGTGGCTAATAATTCCTTGTACTGAGCTTTAGGCATGTCCATTTTTTTGTTTTCCTTTTTTTTTTAAAGTGTGAGTACAACTTCCCTCTTCATGTTGACTTCTTGAAAGATTTGTCATGTGTTGAATTTTCTTGCCTATTCCCTACCCCAGGGCATTTTTTGAGGGCAGATGCCATTTACAGCCCTGAGTCCTTGTGACTATTAAGCAACCATTAGCGCTGGGTTTAAAGCTGCTGTTGTGGGAAACACCCACTAGGCGGCAGCATCATTACGTTCTCAACTCTTGTTATTAGGGCACCAGAGTCTTCCTGGACGTAGTGTTCCGAGGTTGTAAATTAGAGGGGAATGTGCTGGGACAAGCCCCCAGAAGTTTATGTCTCCTTACTTCTGTTTGTTTTTTAATTTAATTTCTATTTCTTATCGGAGAATATTGGATTAGAATGTTGTGGTTGTCTGGCTGTACAGAATCTGCTCAATGATTCATACATATGTCTGTTCATGTTCGGATTCTGTTACCATGTGTCTTATTACAGAATGTTGAGTAGACCTCGCATGGTATTTGGTAGGTGTTTTGTCATTCTATATTTTATATGTATTGGTGATTATATAATACATAGAGTTTATATGTTATATGTTTATATACATTTAACATACATTAGTATATGTATGTTAGCCCCATAATCCTAATTTATCCATCCTCCCACCTTTCATTTTGGTTAACCATTAGTTTCTTTTATAAGTCTGTGAGTGTCTTTTTCTGTGGAAATATGTCCATTTGTAGCAATCTTAGGATAACAGGTATAAATGATATCATAGGATATTTGTCATTCCCTTTTGACTTACTTAACCTGATATGATTATTTCTAGGCTCATCTGTAGTCCTGAAAACGGCATTTTTCATTTTTTTTCCCGAGGCTACTATTCCATTTAGTCCGTATACCACTTCTTCTTTGTCCATTCATCTGTTTATGGACCTTTTTTTGGCTTCCACGTCTTGGCTATTTCAGTAATGCTGCAGTGCACATTTGCCTGCCTCTGTCTTTCCGATTCTGGTGGTCTTAGGTTACAGGCCCAAAAGGTGCCCTGCCGCGTCATATGGTAGCTCAATTTTTACCTTTTAAAGCAGCTCCATTCAGTTTTCGTTAGTGCTCTTACCACTTTACATCCCACCAGCAGCTACAAGGTACACAGTTCTCTAAAATCCCTTCAGCATTTACAGTTTGTAGACTGTTTGCTGATGGTCATTTGACTGGTGTGAGCTGAAACCTTTTTGGAGGTTGGATTTGCATGTGACTAATAATTCCTTATACTGAGCTTTAGGCATGTGCTTTTTATTCTTTTCCTTTTTTTTTTTAAAGAGTGAGTACAACTTCCCTCTTCATATTGACTTCTTCAAAAACTTGTCAAAGAAAACTTGAATTTTCTTGCCTATTCCCTACCCCAGGGCATTTTTTGAGAGCAGGTGTCATTTACAGCCCTGCAGTCCTTGTGACTCTTAAGCAACCATTAGCACTGGGTTTAAAGCTGCTGTTGTGGGAAACAGCCACAAGGCGGCAGCATTATTACGTTCTCACCTCTTGTTACTAGGGCAACAGAGTCTTCCTGGAGGTAGTGTTCCGAGGTTGTAAATTAGAGAGGAGTGTGCTGGGATAAGCCCCCAGAAGTTTATGTCTCCTTACTTATGTTTGTTTTTTAAATTTAATTTCTCTTTCTTATCGGAGTAAATTCGATTAGAGTGTTGTGATTGTCTGGCTGTACAGAATGTGCTCAATGATTCATACATATGTCTGTTCATCTTCGGATCCTGTTACCATGTAATTTTTTACAGAATGTTGAGTAGACCTCCCTTGGTATTTGGCAGGTGTTTCGTGATTATATATTTTATATGTATTGGTGATTATATAATTCATAGAGTTTATATGTTATATGTTTCTATACATTTAACATACATTAGTATATGTATGTTATCCCCATAGTCCTAATTTATCCATCCTCCCACCTTTCATTTTGGCGAACCATTCGTTCGTTTTATAAGTCTGTGAGTGTCTTTTTCTGTGGAAATATGTTCATTGGTAGAAATCTTAGGATAACATGTATAAATGATATCATAGGATATTTGTTATTCCCTTTTGAATAACTTAACCTAATATGATTATTTCTAGGCTCATCTGTAGTCCTGAAAACGGCACTGTTCATTTTTTTCTGAGGCTACTATTCCATTCGGTACGTATACCACTTCTTCTTTGTCCATTTATCTGATGATGGACATTTTGTTTGTATCCATGTCTTAGCTATTGTAAATACTGCTGCAATACACGATTTTCCATCCCGTGTCTTTTTGATTCTGGCTTTCACAAGTGACAGGCCCAATAGTGGGCCTTCCGGATCATATGGTGACTCAATTTTTACCTTTAAACGCACTGCCATTCTGTTCCTATTATTGGCTGTTACCAGTTTACATCCCACTTAGACCGAGAGGTTACACTATTCTCCACAACTTCTTCAACATCTATTGTTTGTTGACTTTTTGCTGATGGTCATTGTGACTGGTGTTAGGTGATACCTTTGTGTAGATTGGATTTGCATGCGTCTAATAATTCCTGATGTTTTGCATTTCTCAGTGTCCTTTTCATTTTTTTTAAGATTGAGCTAAACTTACAACTTCAAATTGCCTTCTTGAAAAATTTACCGCGTTTGGATTTTTATGGCCATTCCCTACCCCAGGACATTTTTTGAGGGCATGAGTCATTTACAGCCCTGCCGTCCTTGTGAATATTAGTGACCATGAGCAGTAGATTTAAAGCTGCTCTTTGAGGAAACGGCCTTAGGGTGGCAGCATTTCTAAGTTGCCAACTCTGCTTGCTAGGGAAACAGAACCTTGCTGCAAGTTGTGCTTTGAGGTTGCAGATTAGAGTGGAATGTGCCAGGACAAACCCCGATAAGTTTTAGCCTCCTTAATTCTTGTTTGTGTCTTTAAGTTGTAGTTTTTATCAGAGCAAATTTGATTGAAAAATGTCTTTTGTTCTAGGTGTACAGAATCTTGTTCATTTACACATATACATATATCTATTGATCTTTGGGTCCTTTTCCATGTCGGTTATTACAGAGTGTTGAGTAGACCACTCTTGGTATTCCATAGGTCTTTGGGGATTATATTTTTTATATGTATTAGTATATGTGTGTTAACCCCAATATCCTAATTTATCCATTCCTCACACCATTTCTTTGGCTTAACCATAAGTTGTCTTCTCATTCGGAGATTGTCTTTCTCTATGGAAATATGTTCATTTTTATGAATTTTCAGATAACATAAGGGATATCATAGGACATTTGTCTTTCGCATTCTGACTTACTTCACGTTGTGTGATTATCTCTAGGCTCATCTGTGGTGCTGCATATGCCATTCTTTTATTTTTTTCGTGACTGATATTCCATTCTGTCCATATACCACTTCTTCTCTGTCCATTCATCTGTTTATGGACCTTCTTTTGGCTTCCATGTCGTGGCTATTTCAATATTGCTGCAGTGCACATTTGCCTGCCTCTGTCTTTCCGATTCTGGTGGTCTTAGGTTATAGGCCCAAAAGGTGCCCTGCCGCATCATATGGTAGCTCAATTTTTACCTTTTAAAGCAGCTCCATTCAGTTTTCGTTAGTGCTGTTACCCATTACATCCCACCAGCAGCTAGAAGGTACACAGTTCTCTAAAACCCCTTCAGCATTTCTAGTTTGTAGACTGTTTGCTGATGGTCATTTGACTGGTGTGAGCTGAAACCTTTTTGGAGGTTGGATTTGTATGTGGCTAATAATTCCTTGTACTGAGCTTTAGGCATGTCCATGTTGTTCTTTTCCTTTTTTTTTTAAAGTGTGAGTACAACTTCCCTCTTCATGTTGACTTCTTGAAAGATTTGTCATGTGTTGAATTTTCTTGCCTATTCCCTACCCCAGGGCATTTTTTGAGGGCAGATGCCATTTACAGCCCTGAGTCCTTGTGACTATTAAGCAACCATTAGCACTGGGTTTAAAGCTGCTGTTGTGGGAAACACCCACTAGGCGGCAGCATCATTACGTTCTCAACTCTTGTTATTAGGGCACCAGAGTCTTCCTGGACGTAGTGTTCCGAGGTTGTAAATTAGAGGGGAATGTGCTGGGACAAGCCCCCAGAAGTTTATGTCTCCTTACTTCTGTTTGTTTTTTAATTTAATTTCTATTTCTTATCGGAGAATATTGGATTAGAGTGTTGTGATTGTCTGGCTGTACAGAATCTGCTCAATGATTCATACATATGTCTGTTCATGTTCGGATTCTGTTACCATGTGTCTTATTACAGAATGTTGAGTAGACCTCGCATGGTATTTGGTAGGTGTTTTGTCATTATATATTTTATATGTATTGGTGATTATATAATTCATAGAGTTTATATGTTATATGTTTATATACATTTAACATACATTAGTATATGTATGTTAGCCCCATAATCCTAATTTATCCATCCTCCCACCTTTCATTTTGGTTAACCATTAGTTTCTTTTATAAGTCTGTGAGTGTCTTTTTCTGTGGAAATATGTCCATTTGTAGCAATCTTAGGATAACAGGTATAAATGATATCATAGGATATTTGTCATTCCCTTTTGACTTACTTAACCTGATATGATTATTTCTAGGCTCATCTGTAGTCCTGAAAACGGCATTTTTCATTTTTTTTCCCGAGTCTACTATTCCATTTAGTCCGTATACCACTTCTTCTTTGTCCATTCATCTGTTTATGGACCTTTTTTTGGCTTCCACGTCTTGGCTATTTCAGTAATGCTGCAGTGCACATTTGCCTGCCTCTGTCTTTCCGATTCTGGTGGTCTTAGGTTACAGGCCCAAAAGGTGCCCTGCCGCGTCATATGGTAGCTCAATTTTTACCTTTTAAAGCAGCTCCATTCAGTTTTCGTTAGTGCTCTTACCACTTTACATCCCACCAGCAGCTACAAGGTACACAGTTCTCTAAAATCCCTTCAGCATTTACAGTTTGTAGACTGTTTGCTGATGGTCATTTGACTGGTGTGAGCTGAAACCTTTTTGGAGGTTGGATTTGCATGTGACTAATAATTCCTTATACTGAGCTTTAGGCATGTGCTTTTTATTCTTTTCCTTTTTTTTTTTAAAGAGTGAGTACAACTTCCCTCTTCATATTGACTTCTTCAAAAACTTGTCAAAGAAAACTTGAATTTTCTTGCCTATTCCCTACCCCAGGGCATTTTTTGAGGGCAGGTGTCATTTACAGCCCTGCAGTCCTTGTGACTCTTAAGCAACCATTAGCACTGGGTTTAAAGCTGCTGTTGTGGGAAACAGCCACAAGGCGGCAGCATTATTACGTTCTCACCTCTTGTTACTAGGGCAACAGAGTCTTCCTGGAGGTAGTGTTCCGAGGTTGTAAATTAGAGAGGAGTGTGCTGGGATAAGCCCCCAGAAGTTTATGTCTCCTTACTTATGTTTGTTTTTTAAATTTAATTTCTCTTTCTTATCGGAGTAAATTCGATTAGAGTGTTGTGATTGTCTGGCTGTACAGAATGTGCTCAATGATTCATACATATGTCTGTTCATCTTCGGATCCTGTTACCATGTAATTTTTTACAGAATGTTGAGTAGACCTCCCTTGGTATTTGGCAGGTGTTTCGTGATTATATATTTTATATGTATTGGTGATTATATAATTCATAGAGTTTATATGTTATATGTTTATATACATTTAACATACATTAGTATATGTATGTTATCCCCATAGTCCTAATTTATCCATCCTCCCACCTTTCATTTTGGCGAACCATTCGTTCGTTTTATAAGTCTGTGAGTGTCTTTTTCTGTGGAAATATGTTCATTGGTAGAAATCTTAGGATAACATGTATAAATGATATCATAGGATATTTGTTATTCCCTTTTGAATAACTTAACCTAATATGATTATTTCTAGGCTCATCTGTAGTCCTGAAAACGGCACTGTTCATTTTTTTCTGAGGCTACTATTCCATTCGGTACGTATACCACTTCTTCTTTGTCCATTTATCTGATGATGGACATTTTGTTTGTATCCATGTCTTAGCTATTGTAAATACTGCTGCAATACACGATTTTCCATCCCGTGTCTTTTTGATTCTGGCTTTCACAAGTGAGAGGCCCAATAGTGGGCCTTCCGGATCATATGGTGACTCAATTTTTACCTTTAAACGCACTGCCATTCTGTTCCTATTATTGGCTGTTACCAGTTTACATCCCACTTAGACCGAGAGGTTACACTATTCTCCACAACTTCTTCAACATCTATTGTTTGTTGACTTTTTGCTGATGGTCATTGTGACTGGTGTTAGGTGATACCTTTGTGTAGATTGGATTTGCATGCGTCTAATAATTCCTGATGTTTTGCATTTCTCAGTGTCCTTTTCATTTTTTTTAAGATTGAGCTAAACTTACAACTTCAAATTGCCTTCTTGAAAAATTTACCGCGTTTGGATTTTTATGGCCATTCCCTACCCCAGGACATTTTTTGAGGGCATGAGTCATTTACAGCCCTGCCGTCCTTGTGAATATTAGTGACCATGAGCAGTAGATTTAAAGCTGCTCTTTGAGGAAACGGCCTTAGGGTGGCAGCATTTCTAAGTTGCCAACTCTGCTTGCTAGGGAAACAGAACCTTGCTGCAAGTTGTGCTTTGAGGTTGCAGATTAGAGTGGAATGTGCCAGGACAAACCCCGATAAGTTTTAGCCTCCTTAATTCTTGTTTGTGTCTTTAAGTTGTAGTTTTTATCAGAGCAAATTTGATTGAAAAATGTCTTTTGTTCTAGGTGTACAGAATCTTGTTCATTTACACATATACATATATCTATGGATCTTTGGGTCCTTTTCCATGTCGGTTATTACAGAGTGTTGAGTAGACCACTCTTGGTATTCCATAGGTCTTTGGGGATTATATTTTTTATATGTATTAGTATATGTGTGTTAACCCCAATATCCTAATTTATCCATTCCTCACACCATTTCTTTGGCTTAACCATAAGTTGTCTTCTCATTCTGAGATTGTCTTTCTCTATGGAAATATGTTCATTTTTATGAATTTTCAGATAACATAAGGGATATCATAGGACATTTGTCTTTCGCATTCTGACTTACTTCACGTTGTGTGATTATCTCTAGGCTCATCTGTGGTGCTGCATATGCCATTCTTTTATTTTTTTCGTGACTGATGTTCCATTCTGTCCATATACCACTTCTTCTCTGTCCATTCATCTGTTTATGGACCTTCTTTTGGCTTCCATGTCGTGGCTATTTCAATATTGCTGCAGTGCACATTTGCCTGCCTCTGTCTTTCCGATTCTGGTGGTCTTAGGTTATAGGCCCAAAAGGTGCCCTGCCGCATCATATGGTAGCTCAATTTTTACCTTTTAAAGCAGCTGCATTCAGTTTTCGTTAGTGCTGTTACCAATTACATCCCACCAGCAGCTAGAAGGTACACAGTTCTCTAAAACCCCTTCAGCATTTCTAGTTTGTAGACTGTTTGCTGATGGTCATTTGACTGGTGTGAGCTGAAACCTTTTTGGAGGTTGGATTTGTATGTGGCTAATAATTCCTTGTACTGAGCTTTAGGCATGTCCATTTTTTTGTTTTCCTTTTTTTTTTAAAGTGTGAGTACAACTTCCCTCTTCATGTTGACTTCTTGAAAGATTTGTCATGTGTTGAATTTTCTTGCCTATTCCCTACCCCAGGGCATTTTTTGAGGGCAGATGCCATTTACAGCCCTGAGTCCTTGTGACTATTAAGCAACCATTAGCGCTGGGTTTAAAGCTGCTGTTGTGGGAAACACCCACTAGGCGGCAGCATCATTACGTTCTCAACTCTTGTTATTAGGGCACCAGAGTCTTCCTGGACGTAGTGTTCCGAGGTTGTAAATTAGAGGGGAATGTGCTGGGACAAGCCCCCAGAAGTTTATGTCTCCTTACTTCTGTTTGTTTTTTAATTTAATTTCTATTTCTTATCGGAGAATATTGGATTAGAATGTTGTGGTTGTCTGGCTGTACAGAATCTGCTCAATGATTCATACATATGTCTGTTCATGTTCGGATTCTGTTACCATGTGTCTTATTACAGAATGTTGAGTAGACCTCGCATGGTATTTGGTAGGTGTTTTGTCATTCTATATTTTATATGTATTGGTGATTATATAATACATAGAGTTTATATGTTATATGTTTATATACATTTAACATACATTAGTATATGTATGTTAGCCCCATAATCCTAATTTATCCATCCTCCCACCTTTCATTTTGGTTAACCATTAGTTTCTTTTATAAGTCTGTGAGTGTCTTTTTCTGTGGAAATATGTCCATTTGTAGCAATCTTAGGATAACAGGTATAAATGATATCATAGGATATTTGTCATTCCCTTTTGACTTACTTAACCTGATATGATTATTTCTAGGCTCATCTGTAGTCCTGAAAACGGCATTTTTCATTTTTTTTCCCGAGGCTACTATTCCATTTAGTCCGTATACCACTTCTTCTTTGTCCATTCATCTGTTTATGGACCTTTTTTTGGCTTCCACGTCTTGGCTATTTCAGTAATGCTGCAGTGCACATTTGCCTGCCTCTGTCTTTCCGATTCTGGTGGTCTTAGGTTACAGGCCCAAAAGGTGCCCTGCCGCGTCATATGGTAGCTCAATTTTTACCTTTTAAAGCAGCTCCATTCAGTTTTCGTTAGTGCTCTTACCACTTTACATCCCACCAGCAGCTACAAGGTACACAGTTCTCTAAAATCCCTTCAGCATTTACAGTTTGTAGACTGTTTGCTGATGGTCATTTGACTGGTGTGAGCTGAAACCTTTTTGGAGGTTGGATTTGCATGTGACTAATAATTCCTTATACTGAGCTTTAGGCATGTGCTTTTTATTCTTTTCCTTTTTTTTTTTAAAGAGTGAGTACAACTTCCCTCTTCATATTGACTTCTTCAAAAACTTGTCAAAGAAAACTTGAATTTTCTTGCCTATTCCCTACCCCAGGGCATTTTTTGAGAGCAGGTGTCATTTACAGCCCTGCAGTCCTTGTGACTCTTAAGCAACCATTAGCACTGGGTTTAAAGCTGCTGTTGTGGGAAACAGCCACAAGGCGGCAGCATTATTACGTTCTCACCTCTTGTTACTAGGGCAACAGAGTCTTCCTGGAGGTAGTGTTCCGAGGTTGTAAATTAGAGAGGAGTGTGCTGGGATAAGCCCCCAGAAGTTTATGTCTCCTTACTTATGTTTGTTTTTTAAATTTAATTTCTCTTTCTTATCGGAGTAAATTCGATTAGAGTGTTGTGATTGTCTGGCTGTACAGAATGTGCTCAATGATTCATACATATGTCTGTTCATCTTCGGATCCTGTTACCATGTAATTTTTTACAGAATGTTGAGTAGACCTCCCTTGGTATTTGGCAGGTGTTTCGTGATTATATATTTTATATGTATTGGTGATTATATAATTCATAGAGTTTATATGTTATATGTTTCTATACATTTAACATACATTAGTATATGTATGTTATCCCCATAGTCCTAATTTATCCATCCTCCCACCTTTCATTTTGGCGAACCATTCGTTCGTTTTATAAGTCTGTGAGTGTCTTTTTCTGTGGAAATATGTTCATTGGTAGAAATCTTAGGATAACATGTATAAATGATATCATAGGATATTTGTTATTCCCTTTTGAATAACTTAACCTAATATGATTATTTCTAGGCTCATCTGTAGTCCTGAAAACGGCACTGTTCATTTTTTTCTGAGGCTACTATTCCATTCGGTACGTATACCACTTCTTCTTTGTCCATTTATCTGATGATGGACATTTTGTTTGTATCCATGTCTTAGCTATTGTAAATACTGCTGCAATACACGATTTTCCATCCCGTGTCTTTTTGATTCTGGCTTTCACAAGTGACAGGCCCAATAGTGGGCCTTCCGGATCATATGGTGACTCAATTTTTACCTTTAAACGCACTGCCATTCTGTTCCTATTATTGGCTGTTACCAGTTTACATCCCACTTAGACCGAGAGGTTACACTATTCTCCACAACTTCTTCAACATCTATTGTTTGTTGACTTTTTGCTGATGGTCATTGTGACTGGTGTTAGGTGATACCTTTGTGTAGATTGGATTTGCATGCGTCTAATAATTCCTGATGTTTTGCATTTCTCAGTGTCCTTTTCATTTTTTTTAAGATTGAGCTAAACTTACAACTTCAAATTGCCTTCTTGAAAAATTTACCGCGTTTGGATTTTTATGGCCATTCCCTACCCCAGGACATTTTTTGAGGGCATGAGTCATTTACAGCCCTGCCGTCCTTGTGAATATTAGTGACCATGAGCAGTAGATTTAAAGCTGCTCTTTGAGGAAACGGCCTTAGGGTGGCAGCATTTCTAAGTTGCCAACTCTGCTTGCTAGGGAAACAGAACCTTGCTGCAAGTTGTGCTTTGAGGTTGCAGATTAGAGTGGAATGTGCCAGGACAAACCCCGATAAGTTTTAGCCTCCTTAATTCTTGTTTGTGTCTTTAAGTTGTAGTTTTTATCAGAGCAAATTTGATTGAAAAATGTCTTTTGTTCTAGGTGTACAGAATCTTGTTCATTTACACATATACATATATCTATTGATCTTTGGGTCCTTTTCCATGTCGGTTATTACAGAGTGTTGAGTAGACCACTCTTGGTATTCCATAGGTCTTTGGGGATTATATTTTTTATATGTATTAGTATATGTGTGTTAACCCCAATATCCTAATTTATCCATTCCTCACACCATTTCTTTGGCTTAACCATAAGTTGTCTTCTCATTCGGAGATTGTCTTTCTCTATGGAAATATGTTCATTTTTATGAATTTTCAGATAACATAAGGGATATCATAGGACATTTGTCTTTCGCATTCTGACTTACTTCACGTTGTGTGATTATCTCTAGGCTCATCTGTGGTGCTGCATATGCCATTCTTTTATTTTTTTCGTGACTGATATTCCATTCTGTCCATATACCACTTCTTCTCTGTCCATTCATCTGTTTATGGACCTTCTTTTGGCTTCCATGTCGTGGCTATTTCAATATTGCTGCAGTGCACATTTGCCTGCCTCTGTCTTTCCGATTCTGGTGGTCTTAGGTTATAGGCCCAAAAGGTGCCCTGCCGCATCATATGGTAGCTCAATTTTTACCTTTTAAAGCAGCTCCATTCAGTTTTCGTTAGTGCTGTTACCCATTACATCCCACCAGCAGCTAGAAGGTACACAGTTCTCTAAAACCCCTTCAGCATTTCTAGTTTGTAGACTGTTTGCTGATGGTCATTTGACTGGTGTGAGCTGAAACCTTTTTGGAGGTTGGATTTGTATGTGGCTAATAATTCCTTGTACTGAGCTTTAGGCATGTCCATGTTGTTCTTTTCCTTTTTTTTTTAAAGTGTGAGTACAACTTCCCTCTTCATGTTGACTTCTTGAAAGATTTGTCATGTGTTGAATTTTCTTGCCTATTCCCTACCCCAGGGCATTTTTTGAGGGCAGATGCCATTTACAGCCCTGAGTCCTTGTGACTATTAAGCAACCATTAGCACTGGGTTTAAAGCTGCTGTTGTGGGAAACACCCACTAGGCGGCAGCATCATTACGTTCTCAACTCTTGTTATTAGGGCACCAGAGTCTTCCTGGACGTAGTGTTCCGAGGTTGTAAATTAGAGGGGAATGTGCTGGGACAAGCCCCCAGAAGTTTATGTCTCCTTACTTCTGTTTGTTTTTTAATTTAATTTCTATTTCTTATCGGAGAATATTGGATTAGAGTGTTGTGATTGTCTGGCTGTACAGAATCTGCTCAATGATTCATACATATGTCTGTTCATGTTCGGATTCTGTTACCATGTGTCTTATTACAGAATGTTGAGTAGACCTCGCATGGTATTTGGTAGGTGTTTTGTCATTCTATATTTTATATGTATTGGTGATTATATAATTCATAGAGTTTATATGTTATATGTTTCTATACATTTAACATACATTAGTATATGTATGTTAGCCCCATAATCCTAATTTATCCATCCTCCCACCTTTCATTTTGGTTAACCATTAGTTTCTTTTATAAGTCTGTGAGTGTCTTTTTCTGTGGAAATATGTCCATTTGTAGCAATCTTAGGATAACAGGTATAAATGATATCATAGGATATTTGTCATTCCCTTTTGACTTACTTAACCTGATATGATTATTTCTAGGCTCATCTGTAGTCCTGAAAACGGCATTTTTCATTTTTTTTCCCGAGGCTACTATTCCATTTAGTCCGTATACCACTTCTTCTTTGTCCATTCATCTGTTTATGGACCTTTTTTTGGCTTCCACGTCTTGGCTATTTCAGTAATGCTGCAGTGCACATTTGCCTGCCTCTGTCTTTCCGATTCTGGTGGTCTTAGGTTACAGGCCCAAAAGGTGCCCTGCCGCGTCATATGGTAGCTCAATTTTTACCTTTTAAAGCAGCTCCATTCAGTTTTCGTTAGTGCTCTTACCACTTTACATCCCACCAGCAGCTACAAGGTACACAGTTCTCTAAAATCCCTTCAGCATTTACAGTTTGTAGACTGTTTGCTGATGGTCATTTGACTGGTGTGAGCTGAAACCTTTTTGGAGGTTGGATTTGCATGTGACTAATAATTCCTTATACTGAGCTTTAGGCATGTGCTTTTTATTCTTTTCCTTTTTTTTTAAAGAGTGAGTACAACTTCCCTCTTCATATTGACTTCTTCAAAAACTTGTCAAAGAAAACTTGAATTTTCTTGCCTATTCCCTACCCCAGGGCATTTTTTGAGGGCAGGTGTCATTTACAGCCCTGCAGTCCTTGTGACTCTTAAGCAACCATTAGCACTGGGTTTAAAGCTGCTGTTGTGGGAAACAGCCACAAGGCGGCAGCATTATTACGTTCTCACCTCTTGTTACTAGGGCAACAGAGTCTTCCTGGAGGTAGTGTTCCGAGGTTGTAAATTAGAGAGGAGTGTGCTGGGATAAGCCCCCAGAAGTTTATGTCTCCTTACTTATGTTTGTTTTTTAAATTTAATTTCTCTTTCTTATCGGAGTAAATTCGATTAGAGTGTTGTGATTGTCTGGCTGTACAGAATGTGCTCAATGATTCATACATATGTCTGTTCATCTTCGGATCCTGTTACCATGTAATTTTTTACAGAATGTTGAGTAGACCTCCCTTGGTATTTGGCAGGTGTTTCGTGATTATATATTTTATATGTATTGGTGATTATATAATTCATAGAGTTTATATGTTATATGTTTATATACATTTAACATACATTAGTATATGTATGTTATCCCCATAGTCCTAATTTATCCATCCTCCCACCTTTCATTTTGGCGAACCATTCGTTCGTTTTATAAGTCTGTGAGTGTCTTTTTCTGTGGAAATATGTTCATTGGTAGAAATCTTAGGATAACATGTATAAATGATATCATAGGATATTTGTTATTCCCTTTTGAATAACTTAACCTAATATGATTATTTCTAGGCTCATCTGTAGTCCTGAAAACGGCACTGTTCATTTTTTTCTGAGGCTACTATTCCATTCGGTACGTATACCACTTCTTCTTTGTCCATTTATCTGATGATGGACATTTTGTTTGTATCCATGTCTTAGCTATTGTAAATACTGCTGCAATACACGATTTTCCATCCCGTGTCTTTTTGATTCTGGCTTTCACAAGTGACAGGCCCAATAGTGGGCCTTCCGGATCATATGGTGACTCAATTTTTACCTTTAAACGCACTGCCATTCTGTTCCTATTATTGGCTGTTACCAGTTTACATCCCACTTAGACCGAGAGGTTACACTATTCTCCACAACTTCTTCAACATCTATTGTTTGTTGACTTTTTGCTGATGGTCATTGTGACTGGTGTTAGGTGATACCTTTGTGTAGATTGGATTTGCATGCGTCTAATAATTCCTGATGTTTTGCATTTCTCAGTGTCCTTTTCATTTTTTTTAAGATTGAGCTAAACTTACAACTTCAAATTGCCTTCTTGAAAAATTTACCGCGTTTGGATTTTTATGGCCATTCCCTACCCCAGGACATTTTTTGAGGGCATGAGTCATTTACAGCCCTGCCGTCCTTGTGAATATTAGTGACCATGAGCAGTAGATTTAAAGCTGCTCTTTGAGGAAACGGCCTTAGGGTGGCAGCATTTCTAAGTTGCCAACTCTGCTTGCTAGGGAAACAGAACCTTGCTGCAAGTTGTGCTTTGAGGTTGCAGATTAGAGTGGAATGTGCCAGGACAAACCCCGATAAGTTTTAGCCTCCTTAATTCTTGTTTGTGTCTTTAAGTTGTAGTTTTTATCAGAGCAAATTTGATTGAAAAATGTCTTTTGTTCTAGGTGTACAGAATCTTGTTCATTTACACATATACATATATCTATTGATCTTTGGGTCCTTTTCCATGTCGGTTATTACAGAGTGTTGAGTAGACCACTCTTGGTATTCCATAGGTCTTTGGGGATTATATTTTTTATATGTATTAGTATATGTGTGTTAACCCCAATATCCTAATTTATCCATTCCTCACACCATTTCTTTGGCTTAACCATAAGTTGTCTTCTCATTCGGAGATTGTCTTTCTCTATGGAAATATGTTCATTTTTATGAATTTTCAGATAACATAAGGGATATCATAGGACATTTGTCTTTCGCATTCTGACTTACTTCACGTTGTGTGATTATCTCTAGGCTCATCTGTGGTGCTGCATATGCCATTCTTTTATTTTTTTCGTGACTGATATTCCATTCTGTCCATATACCACTTCTTCTCTGTCCATTCATCTGTTTATGGACCTTCTTTTGGCTTCCATGTCGTGGCTATTTCAATATTGCTGCAGTGCACATTTGCCTGCCTCTGTCTTTCCGATTCTGGTGGTCTTAGGTTATAGGCCCAAAAGGTGCCCTGCCGCATCATATGGTAGCTCAATTTTTACCTTTTAAAGCAGCTCCATTCAGTTTTCGTTAGTGCTGTTACCCATTACATCCCACCAGCAGCTAGAAGGTACACAGTTCTCTAAAACCCCTTCAGCATTTCTAGTTTGTAGACTGTTTGCTGATGGTCATTTGACTGGTGTGAGCTGAAACCTTTTTGGAGGTTGGATTTGTATGTGGCTAATAATTCCTTGTACTGAGCTTTAGGCATGTCCATTTTTTTGTTTTCCTTTTTTTTTTAAAGTGTGAGTACAACTTCCCTCTTCATGTTGACTTCTTGAAAGATTTGTCATGTGTTGAATTTTCTTGCCTATTCCCTACCCCAGGGCATTTTTTGAGGGCAGATGCCATTTACAGCCCTGAGTCCTTGTGACTATTAAGCAACCATTAGCACTGGGTTTAAAGCTGCTGTTGTGGGAAACACCCACTAGGCGGCAGCATCATTACGTTCTCAACTCTTGTTATTAGGGCACCAGAGTCTTCCTGGACGTAGTGTTCCGAGGTTGTAAATTAGAGGGGAATGTGCTGGGACAAGCCCCCAGAAGTTTATGTCTCCTTACTTCTGTTTGTTTTTTAATTTAATTTCTATTTCTTATCGGAGAATATTGGATTAGAGTGTTGTGATTGTCTGGCTGTACAGAATCTGCTCAATGATTCATACATATGTCTGTTCATGTTCGGATTCTGTTACCATGTGTCTTATTACAGAATGTTGAGTAGACCTCGCATGGTATTTGGTAGGTGTTTTGTCATTCTATATTTTATATGTATTGGTGATTATATAATTCATAGAGTTTATATGTTATATGTTTATATACATTTAACATACATTAGTATATGTATGTTAGCCCCATAATCCTAATTTATCCATCCTCCCACCTTTCATTTTGGTTAACCATTAGTTTCTTTTATAAGTCTGTGAGTGTCTTTTTCTGTGGAAATATGTCCATTTGTAGCAATCTTAGGATAACAGGTATAAATGATATCATAGGATATTTGTCATTCCCTTTTGACTTACTTAACCTGATATGATTATTTCTAGGCTCATCTGTAGTCCTGAAAACGGCATTTTTCATTTTTTTTCCCGAGGCTACTATTCCATTTAGTCCGTATACCACTTCTTCTTTGTCCATTCATCTGTTTATGGACCTTTTTTTGGCTTCCACGTCTTGGCTATTTCAGTAATGCTGCAGTGCACATTTGCCTGCCTCTGTCTTTCCGATTCTGGTGGTCTTAGGTTACAGGCCCAAAAGGTGCCCTGCCGCGTCATATGGTAGCTCAATTTGTACCTTTTAAAGCAGCTCCATTCAGTTTTCGTTAGTGCTCTTACCACTTTACATCCCACCAGCAGCTACAAGGTACACAGTTCTCTAAAATCCCTTCAGCATTTACAGTTTGTAGACTGTTTGCTGATGGTCATTTGACTGGTGTGAGCTGAAACGTTTTTGGAGGTTGGATTTGCATGTGACTAATAATTCCTTATACTGAGCTTTAGGCATGTGCTTTTTATTCTTTTCCTTTTTTTTTAAAGAGTGAGTACAACTTCCCTCTTCATATTGACTTCTTCAAAAACTTGTCAAAGAAAACTTGAATTTTCTTGCCTATTCCCTACCCCAGGGCATTTTTTGAGGGCAGGTGTCATTTACAGCCCTGCAGTCCTTGTGACTCTTAAGCAACCATTAGCACTGGGTTTAAAGCTGCTGTTGTGGGAAACAGCCACAAGGCGGCAGCATTATTACGTTCTCACCTCTTGTTACTAGGGCAATAGAGTCTTCCTGGAGGTAGTGTTCCGAGGTTGTAAATTAGAGAGGAGTGTGCTGGGATAAGCCCCCAGAAGTTTATGTCTCCTTACTTATGTTTGTTTTTTAAATTTAATTTCTCTTTCTTATCGGAGTAAATTCGATTAGAGTGTTGTGATTGTCTGGCTGTACAGAATGTGCTCAATGATTCATACATATGTCTGTTCATCTTCGGATCCTGTTACCATGTAATTTTTTACAGAATGTTGAGTAGACCTCCCTTGGTATTTGGCAGGTGTTTCGTGATTATATATTTTATATGTATTGGTGATTATATAATTCATAGAGTTTATATGTTATATGTTTATATACATTTAACATACATTAGTATATGTATGTTATCCCCATAGTCCTAATTTATCCATCCTCCCACCTTTCATTTTGGCGAACCATTCGTTCGTTTTATAAGTCTGTGAGTGTCTTTTTCTGTGGAAATATGTTCATTGGTAGAAATCTTAGGATAACATGTATAAATGATATCATAGGATATTTGTTATTCCCTTTTGAATAACTTAACCTAATATGATTATTTCTAGGCTCATCTGTAGTCCTGAAAACGGCACTGTTCATTTTTTTCTGAGGCTACTATTCCATTCGGTACGTATACCACTTCTTCTTTGTCCATTTATCTGATGATGGACATTTTGTTTGTATCCATGTCTTAGCTATTGTAAATACTGCTGCAATACACGATTTTCCATCCCGTGTCTTTTTGATTCTGGCTTTCACAAGTGACAGGCCCAATAGTGGGCCTTCCGGATCATATGGTGACTCAATTTTTACCTTTAAACGCACTGCCATTCTGTTCCTATTATTGGCTGTTACCAGTTTACATCCCACTTAGACCGAGAGGTTACACTATTCTCCACAACTTCTTCAACATCTATTGTTTGTTGACTTTTTGCTGATGGTCATTGTGACTGGTGTTAGGTGATACCTTTGTGTAGATTGGATTTGCATGCGTCTAATAATTCCTGATGTTTTGCATTTCTCAGTGTCCTTTTCATTTTTTTTAAGATTGAGCTAAACTTACAACTTCAAATTGCCTTCTTGAAAAATTTACCGCGTTTGGATTTTTATGGCCATTCCCTACCCCAGGACATTTTTTGAGGGCATGAGTCATTTACAGCCCTGCCGTCCTTGTGAATATTAGTGACCATGAGCAGTAGATTTAAAGCTGCTCTTTGAGGAAACGGCCTTAGGGTGGCAGCATTTCTAAGTTGCCAACTCTGCTTGCTAGGGAAACAGAACCTTGCTGCAAGTTGTGCTTTGAGGTTGCAGATTAGAGTGGAATGTGCCAGGACAAACCCCGATAAGTTTTAGCCTCCTTAATTCTTGTTTGTGTCTTTAAGTTGTAGTTTTTATCAGAGCAAATTTGATTGAAAAATGTCTTTTGTTCTAGGTGTACAGAATCTTGTTCATTTACACATATACATATATCTATGGATCTTTGGGTCCTTTTCCATGTCGGTTATTAAAGAGTGTTGAGTAGACCACTCTTGGTATTCCATAGGTCTTTGGGGATTATATTTTTTATATGTATTAGTATATGTGTGTTAACCCCAATATCCTAATTTATCCATTCCTCACACCATTTCTTTGGCTTAACCATAAGTTGTCTTCTCATTCTGAGATTGTCTTTCTCTATGGAAATATGTTCATTTTTATGAATTTTCAGATAACATAAGGGATATCATAGGACATTTGTCTTTCGCATTCTGACTTACTTCACGTTGTGTGATTATCTCTAGGCTCATCTGTGGTGCTGCATATGCCATTCTTTTATTTTTTTCGTGACTGATATTCCATTCTGTCCATATACCACTTCTTCTCTGTCCATTCATCTGTTTATGGACCTTCTTTTGGCTTCCATGTCGTGGCTATTTCAATATTGCTGCAGTGCACATTTGCCTGCCTCTGTCTTTCCGATTCTGGTGGTCTTAGGTTATAGGCCCAAAAGGTGCCCTGCCGCATCATATGGTAGCTCAATTTTTACCTTTTAAAGCAGCTCCATTCAGTTTTCGTTAGTGCTGTTACCAATTACATCCCACCAGCAGCTAGAAGGTACACAGTTCTCTAAAACCCCTTCAGCATTTCTAGTTTGTAGACTGTTTGCTGATGGTCATTTGACTGGTGTGAGCTGAAACCTTTTTGGAGGTTGGATTTGTATGTGGCTAATAATTCCTTGTACTGAGCTTTAGGCATGTCCATTTTTTTGTTTTCCTTTTTTTTTTAAAGTGTGAGTACAACTTCCCTCTTCATGTTGACTTCTTGAAAGATTTGTCATGTGTTGAATTTTCTTGCCTATTCCCTACCCCAGGGCATTTTTTGAGGGCAGATGCCATTTACAGCCCTGAGTCCTTGTGACTATTAAGCAACCATTAGCACTGGGTTTAAAGCTGCTGTTGTGGGAAACACCCACTAGGCGGCAGCATCATTACGTTCTCAACTCTTGTTATTAGGGCACCAGAGTCTTCCTGGACGTAGTGTTCCGAGGTTGTAAATTAGAGGGGAATGTGCTGGGACAAGCCCCCAGAAGTTTATGTCTCCTTACTTCTGTTTGTTTTTTAATTTAATTTCTATTTCTTATCGGAGAATATTGGATTAGAGTGTTGTGATTGTCTGGCTGTACAGAATCTGCTCAATGATTCATACATATGTCTGTTCATGTTCGGATTCTGTTACCATGTGTCTTATTACAGAATGTTGAGTAGACCTCGCATGGTATTTGGTAGGTGTTTTGTCATTCTATATTTTATATGTATTGGTGATTATATAATTCATAGAGTTTATATGTTATATGTTTCTATACATTTAACATTCATTAGTATATGTATGTTAGCCCCATAATCCTAATTTATCCATCCTCCCACCTTTCATTTTGGTTAACCATTAGTTTCTTTTATAAGTCTGTGAGTGTCTTTTTCTGTGGAAATATGTCCATTTGTAGCAATCTTAGGATAACAGGTATAAATGATATCATAGGATATTTGTCATTCCCTTTTGACTTACTTAACCTGATATGATTATTTCTAGGCTCATCTGTAGTCCTGAAAACGGCATTTTTCATTTTTTTTCCCGAGGCTACTATTCCATTTAGTCCGTATACCACTTCTTCTTTGTCCATTCATCTGTTTATGGACCTTTTTTTGGCTTCCACGTCTTGGCTATTTCAGTAATGCTGCAGTGCACATTTGCCTGCCTCTGTCTTTCCGATTCTGGTGGTCTTAGGTTACAGGCCCAAAAGGTGCCCTGCCGCGTCATATGGTAGCTCAATTTTTACCTTTTAAAGCAGCTCCATTCAGTTTTCGTTAGTGCTCTTACCACTTTACATCCCACCAGCAGCTACAAGGTACACAGTTCTCTAAAATCCCTTCAGCATTTACAGTTTGTAGACTGTTTGATGATGGTCATTTGACTGGTGTGAGCTGAAACCTTTTTGGAGGTTGGATTTGCATGTGACTAATAATTCCTTATACTGAGCTTTAGGCATGTGCTTTTTATTCTTTTCCTTTTTTTTTTTAAAGAGTGAGTACAACTTCCCTCTTCATATTGACTTCTTCAAAAACTTGTCAAAGAAAACTTGAATTTTCTTGCCTATTCCCTACCCCAGGGCATTTTTTGAGGGCAGGTGTCATTTACAGCCCTGCAGTCCTTGTGACTCTTAAGCAACCATTAGCACTGGGTTTAAAGCTGCTGTTGTGGGAAACAGCCACAAGGCGGCAGCATTATTACGTTCTCACCTCTTGTTACTAGGGCAACAGAGTCTTCCTGGAGGTAGTGTTCCGAGGTTGTAAATTAGAGAGGAGTGTGCTGGGATAAGCCCCCAGAAGTTTATGTCTCCTTACTTATGTTTGTTTTTTAAATGTAATTTCTCTTTCTTATCGGAGTAAATTCGATTAGAGTGTTGTGATTGTCTGGCTGTACAGAATGTGCTCAATGATTCATACATATGTCTGTTCATCTTCGGATCCTGTTACCATGTAATTTTTTACAGAATGTTGAGTAGACCTCCCTTGGTATTTGGCAGGTGTTTCGTGATTATATATTTTATATGTATTGGTGATTATATAATTCATAGAGTTTATATGTTATATGTTTATATACATTTAACATACATTAGTATATGTATGTTATCCCCATAGTCCTAATTTATCCATCCTCCCACCTTTCATTTTGGCGAACCATTCGTTCGTTTTATAAGTCTGTGAGTGTCTTTTTCTATGGAAATATGTTCATTGGTAGAAATCTTAGGATAACATGTATAAATGATATCATAGGATATTTGTTATTCCCTTTTGAATAACTTAACCTAATATGATTATTTCTAGGCTCATCTGTAGTCCTGAAAACGGCACTGTTCATTTTTTTCTGAGGCTACTATTCCATTCGGTACGTATACCACTTCTTCTTTGTCCATTTATCTGATGATGGACATTTTGTTTGTATCCATGTCTTAGCTATTGTAAATACTGCTGCAATACACGATTTTCCATCCCGTGTCTTTTTGATTCTGGCTTTCACAAGTGACAGGCCCAATAGTGGGCCTTCCGGATCATATGGTGACTCAATTTTTACCTTTAAACGCACTGCCATTCTGTTCCTATTATTGGCTGTTACCAGTTTACATCCCACTTAGACCGAGAGGTTACACTATTCTCCACAACTTCTTCAACATCTATTGTTTGTTGACTTTTTGCTGATGGTCATTGTGACTGGTGTTAGGTGATACCTTTGTGTAGATTGGATTTGCATGCGTCTAATAATTCCTGATGTTTTGCATTTCTCAGTGTCCTTTTCATTTTTTTTAAGATTGAGCTAAACTTACAACTTCAAATTGCCTTCTTGAAAAATTTACCGCGTTTGGATTTTTATGGCCATTCCCTACCCCAGGACATTTTTTGAGGGCATGAGTCATTTACAGCCCTGCCGTCCTTGTGAATATTAGTGACCATGAGCAGTAGATTTAAAGCTGCTCTTTGAGGAAACGGCCTTAGGGTGGCAGCATTTCTAAGTTGCCAACTCTGCTTGCTAGGGAAACAGAACCTTGCTGCAAGTTGTGCTTTGAGGTTGCAGATTAGAGTGGAATGTGCCAGGACAAACCCCGATAAGTTTTAGCCTCCTTAATTCTTGTTTGTGTCTTTAAGTTGTAGTTTTTATCAGAGCAAATTTGATTGAAAAATGTCTTTTGTTCTAGGTGTACAGAATCTTGTTCATTTACACATATACATATATCTATTGATCTTTGGGTCCTTTTCCATGTCGGTTATTACAGAGTGTTGAGTAGACCACTCTTGGTATTCCATAGGTCTTTGGGGATTATATTTTTTATATGTATTAGTATATGTGTGTTAACCCCAATATCCTAATTTATCCATTCCTCACACCATTTCTTTGGCTTAACCATAAGTTTGTCTTCTCATTCTGAGATTGTCTTTCTCTATGGAAATATGTTCATTTTTATGAATTTTCAGATAACATAAGGGATATCATAGGACATTTGTCTTTCGCATTCTGACTTACTTCACGTTGTGTGATTATCTCTAGGCTCATCTGTGGTGCTGCATATGCCATTCTTTTATTTTTTTCGTGACTGATATTCCATTCTGTCCATATACCACTTCTTCTCTGTCCATTCACCTGTTTATGGACCTTCTTTTGGCTTCCATGTCGTGGCTATTTCAACATTGCTGCAGTGCACATTTGCCTGCCTCTGTCTTTCCGATTCTGGTGGTCTTAGGTTATAGGCCCAAAAGGTGCCCTGCCGCATCATATGGTAGCTCAATTTTTACCTCTTAAAGCAGCTGCATTCAGTTTTCGTTAGTGCTGTTACCAATTACATCCCACCAGCAGCTAGAAGGTACACAGTTCTCTAAAACCCCTTCAGCATTTCTAGTTTGTAGACTGTTTGCTGATGGTCATTTGACTGGTGTGAGCTGAAACCTTTTTGGAGGTTGGATTTGTATGTGGCTAATAATTCCTTGTACTGAGCTTTAGGCATGTCCATGTTGTTCTTTTCCTTTTTTTTTAAAGTGTGAGTACAACTTCCCTCTTCATGTTGACTTCTTGAAAGATTTGTCATGTGTTGAATTTTCTTGCCTATTCCCTACCCCAGGGCATTTTTTGAGGGCAGATGCCATTTACAGCCCTGAGTCCTTGTGACTATTAAGCAACCATTAGCACTGGGTTTAAAGCTGCTGTTGTGGGAAACACCCACTAGGCGGCAGCATCATTACGTTCTCAACTCTTGTTATTAGGGCACCAGAGTCTTCCTGGACGTAGTGTTCCGAGGTTGTAAATTAGAGGGGAATGTGCTGGGACAAGCCCCCAGAAGTTTATGTCTCCTTACTTCTGTTTGTTTTTTAATTTAATTTCTATTTCTTATCGGAGAATATTGGATTAGAGTGTTGTGATTGTCTGGCTGTACAGAATCTGCTCAATGATTCATACATATGTCTGTTCATGTTCGGATTCTGTTACCATGTGTCTTATTACAGAATGTTGAGTAGACCTCGCATGGTATTTGGTAGGTGTTTTGTCATTCTATATTTTATATGTATTGGTGATTATATAATTCATAGAGTTTATATGTTATATGTTTCTATACATTTAACATACATTAGTATATGTATGTTAGCCCCATAATCCTAATTTATCCATCCTCCCACCTTTCATTTTGGTTAACCATTAGTTTCTTTTATAAGTCTGTGAGTGTCTTTTTCTGTGGAAATATGTCCATTTGTAGCAATCTTAGGATAACAGGTATAAATGATATCATAGGATATTTGTCATTCCCTTTTGACTTACTTAACCTGATATGATTATTTCTAGGCTCATCTGTAGTCCTGAAAACGGCATTTTTCATTTTTTTTCCCGAGGCTACTATTCCATTTAGTCCGTATACCACTTCTTCTTTGTCCATTCATCTGTTTATGGACCTTTTTTTGGCTTCCACGTCTTGGCTATTTCAGTAATGCTGCAGTGCACATTTGCCTGCCTCTGTCTTTCCGATTCTGGTGGTCTTAGGTTACAGGCCCAAAAGGTGCCCTGCCGCGTCATATGGTAGCTCAATTTTTACCTTTTAAAGCAGCTCCATTCAGTTTTCGTTAGTGCTCTTACCACTTTACATCCCACCAGCAGCTACAAGGTACACAGTTCTCTAAAATCCCTTCAGCATTTACAGTTTGTAGACTGTTTGCTGATGGTCATTTGACTGGTGTGAGCTGAAACCTTTTTGGAGGTTGGATTTGCATGTGACTAATAATTCCTTATACTGAGCTTTAGGCATGTGCTTTTTATTCTTTTCCTTTTTTTTTTTAAAGAGTGAGTACAACTTCCCTCTTCATATTGACTTCTTCAAAAACTTGTCAAAGAAAACTTGAATTTTCTTGCCTATTCCCTACCCCAGGGCATTTTTTGAGGGCAGGTGTCATTTACAGCCCTGCAGTCCTTGTGACTCTTAAGCAACCATTAGCACTGGATTTAAAGCTGCTGTTGTGGGAAACAGCCACAAGGCGGCAGCATTATTACGTTCTCACCTCTTGTTACTAGGGCAACAGAGTCTTCCTGGAGGTAGTGTTCCGAGGTTGTAAATTAGAGAGGAGTGTGCTGGGATAAGCCCCCAGAAGTTTATGTCTCCTTACTTATGTTTGTTTTTTAAATTTAATTTCTCTTTCTTATCGGAGTAAATTCGATTAGAGTGTTGTGATTGTCTGGCTGTACAGAATGTGCTCAATGATTCATACATATGTCTGTTCATCTTCGGATCCTGTTACCATGTAATTTTTTACAGAATGTTGAGTAGACCTCCCTTGGTATTTGGCAGGTGTTTCGTGATTATATATTTTATATGTATTGGTGATTATATAATTCATAGAGTTTATATGTTATATGTTTCTATACATTTAACATACATTAGTATATGTATGTTATCCCCATAGTCCTAATTTATCCATCCTCCCACCTTTCATTTTGGCGAACCATTCGTTCGTTTTATAAGTCTGTGAGTGTCTTTTTCTGTGGAAATATGTTCATTGGTAGAAATCTTAGGATAACATGTATAAATGATATCATAGGATATTTGTTATTCCCTTTTGAATAACTTAACCTAATATGATTATTTCTAGGCTCATCTGTAGTCCTGAAAACGGCACTGTTCATTTTTTTCTGAGGCTACTATTCCATTCGGTACGTATACCACTTCTTCTTTGTCCATTTATCTGATGATGGACATTTTGTTTGTATCCATGTCTTAGCTATTGTAAATACTGCTGCAATACACGATTTTCCATCCCGTGTCTTTTTGATTCTGGCTTTCACAAGTGACAGGCCCAATAGTGGGCCTTCCGGATCATATGGTGACTCAATTTTTACCTTTAAACGCACTGCCATTCTGTTCCTATTATTGGCTGTTACCAGTTTACATCCCACTTAGACCGAGAGGTTACACTATTCTCCACAACTTCTTCAACATCTATTGTTTGTTGACTTTTTGCTGATGGTCATTGTGACTGGTGTTAGGTGATACCTTTGTGTAGATTGGATTTGCATGCGTCTAATAATTCCTGATGTTTTGCATTTCTCAGTGTCCTTTTCATTTTTTTTAAGATTGAGCTAAACTTACAACTTCAAATTGCCTTCTTGAAAAATTTACCGCGTTTGGATTTTTATGGCCATTCCCTACCCCAGGACATTTTTTGAGGGCATGAGTCATTTACAGCCCTGCCGTCCTTGTGAATATTAGTGACCATGAGCAGTAGATTTAAAGCTGCTCTTTGAGGAAACGGCCTTAGGGTGGCAGCATTTCTAAGTTGCCAACTCTGCTTGCTAGGGAAACAGAACCTTGCTGCAAGTTGTGCTTTGAGGTTGCAGATTAGAGTGGAATGTGCCAGGACAAACCCCGATAAGTTTTAGCCTCCTTAATTCTTGTTTGTGTCTTTAAGTTGTAGTTTTTATCAGAGCAAATTTGATTGAAAAATGTCTTTTGTTCTAGGTGTACAGAATCTTGTTCATTTACACATATACATATATCTATGGATCTTTGGGTCCTTTTCCATGTCGGTTATTACAGAGTGTTGAGTAGACCACTCTTGGTATTCCATAGGTCTTTGGGGATTATATTTTTTATATGTATTAGTATATGTGTGTTAACCCCAATATCCTAATTTATCCATTCCTCACACCATTTCTTTGGCTTAACCATAAGTTGTCTTCTCATTCTGAGATTGTCTTTCTCTATGGAAATATGTTCATTTTTATGAATTTTCAGATAACATAAGGGATATCATAGGACATTTGTCTTTCGCATTCTGACTTACTTCACGTTGTGTGATTATCTCTAGGCTCATCTGTGGTGCTGCATATGCCATTCTTTTATTTTTTTCGTGACTGATATTCCATTCTGTCCATATACCACTTCTTCTCTGTCCATTCACCTGTTTATGGACCTTCTTTTGGCTTCCATGTCGTGGCTATTTCAATATTGCTGCAGTGCACATTTGCCTGCCTCTGTCTTTCCGATTCTGGTGGTCTTAGGTTATAGGCCCAAAAGGTGCCCTGCCGCATCATATGGTAGCTCAATTTTTACCTTTTAAAGCAGCTGCATTCAGTTTTCGTTAGTGCTGTTACCAATTACATCCCACCAGCAGCTAGAAGGTACACAGTTCTCTAAAACCCCTTCAGCATTTCTAGTTTGTAGACTGTTTGCTGATGGTCATTTGACTGGTGTGAGCTGAAACCTTTTTGGAGGTTGGATTTGTATGTGGCTAATAATTCCTTGTACTGAGCTTTAGGCATGTCCATGTTGTTCTTTTCCTTTTTTTTTAAAGTGTGAGTACAACTTCCCTCTTCATGTTGACTTCTTGAAAGATTTGTCATGTGTTGAATTTTCTTGCCTATTCCCTACCCCAGGGCATTTTTTGAGGGCAGATGCCATTTACAGCCCTGAGTCCTTGTGACTATTAAGCAACCATTAGCACTGGGTTTAAAGCTGCTGTTGTGGGAAACACCCACTAGGCGGCAGCATCATTACGTTCTCAACTCTTGTTATTAGGGCACCAGAGTCTTCCTGGACGTAGTGTTCCGAGGTTGTAAATTAGAGGGGAATGTGCTGGGACAAGCCCCCAGAAGTTTATGTCTCCTTACTTCTGTTTGTTTTTTAATTTAATTTCTATTTCTTATCGGAGAATATTGGATTAGAGTGTTGTGATTGTCTGGCTGTACAGAATCTGCTCAATGATTCATACATATGTCTGTTCATGTTCGGATTCTGTTACCATGTGTCTTATTACAGAATGTTGAGTAGACCTCGCATGGTATTTGGTAGGTGTTTTGTCATTCTATATTTTATATGTATTGGTGATTATATAATTCATAGAGTTTATATGTTATATGTTTCTATACATTTAACATACATTAGTATATGTATGTTAGCCCCATAATCCTAATTTATCCATCCTCCCACCTTTCATTTTGGTTAACCATTAGTTTCTTTTATAAGTCTGTGAGTGTCTTTTTCTGTGGAAATATGTCCATTTGTAGCAATCTTAGGATAACAGGTATAAATGATATCATAGGATATTTGTCATTCCCTTTTGACTTACTTAACCTGATATGATTATTTCTAGGCTCATCTGTAGTCCTGAAAACGGCATTTTTCATTTTTTTTCCCGAGGCTACTATTCCATTTAGTCCGTATACCACTTCTTCTCTGTCCATTCATCTGTTTATGGACCTTTTTTTGGCTTCCACGTCTTGGCTATTTCAGTAATGCTGCAGTGCACATTTGCCTGCCTCTGTCTTTCCGATTCTGGTGGTCTTAGGTTACAGGCCCAAAAGGTGCCCTGCCGCGTCATATGGTAGCTCAATTTTTACCTTTTAAAGCAGCTCCATTCAGTTTTCGTTAGTGCTCTTACCACTTTACATCCCACCAGCAGCTACAAGGTACACAGTTCTCTAAAATCCCTTCAGCATTTACACTTTGTAGACTGTTTGCTGATGGTCATTTGACTGGTGTGAGCTGAAACCTTTTTGGAGGTTGGATTTGCATGTGACTAATAATTCCTTATACTGAGCTTTAGGCATGTGCTTTTTATTCTTTTCTTTTTTTTTTTTAAAGACTGAGTACAACTTCCCTCTTCATATTGACTTCTTCAAAAACTTGTCAAAGAAAACTTGAATTTTCTTGCCTATTCCCTACCCCAGGGCATTTTTTGAGGGCAGGTGTCATTTACAGCCCTGCAGTCCTTGTGACTCTTAAGCAACCATTAGCACTGGGTTTAAAGCTGCTGTTGTGGGAAACAGCCACAAGGCGGCAGCATTATTACGTTCTCACCTCTTGTTACTAGGGCAACAGAGTCTTCCTGGAGGTAGTGTTCCGAGGTTGTAAATTAGAGAGGAGTGTGCTGGGATAAGCCCCCAGAAGTTTATGTCTCCTTACTTATGTTTGTTTTTTAAATTTAATTTCTCTTTCTTATCGGAGTAAATTCGATTAGAGTGTTGTGATTGTCTGGCTGTACAGAATGTGCTCAATGATTCATACATATGTCTGTTCATCTTCGGATCCTGTTACCATGTAATTTTTTACAGAATGTTGAGTAGACCTCCCTTGGTATTTGGCAGGTGTTTCGTGATTATATATTTTATATGTATTGGTGATTATATAATTCATAGAGTTTATATGTTATATGTTTCTATACATTTAACATACATTAGTATATGTATGTTATCCCCATAGTCCTAATTTATCCATCCTCCCACCTTTCATTTTGGCGAACCATTCGTTCGTTTTATAAGTCTGTGAGTGTCTTTTTCTGTGGAAATATGTTCATTGGTAGAAATCTTAGGATAACATGTATAAATGATATCATAGGATATTTGTTATTCCCTTTTGAATAACTTAACCTAATATGATTATTTCTAGGCTCATCTGTAGTCCTGAAAACGGCACTGTTCATTTTTTTCTGAGGCTACTATTCCATTCGGTACGTATACCACTTCTTCTTTGTCCATTTATCTGATGATGGACATTTTGTTTGTATCCATGTCTTAGCTATTGTAAATACTGCTGCAATACACGATTTTCCATCCCGTGTCTTTTTGATTCTGGCTTTCACAAGTGACAGGCCCAATAGTGGGCCTTCCGGATCATATGGTGACTCAATTTTTACCTTTAAACGCACTGCCATTCTGTTCCTATTATTGGCTGTTACCAGTTTACATCCCACTTAGACCGAGAGGTTACACTATTCTCCACAACTTCTTCAACATCTATTGTTTGTTGACTTTTTGCTGATGGTCATTGTGACTGGTGTTAGGTGATACCTTTGTGTAGATTGGATTTGCATGTGTCTAATAATTCCTGATGTTTTGCATTTCTCAGTGTCCTTTTCATTTTTTTTAAGATTGAGCTAAACTTACAACTTCAAATTGCCTTCTTGAAAAATTTACCGCGTTTGGATTTTTATGGCCATTCCCTACCCCAGGACATTTTTTGAGGGCATGAGTCATTTACAGCCCTGCTGTCCTTGTGAATATTAGTGACCATGAGCAGTAGATTTAAAGCTGCTCTTTGAGGAAACGGCCTTAGGGTGGCAGCATTTCTAAGTTGCCAACTCTGCTTGCTAGGGAAACAGAACCTTGCTGCAAGTTGTGCTTTGAGGTTGCAGATTAGAGTGGAATGTGCCAGGACAAACCCCGATAAGTTTTAGCCTCCTTAATTCTTGTTTGTGTCTTTAAGTTGTAGTTTTTATCAGAGCAAATTTGATTGAAAAATGTCTTTTGTTCTAGGTGTACAGAATCTTGTTCATTTACACATATACATATATCTATGGATCTTTGGGTCCTTTTCCATGTCGGTTATTACAGAGTGTTGAGTAGACCACTCTTGGTATTCCATAGGTCTTTGGGGATTATATTTTTTATATGTATTAGTATATGTGTGTTAACCCCAATATCCTAATTTATCCATTCCTCACACCATTTCTTTGGCTTAACCATAAGTTGTCTTCTCATTCTGAGATTGTCTTTCTCTATGGAAATATGTTCATTTTTATGAATTTTCAGATAACATAAGGGATATCATAGGACATTTGTCTTTCGCATTCTGACTTACTTCACGTTGTGTGATTATCTCTAGGCTCATCTGTGGTGCTGCATATGCCATTCTTTTATTTTTTTCGTGACTGATATTCCATTCTGTCCATATACCACTTCTTCTCTGTCCATTCACCTGTTTATGGACCTTCTTTTGGCTTCCATGTCGTGGCTATTTCAATATTGCTGCAGTGCACATTTGCCTGCCTCTGTCTTTCCGATTCTGGTGGTCTTAGGTTATAGGCCCAAAAGGTGCCCTGCCGCATCATATGGTAGCTCAATTTTTACCTTTTAAAGCAGCTGCATTCAGTTTTCGTTAGTGCTGTTACCAATTACATCCCACCAGCAGCTAGAAGGTACACAGTTCTCTAAAACCCCTTCAACATTTCTAGTTTGTAGACTGTTTGCTGATGGTCATTTGACTGGTGTGAGCTGAAACCTTTTTGGAGGTTGGATTTGTATGTGGCTAATAATTCCTTGTACTGAGCTTTAGGCATGTCCATGTTGTTCTTTTCCTTTTTTTTTTAAAGTGTGAGTACAACTTCCCTCTTCATGTTGACTTCTTGAAAGATTTGTCATGTGTTGAATTTTCTTGCCTATTCCCTACCCCAGGGCATTTTTTGAGGGCAGATGCCATTTACAGCCCTGAGTCCTTGTGACTATTAAGCAACCATTAGCACTGGGTTTAAAGCTGCTGTTGTGGGAAACACCCACTAGGCGGCAGCATCATTACGTTCTCAACTCTTGTTATTAGGGCACCAGAGTCTTCCTGGACGTAGTGTTCCGAGGTTGTAAATTAGAGGGGAATGTGCTGGGACAAGCCCCCAGAAGTTTATGTCTCCTTACTTCTGTTTGTTTTTTAATTTAATTTCTATTTCTTATCGGAGAATATTGGATTAGAGTGTTGTGATTGTCTGGCTGTACAGAATCTGCTCAATGATTCATACATATGTCTGTTCATGTTCGGATTCTGTTACCATGTGTCTTATTACAGAATGTTGAGTAGACCTCGCATGGTATTTGGTAGGTGTTTTGTCATTCTATATTTTATATGTATTGGTGATTATATAATTCATAGAGTTTATATGTTATATGTTTCTATACATTTAACATTCATTAGTATATGTATGTTAGCCCCATAATCCTAATTTATCCATCCTCCCACCTTTCATTTTGGTTAACCATTAGTTTCTTTTATAAGTCTGTGAGTGTCTTTTTCTGTGGAAATATGTCCATTTGTAGCAATCTTAGGATAACAGGTATAAATGATATCATAGGATATTTGTCATTCCCTTTTGACTTACTTAACCTGATATGATTATTTCTAGGCTCATCTGTAGTCCTGAAAACGGCATTTTTCATTTTTTTTCCCGAGGCTACTATTCCATTTAGTCCGTATACCACTTCTTCTCTGTCCATTCATCTGTTTATGGACCTTTTTTTGGCTTCCACGTCTTGGCTATTTCAGTAATGCTGCAGTGCACATTTGCCTGCCTCTGTCTTTCCGATTCTGGTGGTCTTAGGTTACAGGCCCAAAAGGTGCCCTGCCGCGTCATATGGTAGCTCAATTTGTACCTTTTAAAGCAGCTCCATTCAGTTTTCGTTAGTGCTCTTACCACTTTACATCCCACCAGCAGCTACAAGGTACACAGTTCTCTAAAATCCCTTCAGCATTTACAGTTTGTAGACTGTTTGCTGATGGTCATTTGACTGGTGTGAGCTGAAACCTTTTTGGAGGTTGGATTTGCATGTGACTAATAATTCCTTATACTGAGCTTTAGGCATGTGCTTTTTATTCTTTTCCTTTTTTTTTTTAAAGAGTGAGTACAACTTCCCTCTTCATATTGACTTCTTCAAAAACTTGTCAAAGAAAACTTGAATTTTCTTGCCTATTCCCTACCCCAGGGCATTTTTTGAGGGCAGGTGTCATTTACAGCCCTGCAGTCCTTGTGACTCTTAAGCAACCATTAGCACTGGGTTTAAAGCTGCTGTTGTGGGAAACAGCCACAAGGCGGCAGCATTATTACGTTCTCACCTCTTGTTACTAGGGCAACAGAGTCTTCCTGGAGGTAGTGTTCCGAGGTTGTAAATTAGAGAGGAGTGTGCTGGGATAAGCCCCCAGAAGTTTATGTCTCCTTACTTATGTTTGTTTTTTAAATTTAATTTCTCTTTCTTATCGGAGTAAATTCGATTAGAGTGTTGTGATTGTCTGGCTGTACAGAATGTGCTCAATGATTCATACATATGTCTGTTCATCTTCGGATCCTGTTACCATGTAATTTTTTACAGAATGTTGAGTAGACCTCCCTTGGTATTTGGCAGGTGTTTCGTGATTATATATTTTATATGTATTGGTGATTATATAATTCATAGAGTTTATATGTTATATGTTTCTATACATTTAACATACATTAGTATATGTATGTTATCCCCATAGTCCTAATTTATCCATCCTCCCACCTTTCATTTTGGCGAACCATTCGTTCGTTTTATAAGTCTGTGAGTGTCTTTTTCTGTGGAAATATGTTCATTGGTAGAAATCTTAGGATAACATGTATAAATGATATCATAGGATATTTGTTATTCCCTTTTGAATAACTTAACCTAATATGATTATTTCTAGGCTCATCTGTAGTCCTGAAAACGGCACTGTTCATTTTTTTCTGAGGCTACTATTCCATTCGGTACGTATACCACTTCTTCTTTGTCCATTTATCTGATGATGGACATTTTGTTTGTATCCATGTCTTAGCTATTGTAAATACTGCTGCAATACACGATTTTCCATCCCGTGTCTTTTTGATTCTGGCTTTCACAAGTGACAGGCCCAATAGTGGGCCTTGCGGATCATATGGTGACTCAATTTTTACCTTTAAACGCACTGCCATTCTGTTCCTATTATTGGCTGTTACCAGTTTACATCCCACTTAGACCGAGAGGTTACACTATTCTCCACAACTTCTTCAACATCTATTGTTTGTTGACTTTTTGCTGATGGTCATTGTGACTGGTGTTAGGTGATACCTTTGTGTAGATTGGATTTGCATGCGTCTAATAATTCCTGATGTTTTGCATTTCTCAGTGTCCTTTTCATTTTTTTTAAGATTGAGCTAAACTTACAACTTCAAATTGCCTTCTTGAAAAATTTACCGCGTTTGGATTTTTATGGCCATTCCCTACCCCAGGACATTTTTTGAGGGCATGAGTCATTTACAGCCCTGCCGTCCTTGTGAATATTAGTGACCATGAGCAGTAGATTTAAAGCTGCTCTTTGAGGAAACGGCCTTAGGGTGGCAGCATTTCTAAGTTGCCAACTCTGCTTGCTAGGGAAACAGAACCTTGCTGCAAGTTGTGCTTTGAGGTTGCAGATTAGAGTGGAATGTGCCAGGACAAACCCCGATAAGTTTTAGCCTCCTTAATTCTTGTTTGTGTCTTTAAGTTGTAGTTTTTATCAGAGCAAATTTGATTGAAAAATGTCTTTTGTTCTAGGTGTACAGAATCTTGTTCATTTACACATATACATATATCTATTGATCTTTGGGTCCTTTTCCATGTCGGTTATTACAGAGTGTTGAGTAGACCACTCTTGGTATTCCATAGGTCTTTGGGGATTATATTTTTTATATGTATTAGTATATGTGTGTTAACCCCAATATCCTAATTTATCCATTCCTCACACCATTTCTTTGGCTTAACCATAAGTTGTCTTCTCATTCTGAGATTGTCTTTCTCTATGGAAATATGTTCATTTTTATGAATTTTCAGATAACATAAGGGATATCATAGGACATTTGTCTTTCGCATTCTGACTTACTTCACGTTGTGTGATTATCTCTAGGCTCATCTGTGGTGCTGCATATGCCATTCTTTTATTTTTTTCGTGACTGATATTCCATTCTGTCCATATACCACTTCTTCTCTGTCCATTCACCTGTTTATGGACCTTCTTTTGGCTTCCATGTCGTGGCTATTTCAATATTGCTGCAGTGCACATTTGCCTGCCTCTGTCTTTCCGATTCTGGTGGTCTTAGGTTATAGGCCCAAAAGGTGCCCTGCCGCATCATATGGTAGCTCAATTTTTACCTTTTAAAGCAGCTGCATTCAGTTTTCGTTAGTGCTGTTACCAATTACATCCCACCAGCAGCTAGAAGGTACACAGTTCTCTAAAACCCCTTCAGCATTTCTAGTTTGTAGACTGTTTGCTGATGGTCATTTGACTGGTGTGAGCTGAAACCTTTTTGGAGGTTGGATTTGTATGTGGCTAATAATTCCTTGTACTGAGCTTTAGGCATGTCCATGTTGTTCTTTTCCTTTTTTTTTAAAGTGTGAGTACAACTTCCCTCTTCATGTTGACTTCTTGAAAGATTTGTCATGTGTTGAATTTTCTTGCCTATTCCCTACCCCAGGGCATTTTTTGAGGGCAGATGCCATTTACAGCCCTGAGTCCTTGTGACTATTAAGCAACCATTAGCACTGGGTTTAAAGCTGCTGTTGTGGGAAACACCCACTAGGCGGCAGCATCATTACGTTCTCAACTCTTGTTATTAGGGCACCAGAGTCTTCCTGGACGTAGTGTTCCGAGGTTGTAAATTAGAGGGGAATGTGCTGGGACAAGCCCCCAGAAGTTTATGTCTCCTTACTTCTGTTTGTTTTTTAATTTAATTTCTATTTCTTATCGGAGAATATTGGATTAGAGTGTTGTGATTGTCTGGCTGTACAGAATCTGCTCAATGATTCATACATATGTCTGTTCATGTTCGGATTCTGTTACCATGTGTCTTATTACAGAATGTTGAGTAGACCTCGCATGGTATTTGGTAGGTGTTTTGTCATTCTATATTTTATATGTATTGGTGATTATATAATTCATAGAGTTTATATGTTATATGTTTCTATACATTTAACATTCATTAGTATATGTATGTTAGCCCCATAATCCTAATTTATCCATCCTCCCACCTTTCATTTTGGTTAACCATTAGTTTCTTTTATAAGTCTGTGAGTGTCTTTTTCTGTGGAAATATGTCCATTTGTAGCAATCTTAGGATAACAGGTATAAATGATATCATAGGATATTTGTCATTCCCTTTTGACTTACTTAACCTGATATGATTATTTCTAGGCTCATCTGTAGTCCTGAAAATGGCATTTTTCATTTTTTTTCCCGAGGCTACTATTCCATTTAGTCCGTATACCACTTCTTCTCTGTCCATTCATCTGTTTATGGACCTTTTTTTGGCTTCCACGTCTTGGCTATTTCAGTAATGCTGCAGTGCACATTTGCCTGCCTCTGTCTTTCCGATTCTGGTGGTCTTAGGTTACAGGCCCAAAAGGTGCCCTGCCGCGTCATATGGTAGCTCAATTTTTACCTTTTAAAGCAGCTCCATTCAGTTTTCGTTAGTGCTCTTACCACTTTACATCCCACCAGCAGCTACAAGGTACACAGTTCTCTAAAATCCCTTCAGCATTTACAGTTTGTAGACTGTTTGCTGATGGTCATTTGACTGGTGTGAGCTGAAACCTTTTTGGAGGTTGGATTTGCATGTGACTAATAATTCCTTATACTGAGCTTTAGGCATGTGCTTTTTATTCTTTTCCTTTTTTTTTAAAGAGTGAGTACAACTTCCCTCTTCATATTGACTTCTTCAAAAACTTGTCAAAGAAAACTTGAATTTTCTTGCCTATTCCCTACCCCAGGGCATTTTTTGAGGGCAGGTGTCATTTACAGCCCTGCAGTCCTTGTGACTCTTAAGCAACCATTAGCACTGGGTTTAAAGCTGCTGTTGTGGGAAACAGCCACAAGGCGGCAGCATTATTACGTTCTCACCTCTTGTTACTAGGGCAACAGAGTCTTCCTGGAGGTAGTGTTCCGAGGTTGTAAATTAGAGAGGAGTGTGCTGGGATAAGCCCCCAGAAGTTTATGTCTCCTTACTTATGTTTGTTTTTTAAATTTAATTTCTCTTTCTTATCGGAGTAAATTCGATTAGAGTGTTGTGATTGTCTGGCTGTACAGAATGTGCTCAATGATTCATACATATGTCTGTTCATCTTCGGATCCTGTTACCATGTAATTTTTTACAGAATGTTGAGTAGACCTCCCTTGGTATTTGGCAGGTGTTTCGTGATTATATATTTTATATGTATTGGTGATTATATAATTCATAGAGTTTATATGTTATATGTTTATATACATTTAACATACATTAGTATATGTATGTTATCCCCATAGTCCTAATTTATCCATCCTCCCACCTTTCATTTTGGCGAACCATTCGTTTGTTTTATAAGTCTGTGAGTGTCTTTTTCTGTGGAAATATGTTCATTGGTAGAAATCTTAGGATAACATGTATAAATGATATCATAGGATATTTGTTATTCCCTTTTGAATAACTTAACCTAATATGATTATTTCTAGGCTCATCTGTAGTCCTGAAAACGGCACTGTTCATTTTTTTCTGAGGCTACTATTCCATTCGGTACGTATACCACTTCTTCTTTGTCCATTTATCTGATGATGGACATTTTGTTTGTATCCATGTCTTAGCTATTGTAAATACTGCTGCAATACACGATTTTCCATCCCGTGTCTTTTTGATTCTGGCTTTCACAAGTGACAGGCCCAATAGTGGGCCTTCCGGATCATATGGTGACTCAATTTTTACCTTTAAACGCACTGCCATTCTGTTCCTATTATTGGCTGTTACCAGTTTACATCCCACTTAGACCGAGAGGTTACACTATTCTCCACAACTTCTTCAACATCTATTGTTTGTTGACTTTTTGCTGATGGTCATTGTGACTGGTGTTAGGTGATACCTTTGTGTAGATTGGATTTGCATGCGTCTAATAATTCCTGATGTTTTGCATTTCTCAGTGTCCTTTTCATTTTTTTTAAGATTGAGCTAAACTTACAACTTCAAATTGCCTTCTTGAAAAATTTACCGCGTTTGGATTTTTATGGCCATTCCCTACCCCAGGACATTTTTTGAGGGCATGAGTCATTTACAGCCCTGCCGTCCTTGTGAATATTAGTGACCATGAGCAGTAGATTTAAAGCTGCTCTTTGAGGAAACGGCCTTAGGGTGGCAGCATTTCTAAGTTGCCAACTCTGCTTGCTAGGGAAACAGAACCTTGCTGCAAGTTGTGCTTTGAGGTTGCAGATTAGAGTGGAATGTGCCAGGACAAACCCCGATAAGTTTTAGCCTCCTTAATTCTTGTTTGTGTCTTTAAGTTGTAGTTTTTATCAGAGCAAATTTGATTGAAAAATGTCTTTTGTTCTAGGTGTACAGAATCTTGTTCATTTACACATATACATATATCTATGGATCTTTGGGTCCTTTTCCATGTCGGTTATTACAGAGTGTTGAGTAGACCACTCTTGGTATTCCATAGGTCTTTGGGGATTATATTTTTTATATGTATTAGTATATGTGTGTTAACCCCAATATCCTAATTTATCCATTCCTCACACCATTTCTTTGGCTTAACCATAAGTTTGTCTTCTCATTCTGAGATTGTCTTTCTCTATGGAAATATGTTCATTTTTATGAATTTTCAGATAACATAAGGGATATCATAGGACATTTGTCTTTCGCATTCTGACTTACTTCACGTTGTGTGATTATCTCTAGGCTCATCTGTGGTGCTGCATATGCCATTCTTTTATTTTTTTCGTGACTGATATTCCATTCTGTCCATATACCACTTCTTCTCTGTCCATTCACCTGTTTATGGACCTTCTTTTGGCTTCCATGTCGTGGCTATTTCAATATTGCTGCAGTGCACATTTGCCTGCCTCTGTCTTTCCGATTCTGGTGGTCTTAGGTTATAGGCCCAAAAGGTGCCCTGCCGCATCATATGGTAGCTCAATTTTTACCTTTTAAAGCAGCTGCATTCAGTTTTCGTTAGTGCTGTTACCAATTACATCCCACCAGCAGCTAGAAGGTACACAGTTCTCTAAAACCCCTTCAGCATTTCTAGTTTGTAGACTGTTTGCTGATGGTCATTTGACTGGTGTGAGCTGAAACCTTTTTGGAGGTTGGATTTGTATGTGGCTAATAATTCCTTGTACTGAGCTTTAGGCATGTCCATGTTGTTCTTTTCCTTTTTTTTTTAAAGTGTGAGTACAACTTCCCTCTTCATGTTGACTTCTTGAAAGATTTGTCATGTGTTTAATTTTCTTGCCTATTCCCTACCCCAGGGCATTTTTTGAGGGCAGATGCCATTTACAGCCCTGAGTCCTTGTGACTATTAAGCAACCATTAGCACTGGGTTTAAAGCTGCTGTTGTGGGAAACACCCACTAGGCGGCAGCATCATTACGTTCTCAACTCTTGTTATTAGGGCACCAGAGTCTTCCTGGACGTAGTGTTCCGAGGTTGTAAATTAGAGGGGAATGTGCTGGGACAAGCCCCCAGAAGTTTATGTCTCCTTACTTCTGTTTGTTTTTTAATTTAATTTCTATTTCTTATCGGAGAATATTGGATTAGAGTGTTGTGATTGTCTGGCTGTACAGAATCTGCTCAATGATTCATACATATGTCTGTTCATGTTCGGATTCTGTTACCATGTGTCTTATTACAGAATGTTGAGTAGACCTCGCATGGTATTTGGTAGGTGTTTTGTCATTCTATATTTTATATGTATTGGTGATTATATAATTCATAGAGTTTATATGTTATATGTTTCTATACATTTAACATACATTAGTATATGTATGTTAGCCCCATAATCCTAATTTATCCATCCTCCCACCTTTCATTTTGGTTAACCATTAGTTTCTTTTATAAGTCTGTGAGTGTCTTTTTCTGTGGAAATATGTCCATTTGTAGCAATCTTAGGATAACAGGTATAAATGATATCATAGGATATTTGTCATTCCCTTTTGACTTACTTAACCTGATATGATTATTTCTAGGCTCATCTGTAGTCCTGAAAACGGCATTTTTCATTTTTTTTCCCGAGGCTACTATTCCATTTAGTCCGTATACCACTTCTTCTCTGTCCATTCATCTGTTTATGGACCTTTTTTTGGCTTCCACGTCTTGGCTATTTCAGTAATGCTGCAGTGCACATTTGCCTGCCTCTGTCTTTCCGATTCTGGTGGTCTTAGGTTACAGGCCCAAAAGGTGCCCTGCCGCGTCATATGGTAGCTCAATTTGTACCTTTTAAAGCAGCTCCATTCAGTTTTCGTTAGTGCTCTTACCACTTTACATCCCACCAGCAGCTACAAGGTACACAGTTCTCTAAAATCCCTTCAGCATTTACAGTTTGTAGACTGTTTGCTGATGGTCATTTGACTGGTGTGAGCTGAAACCTTTTTGGAGGTTGGATTTGCATGTGACTAATAATTCCTTATACTGAGCTTTAGGCATGTGCTTTTTATTCTTTTCCTTTTTTTTTTAAAGACTGAGTACAACTTCCCTCTTCATATTGACTTCTTCAAAAACTTGTCAAAGAAAACTTGAATTTTCTTGCCTATTCCCTACCCCAGGGCATTTTTTGAGGGCAGGTGTCATTTACAGCCCTGCAGTCCTTGTGACTCTTAAGCAACCATTAGCACTGGGTTTAAAGCTGCTGTTGTGGGAAACAGCCACAAGGCGGCAGCATTATTACGTTCTCACCTCTTGTTACTAGGGCAACAGAGTCTTCCTGGAGGTAGTGTTCCGAGGTTGTAAATTAGAGAGGAGTGTGCTGGGATAAGCCCCCAGAAGTTTATGTCTCCTTACTTATGTTTGTTTTTTAAATTTAATTTCTCTTTCTTATCGGAGTAAATTCGATTAGAGTGTTGTGATTGTCTGGCTGTACAGAATGTGCTCAATGATTCATACATATGTCTGTTCATCTTCGGATCCTGTTACCATGTAATTTTTTACAGAATGTTGAGTAGACCTCCCTTGGTATTTGGCAGGTGTTTCGTGATTATATATTTTATATGTATTGGTGATTATATAATTCATAGAGTTTATATGTTATATGTTTCTATACATTTAACATACATTAGTATATGTATGTTATCCCCATAGTCCTAATTTATCCATCCTCCCACCTTTCATTTTGGCGAACCATTCGTTCGTTTTATAAGTCTGTGAGTGTCTTTTTCTGTGGAAATATGTTCATTGGTAGAAATCTTAGGATAACATGTATAAATGATATCATAGGATATTTGTTATTCCCTTTTGAATAACTTAACCTAATATGATTATTTCTAGGCTCATCTGTAGTCCTGAAAACGGCACTGTTCATTTTTTTCTGAGGCTACTATTCCATTCGGTACGTATACCACTTCTTCTTTGTCCATTTATCTGATGATGGACATTTTGTTTGTATCCATGTCTTAGCTATTGTAAATACTGCTGCAATACACGATTTTCCATCCCGTGTCTTTTTGATTCTGGCTTTCACAAGTGACAGGCCCAATAGTGGGCCTTCCGGATCATATGGTGACTCAATTTTTACCTTTAAACGCACTGCCATTCTGTTCCTATTATTGGCTGTTACCAGTTTACATCCCACTTAGACCGAGAGGTTACACTATTCTCCACAACTTCTTCAACATCTATTGTTTGTTGACTTTTTGCTGATGGTCATTGTGACTGGTGTTAGGTGATACCTTTGTGTAGATTGGATTTGCATGCGTCTAATAATTCCTGATGTTTTGCATTTCTCAGTGTCCTTTTCATTTTTTTTAAGATTGAGCTAAACTTACAACTTCAAATTGCCTTCTTGAAAAATTTACCGCGTTTGGATTTTTATGGCCATTCCCTACCCCAGGACATTTTTTGAGGGCATGAGTCATTTACAGCCCTGCCGTCCTTGTGAATATTAGTGACCATGAGCAGTAGATTTAAAGCTGCTCTTTGAGGAAACGGCCTTAGGGTGGCAGCATTTCTAAGTTGCCAACTCTGCTTGCTAGGGAAACAGAACCTTGCTGCAAGTTGTGCTTTGAGGTTGCAGATTAGAGTGGAATGTGCCAGGACAAACCCCGATAAGTTTTAGCCTCCTTAATTCTTGTTTGTGTCTTTAAGTTGTAGTTTTTATCAGAGCAAATTTGATTGAAAAATGTCTTTTGTTCTAGGTGTACAGAATCTTGTTCATTTACACATATACATATATCTATGGATCTTTGGGTCCTTTTCCATGTCGGTTATTACAGAGTGTTGAGTAGACCACTCTTGGTATTCCATAGGTCTTTGGGGATTATATTTTTTATATGTATTAGTATATGTGTGTTAACCCCAATATCCTAATTTATCCATTCCTCACACCATTTCTTTGGCTTAACCATAAGTTTGTCTTCTCATTCTGAGATTGTCTTTCTCTATGGAAATATGTTCATTTTTATGAATTTTCAGATAACATAAGGGATATCATAGGACATTTGTCTTTCGCATTCTGACTTACTTCACGTTGTGTGATTATCTCTAGGCTCATCTGTGGTGCTGCATATGCCATTCTTTTATTTTTTTCGTGACTGATATTCCATTCTGTCCATATACCACTTCTTCTCTGTCCATTCACCTGTTTATGGACCTTCTTTTGGCTTCCATGTCGTGGCTATTTCAATATTGCTGCAGTGCACATTTGCCTGCCTCTGTCTTTCCGATTCTGGTGGTCTTAGGTTATAGGCCCAAAAGGTGCCCTGCCGCATCATATGGTAGCTCAATTTTTACCTTTTAAAGCAGCTGCATTCAGTTTTCGTTAGTGCTGTTACCAATTACATCCCACCAGCAGCTAGAAGGTACACAGTTCTCTAAAACCCCTTCAGCATTTCTAGTTTGTAGACTGTTTGCTGATGGTCATTTGACTGGTGTGAGCTGAAACCTTTTTGGAGGTTGGATTTGTATGTGGCTAATAATTCCTTGTACTGAGCTTTAGGCATGTCCATGTTGTTCTTTTCCTTTTTTTTTAAAGTGTGAGTACAACTTCCCTCTTCATGTTGACTTCTTGAAAGATTTGTCATGTGTTGAATTTTCTTGCCTATTCCCTACCCCAGGGCATTTTTTGAGGGCAGATGCCATTTACAGCCCTGAGTCCTTGTGACTATTAAGCAACCATTAGCACTGGGTTTAAAGCTGCTGTTGTGGGAAACACCCACTAGGCGGCAGCATCATTACGTTCTCAACTCTTGTTATTAGGGCACCAGAGTCTTCCTGGACGTAGTGTTCCGAGGTTGTAAATTAGAGGGGAATGTGCTGGGACAAGCCCCCAGAAGTTTATGTCTCCTTACTTCTGTTTGTTTTTTAATTTAATTTCTATTTCTTATCGGAGAATATTGGATTAGAGTGTTGTGATTGTCTGGCTGTACAGAATCTGCTCAATGATTCATACATATGTCTGTTCATGTTCGGATTCTGTTACCATGTGTCTTATTACAGAATGTTGAGTAGACCTCGCATGGTATTTGGTAGGTGTTTTGTCATTCTATATTTTATATGTATTGGTGATTATATAATTCATAGAGTTTATATGTTATATGTTTCTATACATTTAACATACATTAGTATATGTATGTTAGCCCCATAATCCTAATTTATCCATCCTCCCACCTTTCATTTTGGTTAACCATTAGTTTCTTTTATAAGTCTGTGAGTGTCTTTTTCTGTGGAAATATGTCCATTTGTAGCAATCTTAGGATAACAGGTATAAATGATATCATAGGATATTTGTCATTCCCTTTTGACTTACTTAACCTGATATGATTATTTCTAGGCTCATCTGTAGTCCTGAAAACGGCATTTTTCATTTTTTTTCCCGAGGCTACTATTCCATTTAGTCCGTATACCACTTCTTCTCTGTCCATTCATCTGTTTATGGACCTTTTTTTGGCTTCCACGTCTTGGCTATTTCAGTAATGCTGCAGTGCACATTTGCCTGCCTCTGTCTTTCCGATTCTGGTGGTCTTAGGTTACAGGCCCAAAAGGTGCCCTGCCGCGTCATATGGTAGCTCAATTTGTACCTTTTAAAGCAGCTCCATTCAGTTTTCGTTAGTGCTCTTACCACTTTACATCCCACCAGCAGCTACAAGGTACACAGTTCTCTAAAATCCCTTCAGCATTTACAGTTTGTAGACTGTTTGCTGATGGTCATTTGACTGGTGTGAGCTGAAACCTTTTTGGAGGTTGGATTTGCATGTGACTAATAATTCCTTATACTGAGCTTTAGGCATGTGCTTTTTATTCTTTTCCTTTTTTTTTTTAAAGAGTGAGTACAACTTCCCTCTTCATATTGACTTCTTCAAAAACTTGTCAAAGAAAACTTGAATTTTCTTGCCTATTCCCTACCCCAGGGCATTTTTTGAGGGCAGGTGTCATTTACAGCCCTGCAGTCCTTGTGACTCTTAAGCAACCATTAGCACTGGGTTTAAAGCTGCTGTTGTGGGAAACAGCCACAAGGCGGCAGCATTATTACGTTCTCACCTCTTGTTACTAGGGCAACAGAGTCTTCCTGGAGGTAGTGTTCCGAGGTTGTAAATTAGAGAGGAGTGTGCTGGGATAAGCCCCCAGAAGTTTATGTCTCCTTACTTATGTTTGTTTTTTAAATTTAATTTCTCTTTCTTATCGGAGTAAATTCGATTAGAGTGTTGTGATTGTCTGGCTGTACAGAATGTGCTCAATGATTCATACATATGTCTGTTCATCTTCGGATCCTGTTACCATGTAATTTTTTACAGAATGTTGAGTAGACCTCCCTTGGTATTTGGCAGGTGTTTCGTGATTATATATTTTATATGTATTGGTGATTATATAATTCATAGAGTTTATATGTTATATGTTTCTATACATTTAACATACATTAGTATATGTATGTTATCCCCATAGTCCTAATTTATCCATCCTCCCACCTTTCATTTTGGCGAACCATTCGTTCGTTTTATAAGTCTGTGAGTGTCTTTTTCTGTGGAAATATGTTCATTGGTAGAAATCTTAGGATAACATGTATAAATGATATCATAGGATATTTGTTATTCCCTTTTGAATAACTTAACCTAATATGATTATTTCTAGGCTCATCTGTAGTCCTGAAAACGGCACTGTTCATTTTTTTCTGAGGCTACTATTCCATTCGGTACGTATACCACTTCTTCTTTGTCCATTTATCTGATGATGGACATTTTGTTTGTATCCATGTCTTAGCTATTGTAAATACTGCTGCAATACACGATTTTCCATCCCGTGTCTTTTTGATTCTGGCTTTCACAAGTGACAGGCCCAATAGTGGGCCTTCCGGATCATATGGTGACTCAATTTTTACCTTTAAACGCACTGCCATTCTGTTCCTATTATTGGCTGTTACCAGTTTACATCCCACTTAGACCGAGAGGTTACACTATTCTCCACAACTTCTTCAACATCTATTGTTTGTTGACTTTTTGCTGATGGTCATTGTGACTGGTGTTAGGTGATACCTTTGTGTAGATTGGATTTGCATGCGTCTAATAATTCCTGATGTTTTGCATTTCTCAGTGTCCTTTTCATTTTTTTTAAGATTGAGCTAAACTTACAACTTCAAATTGCCTTCTTGAAAAATTTACCGCGTTTGGATTTTTATGGCCATTCCCTACCCCAGGACATTTTTTGAGGGCATGAGTCATTTACAGCCCTGCCGTCCTTGTGAATATTAGTGACCATGAGCAGTAGATTTAAAGCTGCTCTTTGAGGAAACGGCCTTAGGGTGGCAGCATTTCTAAGTTGCCAACTCTGCTTGCTAGGGAAACAGAACCTTGCTGCAAGTTGTGCTTTGAGGTTGCAGATTAGAGTGGAATGTGCCAGGACAAACCCCGATAAGTTTTAGCCTCCTTAATTCTTGTTTGTGTCTTTAAGTTGTAGTTTTTATCAGAGCAAATTTGATTGAAAAATGTCTTTTGTTCTAGGTGTACAGAATCTTGTTCATTTACACATATACATATATCTATGGATCTTTGGGTCCTTTTCCATGTCGGTTATTACAGAGTGTTGAGTAGACCACTCTTGGTATTCCATAGGTCTTTGGGGATTATATTTTTTATATGTATTAGTATATGTGTGTTAACCCCAATATCCTAATTTATCCATTCCTCACACCATTTCTTTGGCTTAACCATAAGTTGTCTTCTCATTCTGAGATTGTCTTTCTCTATGGAAATATGTTCATTTTTATGAATTTTCAGATAACATAAGGGATATCATAGGACATTTGTCTTTCGCATTCTGACTTACTTCACGTTGTGTGATTATCTCTAGGCTCATCTGTGGTGCTGCATATGCCATTCTTTTATTTTTTTCGTGACTGATATTCCATTCTGTCCATATACCACTTCTTCTCTGTCCATTCACCTGTTTATGGACCTTCTTTTGGCTTCCATGTCGTGGCTATTTCAACATTGCTGCAGTGCACATTTGCCTGCCTCTGTCTTTCCGATTCTGGTGGTCTTAGGTTATAGGCCCAAAAGGTGCCCTGCCGCATCATATGGTAGCTCAATTTTTACCTCTTAAAGCAGCTGCATTCAGTTTTCGTTAGTGCTGTTACCAATTACATCCCACCAGCAGCTAGAAGGTACACAGTTCTCTAAAACCCCTTCAGCATTTCTAGTTTGTAGACTGTTTGCTGATGGTCATTTGACTGGTGTGAGCTGAAACCTTTTTGGAGGTTGGATTTGTATGTGGCTAATAATTCCTTGTACTGAGCTTTAGGCATGTCCATGTTGTTCTTTTCCTTTTTTTTTAAAGTGTGAGTACAACTTCCCTCTTCATGTTGACTTCTTGAAAGATTTGTCATGTGTTGAATTTTCTTGCCTATTCCCTACCCCAGGGCATTTTTTGAGGGCAGATGCCATTTACAGCCCTGAGTCCTTGTGACTATTAAGCAACCATTAGCACTGGGTTTAAAGCTGCTGTTGTGGGAAACACCCACTAGGCGGCAGCATCATTACGTTCTCAACTCTTGTTATTAGGGCACCAGAGTCTTCCTGGACGTAGTGTTCCGAGGTTGTAAATTAGAGGGGAATGTGCTGGGACAAGCCCCCAGAAGTTTATGTCTCCTTACTTCTGTTTGTTTTTTAATTTAATTTCTATTTCTTATCGGAGAATATTGGATTAGAGTGTTGTGATTGTCTGGCTGTACAGAATCTGCTCAATGATTCATACATATGTCTGTTCATGTTCGGATTCTGTTACCATGTGTCTTATTACAGAATGTTGAGTAGACCTCGCATGGTATTTGGTAGGTGTTTTGTCATTCTATATTTTATATGTATTGGTGATTATATAATTCATAGAGTTTATATGTTATATGTTTCTATACATTTAACATACATTAGTATATGTATGTTAGCCCCATAATCCTAATTTATCCATCCTCCCACCTTTCATTTTGGTTAACCATTAGTTTCTTTTATAAGTCTGTGAGTGTCTTTTTCTGTGGAAATATGTCCATTTGTAGCAATCTTAGGATAACAGGTATAAATGATATCATAGGATATTTGTCATTCCCTTTTGACTTACTTAACCTGATATGATTATTTCTAGGCTCATCTGTAGTCCTGAAAACGGCATTTTTCATTTTTTTTCCCGAGGCTACTATTCCATTTAGTCCGTATACCACTTCTTCTTTGTCCATTCATCTGTTTATGGACCTTTTTTTGGCTTCCACGTCTTGGCTATTTCAGTAATGCTGCAGTGCACATTTGCCTGCCTCTGTCTTTCCGATTCTGGTGGTCTTAGGTTACAGGCCCAAAAGGTGCCCTGCCGCGTCATATGGTAGCTCAATTTTTACCTTTTAAAGCAGCTCCATTCAGTTTTCGTTAGTGCTCTTACCACTTTACATCCCACCAGCAGCTACAAGGTACACAGTTCTCTAAAATCCCTTCAGCATTTACAGTTTGTAGACTGTTTGCTGATGGTCATTTGACTGGTGTGAGCTGAAACCTTTTTGGAGGTTGGATTTGCATGTGACTAATAATTCCTTATACTGAGCTTTAGGCATGTGCTTTTTATTCTTTTCCTTTTTTTTTTAAAGAGTGAGTACAACTTCCCTCTTCATATTGACTTCTTCAAAAACTTGTCAAAGAAAACTTGAATTTTCTTGCCTATTCCCTACCCCAGGGCATTTTTTGAGGGCAGGTGTCATTTACAGCCCTGCAGTCCTTGTGACTCTTAAGCAACCATTAGCACTGGGTTTAAAGCTGCTGTTGTGGGAAACAGCCACAAGGCGGCAGCATTATTACGTTCTCACCTCTTGTTACTAGGGCAACAGA